>NC_079487.1:45497468-46138718 GCF_020520425.1 Spinacia oleracea | reverse complement strand
CAATGGACTTGAGTAACACATTTCATTATTTCAATATTTAATGCTGTTAAATCATCTGTTGGCTCATGGCTGTTGCATTATAATCAGAAATGGGGAAAGCTTGTTGCTTGTCAAAATTGCCTTGAATTGTGCTCCTCTGTTGCATTTTCGTCATTTATTTGGTGGCTATGTGATTGAGAACCATCACATTATTAAGTTTTCATTCCAGAGAAATTTATTTCCCTAGTTTTGACTCATTTCTACATCATATGACTTACTAGTTTGTTATGGAGTAGGAACTTGCAACTCACATTGGAGAAGTTGTGATAAACAAATGTTTCTGTACGCGTAGGAACCCTATAAGTATATCAGCTGCTGCTATTTATCTGGCCTGTCAACTAGAAGATAGACGCAAGACGCAGGCAGAAATTTGTAAGGTAACAGGTCTCACTGAGGTCACACTCAGAAAAGTCTATAAAGAGCTGCTTGAAAACTGGGATGATCTTCTACCGTCTAATTATACTCCAGTTGTCCCTCCTGAAAAGGCATTCCCAACTACTACTATAGCATCCGGCCGTTCTGTAACCCCTAGAGCCGAACCACCAGAAATTCCTACTTTAGACCGGGAGAGCAAGCAGCCCAAAACGAATCAGATTTCCGAGACAACTCACGTGGACAGGGTCAAGGGAGAGAATGACAGCAATACCCCCAGTACAAAAAAGGTATCCTCGTTATAGGACTCATTTTATTCTCATTGATTCGTTATAGGTCGTATTTACTTTTAACTAAAGAACCTAAGGACTATTTGATTCTTATTACATGATTAATATGCATAGCTTTAACTTTCTAAAACTCATTTGAATCTATTTATGCACATTTAAGGCTCATTGGATCGTTATAGATCATATTTAGAGCTAAAACGACATTTTCGCTCCCAACTTTGAACTAAAGATCCTAAGGACTCATTTTATTCTTATTACATGATTAATGTGCATAGTTTTAACATTCTAAAACTCATTCCAATCTATGTAAGCACATTTAAGGATAATTGGGTCGTTATAGGTCATATTTAGAGCTAAAATGACATTTCCGCTCCCCAACTTTGAACTAAAGAACCTAAGTACTCATTTTATTCTTATTACATGGTTAATATGCTTAGTTTGAAGTTTCGAAAACTCATTTCAATCTACTTATGCACATTTAAGGCTTGTTTGGTCGTTATAGGTCATATTTAGGCTAAAATGAGCATTTTCGCTCCCAAATTTTGAAAAAAAAAACCTACGGACTCATTTTAAACTTACTAAGTGTTTTATATGCTTAGTTTTGACTTTCTAAGACTCATACCAATCTATTTATGCACATTTGAAGCTCATTGGGTCGTTATAGGTCATATTTAGCATAAAATGACATTTTCGCTCCCAACTTTGAACTAAAGAACTTAAGGACTTATTTTAAACTTATTACATGATTAGTATGTTTAGTTTTAAGTTTCCAAGACTTATTCCAATCTACTTATACACATTTAAGGCTTGTTTGGTCGTTATAGGACATATTTAGGCTAAAATGACATTTTCGCTCCCAACTATGAACCAAAGAACCTAAGGACTCATTTTAAACTTACTAAATGTTTTATATGCTTATTTTTAACTTTCTAGGACTCATTCCAATCCATTTATGCACATTTACGGCTCATTGTGTCGTTATAGGTCATATTTAGGCTAAAATGACATTTTCGCTCCCAACTTTGAACTTAAGAACCTAATGACTCATTTTAAACTTATTATATGATAAATATGCTTAGTTTTAAGTTTCTAAGACTTATTCTAATCTATTTATGCACATTTAATGCTTGTTTTATCGTTATAGGTCATATTTAGGCTAAAATGACATTTTCGCTCCCAACTTTGAACTTAAGAACCTAATAACTCATTTTAAACTTATTATATGATAAATATGCTTAGTTTTAAGTTTCTAAGACTTATTCTAATCTATTTATGCACATTTAATGCTTGTTTTATCGTTATAGGTCATATTTAGGATAAAATAAGGCATTTTCGATCCCAACTTTAAAATAAAGAACCTAAGGACTTATTTTAAACTTATTACATGATTAATATGCTTAGTTTTAAGTTTCTAAGACTTATTCTAACTACTTATACACATTTAAGGCTTGTTTGGTCGTTATAGGACATATTTAGGCTAAAATGACATTTTCGCTCCAAACTATGAACTAAAGAACCTAAGGACTCATTTTAAACTTACTAAATGTTTTATATGCTTAGTTTTGACTTTCTAGAACTCATTCCAATCCATTTATGCATATTTAAGGCTCATTGTGTCGTTATAGGTCATATTTAGGCTAAAATGCCATTTTCGCTCCCAACTTTGAACTTAAGAACCTAATGACTCATTTTAAACTTATTATATGATTAATATGCTTAGTTTTAAGTTTCTAAGACTTATTCTAATCTATTTATGCACATTTAATGCTTGTTTGATAGTTATAGGTCATATTTAGGCTAAAATGAGGCATTTTCGCTCCTAACTTTAAAATAAAGAACCTAAGCACTCATTTTAAACTTAATACATGTTTAATATGCATAATTTTAACTTTATAAGACTCGTTCCAATCTATTTATGCACCTTTAAGGCTCATTAGGTCGTTGTAGGTCAAATTTAGGCTAAAATGACATTTTCGCTCCCAACTATGAACTAAAGAACCTAAGGACTCATTTTAAACCTACTAAATGTTTTATATTCTAGTTTTATCTTTCTAGGACTCATTCCAATCCATTTATGCCCATTTAAGGCTCATTGTGTCGTTTTAGGTCATATTTAGGCTAAAATGACATTTTCGCTCCCAACTTTGAACTTAAGAACCTAAGGACTCATTTTTAAATTATTATATGATTAATAAGCTTAGTTTTGAGTTTCTAGGACTTATTCTAATCTACTTATACCCATTTAATGATTGTTTGATCGTTATAGGTCATATCTAGGCTAAAATAAGGCATTTTCGCCCCCAACTTTAAAATAAAGAACCTAAGGACTCATTTAAAACTTATTACATGTTTAATATGCATAATTTTAACGATCTAAGACTCGTTCCAATCTATTTATGCACCTATAGGCTCATTGGGTCGTTATAGGTCATATTTAGGCTAAAATGACATTTTCGCTCCCAACTTTGAACTAAAGAACCTAAGGACTCATTTTAAACTTACTAAATGTTTTATATGCTTATTTTTAACTTTCTAGGACTCATTTCAATCCATTTATGCACATTTAAGGCTCATTGTGTCGTTATAGGTCATATTTAGGCTAAAATGACATTTTCGCTCCCAACTTTGAACTTAAGAACCTAATGACTCGTTTTAAACTTATTATATGATAAATATGCTTAGTTTTAAGTTTCTAAGACTTATTCTAATCTACTTATACCCATTTAATGCTTGTTTGATAGTTATAGGTCATATTTAGGCTAAAATGAGGCATTTTCGCTCCTAACTTTAAAATAAAGAACCTAAGCACTCATTTTAAACTTAATACATGTTTAATATGCATAATTTTAACTTTATAAGACTCGTTCCAATCTATTTATGCACCTTTAAGGCTCATTAGGTCGTTGTAGGTCATATTTAGGCTAAAATGACATTTTCGCTCCCAACTATGAACTAAAGAACCTAAGGACTCATTTTAAACCTACTAAATGTTTTATATTCTAGTTTTAACTTTCTAGGACTTATTCCAATCCATTTATGCACATTTAAGGCTCATTGTGTCGTTATAGGTCATATTTAGGCCAAAATGACATTTTCGCTCCCAACTTTGAACTTAAGAACCTAATGACTCATTTTAAACTTATTATATGATAAATATGCTTAGTTTAAGTTTCTAAGACTTATTCTAATCTGTTTATGCACATTTAATGCTTGTTTGATAGTTATAGGTCATATTTAGGCTAAAATGAGGCATTTTCGCTCCTAACTTTAAAATAAAGAACCTAAGCACGCATTTTAAACTTAATACATGTTTAATATGCATAATTTTAACTTTATAAGACTCGTTCCAATCCATTTATGCATATTTAAGGCTCATTGTGTCGTTTTAGGTCATATTTAGGCTAAAATGACATTTTCGCTCCCAACTTTGAACTTAAGAACCGAAGGACTCATTTTTAAATTATTATATGATTAATAAGCTTAGTTTTGAGTTTCTAGAACTTATTCTAATCTACTTATACCCATTTAATGCTTGTTTGATCGTTATAGGTCATATCTAGGCTAAAATAAGGCATTTTCGCTCCCAACTTTAAAATAAAGAACCTAAGGACTCATTTAAAACTTATTACATGTTTAATATGCATAATTTTAACGATCTAAGACTCGTTCCAATCTATTTATGCACCTATAGGCTCATTGGGTCGTTATAGGTCATATTTAGGCTAAAATGACATTTTCGCTCCCAACTTTGAACTAAAGAACCTAAGGACTCATTTTAGACTATTAGGACATTGTCATTAGTTTCTTGAATGTTAAAATGTGATATTTAATTTGTATTTAATCTAATGTTTAATTTAAATTTCTGTTTTTGTAAAGGTCTACACTCCGAGGATTGCGCCTTATGCGAGGAATTTGATGTGGTTCGTGAGCAATGGGCTAAGTTTTTTACCAACAAGTATTTATTATTGGCTTTAGCGCGCTTGATCGAGTTGGTTTAGTTGTTATAGAATAAATTTTATATTAAAATGTATGTTTATGTTGAAATTGGAACATATATTTAAATGTAATATGTGCACTTTGGTTTTGGGATATATAGTATACAAAACTCCAGTTGTTGTTTTTATATTTGTTATACAGGTTGCGTTATTCTATTATTGTTTTGACAGGTTTCGATCTATATTTGGTGCAAGGCACTCTAGGTATCCCTAAACAAAATTAGAATTTTCCCGCCAAAAGTGCTTTTTTGCAGCGTACATATATGTTGTACGCTGCAACAAGGGAAAAAAATTTGGCAAAAATTCAGACTTGTTGCAGCGTACAAATAAATGTACGCTGCAAAAAATTGAGTAATTCAGACTTGTTGCAGCGTACAAATAAATGTACGCTGCAAAAAGTTGAGTCTTTTGCAGCGTACATATATATGTACGCTGCAACAAGTCCAAAATTTTGCCAATTTTTTGGCACTTGTTGCAGCGTACATCTAAAAGCCCGCTGCAACAAGTCTAAAATTTTGCCAATTTTTTGGCACTTGTTGCAGCGTACATCTAAAAGCCCGCTGCAACAAATCACTTTTTGCAGCGAACATTGTACGCTGCAACAAGTTCAGACTTGTTGCAGGCCCCCCAGTTGCAGCATACGATGTACGCTGCAACAGGGGTCTAAAAGCCCGCTGCAATAAGGGTTTTTTCTACTAGTGATACCATTCACCCATTCATTATCATGAATGGCCCACATAGCTGGTTAGTAAAACACATTATGCATCACGTAAACATTTGCAGCAATTAATCAAGGGTACCAATAATCTACCAATTATTCAGTCCTTATTAATTCTAATCAAGTTGTTTTAACCTTAAGGATTTGTAGACCTAATCAAGAATTTATGACTAAAATACGCTCCCACTTAAACCAATAAATTTATATGCTTTACTAATTTTAAACATAAAAATGTATTTCTAGTCCAACCGGAAACATACAAATTTAATTAAAATTTAAAGCTCATATCAATTTATAATTGAATCCAAAAAGTTTAATTTAATTTCAGTCGTATTTAAATTAATTCATGATTTTAATTTTAGTAAAATAATTAGAATAAATGACATTTATTATAATTACAATATTCAAAATTAAAATCCAAGAAAATAATTTAAATTATTAATTTTAAAATTAATTAAAATTACGTGAACTGGAATTTTCAAATTAAACATTCAAAACGATCTTTAATCGTAACACAAACACCCTACGCGTTGCACGCCCATGGGCCGCACGCACACAGCCATTGCTGGCCATGTGCGCGCAGCCCATGCGCTCGTCGCATAGCTGCTGCATCCCCATCGCAAGCCTCCGCACGCATTGGTGCTCGCTGCGCGCGCCAGCGCTCATCGCACGCGAGCTATCGCTCGCAGTGCGCGCGCGACATCGCTCGCTGGGCGCGCGACATCGCTCGCTGGGCGCGCGACATCGCTCGCTGGGCGCGCGAGCCATCGCTCGCTGGGCGCGCGACATCGCTCGATGGGCGGGCGACATCGCTCGCTGTGCGCGCGAGCAATGCTGGCTGTGCGCGCGAGTCCTCGCTCGTTGTGCGCGCGAGCAATGCTGGGCGCAGCGCTCGTGGCACGCGAGCTTGCGCTCGCTGCGCGCGAGGCTGCGCGCTCTTGTGCGAGGCAGCGCGCGTTGTGGCGCAGCTCGCTTGCTGCCCACACGCGACTGCCTTGGCCCGCCCTTCGCCCATGCCCATTCGTCCATTGCTCGTGGCACACGACACAAGGCAGGGCTGCTGCCTTGTGCTCGTGCACTACGCCCTTGCTCATTGCATTCGTGCCGCACGGGCGACGAGCTCCCTTGCTCGTCGTCGCATGCCCGCATTATACAACACCCCTTAAGGGTAACACGAAGCGTCCATTGCTTCGTGTGTGCAAGTTTTATGAACGAATCGCATAAAAATTTAAAATTTATATTTAAAATTAATGACAAATTAATAAATAATATTAATTTCATAATTTTAGGGCGAAAAAATCGAAAATTTATTATCCAATTGATTTCCGATTGTTATGGATTCAAGTCTAGGTCATAAAAATTTAAAATTTATCATAAATTTACAATTTTTATGGTGGTTTTTAATCATAGGTTTCTAATTAAATTACAATTAATTATGAAAATCAAATTAATTCTAAATTATTCTAATTTTCAACAAATTAATCATAATTACAAATTAGATTGCATAATTAACAAGACTAGGCATTCAAACTTGTTAAACATATGCAGTAGGTCAATCAAAAATTCAAGATTTATCAACAAGAATCGCAAATATTTAATTTAACATCTTAAATTTACGAAATTTTGCAATCGAAAAACTAAAACCTTCGAAAAGTCATAGTTAGGCTTCGAATTTGAGAATTCTGGGTTCGGCAGAAAAATATTATTTTTTGTCAAAATTTTAGAATGCCTTTTACATGCGGAATTGACACAAAAATCACTCAATTCGGATGAGTAACGAAGAAACTGCCGAAAAACTGCGTACGTATAATTAAATAAACGCAATTTGCAATTAATTAACAATTACGAAAATTAATCACCCCTTTTAATTCTTGCAAATTTGTAATATTTAACCATGTTCATGCAATTTAGATTATGAAAATAATAAGGGGCTCTGATACCACTGTTAGGTTATGATACATATGACATTACATAGATCATGCGGAAACAACCATTAACCCAGGACAACATATTATTTACACATAATCATATAGCATAATTTAGATGCATACTCTTTGTTGCGTGCCCTCCCTAGCTGCGCCCGAACCGAACAAGAACAAGTCTTTAGGACTCCAAGTGTCGTCCCTCCGTAGATAGTCCACAGCACGTCCGGATCCGCCTTAAGATTGACCAACTAGAATCGCCCTTAAGGTACTAGAAAATTTCGGCACTTTATGAGCAAGATGTGTGTTTTAATTTTCTCTCAAAAAACTCACTTTTGAATACTTTGAAACTCGTTATAAATTGTGAGCCCTAGCCTCATATTTATAGGGGTATGGAAAGGGAATCGAAATCCTATTCAGATACAAATTAATTAAACCTAGAATCCTACAAGAACTCTAATTTAATTAATTTATCAAATAGAATTAGGAATTTAATCATTAACCGAACTCTGCATGTTTTAGGAAACGTGCACGAACACAAACACTTGCACACACACGCACGGCAGCCACGATGGGCCCCATGCGTGCGCGTGAGCAGCAGCCCACGCAGCGCCCGCGCGCGCTGCGCGCTGCGCGTGCTGTGCGCGATGTGCGCCCTGCGCAGCCTGCTCGGCCTGGCCTTGCGCTGGGCCTGGCGTGGCTGTTTGTGCGGCGCGCTTGGCTTGCTGGGCGATGGCCTGGCTTCGTGCTGGGCCTCGTCCGGCAGGCCTCGTCCGATGCTTATTCGTACGATGCGCTTCCGATTAAATTTTCCGATTCCGGAATTCATTTCCGATACGAACAATATTTAATATTTCCGATTCCGGAATTAATTTCCGTTTCGAACAAATATTTAATATTTCCGTTTCCGGAATTATTTTCCGATTCCGGTAATATTTCCGATTCTGACAATATTTCCGTTTCCGGCAATATTTCCGATTCTGGCAATATTTCCATTTCCGATAATATTTTCCGATACGTACCATGTTTCCGTTTCCGGCAACATCTACGACTTGGATAATATTTATATTTCCGATACGATCCATATTTCCGTTTCCGGCAATATCATCGTTTCCGGAGTATTCATTTCTTGCCTGTGACGATCTTAGCTCCCACTGAAACCAAGATCCGTCGGTTCCGAATATTCATAGATGGAGTATTTAATGCCATTAAATACTTGATCCGTTTACGTACTATTTGTGTGACCCTACGGGTTCAGTCAAGAGTAAGCTGTGGATTAATATCATTAATTCCACTTGAACTGAAGCGGCCTCTAGCTAGGCATTCAGCTCACTTGATCTCACTGAATTATTAACTTGTTAATTAATACTGAACCGCATTTATTAGACTTAACATAGAATGCATACTTGGACCAAGGGCATTATTTCCTTCACGCGCCACAACGCACCAGCCAAGGCTGCGCCAGGCCCACCGCAAGGCAGGCCCAGCGCCCGCCAAGGCTGCGGCAGCGTGTGGGCCTCGTGGCAATGGGCTGCGAGTGCTCGCGGGCTGCGCCCGAGCGCATGGCGCCCCTCGTGGGCTGCTGTGCGTGCGTGTGTGTGTTTGTGTTCATATACGAATCCTAAAGCTATCAGGATTCGATACATGATTAAATTCCTAATCCTAAAAGGATAAATTAATTAAATAAGAGTTCTACTAGGATTCTAGTTTAATTAATTCGTATCCTAGTAGGATTCCAGTTCCTTTTCCATACCTCTATAAATAGGTGCCTAGGGTCATAATTTATAGACACAATTGAAGTATTCTAAAGGTAAGATTTTGAAGAAAAAATCAGCCATACACTTGCACCTAATAGCCGAAATTCCTAAGCAACCTTAAGGGCGATTCTAGTTGGTCAAGCTTAAGGCGGATCCGGACGTGCTGTGGACTATCTACGGAGGGACGACACTTGGAGTCCTAAAGACTTGTTCTTGTTCGGTTCGGGCGCAGCTAGGGAGGGCACGCAACAAAGTGTATGCATCTAAACTATGCTAAATGATTATGTGTAAATAATATGCTTTCATGGCTTTATGGTTTTTCCGCATGATTTATGTTTTGTCATATGAATCATAACCTAACAGTGGTATCACGAGCCTCTTATTATTTTCATAATCTAAATTGCATAAACATGGTTAAATTTTATAAATTTGCAAAGAATTAAAAGGGGTGATTAATTTTCGTAATTGTTAATTAATTGCAAATTGCGTTTATTTAATTATATGTACGCAGTTTGTCGGAAGTTTCTTAGTTACTCATCCAAATCGAGAGATTTTTGAGTCAATTTCGAACCCAGAATTCCCAAATTCGAAGCCTAACTATGAATTTTTGGAGGTTTTAGTTTTTCGAACGCAAAAGTTTGTAAATTCAAGATGCTAAATTAAATATTTGCGATTTTTGTTGATAAATCTTGAATTTTTGATGGACCTGCTGTATATGTTTAACAAGTTTGAATGCCTAGCCTTGTTAATTATACAACCTAATTTGTAATTATGATTAATTTTTGAAATTCGAAAAATTTAGAATTAATTTGATTTTCATAATTAATTAATAATTTAATTAGGTATCCATGATTAAAATCCACCATAAAAATTGTTAATTTATGTTAAATTTTTTATTTTTATGACCTAGATTTGATTCCATGTTAATCGGAAATTAATTGATTAATAAATTTTCGATTTGTTTGCCCTAAAATTATGAAATTAATATCTTTTATTAATTTGTCATTAATTTTGACTTAAAAATTTTAAATTTTTATGAAAATGCTCATGAATGTTGCACGCACAAAGCAATGGAAGCTACGTGTTACCCTTAAGGGGTGTTGTATAGTGCGGGCACGTGACGACGAGCAAGGGAACTCGTCGCCCGTGCGGTACGAATGCAACGAGCAACGATGTGTGCAGCACGCTAGGCTCAACGCCTAGGCATGCACGTAGCACAATGGGCGAGGGCGAGGCACACAAGGCACTGCACGATGCGTGTGGGCAGCAGCACGCTGCGCCACAACGCACCATGCGCGCCAAGACAAGCAGCGGCCACGACGCAGCAATGCTGCGCGCAGCGTAGCCCGCAAGGGGTGCGTGTGTGCGTGGCCTTGTGCGTGGGAGTGTGTGGCTGTGCTAGGGATGTGCGACGATCAATTCTCACGGGGCATGGGCCTCGTAGCTCGATGGGGCTTGGGCGCAAGCCCAAGTGCCTCGTCTTGCAAAGTATTGATGCGTTTCGTTTTAACTTTAAATTTTCAGTTCGGAAATAATTTTAATTAAATTTAAAATTAATTATTTAAATTGTTTTCTTGGATTTTAATTTTGTATATTATAATTATTATAAATTTTAATTTATTCTAATTATTTTACTAAAATTAAAAACCTTGAATTAATTTAAATTCGACTGAAAATAAATTAAATAAGTGGATTCAATTATAAATTTATATGAGCTTTAAATTTTAATTAAATTTGTATGTTTCCGGTTAGACTAGAAATACATTTTTATGTTTAAAATTAGTAAAGCATATGGATTTATTGGTTTAAGTGGGAGCAATTTTAGTCATAAACTCTTGATTAGGTCTACAAATCCTTTAAGGTTAAACAACTTGATTAGAATTAATAAGGACTGAATAATTGGTAGATTGTTGGTACCCTTAATTAATTGCTGCAATATTTATGTGATGCATAATGTGTTTTACTAACCAGCTATGTGGGCCATTCATGATAATGGATGGGTGAATGGTATATATTGTATATGTACTGTTTTGCAGGTTATGAAGTGACTAGTATGGCCCAAATAGGATAGAAAATATGGTCTGCATACCATTAATTTGAATGTAATTGGTCTAAAGTACCAAAATTATTTTTCAATTCAAATATGGTCTGCGTACCATCAAATAGTTGTAATTAGTTTAATTATAGCTTATCCTATTTGAAGAAAATGGCGCCTCCCACGGAGATTTTCAAGACGGACTTTGAAGTTGAAGCTTCAAGATGAAGTCGGGCCATACTAGATCACATTTATCTTATGCATGCTTTAAGTTATTTATTGCTTTTAAATATGTCTTAAATATGCATGAGATCGAAGCTTGATTATGTTGCATGATTAAGGATTTTAGTTCACTTAAAATCTAACCAACATAGTAAGAGCCTTAAGTTCCAAACTTAAAAATTGAGTTAAAAGGTGCCATGCCAAAATAACACTTACTTGGATATCCTTTTTTCATCGATCTTGGTAATAGTTTTCCGCCATAGCGAGGTGTTACTTATCGATACTAAAGGGGTAAGGTACACAAATAATTGTGAGTACATGTTAGTTTTGGTGAAACTCAACGATATAAGTAAGGAGTCCTTTTATGTCGTGGCAAAATCGATAGATTTACCTAATAAGTTCTTAGACGTACCTATCAACCAAGAGTAGTTTCTAGAATATTATCAAAAGGCTTTTGCTTACCTAAAAGATTTTAGAATTGAGTCTAAATACATAATTTGCTTCATTCTTCAATGGATTTTAGGGTCTTGGAATCATTTTATTCACACCTGCCGGAACACATAACTTGAATAAAATGCTTAATGAACATTGAATTATGCATGTATGCTAGAATTTAAGTTTATTAAGAGAAACTGTGAATGGTTATTTATTTGTTTATTCTTTTTCAATTGTAGTTTTAATTATGGCAAACAACAATTCATTCAACATTCGATCAATTCTCGAAAAGGAGAAGTTGAGTAGGAAAAACTTCCTTGACTGGCAAAGGAACTTGCAAATAGTTCTTATGCAGGAAGAAAAGGAGTATGTCCTGGAATAGGCGATGCCCGAAGCAGCAGGCGAAGGGGTCACTCAGGCAGCCCTCAATCGTTGGATTGATGCCAACAAGGATGTGAAATGTCTAATGCTTGCAACCATGAGTGCAGATCTACAGAAAACGTTCATCAACTCAGATGCTTTCACGATCATCAGTGAGTTAAAGAACATGTTCCAAGATCTGGCTCGGGTCGAAAGATTCGAGACTCATAGGCAAATTCTTGAGACCAAGCTCAAGAAAGGCGAGCCCGTAAGTCCACATGTTCTCAAAATGATTGGACTCATTGAGAATATGAGTCGGCTGGATCAGCAATTCTCTCAGGAAATGACTGTAGACACCATCCTCCATTCTCTTCATAACGGGTATGATCAGTTCAAACTGAACTACAGTATGAATAGTCTGGACAAAACGCTCACTGAGCTTCACGGTATGCTGAAGACCGCTGAAAAGACGCTCAACAGTGATAAGCAGGATGTGCTTATGGTGCGTGGGGGTAAGTTCAAGAAATCTGGAAAGAAGAGGAATGCTAAGAAAGGTGGCAACAAAGCCAACCCAACTAAGCAAACTGGCGCCAAGTCTGAAAAGAGGAAGGTCATTCAACCCACTTCTGAATCCGAATGCTTCTACTGTAAGATGAAGGGGCATTGGAAGAGAGATTGCTTGAAGCTAAAGGAAGATCAGAAGAACGGAACAGTCGTTCCATCTTCAGGTATTTTCGTTATAGACTGTACACTTGTTAATTCAACTTCTTGGGTATTAGATACAGGTTGTGGCTCGCACTTATGTTCCAATTCACAGGGACTAAGAAGAAGTAGAAAGTTAAGCAAGGGTGAAGTCGACCTACGAGTGGGAAATGGAGCACGGATTGCTGCATTAGCTGTAGGAACTTATTATTTGTCGTTGCCCTCTGGGCTAGTTTTGGAACTGGAAGAGTGTTTCCATGTTCCAAGCCTTACTAAAAACATCATTTCTGTTTCTTGCTTAGATTCTAAGGGATTTTCCTTTTTAATAAAAGACAATAGTTGTTCGTTTTATTTTAAAGAGATGTTTTATGGATCTGCTAGATTAGTCAATGAACTTTATTTATTAGATCACGACAAACAAGTTTATAACATAAATACCAAAAAGGCCAAAAAGGATGATTAAGATCTCACCTATCTGTGGCATTGTCGATTAGGCCATATTAACTTGAAATGGAAAGACTTTAAAAGGAAGGAATTCTAGAACCATTTGACTTAGAGGATTATGGTAAGTGCGAATCATGTTTACTTGGCAAAATGACAAAGCAACCTTTCTCTAAAGTTGGAGAAAGAGCAACTGAACTATTGGGTTTAATCCATACAGATGTATGTGGACCAATGAGTACAAATGCTAGAGGTGGTTTCAGCTACTTTATCACTTTCACTAATGACTTCAGTAGATATGGTTATGTCTACCTAATGAAGCATAAGTCTGAATCCTTTGACAAATTCAAGGAATTTCAGAGTGAAGTAGAGAATCAATTAGGCAAGAAGATTAAAGCACTGCGGTCTGATAGAGGCGGTGAATATTTGAGCTATGAATTTGATGACCATCTGAAAGAATGTGGAATTCTATCAGAATTAACTCCTCCTGGAACACCACAATGGAACGGTGTGTCGGAACGGAGGAACAGAACCTTGCTAGACATGGTTAGGTCAATGGTGGGTCAGGCCGAACTTCCAATAGAATTTTGGGGACATGCACTAAATACAGCTGCACTCACTATAAATAGAGCTCCGTCTAAAGCTATTGAAAAGACTCCATATGAGTTATGGTTTGGAAAGCGTCCAAAAGTATCTTTTCTTAAGATTTGGGGATGTGAAGTATACGTCAAACAATTAATTTTAGACAAACTTCATCCAAAATCTGACAAATGTATCCTTGTGGGCTATCCAAAAGAAACAAAGGGGTATTACTTCTATAATACATCTGAGAACAAGGTGTTTGTTGCTCGAGATGGTATCTTTTTGGAAAAGAATCACATTTCCAAAATGACAAGTGGGAGAAAAGTAGACCTCGAAGAAATTCGAGTCGAACAACAAACTCAAGAGAATGCTCAAGATGACATTCAAGATGAAGCTCAGAGATCTTTAGAAGTATCTGGTGAGAATTATGGTCAATCTAGAGATGTAACCCCGCGTAGATCGCAGAGATATAGATCTCAAGCGGAAAGGTACTTAGGTATTTTGACGAACGAGAGCTATGACGTTCTATTACTTGAAAGTGATGAACCTGCGACTTACAAACAAGCTATGACGAGCCCTAGATCCAAGCAATGGCATGAAGCCATGCAATCTGAATTAGACTCCATGTCTGAAAACCAAGTATGGGATTTGGTCGATTTGCCAGATGGCTACCAAGCCATTGGAAGCAAATGGGTTTTCAAACTGAAAAAGGACAAGGATGGGAAACTTGTAGTTTTCAAAGCTATATTGGTTGCAAAAGGTTACAGGCAAGTCCACGGTGTGGATTACGATGAAACCTTTTCACCACTTGCAATGCTAAAATCTATTCGGATAATGTTAGCAATCGCTGCATATTACGATTATGAAATATGGCAGATGGATGTCAAAACCGCTTTCTTAAACAGCGTTTTAATAGAAACTGTGTTTATGACACAGCCTGTGGGTTTTGAGGATCCAAAGAATGCTAAAAAGGTATGCAAGCTAAAGAAATCAATCTACGGATTGAAGCAGGCATCCAGGAGCTGGAATATACGTTTTGATGAAGCAGTCAGTGACTTTGGTTTCATCAAGAACGCAGACGAATCTTGTGTATACAAGAAGGTCAGTGGGAGCGAAATTGCCTTCCTAGTATTATATGTCGATGACATATTACTTATCGGAAATGACATTCCTATGTTAAACTCTGTCAAGATTTGGCTTGGGAAATGTTTTTCGATGAAGGATCTAGGAGAAGCACAGTACATATTGGGCATCAAGATTTACAGAGATAGATCTAAAAAGATGATTGGACTTAGTCAGAGCACTTATATCAATAAGGTGCTTGATAGGTTCAAGATGGCAGACTCCAAGCGAGGCTACCTACCCATGTCTTATGGAAAAACTCTAAGCAAGACTCAGTGCCCAAAAACACATGATGAGCGTAGACGAATGAATGGGATTCCATATGCATCATTGATTGGTTCAATAATGTATGCTATGATATGTACACGCCCGGATGTTGCGTACGCACTCAGTGCTACGAGCAGATACCAGTCAGACCCAGGAGAGGCACATTGGACTGCGGCCAAGAATATTCTGAAGTACCTGAAAAGGCACATAGATGACTTCCTGGTTTATGGTGGAGATGATGAATTAATTGTTAAAGGCTATACAGACGCAAGTTTCCAAACCGACAAAGATGATTTCAGATCACAGTCTGGGTTTGTCTTCTGCCTCAACGGAGGTGCAGTAAGCTGGAAAAGTGCTAAGCAAAGCACCATTGCGGATTCTACAACTGAAGCGGAGTACATTGCTGCACATGAAGCAGCAAAGGAAGCTATATGGCTAAGGAAGTTCATAGGTGAACTTGGTGTAGTCCCCTCCATTAAAGGACCAATAGCCCTGTATTGTGATAATAACGGAGCTATTGCACAGGCAAAGGAGCCTAGACAGCAACAAAGAGTCAAGCATGTACTTCGTAGATTTCACCTTCTACGAGAGTTCGTTGAAAGAAAAGAAGTCGAGATAAGCAAGATTGGAACTGATGACAACATATCAAATCCATTGACTAAACCTCTGCCGCAGGCGAAGCACAACTCGCACACTGCAGCTATGGGAATCAAGCATATTGGAGAATGGCTTTGATGTCCTTGTTTGATGTTTTAAAGTTTTAAAGTTTAATACTTTGTAAAATATTATTGGTTAATCATTCACAATAAATAAATAGAATTCATTTTTCCATTTAATTTGTGGTTTATTAAATGATGAGTCCCTTCAATTTGATAAAATATTCAAGATAGACTGTCAGGACCAGTCCTGTGACTAAGAAATGTCTATCAAGTGAACTTTAATGTCAAAAGTTGAAAAAGGTCCCTGGTCGGAGTTTTCTATAAAATTGGACGCATAGAAAACATTAGACGACTAGAATGCAAGATGACTAGTAGTTCTGTTTCTTGAACTATGTGGACATGGCAATGTCATAATCATTTGCATAGATACTTACTTTGGGAAGACTAGTATCGGACATACCTATGAAACTTTACTGTAAGAGATGAAAATCCGTCATAAGTAAATTTCATTAAAATTATTAGACACTAAATCCTCAATACCTGAGTGATTTGAGATTACTTGTTTGAGAACTGG
Source organism: Spinacia oleracea (assembly GCF_020520425.1). Taxonomy (NCBI): domain Eukaryota; kingdom Viridiplantae; phylum Streptophyta; class Magnoliopsida; order Caryophyllales; family Amaranthaceae; genus Spinacia; species Spinacia oleracea. The sequence goes on along the minus strand of NC_079487.1, from coordinate 46,122,226 downwards.
TTGCTTGGACGTTGACCAACCGTCGCACCGTAAAAGGAGGCTATAAATGCAACGCTCAGGTAATCACCTATCAAACGAAGTCTAATCTCAAGATCGCAAGATTGGGATTGTCCTCCCATAAATCGGGATGAGATGCTTAAAAGTTGTACAAGGCCACTCGGAGAGCTAGAAACTGTAAAATGCATGGCCGTGCTCGGATGAATCATAGGCTATGATTATCTGTTTATTTGATCAGTTGAACTCTGAAACCGAGAAACACCTCTGGACATAATAAGGATGACAACTCTTACCTTATGTTCAAGAGCAAGCATCAAGCGACAAAGGAATTAGGTAAATGCACACTTGTCCCTAAGGACAAGTGGGAGACTGAAGGAAATAGTGCCCTTGGTCCAAGTATGCATATAATATTAAGTCTAATAAATGCGGTTTAGTATTAACTAACAAGTTAATAATTCAGTGAGATCAAGTGAGCTGAATGCCTAGCTAGAGGCCGCTTCAGTTCAAGTGGAATTAATGATATTAATCCACAACCTACTCTTGACTGAACCCGTAGGGTCACATAAATAGTACGTAAACGGATCAAGTACTTAATGACATTAAATGCTCCATCTATGGATATTCGGAATCGACGGATCTTGGTTTCAGTGGGAGCTGAGATCGTCACAAGCAAGAAATGAATACTCCGGAAACGATGGTATTACCGGAAACGGAAATATGGATCGTATCGGAAATATAAATATTATCCAAGTCGTAAATGTTGCCGGAAACGGAAATATTGTCAGAATCGGAAATATTATCGGAATCGGAAAATAATTCCGGAAACGGAAATATTAAATATTTGTTCGAAACGGAAATTAATTCCGGAATCGGAAATATTAAATATTGTCAATATCGGAAATAAATTCCGGAATAGGGAATTTAATCGGAAGCGTATCGTACGAATTAGCATCGGACGAGGCCTGCCAGACGAAGGCCCAACACGAAGCCGGGCCATCGCCTAGCAAGCCAGCGCGCCACAACGCACCAGCCAAGGCTGCGCCAGGCCCACCGCAAGGCAGGCCCAGCGTGCGCCAAGGCTGCGGCAGCGTGTGGGCCTCGTGGCAATGGGCTGCGAGTGCTCGCGGGCTGCGCCCGAGCGCATGGCGCCCCTCGTGGGCTGCTATGTGTGCATGTGTGTGTTTGTGTTCATATACGAATCCTAAAGCGATCAGGATTCGATATATGATTAAATTCCTAATCCTAAAAGGATAAATGAATTAAATAAGAGTTCTACTAGGATTCTAGTTTAATTAATTCGTATCCTAGTAGGATTCCAGTTCCTTTTCCATACCTCTATAAATAGGTGCCTAGGGTCATAATTTATAGACACAATTGAAGTATTCTAAAGGTAAGATTATGAAGAAAAAATCAGCCATACACTTGCACCTAATAGCCGAAATTCCTAAGCAACCTTAAGGGCGATTCTAGTTGGTCAAGCTTAAGGCGGATCCGGACGTGCTGTGTACTATCTACGGAGGGACGACACTTAGAGTCCTAAAGACTTGTTCTTGTTCGGTTCGGGCGCAGCTAGGGAGGGCACGCAACAAAGTGTATGCATCTAAACTATGCTAAATGATTAAGTGTAAATAATATGCTTTCCTGGCTTTATGGTTTTTCCGCATGATTTATGTTTTGTCATATGAATCATAACCTAACATGCGTACCATTAATTTGAATGTAAAATTGGTCTTATGCACCAAAGATTTTATTTAAATATGGTATGCGTACCATCAAATAGTTGTAATTAGTTTTAATTATAGCATATCCTATTTGAAGAAAATGACGCCTCCCATGGGGAAATTCAAGACGGAGTTTCCAATCCATTTTCAAAGACGGAGTTTGAAGTTGAAGCTTCAAGATGAAGTCGGGCCATACTAGATCACATTTAAATCTTATATATGTATGCTTTAAGTTATTTATTTCTTTAAATATGTCTTAATAATGCATGAGATTATGGCTTGATTATGTTGCACGATTAAGGATTTTAGTTCACTTCAAATTTAACCAACATAGTAAGAGCCTTAAGTTCCAAACTTTAAAAATTGAGTTAAAAGGTGTCATTCCAAAATAAAACTTACTTGGATAACTTTTACATCAATCTAAGTAATAGTTTTCCGCCATAGCGAGGTGTTACTTGTTGATTCTAAAGGGGTAAGGTACAAAAATAATTGTGAGTACATGTTAGTTTTGGTGAAACTCAACGATATAAGTAAGGAGTCCTTTTATGTCGTGGTAATTGAGTTAGGTTTACCTAATAAGTTCCTAGACTTACCTATCAACCAAGTGTAGTTTCTAGACTATTAACAAAGATTTGCTTTCCTAAAATATTTTAAAATTAAGTCAGAATACATAATGTGCTTAATTATTCAATGATTTAAGGGTCTTAGATTCATTTTATTCACACCTGTCGGAACATAAAAACTTGAATAAAATGCTTAATAAATAATGAATTATGCATGTATGCTAGAATTTAAGTTTACTAAGAGAAATTATGAATGGTTATTTATTTGTTTATTCGTTTCAATTGTAGTTTTAACTATGGCAAACAACAATCAAAACGTCATCAAGGGTTCTGAACTTATGATCAAGTTGAACCTAACAAATTTTCTTGAATGGCAATATAAGTTGGTTGAAGTAGTGAAACTCAATGGCATTGAGTATGCACTGTTCTACCCCATGCCAAGCTATTATGAAAGAGACATGACTCGTGAAAGACACGCCGCATGGGAAGCGCATCTCAACAAAGTCATGAGTCTCATGCTGAGCAACATCCCTGACGATTGGCATAGAAGGTTTGTAGCTTACGAACCATATATGCTTCTTGGGCATCTAAGGGATATCTGTCATGGAAGCACGGAAGAAAGAGACCTAAATGTCCATGAATTGATTGAATCAATGAAAAGGCTAAAGGTTTATCTTCATAACAGATGTTTCAGGCAAGAAGACCAAGAAACACATGCTCAAGTCCTTCTCTCTAAACAAAGAGTTGGTAAACCACTTAGGGATCATGTGAACTACATGTTATCATTGTTTAATCACTCGAGTCTGCTAGGTTCACCAATAAGAGAAAGGATATCTGTCTCCATCTTACTCAATTCACTTCTTGAAGGATTTAGACACTTCAGGCTGTACTACGTGAACCAAGAGAAGAAACAGTCGGTGAGTTTATTTGGCTAGTAAAAAATGTGGAAATCGGACTCGACTGTGAAGCTAAAGATTTACTCAAGGCTAAAGGGAAACCTTTCAAGAAATGTAGAAAGTCCAAGGGCAATGCTGAGTCAGTTCCTAGAAAGAAGACAAAGCAGGACAAGTCCACATCAAGCTGTCTTTATTGTGATGGAATTGGCCATTACAAAAGAGAATGTCCCAAATATAAGGAAGATCAGAAGAACGGAACTATCGTTCCATCTTCAGGTATTTTCGTTATAGACTGTATACTTGCAAATTCAACTTCTTGGGTATTAGATACAGGTTGTGGCTCACACTTATGTTCCAATTCACAGGGACTAAGAAGAAGTAGAAAGTTAAGTAAGGGTGAAGTCGACCTACGAGTGGGAAATGGAGCAAGGATTGCTGCATTAGCTGTAGGAACTTATTATTTGTCGTTGCCCTCTAGGCTAGTTTTGGAACTGGAAGAGTGTTTCCATGTTCCAAGTCTTACTAAAAACATCATTTCTGTTTCTTGCTTGGATGCTAAGGGATTTATCTTTTTAATAAAAGACAATAGTTGGTCGTGTTATTTTAAAGAGATGTTTTATGGATCTGCTAATTAGTCAATGGACTTTATGTGCTAGATCACGACAAACAAGTTTATAACATAAATACCAAAAAGGCCAAAAAGAATGATTCAGATCTCATCTATCTGTGACATTGTCGATTAGGTCATTTTAACATGAAACGCATAGAAAAACTTCAGAAAGAAGGAATTCTAGAACCATTTGACTTAGAGGATTATGGTAAATGCGAATCATGCTTACTTGGCAAAATGACAAAGCAACCTTTCTCTAAAGTTGGAGAAAGAGCAACCGATCTATTGGGTTTAAACCATATAGATGTATGTGGACCAATGAGTTCAAATGCTAGAGGTGGTTTCAACTACTTTATCACTTTTACTGATGACTTCAGTAGATATGGTAATGTCTACCTAATGAAGCATAAGTCTTAATCCTTTGACAAATTCAAGGAATTTCTGAGTGAAGTAGAGAATCAACTAGGCAAGAAGATTAAAGCATTGCGGTCTGATAGAGGCGGTGAATATCTGAGCTATGAATTTCATGACCATCTGAAAGATTGTGGAATCTTGTTAGAATTGTCTCCTCCCGTAACACCTCAATGGAACGGTGTGTCAGAACAGAGGAACAAGACCTTGCTAGTCATGGTTCGATCAATGATGGGTCAGGCCGAACTTCTAATAGAATTTTGGGGACATGCACTGAACACAGCTGCACTCACACTAAATAGAGCTCCGTCTAAAGCTGTTAAAAAGACTCCATATGAGTTATGGTTTGGAAAGCCTCCAAATGTATATTTTCTTAAGATTTGGGGTTGTGAAGTATACGTCAAACGATTAATTTCAGACAAACTTCAACCGAAATCTGACAAATGCATCCTTGTGGGCAACCCAAAGGAAACAAATGGGTATTACTTCTACAATACATATGAGAACAAGGTGTTTGTTGCTCGAGATGGTATCTTTTCGGAAAAAGATCACATTTCCAAAATGACAAGTGGGAGAAAGGTAGACCTCGAAGAAATTTGAGTCGAACAACAAACTCTAGAGAATGCTCAAGATGACATTCAAGTTGAAACTTAGAGATCTTTAGAAGTATCTGGTGAGAATCAAGAACCAACTAGAAATGTAACCCCGCGTAGATCGCAGAGATATAAGTCTCAACCGGAAAGATACATAGGTATTTTGACGAATGAGAGCCATGAAATTCTATTGCTGGAAAGCGATGAACCTGCGACTTACAAACAAGCTATGACGAGCCGTAGCTCCAAGAAGTGGGAAGAAGTCATGCAATCGGAATTAGACTCCATGTCTGAAAACCAAGTTTGGGATTTGGTCAAATTGCCAGATGGCTACCAAGCCATAGGAAGCAAATGTGTTTTCAAACTGAAAAGGAAAAGGATGGGAAACTAGAAGTCTCCAAAGATAGATTGGTTGTAAAAGGATATAGGCAAGTCCACGGTGTGGATTATGATGAAACCTTTTCACCAGTTGCAATGCTAAAGTCTATTCGGATAATGTTAGCAATCGCTGCATATTACGATTACGAAATATGGCAGATGGATGTCAAAACCTCTTTCTTAAACTGAGTTTTAACATAAACTATGTTCATCACACAACCTGAGGGTTTTGAGGATCCAAAGAATGCTAAAAAGGTATGCAAGCTTAAGAAATCCATTTATGGATTGAAGCAAGCATTAAGGAGGCGGAATATACGTTTTGATGAAGCAGTCAGTGACTTTGGCTTCGTCAAGAACGCAGACGAATCTTGTGTATACAAGAAGGTCAGTGGGAGCAAAACTACTTTTATAGTATTATATGTCGATGACATATTACTTATCGGAAATGACATTCCTATGTTGAACTCTGTCAAGATTTGGCTTGAGAAATGTTTTTCGACGAAGGATCTAGGAGAAGCACAGTACATATTGGGCATCAAGATCAACAGAGATAGATCTAAAAGGATGATTGGACTTAGTCAAAGCATTTATATCAATAAGGTGCTTGAAAGGTTCAATATGGCTGACTCCAAGCGAGGCTACCTACCCATGTCTCATGGAATGACTCTAAGCAAGAATCAGTGCCAAAAAACACTGGATGAGCGTAGACAAATGAGTGGGATTCCATATGCATCATTAACTGCTTCAATAATGTATGCTATGATATGTACACGCCCGGATGTTGCGTACGCACTCGGTGGTACGAGCAAATACCAGTCATGTTAGGTTATGACAAATATAAAACAAATATTTCATGCGGAAAAACCATAAAGCCAGGAATCCAAATTAATTGTCACATAGTCAATTAGCATAATTTAGGATACATACATGTGACGCGTGCCTTCCCTTGCTGTTCCTGAACCGAACAAGAACAAGTTTAGGACTCCAAATGTCGCCTGTAGACACCTAATTTGTGTCTCCCCTTTGGGATTATGACGATACCATTATCCTTTTTAGGCGATTGGAGTAACTCCAGGCGGAAATCCCAATTGCTAAGAATACCTCTGAAATCCAAAGTCCAAAATCCAATCCCCGAGGCCGTTCCCCTCCCGGAACTCGGTACAAAATACAATTTCCAAAATCCAATTTCAAAATCCAAGTTCAATCTCAACTAGTGGACCATCCCATTGGTCTTACTAGGCCTTTTCCACTCAAAATCATGTAAGGCAAGTCAAATTCGGGTCCCGACCCACAAAACCGAGCATGCCGGGCCCCGCCCCGTAAAACCGGAATTCAAAAACCCGAGAAAGGTTTGTTTTTAGACGCAAATTCAAGCCTTAACCTCTAAGAAAACACTACGTGCCAAACATCGTACTATTCGTACGAAGGTACACCCATACAAGACAAATCAAGGACGACCATCTTTCCCTCCTTTTTGGCGGCATTCAGCCCACGTCGGCAGCGCCCAGCGCTGGCCTGGCGCCAGGCACTGGCGTGTGCTGGCGTTTTGCACCATTTCCCTCCTATAAATACCCCTCATTTCCATCGAAAAAGGGGAGAGCACAACACATACAACGTCGTAATTTCGACATTACTCCACACAATACAAACTTCAAAACTCTTCAAAACACATACAAATTGTCCAAAATTCAAGAGCAATTGGGAGCTCGTGCCTAAGCCTAACTAGGTAAATCCGAATCCCATTTGAATCAATCATGCTATTTTGATTTCAAATGATTAGCAAGTTGGTGTTTTATGCCATAAAAAAACACCACTTGCAACAATCATACATGCTTTTTCAAAAATATAAACTTTTTCAAAATACAAAATACAAACTTTCAAGATTCAAGGATGTTCAAAGTTGCTTGCATTCATCTCTTTGAACTAGAATCCCTTCAAACATGGAGTAATCAAAGATGACACCTTTTAGCATTTAAAGGTTTAAACTTTTGAGATTCAAAACTCCATTTTTCAATATACAAGTTCAAGTCTTCAAATTTCAATATACAAGTTCAAGTCTTCAAATTTCAAAATACAAGTTCAAGTTTTCGAATTTCAATCATTTCAAGTTCAAGATTCAATCTTTTAAAATTCAAATCTTTCAATATTCAAGCTTTCAATTTAAAGTTCAATATGCAAAATCTAGGACATTTGGGTTGAGCAACATCTCCCAAGTTGAAATTTTTGGCTTTGAATTCGTGTCGGTCGCCTTATTTCTAAGGAGCCGCTTGGCGTTCGAATCTCATGTGCCCAAGTACAAATTTCAATTATGCACCTTTCAATATCGCTATTTCAATATCGCACTTTCAATATCGCACTTTCAATATCGCACTTTCAATACCGCAATTTCAATATCGCAATTTCAATACTGCACTTTCAATTTTGCACTTTCAATTCTGCATCTTTACTTGCCTAGTCCATTTCTAGGCAATGTGGACCTACTCCCTAGTCCTTTTCTAGGGGGTCTTGTATTTACTAATTCCGCACTTTATTTAGTATTGTAATGTTTCTTTATTTGCTTTATCTCTTTCATCACCAACATGCTAAATACAACAAAATACAAAGGTTACATCACGCTTAACGAAGATATTTTTGGACAAACCGGCCTTAGGTTCCTTAAATCAATCTTTAAACCAAAGTGACCACCGTACAATTAGAAATTCTATTTTGTTCTAATTTTCAAACCCACCTAGTCTAATCTTAGGGTTTATTTTCGAAACAATGTTGTGCCAACGTACTTGAATATTTCTAAAGCTCGCCGAATAAGCATTTTTGTTCCCGAGCCCGGATCTCACCCATCCGTTTCAAGGATTCAAGGCCTTATCCAAAAATAGATTCATTGTGCGGTCTTCCCAAACGAGACCTAAAATAAGTTTGGTGGCGACTCCTTCGAGGTGCAAAAAAATTCAACGGTTCTCTAAACGAACCGCCGCGTGCCAAACCCCCATTGTAGGAAACGGGAAAATGATCAAAAAACACCCCCTACAGTTCTTGGCGAATCCACTGGGGACTTTTCTAATTTCAATTTTGAAAATGAGAACGGATTTCGAGCAACCAGCCACTGATCTGCCGAAGTACTGGATGCCAGCATTGGCGCCAGGCGCAGCCCCTGCGCCCAACGCCGCTGCCTGCATCCATAACAGTGGCTCACAGTGGCTTGTCGCCCACTTTTTCTCAACTTTTCGTGTTGGGAGTTAGTCTGTTTTTGCATCTATAAGGACGCTCCCAAGCCTCGTGAACGAGTGCCGAAAAACGGGCTTTACAAATACAAATTCAAGTACGATTTCAATTTCAAATTCTAGGCTTTTCATGCATTTTTCGAAAACCATATTGTGCAAAATGAATTTCTACCTTTGCCCAAACGGATGTGTCACTACTAAAAAATGGGCAAAGAGATCTCAAATAAAAGACCTAATATTTACATAACGGGTCTCTTTGATATGAGAGATCCACTATTATAGATAACAGATCTCTAATATGCATTTAAGCCTACAAAATTATTTTTAAAAAAAGAAAACGAGAGATAAGAGACCCCTCATGTATGCTCACGGATCTCATCTATATAGGGGTCCACCAATTTTAAGCTTGAAACAAAAAAGAAAGACCCCTTTTAAAGGTACACGGGTCTCTTTTTCCAGCATAATTAAAAAAAATAAAAAAATAAAATAAAAATCAAGTACTCAATCGTCCCTTCTTCAAGAAGTCAGCAGTTTCCATCTCAATTTCTCTCTCTTCATAGAAACTCACACACAATGCACAACAATGGTTTCATCTCCTTCATCCTCTACCACTCTTCCCCTCTCCTCCTCACATTTTATTCTTATGTAAATTAACTCTATGATTAGATCAATCGCGTTGCCGAATCGCTGTATCATAATCGCTTCTAGTCATACACCAGATCTTATGTCTCCTCTGCCCAACGATCACTACCTTCCGCCGCCTACCGCCACCTCTTCGTTGCTTCCACAATCACTTCCATTTCTTACATTAGCGTGGGTAAGTTTTCTAATTTGGGTTTTTGAAAATTAGGGTTTTGGTATGAGTTATTGAGTTTGGTTTTTTAATTACGAAAATTTGTTGTAATTGTGTGTTTATTGAGTAGGGATTTATTGAATGTTGTTAATATCTTGGATAAATGATTATAGATAATCATTTTTGATTGGTATTAATTTGTGGAAGTCATATAATTAGAGTTGCACACTAAGTGTTCGATGAAATGCCCAAATGATATTTTTGGATATACAACGAACAATTATGTTAGCCGTCTTTGCTCTTTGCCAATCTCCATCTTTTCCTCACCAACAAAATTTGGTCTTAGACCTTATGCGATGTGAAATTTTGAAAATCCTGAGTTGTCTTCATGACTTCACTAATAACTTTGTTTACATTGTATTTCCTCAGTTCCACAATATTCTTTCACATTTACTATTCTTGTCTTTCACATTTACTATTTTGTTCTTCACATTTACTATTCTGTTAGAGGAGGGTGGACATATTTTATCTGAGATGAGTTGGGGGTAAAAACATCATAAGTGTTAAATAGGCTCAAACATCCTAGCTGCTGTGTTTTTCTTTTTGGGGGGTTTGGATGAAGGGTACTGGTTCTCGTGAGGATTCACTCACATTTGAAGAAACTTTTGAAAACATAATCTTGATGCTTCTTTATTTATGAATCTGAAGAACTAATAGCTGTTTCTTGGTAATATAAATGTTAACCTCAAAAACTAGATCTAAATGTAAACTATGTATGGAAAAATTAAATTTTCAACAAACTCTCTCCTCTCTCTCGAGCTGGGCGCACGTTAAGGGATACTACTAACGTACACCAACTCCATTGATGGCGAGGAAGAAGAAAGCAATACTGAATATTTCTACGACGAAAGTTGCAGCGAAGTCTCCCTCAGTAAGTTCTCACACTTCAGGCACCAGTACTACTCAAAATGATGCCCAAAATGCAAACCCAGATGCTCTGGTTTTTGACTCAGATGGCGAGGAGCTGATGCATTCTCCTCTAGTCCACCCTTCGGCTGGTATGATTCCACGCAAACTTCATGATACTATTTTGTTATTGGATCAGAATTTGGGGGTTGGTCGTAATAATACTGTGGGTGGAACTAACCCTCAGGGGAATGGAGAATCTGTTGATATTGGGGATATTGGGGGAAATAACACTGAACCTGGGGTAGTTGAACCTCCGATTGTTAAAGAACCATGGAAAAATCTGTTCACTGGATCTAAAATGGCTTCAAAAGGGGCGTCCCTATCATTTGTTACACCTGTGCTGCAGGATGGGAAGAAAATTGCTCAATTGCAGGAGGATGAAATGAATGAACTCACTGAGAAATGGAAATCATCTATGGTGATGTATGTGGTAGGGGATTCCCCTACTATAGCTTCTGTGAAAAGATATATGGAAGGGATGTGGAATTCTGTTGCTCAGCCTCAGGTGTTTTACCATGATGATGGTTACTTCATCATCAAGTTTGTGAACATGAAGGACAGAAACCAGATTATTGCAGGAGGACCTTATACATTTTATGGGAAACCAGTTATCATTAAACCCTGGACAGCAAACTTTAATTTCTATGAAGAAGTACTTAGGGTTATACCTTTGTGGGTGAGATTTCCTAATCTGCCACTCAATTGTTGGGGGTGTGATTCACTAAGCAGGATTGGTAGTCTGTTAGGGGTGCCACTCTTTGCTGATGAATGCACTACTAGGCAAGATAGAGTATCTTTTGCTCGAGTGTTGATAGAAATGGATATCACTAGCCCATTGCCTGATTGTGTCTGGATAGAGGATTCAAAGGGTGGGATGTTCAAGCAAGCTGTTACTTATTACTGGTTGCCACAATATTGTAAAGTTTGCTGTACTGCAGGCCATGATTGTACTAAAAAGACTAAACCACCAGTACCAAAACCTGTAGCCAAAAAGGTGTGGGTTCCTAAAGCTGTCCAACAAGCTCATCCAATGTCAGAACAACAGGAGCAACCTAATGCTGTGCACACTCCTGAGATGCCTGTTAACAATGTTTCTGATCCTACTCCATGGAAAATTGTGACAAGACGGACTAAGGGATTGTCTAGAATGAGGACTTTGAGCCCTAGCAATCCATTTACTGTGTTGCCTGCAGAATTGGGTTTCAAAGAATTAACAGGAGGTGATATGGAGATGCAAAATACTACTGAACCCCCTGATGAAGAAGGTTAATCTTTGCAGCTGGAATGTGAGGGGACTTAATGATCCTATTAAGGTCCCAGAGGTAAAACACCTTATTCATACCCATAATATTCATGTTGTTGCTTTGCTAGAAACTAGAGTTAAGGAAAGCAATTTCTCTAGAGTAGTCAATAAGTTTGGGAGAAATTGGAAATGGGAAAATAATTACACTGCAAACCCCAGAGGTAGAATTTGGGTAGGCTGGCTTTATCAAGAAGTTGATATCCATGTGTTACAGGTGCATGAACAATTTATTCACTGTGAAATTAGGGATAGGTATGGAGTGGTGGAATTGTATGTTACTCTGGTGTATGGTCTTCACTCCATTGACACTAGGAAGAATTTGTGGAACTCTCTTACTACTCTTGCCTCAAGTGTAGGTAGCTGTCCTTGGGTCATTACTGGTGATTTTAATTCTCCCCTGTTTGCTGATGATAGAATCAATGGTACTCCTGTTTCAGCAACAGAAACCAAGGATTTTGATGAGTTTATTACAAGTAATGGGCTGTGTCCTGTAAAGAGTGTAGGACATTATTTCTCTTGGCACAAAGGCACTGGTGAAGGTAAAATTGCTAGCAGGATTGATTGGTGTTTGGGAAATGATGAATGGATTCATAAATTCAGTAATGTTCAGGTTGAATACCTAAACCCTTCCATCTCTGACCACTCCCCTTTACTGATAAACTGTCTGCCAGACAAGGTGGAGGGAGGTATACCTTTCAGATTTCTCAATTATTTGGCTGATCATAGTAGTTTTTCTGCTATTATTCAGGCAGCTTTTACTGAAGTATACCATGGCACTCCTATGTTTAAGGTCTGGTGTAAGCTGAAAAAAGTCAAGGCTGAACTCAAGAAGTTACATAGAGAAGACTTCTCTGGTATTACTGAGAAGATTACCATTGCTAGAAGTGAGCTTGATAAGGTTCAACAGAGTTTGCAAACTGGTAGATCTCCTGCTCTTCTCAACCAAGAGGTGGTTTGCATTAAACAGCTTAGGCATTGGCTGAGAATTGATGAGATAGCATTGAGACAAAAATCTAGGATCCAATGGCTAAATCTAGGTGATTCTAACAACCACTTTTTCTTTTCCACTGTGAAAGAAAGAGTTAGATTCAATAGCATTGCCATCCTATATGATGATAATGGCACTAAATTGGTTGATCCTGATCTAATTCAAACAGAAATTCTGAGTTTCTACAAAAAGCTGCTTGGCACTTCTGCAAACACTCTTCCCTCTATTCACATTCCAACAGTGAGAAATGGCTCTAGGCTAAATAATGATGCTAGACAGGATCTGTGCAGGGATGTTACTGATGATGAGATTGATTTGGCATTACATGGGATTGGCAATGATAAGGCTCCTGGTCCAGATGGTTTAAATGCAGTCTTTTTCAAAAAGGCTTGGCCTGTCATCAAACAGGATATTTATAGAGCAGTGAAGGATGTGTTTGTTACCAATTTCATGCTTCCCCAGTACAACTGTACATCTATTACTCTCATTCCAAAAGTTCCTAATCCTACAAGAGTTAAAGAGTACGGACCAATTGCATGGTGTAATGTGGTGTACAAAATTGTTTCAAAAATTCTAACTACAAGAATGCAAGGGGTGATTGGACAGGTTGTTAGTGAATGTCAATCTGGGTTTATTCCTGAGAGGCAAATTTCTGACAATATTCTGCTTGCTACTGAGCTCATTAAGGGCTACACTAGAGCCCATCTTTCACCCAGATGTATGCTCAAGATTGACTTAAAGAAAGCCTATGATTCAATTGAATGGCCTTTCTTGATCAGTGTTATGGATGCTCTTGGCTTCCCTCATAGATTTGTGCAATGGGTGTACACCTGCATTTCCACTGTATCTTACAGTGTGCTCATTAATGGGAAACCTTGTACACCTTTCAAAGCTAAAAAAGGGCTAAGACAGGGAGATCCCTTGTCTCCTTTTTTATTTGCTATTGGCATGGAATACTTGTCTAGACATCTCCATCAGTTGCAGACCAAGCCTGATTTTAACTTTCACCCAAGATGTGCTAAACTGGCTCTTACTCATCTAATGTATGCTGATGATTTGCTTCTATTCTGTAGGGCAGATCTAATCTCTATTGACATGATGTTGGCTTCTTTTAAGAAGTTTTCTCTAGCTTCTGGTTTGGAGGCTAATATGGATAAAAGTAACATTTATGTTGGGGGTGTTTATGGTCAAGATAAAGATGATATTCTCAATGCAGTTTCTACTCCTGAAGGTTCCTTTCCCTTCAGATATTTGGGAGTTCCCCTCTCAACTAAGAAGCTGAAGTATACTCAATGTAGACCCTTAATTGAGAAGGTGTTGGCTAGAGCTAAAGTGTGGACTGTCAAGCATCTATCTTATGCAGGTAGGCTCCAGTTGGTTCAAACAATATTGCTGAGTTTACAATCCTTTTGGTGTCAAATTTTCATCTTGCCAAAGAAAGTGATCAAAGAAATTCAAGGGTATTGCAGGGTGTTCCTGTGGACAGGCAACACTGACCCTTCAAAAAAAGCTCTGGTTGCTTGGCACAAGCTTTGCTTGCCCAAAGTTGCTGGTGGTTTGAATCTGAAAGATATGTGCTGGTGGAACAAAGCAGCTGTTGCTAAACTCCTCTGGGCTATAACTTATAAGAAGGATAGACTTTGGTGTAAATGGGTTCATGCTTACTACATAAAGGGGAGGGATGTTGGGAACACTCAATGGCCTGTTAACATGTCTTGGCCTTTGAGGAAAATTCTGAACTCTCAGAGTTTAATAGATAGCATTGGAGGGTGGAGTGCAGTGAGTAAGGGAGGTGTCTTTTCCATCCAAATCATGTATCATCTGCTGATGGGGCCATGTGATAAAGTCAGCTGGAGGAGAATCATTTTCCATAATAAAGCTTCCCCAAAAAGTTTGTTTGTCTCTTGGCTTGCTGTTTTGGGAAGATTGCCTACACTGGATAGACTTCTCAAGTGGAAAATTGTGGACTCTAATGTGTGTCCTTTATGTTCTTGTATGCCAGAGTCTACTCAACATCTGTTTTTTGAGTGTAGCTACTCTGCTGCTATCTGGTCTTCAGTTCTTGCTTGTTTACAGTTTCACAGACCTGTTTCTCAGCTTGATAATGAAGTGGTGTTGATGACAAGAGCTGCCAAAAGAACTGGTGACAGATTCAAGTTGCTTCTGATGTTCTTTGCTGAATTTCTTTATGGAATATGGCTGCAAAGAAATGCAAAAGTCTACACTCATTCCTGCAGAAGTCCCCTTGATATTCTTAGAGATATCAAATATCGAGTGGCCTGTAGAGCCACTGAATAGCAAAGAAACTTGCTCTTGATGTAAACTTGTAGTTTAGTTTCAGTTTAGGCCTTTTGGCTTGCTGTGGGTGTTGTTGTTTTGACCTTTGTTTCAGTTTTGGCCTTTGTGCTTTCTGTTGCTCTCAGTGGCTCAGTTGGTTTTGGAGCTTGTACTGTTTGTAAGCTAGTTTGCTAGCTTCCTCTTTGGTAATAATAATATATTATTTGCCAAAAAAAAACATGTTAACCTCTACTCCTAAAAACAGATCCTGGAATCTGGAATTGAAATTGATAGTGGTGGCAGTTTTCTACAAGCAAGCAATGTGTTACTGTTTTTTTTTTCTTTCCAGAAATTATTTTTTTATATTGGTTACTATTGTGTTACTGATAAAAAGATGGATTTTTGTTCAAGTCTTAGTTTTAGGATTGTATTTTAATTCCCTTCCTGTGAAATATGTTTTGCGAATCTTTTTAAGACTCAACAACTTCTAATTCATCTAATGCAGGCCGTCATGTATGTCCTCTGTTTTCATTTGTGATCTATCATTGATATTTCAAATTTGAAACCGCAAATCCTTGGTTTTCCCTTGAGAGAAATACTGATAAATCGATTTGCAGAACATTTCTCTTCGATTCTAATTGGAGTTAGTAATCTTCTATCTCTTTCTCTCCTCTTTGCTTTAAATTTGTCAAATTTTACTTCAATTAACTTCTTGCACCGAATCTGTTGAAGGAACCGATCGTCTTTAATTTTCTTTTGATTTGCAATAATTTGTTTAATCTTGTGTTCTTGAGCTGTTTAGTGATGACTTTGTGCTGATATTTTGTACATCAATAACTGGTTTCCCGTAATTTGACTGAAGTGGGAATTTAGGTTTTAGGGTTAAAATGAAATTGATTTTGCTAAACTGGTTGATGTTTTAGTTCCTTTTAGTGGAGAATTGTTCATGTTAGCTTCTGATTGGAAATTGTGTGATTGTGGAAATACGGGGATTTAGTTGATCATAATGGGTGGGAGAACTGCTAGCTGATTTCCGGTCTTCTTTGACAGCGTTGTTTGTGTATTACAAGTAGTAAGGTGTTGCCATTAAAGATTTGTGGGGGAGTGCTATTGTCGAAACAAGGATATCTTGGTGAGATGAATGGAATGAACCGATTGGGAATGGGGTTTTCATATGGTTTTTAGTTGAAATTGTAGAGTGATTGTTTAAATGTTGATGAATTACGAAGTACATAAGAAACTCTACTGATTGTACTCATTTTAGCTAATAGTATTGGTACTTTCAGGTAGTTACAATGTCTACTCCCTCAAGAAAGCGGCCCGTGAGGGATTTTAAGAGGTTGCAACAAGACCCTCCTGCAGGCATTAGTGGAGCACCCCATGATAACGACATAATGTTTTGGAATGCTGTCATATTTGGGTAAGTATAGGCCATTTTATGACTGTCATTAATATACTGGTTATCTCTTATCCATACCTAGATGTATAAACAATCTTTCTCTTTTGTTTGTGGTTTGATTTTGCAGTCTAGATGATACTCCATGGGATAGAGGTGAGTAAGAACAAAAACTCTCCCTCCTCCTCCCCAATGAATGTTTGAGATGATTTATGCTGAAGTGGTACACGTAGAGGTCTGAGTGTTGGTCTTGGCATACACTAATGTAGATGGTTCTTTTTTGCCTGTTACTGTTGACAATCAGTTGAGTCTCAGATCTTCATGATGACCATGTTCCCATGTGTCTAGGAGTTACTTAGAAGTCCGTTAAGTTTCAATCAAGTAACATTGTAAGAACAATTTGTTTAAGAATGTTATTGTAGACAAAGAAAAACAAAAATTTATCACTCCATATATAATAATGAGTGAATGGTAGTTTAACGCGGTTTAATATGCTTGTTAGAATAGAGTTTCCTTTTAGGAATACCTTCCCTTCTAATCAAACAAAAGTTAAGGGGAGGGGGGTAATTCAGATATTGAAAATGGATAGTTGAGGTGTGGGTAGCATCATGATTTCATCACACTTTAGTGATATTATTATATTAAAGCCTTCGCTACATTTTTTTTAATGGCCTTTCCTTAAAGCATCATGATCAAAGTGAGTGGGTACTTGCAGAAAACTATCATATTTTCTGCGATTTTCTCCTTTGATATTTGATAGACCTTTATTTTAGGTTAATCCTTTTTATACATCGTATAATGCAGGTCTGCTTGCTATCTATTGTAGAAGAATTTGTACAGTAAGCAAAGTGAGCTCATTTACTTCATCAAAGTGGAATTCCCGTCTTCAATATCTGAATTTGTACAGTAAGCCAAGTGGAATTTGTACAGTAAGCAAAGTTAGCTCATTTACTTCATCGGCTGGCCGGTATTTATAGAGGTGTGAACACAGGTGTAATGTGTATATTATGCGGTGCCTGTTGGCCGGTATTTTAGAGGTGTAAACGCAGGTTGAATATGCATATTGATTAGTTCTGAATATATCATTGATCGACCAGCTGTATTATTATGCTATTATTGATTTATTTATTTTTTAAATAAAAAAGGTTGCAAAGAGACCCGTCAAGTGTAATAAAGGCTCTCTAGTTATAATAATAAAAAATTCAAAGAGACCCCACATCTAAGATGTTAGGTCTTAGTTTGTAAAAAAAAAAAAAAAACAAAGAGACCCCCTATCTATATATGAGGTCTTAACTGCTTTAATAAATAAAAAAAAAAATATTCAAAGAGACCTCCTATCCTACTTATGGGGTCTGAATATTTTAAAAAACAGATCTCCCATCTCTAATAAAGGGTCTCTTTCCCTTCTAAAATATTTTCACCATCTTTTAAATAAGAGACCCTCTTTCTTACGTTGGGGGTCTCTAGATTTTAACAAACAGACCCCCTCTCGATGAGGGGGTCTCTTTATCAAAGAGACCTGTGAGATAGAGACCCCTTGAAAGGAGATCTCTTAAGCCATTTTGGAAGGGTCTCTTTGCCCTTTTTTGTAGTAGTGTGTTCTACAATCGGGCTAGCCCCGGGGGCAACAGAATGGTGACTCTCCATATGGTTCCCGACCAAAGTGTGTGACCATTTCCGCGCCTACCGAAACTTGGCATTTGCTTGACATTCCCGATGTCAAGTATGGAGGCCGTCTGCCGACACACACTTCCCTTAGGCGTAACGTGAAAGCTTGTCGCCGGATCCGTCTCTTAGCCAAGTACCTTTTTGACACCCAAAGCCGACCACTTGCATCATACAAAAACTTAGACCGACCTTAGGTTGAGAACTTTGCATGTCGCATTCATATTCATGATTAGTGTGACAACGTGCTTCTTGTGCATTGTGTGGGCGTCTTTGCACGCGTGAATGGCTAACCTCGAGTTCTAGTTTGCCAAAACCAAATTAGCCTCCAACTAGGAAACCAAACCCCTAGGAGCATCATTCAAACCTCATGCATCTAAATCACCGATTTTAGGGTCTTTAGGAGCGTCACTCCATTTGATTCAAAACCCTTAAACACGCTTCACTCACAAATGCCAAACTCAAAATTCAATCCAACGGTGTCATAATGCAGGATTTTCGAGTCCAAATTCCAAGTTTCAAAGTCAAAGTTCAAATCCAACGGCGTCATAATGCCGGATTTTTCGAGTCAAAATTCCAATTTTCAAGTTCAAAATTCAATCCAACGGCGTCATAATGCCGGATTTTCCATTCCGAATTCCAATTTTCAAAATTTAATCCAACGGCGTCATAATGCCGGATTTTCGAGTCAAAAATCCAAGTTCCGAGTTCAAAATGCAATCCAACGGCGTCATAATGCCGGATTTTCTATTTTCAAAACCTCAAATCTCCAAGTCAAGTCCAAATCCAACGACGTCATAATGGCGGATTTTCTAGTCCAAATTCCAAGTTTCAAAGTACAATCCAAATTTTCTAGTTCAAAACCTCAATTTTCAAGTCCAAATCCAACGGCGTCATAATGCCGGATTTCCTAGTCTTCAACCTTCAAGTTCAAATTTAAACTTTCTAGTCCAAAACTTCAATTTTCAAACACAACCCAACGGCGCCATAATGCCGGATTTTCTAGTCCAAATTTCGAGTTTCAAGTTCCAAGTCAAGACCTAATCCAACGGCGCCTTAATGCCGGATTTTCTAGTCCAAATTTCATACTTCAAACTTCAAAGTCAAAAACCACAAATCCAACGGCGTCATGCCGGATTTTCTATTTCAAAAATTCAAGTCTTCAAGCATCGAAGTCAAGTTGCCAATTCCAAGTCTCAAAACCTTAAAGTTCAAATGCCAAAGTTCATGACCGGCGTAATGCCAACTTTTCAACTCCAACTTTCAAACCTCAAATTCCATGTCAATCTTTCGAATTTCAAGTCCTATGCTCTAAACTTCAAATTCCAAATACATGCCGTCGTAATGTCGACCTCAAGCTCGAAGTTCAAAAATTCCAAACCTTCAAATTTCAAATCCTACACTCCAAGTCCACGGCGGCATAATGCCGGACTATCAAGTTCCCAAATTCAATGTCTCAAATCCACGGCGACATAATGCTGGATTTTCCAAATACGAATCTCCATGTTCTACATACAAAATGCAATCCTTTCCATTTCAAAATTCAAACTTCGAGTCAAACTCAAAATTCAATCGGATTAAAAATCCCCTTAAATAATACAAGTTCAAATCCACGGGTTGAAAATCCCTTGAAATAATACAAGTTCAAATTCGACGGGTTGAAACTCCCCAGAAATAATACAAGTTCAAGATTCCATCTACGGGTTGAAAATCCCCTGAAATAATACAAATTCCAATGGGTTGAAATTCCCTTCAAATACTCCAAGTCCAATGGGTTGAAACTCCCCCAAAATATTGACGGGTTGAGATTCCTTTTAAATAATACAAAATCAATCTCTTTCAATCGGGTTGAAATTCCCTTCAAATATTCCAAGTCCAATGGGTCGAAATTCCCTGGGAAATTCAATTTCCTAGTACAAGTCCAATTTCCATGTCCTAGGGCGGGTTGAAATCCCCTTCAAATAAGTCCAATTTCCAATAGATCGATATACTCTTTTTAGACATTTCAAGTTCTAGTACAAGAGCCAACTTTCACAAAAGAATGAACGCTCCTCTCAAACATTTCCAACGGGTTGCAAATCCCGAATACAAGTACAGAATCCAAAATCCCGAATCTTCGGAGTGACACTTAGAGTCAAGTCTAGGTCTCATTCATTGTATGCATATCATATCATGTGCCGGGAAGTCCAAGTTCTAAGATTTTCTGGTACGTGTGTCTTAACTAGGAGTCCAAAGATCCTGTGGGTTCGTCGCAGAGGAGAAAGGTTGAAAAGAAATCCATCAGCCTAGCTTCCCTCATAGTCGGCATCGAACGAGCAGCCAGTTCAGCTTCTACAAATCAAGCTTCAAGTCCCTTTCAAGAAACAGTTTAAATGGCCATTGTCGATCAAATCACTCAGCTCATGGCCGCCGTAGCCAACCTCAATACCAGCCTGGAGAATGTTCAAGATTACTGTGGGCGAAGGATCTATGATGAGCGAGTCTGAGTCAGGGGATGAGTCTGGATCCGAGTCTAGTTACGAGTCTAAGAGTCTAGGGCTAGATTCTTGCATCAATCAAGAGCCTCTAAAGGCCGAGCTTTAATTCAAAACAGTCGATGTAATGATTGTTGATTTCAATAACACTTCAATTTCTACTTACTCCTCGAGTCCCATTTCAAAATCAAATCCTAATCCACACAACTTTGCTTCACAAGAAACTGACTTTGAATTTCTAAAAGCTATCGAAAATCATGAAAACATGATGCCTATAATTGAGGAAACAGAAAAAATCAACCTTTCTAACATCAGTGATTCAAAACTAGTTCAGATTGGTTTAACTCTTTCTCAAGCAGAACGGGACGATCTTATCAAGCCACTTTCAGAGTATGTAGACGTCTTCGCATGGTCCTATCATGATATGCCAGGGGTTGATCCAAGCATCGGTCAGCATACAATTCCCCTTATTCCAGGTTCAAAATCCATCAAGCAGGAACTCCGTCGCATGAAACCGGATGTTTCCCTCAAAATTCCAGAAGAAGTCTCTAAGCACCTAAAGGCCGGGTTTATTCAAGAGTCCAAGTATCTAGATCTTTCAAGGTATTGGGTTCCAAGCAAGTGTCCCAGTTCATTCAAGAAAACATTATATGCATATACGGTGTCCCTCACAAGTCCATCAGTGATCAGGGAACCCATTTCCAAGGAGAATGTGAAGACCCATTCAACTAGTACAAGATTCAAAATTCAAGTTTTATTATCTCTAACCGAGCAAGGTTGTGCCAAGCAAGCTACAATTCCAAAGTATAAAATTCAAGTTACAAACTCCAAAGGTTCAAGTTCTAGAAACATATTCAAGCTTCAACAGTACAATCTTCAATACAACAATCCCAACGGACCCATGCTCCGAGAAATTCAACATCATCGCTCTTCGCCTTATCGCCCACAAACTAACGGGGCAGTCGAAGCAGCCAACAAGAATGTCAAGACCATCATCATGAAAATGACTACCAATTACAAGGACTGGCCCCAAAAGCTACATTTCGCATTGTGGGGATATCGAACTTCAATTCGCACTTCAACTGGTGCAACTCCGTTCTCATTGGTCTATGGAATAGCAGTACAACCTGTCAAACTGGAGATACCTTCTCTAAGGATAGTCCTAGAAAGAAAAATCCCAGAAGCTGCATGGGTACAAGCAAGATATGACGAGCTAGTCATGCTCGATGAGCGACGGCTTCAAGCCGCTCACCATGTACAAGTCTATCAGCGCCGAGTGGCCAGACATTTCAATAAAAGGGTCAGAACCCGAAATATCAAGGAAGGCGAGCTTGTCCTAAAAGCCCTTCCCAAAAGCATCATGGACCCAAGGGGAAAATTCAAACCCAACTGGGCAGGCCCATACATTGTCAAGAAGATCCGCGGACATCGACGGAACAGAATTCAGATCTCTTACCAACCTCGATCAACTCAAGAAGTTCTATGTCTAAGTTCCATGTTCAAAATCAAGAATCCAAATTCAGGTCTTGTAAGGTAGTCAGAACTACGTCCGACCTGATTCCCTAACAGGACACGTAGGCAACCTCATTTCGAGGCCCGGCCACTTTAATACAATTTTTTTTTTTCAAAATTTCCTCAATTAATGGCATCCAAAAAATCAAATCAAATCAAATTTCAAAACTCAAATTGTTGTTGTTATTCCAAATGTGCCAATTCAAAGCAAAGCATATTCAAGCGGAATTTAACACAATATCTCTTTATTTGGCCCTAAGGCCTTCAAAGCTAATTCAAATACAAAGTCGGGATCAAGTGAAGCAAAGTTCAAAAGCCTTTTCACTTCCTAAACACATGTTTGATATGTGCGTTTTATATAGTGTTTTCACCCCCGCCCCTTAGTACTTTTATGCGTCAAATGAGCTCTTAGGAGCCGTTTTTAGTACTAATCTGTGTATTTGAGTGTGCCTTGAGTTTCAGGACTACTTAGTGAGAAATTGGTCTTTTTAGACCCGTTTCATGATGATTTAGGCCACTACACGATCCCGAGGGGATTCGGGACGACTATTGTGGACTTAAGGGAGCCCTAGATGTTCATGATCGAGCCCCGGAAGTTAGACTCGGTGTTGCGGACGAAGGGCGGATCACTTAGCCCTCCGCGCGCTTGATTGCCCCTCGCCCACCGGGCGAGCAAGCAGAAAAGAGCAGCAGGCAGCGGGCGCCCGACGGGCGGTGCTTCGCCCGGTGCCCACCGGGGGCCCATCAGGAGCAGCAGCAGCAAAATGTCATCTCGCCCGACGGGCGAGTGGCGCCTGACCGGGCGCGTGCGGATGAATTCCAGAAGTCTCCCTCCGCCCGGCGGGCAGACCTGCGCCCGTCGGGCGGATTTCGAGCTTCCCGCCCGACGGGCGGACGGTCGCCCGACCGTGCGACGACAACCCAGGACGTCTCATGCGCGCGGTTTACTTAGCTTTTCCGGTTTTTCTTAATGCTTTTTGGGCTAAACTATAAATATAGCCCTTAGTTAATTTAGTTGGACATCTTATTATCGCATATTCTAGTATTAAACACTTAGTTTTTCTCTCTAATTTGTTCTAAACACTTAGTTTATTTTCAATCAAAAATTCAAGCTTTCATTTGCCATTGTTCTTCAATTAGGTATTGTTCTTATTTCAATCTTTTGTTTTTCCCTTAATTATGTTTCCAATCATACTAATTGCTTTGTTTATTGTTAATATACTTGAGTAGTCTAATTTCTAGGGTTTGGGAATCCATGATTAATAATTGTGATTGTTGGCATTGTAATTAATTCCTATTGATTGGTTTATTTCACTATACAATCAGATTTGCGCAGGTTTAATTGTGTAGTTATGCAATATCAAATTAAGATTCGAGAGATGCAATTTGATGTTTAGGCTTGTGTCAATAGGTGGAATTAGGATTAATACGTAGCGAGAGCCCGTTAATTCTGAGTCTGTGACTAGTATCGATTCGAGAGAGCATGCTAGTCTAATTAACTACCTTGTTGATTATCGTGATTATTCGTTGTCCTGGATTGTTATTTGTTGGTGAACCTATGCCCTAGATTCCTTAATATATTGATTCCTAGTTGTTTAATTATCGCTGTAGTTTTAGCAAACCGTCAAACTAACTCTTGTTCATAATAGTCTAGATTAATTAATTGATAGTAGAAAGAATGCCTGTTTCCCTGTGGATTCGATCCTGACTTCCCTTGCTACCTAGCTAGTGGACCTTAGGTTATTTTTGATTAGGTGATACGACTTTAGCCTGTCAAATTTTAGCGCCGTTGCCGGGGAGACGGTTTTATTTTCTGTTGTTGATTGCTTATCCTAGATTATTGTTTGTTACTACTCAAGGAACTCACGTTCCTTGAGACCAGATCTCACATTGTTTTGTAGTCTTTGTCTATGCCCAGGACCGTAGGTACTAGTAATCTTACTCCATTCGATCCTGAGCCCGAAAGAACCTTTCGTAGACGAAGAACTTTCATTGCACAGTGTGGGAATTACTCTGATTCTGATCATAATATTGGCGATCTTTTTCCTTCAGATACAGATTCAGTTTCAGAGATAGAGATGGGTGACGAAAATCTGCTACCGCCACCTACCCCACGGCTTACAGACTATTCTAAGCCAAGTCTGTCCGTGCTACCAAAGGCAATCATGCCTTCTATTGCAGCTGAGACCTTCAAGATTGAGCCTGCATTGATTAACATGATTGAGAGACGCCAATACGGTGAGGAACCAGGTGAAGATCCGAATCTTCACATACAGTCCTTCATCCAATATTGTTCCACCATCAAGCAAAAGGGATTGACTCTGGAACAGACTATGGAGATACTTTCCCCGTTCTCTTTGAGTGGGAAAGCTAAATTGTGGATTAATGGGTTGAATCGGGCGGCTTTGAAAATCACTAATTGGGAGTCCTTGGCTCTTGCTTTTTATGTTAAATATTTTCCACCTTAGAAAACAGCTCGTCTAAGGGGTCAGATATTGGGTATCTCACAACAAGCAAATGAGAGTTTGTTCGAGGTCTGGGAGAGATTCAAGGATTTGCAAAGAGAGTGCCCGCACATGGTTTGGAAGATTGGTTCTTGATTCAGCAATTTTATAATGGTCTGGGCAATGAGTCTAGATGTTTGTTGGATTCAGCTGCCAGTGGGAGGTTCATGCAACTTGAGGTGCCTAGAGCTATGGAGGTGATTGAGGAGATAGCCATTCACAATGCCCAATATGGGAATCCTAGAGGTCTATCTAATAGGGGTGGTAAGCATGATTTAAATTCAATTGAACAATTAATTGCCCAATTGACTGCTTTACACTATAAGTTTGATAATATGCAAGCAGCCAATACTCAATCTGCCCAACCCGCTAGTGTAGCTGCTATGAGTGCCCAACCTGTTACTGTTTGTGAAAGTTGTGGAATGTCTAGTCATTATGCACCGGAATGTAGGAGCTCTGTTGAACAGTGTAACGCATTTCAATCCTACAAACAAAATAACCCATTCTTCAACTCTTACAATGAGGGCTACAAAAACAACCCTCTACTATCCTACAGGAGCAATAATATCCAGAACCCTCACCAAGTTCAACATCAACCACAACAGCCATACCAACCCCCACATCAACAATCCTACCAACCACGGAACAACTACAACCAACAGTCTAGTGGACCACCTGGGTTCCCTAGACAACACACATCACCTCCACCACCACAACCTCAAGCCACACAGCCTGACCCTATGCTAGTAGAGATGAGAAACATGATGCTACAAATGCAAAAATCTCTAAGTGAAAAGGATGCAAAGATCGATGCTCTTACTGCTCACAACAAGATCATTGATACACAGTTGGCACAGATGGCTACTACTATTGCAGGGAGGCCACCAGGCCAATTTCCTTCACAACCCGAAAATAGTGAGACTGCTAATGCAATTACATTGAGGAGTGGTAGGGATTATGATGGTCCTTCTATGCCGGTTGAGGTTGATTCTGGGGTGTCTGCTAGTGGTCTGGTCAGTGAGGAAATCCCAAAGATAGTTATGGATGGTAAGGAAGCTGAAAAGGTAGTCAATGAGAATGAGGCTACAACTGAGGTTAAGAAGGGGACAGATATTCAAATACCACCTATTGCACTCCCCTTCCCAAACCGGAAACTCAAGAATAAGCTAGACAAGCAGTTTGGCAGATTCTTGGAAGTGGTAAAAAATTTACAGGTTCCTGCTTATGCTAAATTCATGAAAGATATTTTGACCAGGAAACGTGCTTTTTGTGAGGTAGAGACTGTAGCTTTCACTGAGGAATGTAGTGCTTATTTGCAAAATAAGTCTCCACCTAAACTTAAAGACCCCGGGAGTTTTTCCATCCCATGTAACATTGGCACTGTATTTATTGATAAGGCTTTATGTGATTTAGGTGCTAGTGTGTCTGTCATGCCTTTTTCTGTCTGTACTAAACTGAATATGGGTGAGCTTAAGGTTACTAATATCACTCTACAAATGGCCGACCGTTCTGTCAAATACCCCTTAGGTGTTTTAGAGGACGTCCCAGTTAGAGTAGGTAAATTCTATATACCTGTAGACTTTGTAGTACTAGACATGCAGGAGGATTCTCAAATTCCCATAATCTTAGGTAGACCCTTCCTTCACACGGCGGGGGCGGTCATTGATGTTAAAAGTGGGTAATTGACTTTGTCTGTTGGGGATGATAAGGTGACTTTTAATCTGAACAGTGCCTTAAAAAGTCCCATGCTAGAGGTAGAACAATGCTATCGTATAGATGTAGTTGATTTTATTACTCGTTATAACGTCTCCCAAGTTCTCGAAAGAGATCCCTTGGAGGCAGTGCTTTGTTGTGAGTCTTCTGCAGGTGATAGCAGTTCTTGGAGTGCTGAAGTGGATGCTCTGGAGTTGGCTCTTAATGGTGGAGAATCTGAGCCGGAGAGCACCAGATTGAAGAGGTTAGTTCGGCCAGTTTGTTCTGTTAAAAAGGTAAAGAAACCCGAACTTAAGCATCTTCCTGCTAACCTTAAATATGCGTTTTTAGATGATGAAAACTTTGCCATGTGATTGTCAGTACTGCACTTGATGCAGACCAGTTATCCCAACTTCTTATTTTGTTGAAAAGGCATAAAAAGGCCATTGGGTACAGTATTGATTATTTAAAGGGTATTAGCCCTGATTTTTGTATGCATAGGATACGTCTAGATGAAAATCATAAACCATGCATCCAACCCTAGCGTCGTTTGAACCCTGTCATGCAAGATGTTGTAAAAACTGAAGTTATGAAATTGCTTGATGCGGGTATTGTATACGCTGTGTCTGATTCTAAGTGGGTGAGTCATGTTCAAGTAGTGCCTAAGAAAGGGGGGAAAACTGTGGTGAGAAATGAAAAAAATGAGTTGATACCAACTAGGGTAATCACAGGTTGGCGCATGTGTATTGATTATAGGCGTCTTAATGTTGCTACTAAAAAGGACCATTTTCCCCTTCCCTTCATTGATCAAATGTTAGAAAGGCTGGCCTGTCACAAGTTTTTCTGTTATCTGGATGGTTATTTTGGTTTCTTTCAAATTCCCATACATCCAGACGACCAGGAAAAGACCACCTTCACCTGTCCCTATGGTACCTTTGCATATCGTAGGATGCCTTTTGGTTTGTGTAATGCACCCGCTACTTTCCAACGTTGCATGATGAGTATCTTTTCTGATTTTATTGAGTCTATCATGGAAGTGTTTATGGATGATTTTAGCGTCTATGGTACTTCTTTTGATTCTTGCTTGCTAAATCTGACTAAAGTTTTGAAAAGATGTGAAGAGTGTAATTTAGTCTTGAACTGGGAAAAGTGTCATTTCATGGTTACTGAAGGGGTGGTTTTGGGACATTTGATATCTGATAAGGGCATTCAGGTGGATCGAGCTAAGGTCCAAGTGATTCAACAATTACCCCCTCCAGTTAATGTGAAGGGTGTTAGAAGTTTTCTTGGTCATGCGGGGTTTTATCGCCACTTTATCAAGGATTTTTCTAAAATTGTTAAACCACTTACCCAGCTCCTCCTCAAGGATGCTCCGTTTGTGTTTACTGATGCTTGTCTCGAGGCTTTTGACAGGATTAAACAGGCACTGATTACGGCTCCCATCATTCGTTCTCCCGAATGGGATCTTCCGTTCGAGATAATGTGTGATGCAAGTGATTATGCAGTTGGGGCAGTTTTGGGTCAGAGAAAGGAAAAGGTTTTGCATGCAATTTACTATGCAAGTAAGACCTTAGATGAAGCTCAAGTTAATTATGCTACTACTGAGAAGGAGCTTCTAGCCATAGTCTATGCCTTGGACAAGTTTCGCACCTATCTGGTTGGGTCCAAGGTGATAGTCTATACTGACCATGCGGCCCTTAAGTATCTGCTCTCAAAGAAAGAAGCCAAGCCCAGGCTTATTCGCTGGATACTACTGCTATAGGAGTTTGATCTAGAGATCCGCGACAAGAAAGAGGCTGAGAATGTGGTTGCAGATCACTTGTCTAGATTGAGGTGTGATGATGGTAAGGGATCTACACCGATTGATAATTCATTTCCGGATGATCATCTACTTGCACTTGCCAGTCAGTCACCATGGTTCGCAGATTTTGCTAACTACATTGTGGGGGGAATTCTTCCGGCCGATCTTACATATCAACAGAAGAAGAAATTCCTACATGATGTCCGGTTCTACTTTTGGGAAGACCCTTATTTGTTTCGTCAGACTGCTGAGGGGTTGTACAAGCGTTGTATTCCAGAATGGGAAGTTCAAGGTGTTATCAGTAGGTGTCATTCTTCACCTTATGGTGGTCACCATGGACCGTCTAAAACAAACGCTAAGCTGTCACAATGTGGTTTTTACTGGCGTACTATGTTCAAGCATGCACAGGCTTTTATTATGGCTTGTGATGCGTGCCAGAGGGCCGGCACTATTTCGAGGAGGTATGAGATGCCACAGAACGGGATCCTTGAGGTTGAGATTTTCGATGTGTGGGGAATTGATTACATGGGACCATTCCCATCGTCCAAGGGTAACTTGTATATCCTTGTTGCTGTAGATTATGTGTCAAAGTGGGTAGAAGCCGTTGCCTCACCTACCAACGATGCAAAGACAGTCATTTCCCTGTTCAAGAAGATCATTTTTCCTAGATTTGGGGTTCCGCGCGTTTTGATCAGTGATGGAGGGTCACACTTCCATGAGAAGCATCTGGATGCGCTCATGCGTAAGTATGGGGTTTATCACCGCACTGGGCTAGCCTACCACCCTCAGACGAGTGGTCAAGTTGAGGTCTCCAACCGAGAGATCAAATCTATCCTTGAGAAGGTGGTGGCGAAGTCTAGGAAGGATTGGAGCGATAAGCTAGATGATACTCTATGGGCATACAGAACCGCCTTTAAGACACCTATTGGTACCTCCCCGTATCGGTTGGTGTATGTGGTGTATGGCTAAGCATGTCACTTACTAGTAGAAATGGAGTACAAGGCTTATTGGGCAATCAAACAGCTCAACATGGATGCAAAGTTAGCCGGTGAGAAGCGGTTACTTTAATTGGGTGAGCTCGATGAATTCCGACTACAAGCTTATGATAGTGCCCGGATTTATAAGGAAAAGACCAAGAAGTGGCACGACAATCACATTTTGCATAGAGAGTTCGCGGTGGGCGACAAGGTTCTACTCTTTAACTCTAAGCTTAAGTTATTTCCTGGAAAACTTAAGTCTAGGTGGTCTGGGCCGTTCACCGTGACTATGGTAAGCAAGTTTGGGTCTGTTGAAGTAGAGAATGATAAGGGTGAACGATTCAAGGTCAACTGGCAATGTCTGAATTTGTACCATGATGAGGCTACTGTAGGAGTTGTTGAGGTCCATCACCTCAATCCCTCCGCCTCATAAACTGCATATTCATGGTAACAAGGTCGAGCGGGACCTATGAATAAACCAGCGCTTTGCGGGAGGCAACCCGTATTTCATTGCTTTCGATAGTTTAAGTTTTGCTTTGTGTGTTTTGTAGTTTAGTCTCTTTGCTTATGAGTGGTGAGGAGAGAGTATTTTTACGGTCTTTGGGTGTTTAATGATGTACAGGTTTAGCTCCTAAGCACGAAATGATAGAACAATCCGCGAGGAGCAAAGTCGCAAAATGCCCGCCGGGCGAGAGCCGCCCGACCGGGCGCAAGGAGAAGACTGCAAAACGTCTCCCTCCACCCGTCGCGCAGACCTGCGCCCGACGGGTGGAGAGAGAAAAGCCTTTTTCGGAAAAATCGCCCGTCGCCCGCCGGGCTGGAGCTGCCCGACCGGGCGCGTGCGGAATGAGAAACCAATGTCGCCATTCGCCCGACGGGCGGACCTGTGCTCATCGGGCGGCCTACGAGCCACAGGCCCGTCGGGCGGGTGTTGGCCCGGCGGGAGGAGGGACATTTCGGCCTTAAATACGGGATTTTCCCCCTTTCCTTTTCACTTCATCTTTCAATCATCTCCTTTAACCTCTCTCAAACTCCATTAAACCCCAAACCCTAAGAACTTCAACTCTCCATATCTCCCTCATCTCTCACTCAAATTCATCAAGCCACACACCAAAATCATCCTCATCACATGCTCTTCAACCTCCACCAAACAATTTTCACTCTTTCTCACTCTCCACAAAAAACCCAATTCCACCAAAAACATTTCAAAACTCAAATCATCTTCAACAATGGGTTCTAGGCTAAAGAGGACTTGCACGGGAGCAACAAGGAGACAAGAGGAGGCTTCTTCGAGCCGTCCGCCACCACCACCTCAGTTTGCACCGGACTCGGCTTTCCCGAACATGATTCTTACTAGTGAGGAGCAACAAACTCGTCTAGCACACCTCAAGCTTCGGAAGGTAGTCCCTACTCGATTTATTTGTCAGAATACTTTGCATGATATGGGTATTGAGAGGGATGTTAGGAGATTATTTCATGGGGTGGGCATGAAGCACATGTTTTCCATGGTTAGGTTGACATTTAGGGATCTTACTCTTGAATTCCTTAGCTCATTTAATGTCACAAAAAATGGATATAAGGATGTCACTAGAGTTTCTTTTCGATTGTTGAATAATGATTTTAATATGTCTATTAAAGATTTTGGTGCAATATTTGGATTATCTGTTGAGCATGATAGGTCCCCCGGGGAGGGACATCTTAATAGTTCAGTTTGGGGAAAGTTGACTGGGGATTTCAATCCCAGTAGCATGCAGCATTTGCACGCATCTAGCGTGCAACACCCCGTCCCTTTTGTTTGGTTCCGGTTTATGGCATTTACCATCTTTGGGAGGGACCAAAAGGAGAATGTGAGGAGCACAGAGTTAGAGGTGCTCCGGGGGTTCTTGTTGGATGGAAATGAAGGATACAGGATGAATTTGTCCCATCACCTGGCCATGCATTTGCTCACTACTGCTAACTACCGCTACTTGACCGATATTGCTTTAGCGGGTTTAGTCACCCACATTGCCATAGCGGTGGTAAACTTTGCTGAGAGGGACCATGCCGCGGTCCGGGGTAACAATCTGTTAGATTTGGAGTATTTTGGGAGCCTTTACAGGGTGCACTCTGAGTACGGGGAACTTCTTCCTGGTCAGATGTCATGGATGTTCCAGAGGAACGCTCTCTTTACTCTACCGGACACTACCGGGCTCACCAGTTTTACGAGGGGTCAGTCTCATTATCTGTATGTAGGTGAGAAGGCACCACCCTTAGCCCAGCCCCAGCCCCAGCCACAGCCCGAGGCCGCGCCTCACACCTATTTCCGGCGGGGAGGGCGTAGAGAGAGAGGGTCGGGACAGAGAGGTAGTCCGGCTCCACAGGAGGAGCAAGGGTCTTCAGAGGAGTTGGGGGCCATTCATGAGAGGCTGGGCAGACTTGAGCTCGGTTTCCATGAGTTCGCCGCGGATCACCAGAGGACTATGTTTCCTTTCTACGATCAGTACGCCAGGCAAGGCTATATAGCCCCAGATCATCAGCACCCTTCCTGGTTTACTTACCCCACGGAAGGGTACGGAGGCCCCGGTTCCATGGGCACCTTCACGCCTACCCACTACGGGGGGTTTGGAGCGGGCAGTAGCGGCTATGGTGGCCAAGGTGGCCAAGGTGGCGATGGTGATGATGGTGATGATGGCCAAGGCCATCAGTGATGCTGTTGATGATGATGATGGTTCGGTACCCCTTGAGCCAATGAGGACATTGTCTGATTTGGTTTGGGGGGGTTTCACATTACCTGTACATATTAGGTATCTTTTCCTTTTATTTCAGAATTTACTTATTGTTGTGTGATTATTTTAATGTGTTTATTGCTTTGTAGAGTAGTTTATTGCTTTGAAAAAAAAAATTACAAAAATACGTTCCGATGAATACAATATCATGCTTCCCTGTGCCCCTTGAGCGGAAATTGTTTTGATTCTTGGTATTTGATGATGGGCAGTGTAGATGTGTTAGCCATGATTTGATATTCGATTGCTTTGATGCCTTAACATGAGTCAACTCCGACTAACTACTTGTGGACTTGGTGCTTGACTAGTTGACTTGGTTAGGATGTGTGATAGCTTCCTGGTGTGTTATTGATTTTGAGTATTGGTTTGCAACTATTAGTAGTGTTCTATGCCTCATATACATGCACATTGTGGAGGACGAAGGCATTTTTCTATTTAGGTAGCTTTCAGATGAATTTAGATATATTTGTTCCCTCTTTTTCTACTCATGTTGTGCTTGTGCCCTTTATTCGGTGACTAACCATATTACAAGCCCATGAAAGCCCCATTGGTTACTAGTCCCAAGCCTAGCTTGGGGGAGCTAATAGTAGTGAGGCGAGGGAGTTGTAGTGTGGTACATTTTGAGCATATTGAGTATTGAAAAGGGAAGTTCTTATCATGATTGTTGTTGGAAAAAAAAAAGAGCTGAAAAATGAATGAGATGAGGAGAATAAAAAAAAATGTGAAGGTTCCAAAAGAAGAAAAAAAAAGAGCAAAAAATAAAAAAAGATTGAGCAAAAAATAAAAAGAAAAAAATCGTTATTCTCAAAATAATTCAAGCTTTTGTCACTCCGGTATTACAACTTCTTATCTTCATGAGTGATTGGTTATAATTGTGAAATCAAGGCAAGAAAGTATGGTGTGGTTTGTTTGTTGTTTTATTCATGTGTTGAGTGGGAGAGTTGTGGTCATCATTTGTGATTGATCATGGATTTGCTAGGATTTATGCTCCCCAAAGCCAAGGCTTTAAGCACAGATTTTACCCAAATTTACCACACCCTTACCTAAGCCTATCATTACAAGCTTGAAAGACCTTCCGACCTTTGTGCATAGAGTTGTATTAATGTGAAAGTAGTTGTTTATCAACGCAAGTTATGACATGACACATTCCGAGTCGACTACTAGGTTGAGTGTATGTTTTTCTAGACACACGAGTGTTGTGAGTTTGGGAGGGCATTGTTCACTTATATGTTGGGAGGGGAGCGAACGGGTACATCTTTTATCCGCCATATAAATGAGTGACGAGTGTGTGAGCAGTAGTCTTGAATTCCATTGTGCATTTGTGGTTCGCTTTGCGTGACGATTGTTAAGGTGGATTAGCGATTGAATGGATTTGATTGGTTGACATTGATGCATACTTATTAGATTTTACCTTGGATTATGTTTTCATTTTTGAAATATGTTGGGGGTGAAGTTGGTCTTGTGTTCATCGAAGATTTCCTTGCTTAGGGACAAGCAAGGATCTAGCTTGGGGAGGTTTGATATGTGCGTTTTATATAGTGTTTTCACCCCCGTCCCTTAGTACTTTTATGCGTCAAATGAGCTCTTAGGAGCCGTTTTTAGTACTAATCTGTGTATTTGAGTGTGCCTTGAGTTTCAGGACTACTTAGTGAGAAATTGGTCTTTTTAGACCCGTTTCATGATGATTTAGGCCACTACACAATCCCGAGGGGATTCGGGACGACTATTGTCGACTTACAGGAGCCTTAAATGTTCATGATCGAGCCCCGCAAGTTAGACTCGGTGTTGCGGACGAAGGGCAGATCACTTAGCCCTCCGCCCGGTTGATTGCCCCTCGCCCACCGGGCGAGCAAGCAGAAAAGAGCAGCAGGCAGCGGGCGCCTGACGGGCGGTGCTTCGCCCGGTGCCCACCGGGCGCCCATCAGGAGCAGCAGCAGCAAAATGTCATCTCGCCCGACGGGCGAGTGGCGCCCGACCGGGCGCGTGCGGATGAATTCCAGAAGTCTCCCTCCGCCCGGCGGGCAGACCTGCGCCCGTCGGGCGGATTTCGAGCTTCCCGCCCGACGGGCGGACGGTCGCCCGACCGGGCGACGACAACCTAGGACGTCTCATGCGCGCGGTTTACTTAGCTTTTCCAGATTTTCTTAATGCTTTTTGGGCTAAACTATAAATATAGCCCTTAGTTAATTTAGTTGGACATCTTATTATCGCATATTTTAGTATTAAACACTTATTTTTTCTCTCTAATTTGTTCTAAACACTTAGTTTATTTTTAATCAAAAATTCAAGCTTTCATTTTCCATTGTTCTTCAATTAGGTATTGTTCTTATTTCAATCTTTTGTTTTTCCCTTAATTATGTTTTCAATCATGCTAATTGCTTTGTCTATTGTTTATATGCTTGAGTAGTCTAATTTCTAGGGTTTGGGAATCCATGATTAATATGAAGGGATATTGAATAATTGTGATTGTTGGCATTGTAATTAATTCCTATTGATTGGTTTATTTCACTATACAATTAGATTTGCGCAGGTTTAATTGTGTAGTTATGCAATATCAAATTAAGATCTGAGAGATGCAATTTGATGTTTAGGCTTGTGTCAATAGGTGGAATTAGGATTAATACGTAGCGAGAGCCCGTGAATTCTGAGTCTGTGACTAGTATCGATTCGAGAGAGCATGCTGGTCTAATTAACTACCTTGTTGATTATCGTGATTATTCGTTGTCTTGGATTGTTATTTGTTGGTGAACCTATGCCCTAGATTCCTTAATATATTGATTCATAGTTGTTTAATTATCGCCGTAGTTTTAGCAAACCATCAAACCAACTCTTGTTCACAATAGTCTAGATTAATTAATTGATAGTAGAAAGAACGCCTGTTTCTCTGTGGATTCGATCCTGACTTCCCTTGCTACCTAGCTAGTGGACCTTAGGTTATTTTTGATTAGGTGATACGACTTTAGCCTGTCAATGTTCTAAACACATTTTTCAAACACATTCTAAACACAATTCCTTCAAATACAATTTCAAACACATTTAGCCTACAAAGATCTAGGGTCGGGCGACTATGCTCTTGAGTCTTGGCACCTTGAGTACTATCCCCTGGCTCCCCCCCCCCATTCGATCATCAATCTTCCCCTTGCCCAAGCCGCGGGAGAAGGAACTTGCAAGCCTTCCAAGACAGGAGGACGACGAACCTCCTTTGGATTCCGAACGGTCAGGCACCGGATGGGCCACACTCCCGTCACCTTCCTCATAGTCAGTTGATGCAGGACGTCTAGCTCTAGAACCTCGGACTCTAGCTGGTCCAGAGAGAGAAATGTCCCTCTGGCCTAGGCCTCTCATCCATACAATATACCCCGCAGACAGAGTAACTGGCTCAGGTGGGAACTGGATACTCAAGAATGGTTTGGCGATCCAATACCGCCTCCAAACTTCAAGTCGATTTGCATTCAGCGCAACAGGTTTCGGGTTCTCTTCAGTACAGTCCGGGATCTCCTGTTTCAAGCCATATTGTCTCATCACTCGAGCAGGCGAGTAGAAGATTAGCATTATGAGGCTTGGCACCCTCATAGCAGCAATTCCCCACCAAGGAACTACCCACCTTATACAAGATTCAATTCCAGAGAGTGCACACCGCCACTCATCCAATGAAAGCCGGCCATACAACATGGGTCGCACAGTGAAACCCTTTCTATTATAGCTTGCCATGTTCTCCGGTGGTGCCTCCAACATGAGCCTCTCCATAAGCTAAACCTTGGGAAGTATACAAGAAGCACATTTCAAAATTCAACATTCAAAATTCAAGTACAAGTACAAGTTCAACAATACAAAGAAGGCTCCAGATCCTTACTTGGAGTAATACCGGACTTCCCGACGGCAATGAAGAGGGGTCCGACTTCAGCATGTCAAGACCCATCAATGTTTCGCCAATCACGAGCGGCATTAGGTCCCGACCATTAGCAAACTGCTCTACAATCTCAATTAGGGAGGCATCACCATTGCCAAACCCCTGCTTCGAAAAGAGACAGCGAGCAAATATACAAAAACTCAAGGCTCTCAAGCGGAAAACTTTGGGAACATCAAGCCCAGCAAAGTAGGTGACAAAGAGGGACAAATCCACCCCTCTGCCATATACAACAGCACTCAAAAGTGGGGGCTTCAGGCCCAAATACCTTTCAAAGTTCAAGAAAAAGTGTTCTTCAACACTAGGCATGCATGGCTCCAGCATCAAGGGCCACCCCAATATGGCACTAAATTCCTCAGGGAGGGGACATACCTCATTATTTCCAAAGCGGAAGACATGATGATTCGGGTCTTAAGCCTCCAGAGCAGCAAGAATGAAGTGCAATTCCAATTTTACAAACTGGAAAGAGACGGGCACCCCAAGATGCATGCCATCAAGCTCCCTTTTCTCCAACTTGCCTAGCGAACCAAGCCACGAGTTCAAGGCACTTTCAAAAGACACAGCCATATCTTCTTTTCTTTTCGAGAGGAAGCAGTATGCAATGATAGCAGGGAAGGATTGATGCAAGAAATGATCCAACAAGCTCCCTATTTATACAAAAGTCGGCTTGCACGACAGCTCACAGGCGCCAGGCGCCAAACCTGCGCCAGGCGCAGAGACCTGCATCTAAAGACAAGGCCACCGTCCTCTCTTATGACTCCGAGTACACACTCTTAAGTGTTTCGGACAGCAGAGTACAACCTCCATTATTCAAGATTCCAAAGCCGCAAGCCGCGCAATTTCAAGTAGTCTGGATCAACGCTTCGGGCAGATTTCGGATCAATTTTTTTCTTTCAAAATTCAAGCATTCTAGTCCTAGATCGGCGTCCTAAGTCGAGTCTGCATATGCATAAGCAAGATTTGAATATACTTTGACTTGCGCTTTTCCTAACCAAAACCTCAGTCAAAGTGGGGGCTTATAGTGGGTACATACACCCGAAAAAATGGGCAAATTTTTTCAAAATTTTTCGGAAAATTGTCATGCATGCATATAGCTACAAAATTTCAAGGCACACACTACGCATACAATTTCAAGCATTCAAACATACAAAAGCCAACCTTCAAATTTTACAAACCAATTCAGGTTCATAACCATACAAACCACACAAAAAAATTCAAGTTTCAAGCCATACAAATACAATACAATCTAGCCTATACAAAATCAACCCAGGCAAGCTGGAACTCGCTACCATGCAGGGTCAGTCTGAATCATCATCAGCGGTGATGTCATGAAGGAAATAATGCCCTTGGTCCAAGTATGCATTCAATGTTAAGTCTAAGAAATGCGGTTCAGTATTAATTAATTAACAAGTTAATAATTCAATGAGATCAAGTGAGCTGAATGCCTAGCTAGAGGCCGCTTCAGTTCAAGTGGAATTAATCCACAGCTTACTCTTGACTGAACCCGTAGGGTCACACAAATAGTCGTAAACAGATCAAGTATTTAATGGCATTAAATACTCCAACTATGGATATTCGGAATCGACGGATCTTGGTTTCAGTGGGAGCTGAGATCGTCACAGGCAAGAAATGAATACTCCGGAAACGATGATATTGCCGGAAACGGAAATATGGATCGTATCGGAAATATAAATATTATCCAAGTCGTATATGTTGCCGGAAACGGAAACATGGTACTTATCGGAAAATATTATCGGAAATGGAAATATTGCCGGAATCGGAAATATTGCCGGAAACGGAAATATTGTCAGAATCGGAAATATTATCGGAATCGGAAAATAGTTCCGGAAACGGAAATATTAAATATTTGTTCGAAACGGAAATTAATTCCGGAATCGGAAATATTAAATATTGTTCGTATCGGAAATGAATTCCGGAATCGAGAATTTAATCGGAAGCGCATCGTACGAATTAGCATCGGACAAGGCCTGCCAGACGAAGGCCCAGCACGAAGCCGGGTCATCGCCCAGCAAGCCAAGCGCAACAACCACACGCCAAGCATGCGACCAGGCCCAGCGCAAAAGCCAGGCCCAACCGAAGCTTGGGCGCGCGCGCGGGGCTGCGTCGAGTGGGCTGGCGCTGTGCGTGGGCCGCAAGGCCTGCGTGCGGTGCTAGCGTATTACTCGAAGTGTGTTACTCGAATCCTAAAGCGTATAGAATTCGTTTAATGATTAAATTCCTAATCCTAAAAGATAAATTAATTAAATAAGAGTTCCACTAGGATTCTAATTTAATTAATTCGTATCCTAGTAGGATTCCAATTCTCTTTCCATACCCCTATAAATATGTGGCCTGGGTTCACAATTTATAACGAGTTTTTCAAGTATTCAAAGTGTGTTTTGAGAGAAAAATTCAGTCACACATTTGCCTATAAAGTGCCGAAAATAATAGTACCTTAAGGGCGATTCTAGTTGGTCAATCTTAAGGCGGATCCGGACGTGCTGTGGACTATCTACGGAGGGACGACACTTGGAGTCCTAAAGACTTGTTCTTGTTCGGTTCGGGCGCAGCTAGGGAGGGCACGCTACAAAGTGTATGCATCTAAATTATGCTATATGATTATGTGTAAATAATATGTTTCCTAGCATTATGGTTTTTCCGCATGATTTATGTTTATTCATAAGTATCATAACCTAACACATCAGCTACAAAGTGTATGCATCTAAACTATGCTAAATGATTATGTGTAAATAATATGTATTCCTGGCTTAATGGTTGTTTCCGCATGATTTATGAATTGTCATATGTATCATAACCTTACAGTGGTATCACGAGCCTCTTATTATTTTCATAATCTAAATTGCATGAACATGGTTAAATATTACAAATTTGCAAGAATTAAAAGGGGTGATTAATTTTCGTAATTGTTAATTAATTGCAAATTGCGTTTATTTAATTATACGTACGCAGTTTTTCGGCAGTTTCTTCGTTACTCATCCAAATCGAGTGATTTTTGTGTCAATTCCGCATGTAAAAGGCATTCTCAAACTCGAAGCCTAACTATGACTTTTCGGAGGTTTTAGTTTTTCGAATGCAAAATTTCGTAAATTTAAGATGTTAAATTAAATATTTGCGATTCTTGTTGATAAATCTTGAATTTTTGATTGACCTACTGTATATGTTTAACAAGTTTGAATGCCTAGCCTTGTTAATTATGCAATCTAATTTGTAATTATGATTAATTTGTTGAAAATTAGAATAATTTAGAATTAATTTGATTTTCATAATTATTTATAATTTAATTAGATACCTATGATTAAAAACCACCATAAAAATTGTAAATTTATGATAAATTTTAAATTTTTATGACCTAGACTTGAATCCATGTTAATCAGAAATCAATTGAATAATAAATTTTCGATTTTTTCGCCCTAAAATTATGAAATTAATATTATTTATTAATTTGTCATTAATTTTAAATATAAATTTTTTAAATTTTATGCGATTCGTTCATATAACTTGCACGCACAAAGCAATGGACGCTACGTGTTACCCTTAAGGGGTGTTGTATAGTGCCGGCATGTGACGACGAGCAAGGGAGCTCGTCGCCCATGCGGCACGAATGCAATGAGCAAGGCCATGGTGCACGAGCACAAGGCAGCAGCCCTGCCTTGTGTCGTGGGCTATGAGCAATGGACGAATGGGCATGGGCGAAGGCAAG
This sequence comes from Spinacia oleracea, assembly GCF_020520425.1. NCBI lineage: Eukaryota > Viridiplantae > Streptophyta > Magnoliopsida > Caryophyllales > Amaranthaceae > Spinacia > Spinacia oleracea. The sequence continues at coordinate 46,083,098 of NC_079487.1, read as the reverse complement.
GCACGGTAGTCGCGTGTGGGCAGCAAGCGAGCTGCGCCACAGCGCGCACTGCCTCGCGCAAAGCGTGCGGAGCCTCGCGCGCAGCGAGCGCAAGCTCGCGTGCCACGATTGCTCCGCCCAGCGTCGATGCCTCGCATAGCGAGCGATGGCTCGCAGCATCGAGCGCTGGCAAGCGCGCGCAGCGAGCGCTGGCGAGCGCGCACAGCGAGCGCTGGCTCGCATGCAGCGAGCGCTGGCGAGCGCGCACAACGAGCGCTGGCGAGCGAGCGCAGCGAGCAATGGCTCGCGTGCATCAAGCGCTGGCGCGCGCGCAGCGAGCACCAGCTCGCATGAGGCCTTGCGAAGGAAAGTAGCAGCAGCGATGCGACGCAGCGCATGGGCTGCGCGCACAGGGCCAGCGATGGATGTGTGCGTGTGGCCCATGGGCGTGTGATGCGTAGGGTGTTTGCGTTGCGATTAATTCGTTTTGAAATTTTAATTTGAAATTTTCAGTTTACGTAATTTTAATTAATTTTAAAATTAATAATTTAAATTATTTTCTTGGATTTTAATTTTGAATATTATAATTATAATAAATTTTATTTATTCTAATTATTTTACTAAAATTAAAATCATGAATTAATTTAAATACGACTGAAATTAAATTAAACTTTTTGGATTCAATTATAAATTTATATAAGCTTTAAATTTTAATTAAATTTGTATGTTTCCGGTTAGACTAGAAATACATTTTTATGTTTAAAATTAGTAAAGCATATGAATTTATTGGTTTAAGTGGGAGCGCTTTTAGTCATAAACTCTTGATTAGGTCTACAAATCCTTAAGGTTAAAACAACTTGATTAGAATTAATAAGGACTGAATGATTGGTAGATTATTGGTGCCCTTGATTAATTGCTGCAAATGTTTACGTGATGCATAATGTGTTTTACTAACCAACTATGTGGGCCATTCATGATAATGAATGGGTGAATGGTATATATTGTATATGTACTATTTTGCAGGTTATGAAGTGACTAGTATGGCCCAAATAGGATAGAAAATATGGTCTGCGTACCATTAATTTGAATGTAATTGGTCTAAAGTACCAAAGTCGTTTTTCAATTCAAATATGGTCTGCGTACCATCAAATAGTTGTAATTAGTTTTAATTATAGCTTATCCTATTTGAAGAAAATGGTGCCTCCCACGGAGATTTTCGAGACGGACTTTGAAGTTGAAGCTTCAAGATGAAGTCGGGCCATACTAGATCACATTTATCTTATGCATGTTTTAAGTTATTTATTGCTTTTAAATATGTCTTAAAATGCATGAGATCAAAAGCTTGATTATGTTGCATGATTAAGGATTTTAGTTCACTTAAAATCTAACCAACATAGTAAGAGCCTTAGGTACCAAACTTAAAAATTGAGTTAAAAGGTGCCATGCCAAAATATACACTTGCTTGGATATCCTTTACATCAATCTAGTAATAGTTTTCGCTCAGCGAGGTGTTACTTATTGGTCCTAAAGGGGCAAGGTACACAAATAATTGTGAGTACATGTTAGTTTTGGTGAAACTCAACGATATAAGTAAGGAGTCCTTTTATGTCGTGGCAAAATCGATAGGTTTACCTAATAAGTTCTTAGACGTACCTATCAACCAAGAATAGTTTCTAGACTATTAGCAAAAGGCTTTTGCTTACCTAAGATGTTTTAGGATTAAGTCGACAAACTGTGCTTAATTCTTCAATGATTTTAGGATCTTGGAATCATTTTATTCACACCTGCCGGAACAATAAATTCGAATAAAATGCTAATAACTTGTTGAAATTGCATGATTGCTTTAATTTTCAAGTTATTACTCATGATAAATGTTTAGACTTTGCATGCTTCAATGTATGTTTTAATTATTGTTTATAATTAAATATCTTGCACTGCAGTAAATCCTTTTAGAAAGGTAACAGTAAATTTCCTCGATTGGTAATGAATCCAAGAACGATTCACGGAAATGAGAGAAAGTGAGAAATTTAAAATGTACGTTTCTTATAGCGACTTTTATGGTTGTTTTCGAACATCAAAGTCGAATGGCAAACCAATTGGTGCTTGTGAATTCAAAATACACTGTAGTTTTGAGAATATAAAGCATTGAGTTTAATACGCTCAGCTTTACCAATGGTTAACAACCTAATATCTTTGTCCATTTAATTCTCGAATGAGTCTAGTCCCTAGACATTCGAATAGATCGATGCTTAGAGAGCTTTAGAAGCTTCTGGTAAGATCACCTAGTTGAAACTTTATATTCAACATAAATTAAATGGTAAGAACCTTGTTGGGGTGACATTGGACATGTCTAACAAAGTATAAAAGTCAACACTAAAGAATTCAATTCTTAAGACTATAAGAAAGGGTACAAGAAATAGGAAAACGAGGAACAAATGAAAGGAATTTACGATTCCGTTTCTACCTATAAGTTTATGTTTAAAGAGAAGTGACCTAGCAATCAAACTTCCTTGGTATCATATACCGCTTGAGGTTCTTACTTCGGTAATAACTCAAAAAATGGAAGCTAGGATACACTAATGACCTACAAGTGGGAAATGAAGCATATATGGCATTGCTACATTAATTGTAGGGTCATCTAAGTTTGTTTTAAGTCCTTTCAAAGGCTGGAACTTAATGGCTATTTTGTTCCATAATCAGCATACCTAAATTTCTGCTTCAAACACAGAAAGACTCACATTCAAGAAAAACAAAAACAATGTTTGTTTGTTTATTTGAATGAAATGGTCAATTACAGGTTGAGTCAATATGCTTGATTAAAACAAACAACTCTTTAAAGAACTTTACTAGGTTCAAATCAACCCCTTGATTTGAGTTCCACTAATCTTTGGCATTGTTGCTTAGACCATATCAACAAGTTAACATTCATAAGCTCTATTTTGATGGACTTTTGAAAGTTGATTGATTTCTAGATCATTTTAAGACAACTAGTCTTACTTGTTGAAAGTAACAAAAGATATGAACTATTGTTAGAACGCCTAGACAATAGAGTTCAAAGCTAAAGAAAGATTTTATGACTTTATTATTTCACATGGATTTGAGTGAATATAGGTTTATTTACTCAAATGTGATATAAGTTGAATCTGTTTGGCTAGTTCAAAGATTCAGAAGTATAAAATCCACTTGGCAAGAAATCATAAAGATCTAGGTTAGATCATGTTGATGATTACTTGAGACCAAATATGATCATCAATGATTGTGTGTTGTAATTTCACAATCTAGGTCCATAAGATATGGCATATCTTATTTGGAATAATCGAAGTCAATTAGTACTTGATTCGATTAATGATGAATCATAAATACTTTTCCTATAATTTCTAAAACAAAATGCTCAACTACCACCAAACTAAACCAAATTCGTCAAAGCTATTGAAAAGTAATTTCAAAATATCTTTTCATAAAATATATCTAGAGAGTTGCAAAACTCAGTGGGAGCTTAATGTTTGTCATTCGACAAACTAAGGCCCAAGTATAGATATATGTTTCATTGTGATTTATTCAAATGAGACACAAGGGTATTGTTTCTACCACGAATTTTTGAGAACATAATGTTTGTTTGCTCGAAATAATGTCCTTTTGGAGATTCGTTTCCAAAATGACAAGTGGGAGAAAATAGACCTCGAAAGTCTTCGAGGCGAACAACAAACATAAACGGACATTCCGGAGGCTTTTCGAAGTGCTTCAGAAAATCCGAACTTATTCTTTAAGGGCTTTAGAAGTGGCTTTAAAGAATAGACATCTCTTAGAGGACTTTACAAGTGCTTCAAGGAGAACAGAATATTCAAAGGACTTTCAAGTGGCTATTGATATTCTATTGTTTGATGTTCTATACCCTAGTAGGCATAGAGTTCAAGTCACTGAAACTATGAGATTCTTCTATTAGATAGTGAAGAAACATGGAGTTCAGGTCACTGAAACTATGCAATTCTTCTATTAGATAGTGAAGAAACCTACAACTTGCAGTCAAACTATTATCATGTAGATTAATGAGTTTGTGACTTGTAAGAAAGCTATGACGAAACCCAGATTCCCTAAAATGGTTAGAGGCCATATATAGACTCAAATGTTTTAGATGGTTAAAGGCCATAAAACATACTCAATGTTTTGATGACAAAATTGAAATTTTGTTGATTTGCAAGAATAGTTTCACACCTATTGGTTGCAAGTTTGTTTTAAGGATAAAAACCATCAAACATGGAATTATGTTCACACACAAAGCTAGATTAGTTGCTAAAGGTTACAAGCAAATTCATGGTGTGAATTGTGTTGAAACCTCATGCATAATCGTAATGCTCAAGTCTATAATTCAAGCAGTGGTTGCATATTGGTACATATAGCAATTGGATGACAAAACGTATTCCTCAATCAAATGTTGGAATAAACTATGTACATGGTATGTCATAGGATTTGTGGATCCAAATAAATGCTTGAAAGAGAAAGCTAGCTTATAAAGTCTAAGTACAGATTTACGCTAGCAATTGGGAATTGGAATTATATTTTAATGAAGCTAATAAGTATTTTAGTTTCATAAAATATACATGATTCTTATAGATATATAAGAAGTTTAGTGGGAGTACTTAAAACTTAATTGGTCCTATGTGTATTACACACATATCTCTCTATTGTGAAATAACATTCAAATGCTAATGACTTAGATTTGAAATTATTCATCAATGATGGACCAAGGCGAAACTTAGTACATACTGGGTATTAAGATCTATTTACAAAGATCTTATATTAATGTTTTGGATTAAGTAATGGCATTTACTAAATCAAACACGAAAGACTCCATTGGAGATATTCGACCCATGTGAATAAATCTAAGTAAAGGATGTTTGAACTATGTATAAGCATTTACTAAGTTAAACATCAAAGGATCTAAATAAGATTCTTAACCTATATTATATGTCAAAGAATTTAGCTGGATTTAGTATCTTCTGAAACTAGATAAGCTAAAGTTACATGAATAGAATTCAATTGGGAATTATTCTGCAAAAGAATTTATCATGTATGATATAATATGAGGATCGCCAAAAACGTATCATATGAGAATTTATCATGTATGATATAATACCAGTCTCTATTGATCTAAGTAAAGATCAACTAGATTGAGATCAAGAAAAACTTATGGTACTTAAAAGGTACATAGGAATAGTTCCTGATTCAAGGAAATAAAGATATGCTAAATATTGATGCTACACGCATAAAACACTGGCAAAGGATCAAGCAAGATTCCCTTGGAGTTAACCATTGGCAAGGACGAGCTATAGAGCATCGTGTTTTGAAAATGGCAACATGGGTTGGAGACCATGAGTTGTTGCGTGGGAAATTAAAATATTAATTTCTATGTTCTAAGATACAGCTGGAAAGTCTTCCACATGTCTGTGAACTGCTTGGATAAGTAAATCCAAACAAAGCATCACTAGCAACCTAAACAGTTGAAGTAAAAGTACTTATTGCCTAAGAAGCAATAAAACAGAGTTGTTTATATTAATGAGTTCTTCATTGAACTTGGGTGGATCACATGTCTGCTAACTTGATGGCTCTTCATTGCAAAATGCGTAGAACCACTATCGAAGTAAGAAAGACTAGATCACATAATAAACAAACTCAAAAGATCTTATCATCCTATCTCGAATATCATTCGATGAAAAAGATATTAAGATTGGCAAAGCATGATAACTAAACCTATGCAACAAGTGAGAAAGCAACACTCACATTGTAGCACTGGAAATCAAGCATAGCTTTGAATTCCATGAAATGTTTTAAAGATGGGTTCGAGGCCCATGGTTGTAAAACATTGGGGTTGAACATTTATCATATATGAAATGAATTTTCATATTCCATTTAATCTTGGTTTAGTATTAAATGATGAGTCCCTTCAATTTGACGATATATTCAAGATAGACTGTCAGGACCAGTCCTGTGACTAAGAAATCTCTATCAAGTGAACTTGAATGTCAAAGGTTGAAAATGGTCCCTAGTCGGAGTTTTCTATAAAACTGGACGCATAGAAAACGTTAGACGATTAGAATGCAAGATGACTAGTAGTTCTGTTTCTTGAACTATGTGGACATGGCAATGTCATAATCATTTGCATAGATACTTACTTTGGGAAGACTAGTATCGGACAAGACCTATGAAACTTTACTGTAAGAGATGAAAATCTGTCATAAGTAAATTTCATTAAAATGATTAGACACTAAATCCTCAATACCTGAGTGATTTGAGATTACTCGTTTGAGAACTGGTTACTTTGACGTTGACCAACCGTCGCACCGTAAAAGGAGGCTATAAAGGCAACGCTCAGGTAATCACCTATCAAACGAAGTCTAATCTCAAGATCGCAAGATTGGGATTGTCCTCCCATAAATCGGGATGAGATGCTTAAAAGTTGTACAAGGCCACTCGGAGAGCTAGAAACTGTGAAATGCATGGCCGTGCTCGGATGAATCATAGGCTATGGTTATCTGTTTATTTGATCAGTTGAACTCTGAAACCGAGGAACACCTCTGGACATAATAAGGATGACAACTCTTACCTTATGTTCAAGAGCAAGCATCGAGCGACAAAGGAATTAGGAAATGCACACTTGTCCCTAAGGACAAGTGGGAGACTGAAGGAAATAATGCCCTTGGTCCAAGTATGCATTCAATGTTAAGTCTAATAAATGCGGTTCAGTATTAATTAACAAGTTAATAATTCAGTGAGATCAAGTGAGCTGAATGCCTAGCTAGAGGCCGCTTCAGTTCAAGTGGAATTAATCCACAGCTTACTCTTGACTGAACCCGTAGGGTCACACAAATAGTACGTAAACGGATCAAGTATTTAATGGCATTAAATACTCCAACTATGGATATTCGGAATCGACGGATCTTGGTTTCAGTGGGAGCTGAGATCGTCACAGGCAAGAAATGAATACTCCGGAAACGATGATATTGCCGGAAACGGAAATATGGATCGTATCGGAAATATAAATATTATCCAAGTCGTAGATGTTGCCGGAAACGGAAACATGGTACGTATCGGAAAATATTATCGGAAATGGAAATATTGCCGGAATCGGAAATATTGCCGGAAACGGAAATATTGTGAGAATCGGAAATATTATCGGAATCGGAATATAGTTCCGGAAACGGAAATATTAAATATTTGTTCGAAACGGAAATTAATTCCGGAATCGGAAATATTAAATATTGTTCGTATCGAAAATGAATTCCGGAATCGAGAATTTAATCGGAAGCGCATCGTACGAATTAGCATCGGACAAGGCCTGCCAGACGAAGGCCCAGCACGAAGCCGGGTCATCGCCCAGCAAGCCAAGCGCAACAACCACACGCCAAGCATGCGACCAGGCCCAGCGCAAAAGCCAGGCCCAACCGAAGCTTGGGCGCGCGCGCGGGGCTGCGTCGAGTGGGTTGGCGCTGTGCGTGGGCCGCAAGGCCTGCGTGCGGTGCTAGCGTATTACTCGAAGTGTGTTACTCGAATCCTAAAGCGTATAGAATTCGTTTAATGATTAAATTCCTAATCCTAAAAGATAAATTAATTAAATAAGAGTTCCACTAGGATTCTAATTTAATTAATTCGTATCCTAGTAGGATTCCAATTCTCTTTCCATACCCCTATAAATATATGGCCTGGGTTCACAATTTATAACGAGTTTTTCAAGTATTCAAAGTGAGTTTTGAGAGAAAAATTCAGTCACACATTTGCCTATAAAGTGCCGAAAATAATAGTACCTTAAGGGCGATTCTAGTTGGTCAATCTTAAGGCGGATCCGGACGTGCTGTGGACTATCTACGGAGGGACGACACTTGGAGTCCTAAAGACTTGTTCTTGTTCGGTTCGGGCGCAGCTAGGGAAGGCACGCAACAAAGAGTATGCATCTAAACTATGCTAAATGATTATGTGTAAATAATATGTATTCCTGGCTTAATGGTTGTTTCCGCATGATTTATGAATTGTCATATGTATCATAACCTTACATGTCAACCACATGCCCCTTGTCCCTGTTACTCCTCCTAAGGCGCTCCAGCTCCTGATCCAGCTCTGTCCCAGGGGGTACTAGGATCCTGCTCTGAGATACGAAGTGTGCCAGTGGTAGGATGAACTCCCTGCTGAGGAGAGGAATACTGATACGGCGGCGGCATCGACATATACGGATACGACCCATACATCTGAGCCTGGCGCATCCTATCCCTCTCCGCGTAGCAAGCCCATGAACCTACACCCCTAGGCTGAGGACCACTTCCTCCGAAGTAGTAGCCGGAAGGAGGAACAAAGGGCCGTGAACCGCTAGCACCTCCAGGTGAATGCCTGGTGGGATCAACATGTACAAAAGGGGAAGCTCCCCACTCAACATCAGAGTGCCTTGATGAGCACCAGCACCGGACCCCTGTCCCAGCTCCAAGCTCGGTCCCTCCTATCTCGAGGATGTCTCCACCTGAGGCTCCCTGTCAACAGAGTCCCTACGGTCTCGACGGCGCTCCTATACAAAATACAATTTAAAGAATCAATTTCCCAAGGTGGAATTTCCAGTATACAAGTTTCAAAGTCAAGTGAGGTACCTCTCTGTTCCGGACAGAAAGCTTCCGGGTCAGCTTGGCGCACTGCCTTTTCCAAGAATAAAGCAAGAGCATCCAGCGACGCACTCTCACCCGAGGCGCCTGCATACAAAATTCAAGATCAATTTCCAAATACAAGTTACAAACAGTTTAAAAAATGCAACAGTACTTAAAGGGGCGTAATGCTCGGGTACATCATCATATGATTTCCGGTGCGGAGGAGAAGCCTAAGGAATGGTCTCCACCACCTCTTCCCCGTCTGAGTTCTCATAGCGGAGGATCCTATCAGCATGAGGAATGTCCTCAAGATCAACCTCCTCCTCCTACATACAATCGTGCAATCATACAATCATTCAATCAATACAAAAATGCAAGAATACAAGAATACAAGGTTCAAAACCACACCGGCAGTAGGAAGCGTACGGGTGGAGCCAGCCTCCTCAGGAAGTCGTCATAGCTCCCCTTCCTGTGTACAAACTCCCTCCAAGAGCGGCAAACAGCCTCGCCCCTAGCCTCCACATATAGTCGGGCGAACTGTTCACCCGCCGCCCAGACAGGAATTGGACACGAGCAACCGAGACAGGTACAACTGCATCGGCAAAAGGACGCCATACCACCTACAAAGCAGACAACTCAGGCAACAATACAAATACAAATACAAGAAAGCAAAACAGTACAAAAGATTACCCTATCAGCAGGAAAAACTCTCCAAGCTCTGTGAGAAGCCGCCAAGGAAGCACCAACGCGCACCGCTCCTATCCAAGAGGCAGCATACGGTAAGCCGCATCTCTAGTACGCTCCGGCGCCAAAGTCGGAAAGTGCTCATAGATCCAAATCTTTCAAGGAACAAACAAAACATCAGTCAAGTTCAAGATACAATCATACAAAAACAAAGTACAAAATACAAGGAGTCTCGAATACCTCCAGCACGCTCCACAGAGCATCCATGCTCGGGTCACTCCCCAGTGCAGTCCGGGAGGCCCGCCCCATTTCATACAAGAGGTGGCTATAGGCCAAACCACCCCAGTTATAACTCGGAACAACTCTCAAGTCCCTTAGAGCGGACAAGAAGCTAAAATGCACCTGACTGTTCCTACTCGGGGCAATCACTCTGCTAACCAAGACAAGGAGGAAGAGCCTCACCCTCTGCTCCGCGGACACACCCTCACCACAGATAGCATCCACAAGCACCGTCACAGAAGCGTGAGAGTCGTCCTCTGACAAGTCAACAACAGGGCCGAGGAAGTCCCAGGCAGCGGCCGAGCGCCACGTCAGCTCAGAGTCAAAGGTCACATTCCTCTCAGAAAAAGGAAGACCTGTAATCATAGCAAACTCAAGAGGGGTAATAGTAATCTCCCCCCATGACATGTGGGAAGTGTTGGTGGTATCCCACCACAGCTCCAACAAAGCCCACAAACGATTTTTATTCCCCGTTCTCCTCGAGGAACCTCCCATGGTGCGCCAGAAATCGGCCAGGCCCATCTGCGACAAAATCCCCATACCCTCCTCATCAGCACGGAGAGCCTTAAAGGCCCTTTGAACCACCACCAAGGACCAGTAAGTACGGAACGGCTTTCCGTCGGCCTACAAGTGAACGAGTTAGCTCAAGACCTATACAAATACAAAGTACAAATTTGAAACACAATAGACTCACCATGCCAGCGCGAGGCCGCTGAGACAAGTGCCAATCCGGCCGAAACACCAGGTCGGAAGGGGCCCAACCAGCACCAGGGAAAGCGGGCGCATCCCGGGGAACCATACCCCCACCTGGTGCATTTATTGCATCCGCTTCATCATCCGAAGCATCTTCCTCAGCAGCTCGAACCACAGAAGACTCATCGAGCTTTCTCCGAGTGTGACGAGGCATACTAAATCAAGTAGCATACAAAGAGTCAAAATTCTAAACTGGGGGCTATCCTATACTAGCCTAAACAAAGTAAAAAAATAATTTCAAAACAAAATCCCCAGTGGACCTCTAATTCAAGGTACAAGTTCTACACCAACGCCTAGGCTACCCACGCCGAAGCAGGTATTTAAGTTCTACATCAACGCCTAGGCTATCCGTGCCGAAGCAGATACAAGTTCAAAAATTCAAAAGTACAAGTTCCAACAGTTCACGTTCAAGTGGATATGAAATGGTTCTCTACAAGATTCAAGAAGCTTAAGCATACAAGCATCATTTCAAAGTACGAGAAAATCAAGACTACATGCAATCCTAGAGTTATTTCATAAGCAAAAACATGAAAAACTTACATGGACAAGGCAAGAACAAGACCAAAGGGAGAAGCTAATCGACCTTTGAGAGAAAAGAAGCAAGAGATTCAAGTGAATGTGCCTCAAAATGGCACGGCAAGGGGCACTTAAATAGTGAAGCCCAGCGCCAGGCACTGCCCCAGTGTCGTGCGCTGACCTGCTGCATACGCAGGTCTGCAGTGCCCGCGGTCTCCCGTGCTGATTGCACGCCCTTTGCTGCTACGGTCTTCCGCACCAAGCATCAAACGTCGCATCGAACCATCCATCGAAAATACGGGTATACACCTGTATCTCCAAGTACAAACAGATGAATATTTCAAGAATGCAAAGTCCAAAAAAATACAACGACTCAGGCGCACAACTCCCAACGGACCCAAGTTCCGGGAAAGTCAGTCGAAATCCAAAAATTTTAAGGCCCAGTAAAAAGCTCTTATCCCCAGCAAAGCACATCCCAACGGATTAACCCCGGGTGTCAAAGTTCAAAATTCAAAATTCAAATTTTCGATGCCAAGCTCCGTCCTGAACTGAAGGCGGAAAAGTACAAGTACAAATCGGAGTCATCACCAACCGCACCGAGGTAGACTCTATCCTTTTTCTAACGCCTGTTTTGTGCAGGTATCTGCGTACAAAGAGTGGTCTCGATTGTAGAACATCTTGACCATTCTCCGTCCCTTTCGAAATACTTTGACTTGCGCTTTCCTAACCGAACGCTCAGTCAAAGTGGGGGCTTCTGTAGACACCTAATTTGTGTCTCCCCTTTGGAATGATGACAATACCATTATCCTTGTTAGGCGATTGGATTAACTCCAGGCGGAAATCCCAATTGCTAAGAATACCTCCGAAATCCAAAGTCCAAAATCCAATCCCCGAGGCCGTTCCCCTCCCAGAACTCGGTACAAAATACAATTTCCAAAATACAATTTCAAAATCCAAGTTCAATCTCAACTAGTGGACCATCCCATTGGTCTTACTAGGCCTTTTCCACTCAAAATCATGTAAGGCAAGTCAAATTCGGGCGCCGACCCACAAAACCGAGCATGCCGGGCCCCGCCCCGTAAAACCGGAATTCAAAAACCCGAGAAAGGTTTGTTTTTAGACGCAAATTCAACCCTTAAACTCCAAGCAAACACTTCGTGCCAAACATCGTACTATTCGTACGAAGGTACACCCATACAAGACAAATCAAGGACGGCATCTTTCCGTCCTTTTTGGCGGCATTCAGCCCACGTCAGCAGCGCCCAGCGCTAGCCTGGCGCCAGGCGCTGGCGTGTGCTGGCGTTTTGCACCATTTCCCTCCTATAAATACCCCTCATTTCCATCGAAAAAGGGGAGAGAACAACATATACAACGTCGTAATTTCGACATTACTCCACACAATACAAACTTCAAAACTCTTCAAAACACATACAAATTGTCCAAAATTCAAGAGCAATTAGGAGCTCGTGCCTAAGCCTAACTAGGAAAATCCGAATCCCATTTCAATCAATCATGCTATTTTCATTTCAAATGATTAGCAAGTTGGTGTTTTTTGCCATAAAAAAAACACCACTTCCAACAATCATACATGCTTTTTCAAAAATACAAACTTTTTCAAAATACAAAATACAAACTTTCAAGATTCAAGGATGTTCAAAGTTGCTTGCATTCATCTCTTTGAACTAGAATCACCTTGAAACATGGAGTAATCAAAGATGACACCTTTTAGCATTTAAAGGTTTAATCTTTTGAGATTCAAAACTCCATTTTTCAATATACAAGTTCAAGTCTTCAAATTTCAATATACAAGTTCAAGTCTTCAAATTTCAATATACAAGTTCAAGTTTTCGAATTTCAATCATTTCAAGTTCAAGATTCAATCTTTTCAAATTCAAATCTTTCAATATTCAAGCTTTCAATTTCAAGTTCAATATGCAAAATCTAGGACATTTGGGTTGAGCAACCTCTCCCCAGTTGAGATTTTTGGCTTTGAATTCGTGTTGGGCGCACTTATTTTTAAGGAGCCGCTTGGCGTTCGAATCTCATTTGCCCAAGTACAAATTTCAATTATGCACCTTTCAATATCGCTATTTCAATATCGCACTTTCAATATCGCACTTTCAATATCGCACTTTCAATATCGCAATTTCAATACCGCACTTTCAATTTCGCACTTTCAATTTTGCACTTTCAATTCCGCATCTTTACTTGCCTAGTCCATTTCTAGGCAATGTGGACCTACTCCCTAGTCCTTTTCTAGGGGGTCTTGTATTTACTAATTCCGCACTTTATTTAGTATTGTGATGTTGCTTTATGTGCTTTATCGCTTTCATCACCAACATGCTAAATACAAAAAAATACAAAGGTTACATCACGCTTAACGAAGATATTTTTGGACAAACCGGCATTAGGTTCCTTAAATCAATCTTTAAACCAAAGTTACCACCGTACAATTAGAAATTATATTTTGTTCTAATTTTCAAACCCACCTACTCTAATCTTAGGGTTTATTTTCGAAACAATGTTGTGCCAACGTACTTGAATATTTCTAAAGCTCGCCGAATAAGTATTTTCGTTCCCGAGCCCGGATCTCACCCATCCGTTTCAAGGATTCAAGGCCTTATCCAAAAATAGAGTCATTGTGCGGTCTTCCCAAACGAGACCTAAAATAATTTTGGTGCCGACTCCTTCGAGGTGCAAAAACAATTCAACGGTTCTCTAAACGAACCGCCGCGTGCCAAACCGCCCATTGTAGAAAACGGGAAAAAGATCAAAAAAAACCCCCTACATCTCCCCTCCGTAGTGAAGGAAATAATTCCCTTGGTCCAAGTATGCATATAACATTAAGTCTAATAAATGCGGTTCAGTATTAATTACCAAGTTAATAATTCAGTGAGATCAAGTGAGCTGAATGCCTAGCTAGAGGCCGCTTCAGTTCAAGTGGAATTAATTATATTAATCCACAGCTTACTCTTGACTGAACCCGTAGGGTCACACAAATAGTACGTAAACGGATCAAGTATTTAATGGCATTAAATACTCCATCTATGGATATTCGGAATCGACGGATCTTGGTTCCAGTGGGAGCTGAGATCGTCAAAGGCAAGAAATGAATACTCCGGAAACGATGATATTGCCGGAAACGGAAATATGGATCGTATCGGAAATATAAATCTTATCCAAGTCGTAGATGTTGCCGGAAACGGAAACATGGTACGTATCGGAAAATATAATCGGAAATGGAAATATTGCCGGAATCGGAAATATTGTCGGAAACGGAAATATTGTCAGAATCGGAAATATTATCGGAATCGGAAAATAATTCCGGAAACGGAAATATTAAATATTTGTTCGAAACGGAAATTAATTCCGGAATCAAAAATATTAAATATTGTTCGTATCGGAAATGAATTCCGGAATCGGGAAATTAATGGAAAGCGCATCGTACGAATTAGCATCGGACGAGCTTGCTAGACGAAGGTCCGGCACGAAGCCAGACCCACGTCCAGCAAGCCAGCGCGCCACACGAACAGCCAAGGCCACGCCAGGCCCAGCAGGCCGTGGCAGCGCGCGCAGCTGCGAGCAGTGCTGCTGCGCTCGCGTGGGCTTGTAGCTCGCGTGGGCCGAGCGGCCGTGTGGGTTGTGCGCGGGCATGGCCTGCACGCTTGCGGGTCAGGCTCGTGTAGAGTTTGTGTTCACATACGAAACCTAAAGTGTATAGGATTTGTTTAATGATTAAATAATAGTTCTACTAGGATTCTAATTTAATTAATTCGTATCCTAGTAGGATTCGATTACTTATTCCATGGCCTATAAGTATGAGTTAAGGGCTCATAATTTATACAGATAATTTCAAGTATTAAAACAATAAAAAAGCTAAGATTTTTAAATACAAAAATCAGCCATATTCTTGCCCTATTAGCCGAAAATATATAGTACCTTAAGGGCGATTCTAGTTGGTCAATCTAAAGGCGGATCTGGACGTGCTGTGGACTATCTACGGAGGGACGACACTTGGAGTCCTAAAGACTTGTTCTTGTTCGGTTCGGGCGCAGCTAGGGAGGGCACGCTACAAAGCGTATGCATCTGAATTATGCTAAATGATTATGTGTAAATAATATGTTTCCTGGCTTTATGGTTTTTCTGCATGATTTATGTTTATTCATATGTATCATAACCTAACAGTGGTATCACGAGCCTCTTATTATTTTCATAATCTAAATTGCATGAACATGGTTAAATTTTACAAATTTGCAAAGAATTAAAGGGGTGAATAATTTTCGTAATTAATTGCAAATTGCGTTTATTTAATTATATGTACGTAGTTTTTCGGCAGTTTCTTCGTTACTCATCCAAATCGAGTGATTTTTGTGTCAATTCCGCATGTAAAAGGCATTCTAAAATTTTGACAAAAATAGAATTTTACCGCCGAATTCAGAATTCCCAAATTCGAAGCCTAACTATGACTTTTCGGAGGTTTTAGTTTTTCCAACGCAAAAGTTTGTAAATTTAAGATGTTAAATTAAGTATTTGCGATTCTTGTTGATAAATCTTGAGTTTTTGATTGACCTAATGTATATGTTTAACAATTATGAATGCATAGACTTGTTAATTATACAACCTAATTTGTAATTATGATTAATTTTTTGAAATTCGAATAATTTGAATTGATTTGTTTTTCATAATTAATTAATAATTTAATTAGGTATCCATGATTAAAATCTACCATAAAAATTGTTAATTTATGTTAAATTTTTAATTTTTATGACCTAGATTTGAATTCATGTTAAATTTTTAATTTTTATGACCTAAATTAATTAATAAATTTTCAATTTTTCGCCCTAAAATTATGAAATTAATATGTTTTATTAATTTGTCATTAATTTTAAATAAAAAAACTTAAATTTTTATGAAAACTCTCATAAATGTTGCACGCACAAAGCAATGGAAGCTACGTGTTACCCTTAAGGGGTGTTGTATAGTGCGGGAACGAGACGATGAGCAAGGGAGCTCGTCGCCCGTGCGGTACGAATGCAGCGAGCAACGAGCGTGGCATGCGCAAGGCTATGCGCCTAAGGGGCGTGTGCTACGCGTGTGGGCGATGGGGCAACGGGCGAGCAAGTGCAGCGAGCAAGGCAAGCACGCGTGGGCAGCGATGGATGTTGCGCCACACATGCGTTGCCTCGCTCAGCAGCACGCCAAGGCAGTAGCCAAGGCAGCGACAAGCGCAGCACAACGTGCACGCGGGCAGCGTTGGCTGGCCTGTCCAGCAAGCGTTGCCCAGCAGCGCGCCAAGGCAATGGGCGAGTGGGCTGCGCGCAAGCGTGGCTCGCTGGGCCTGACGCATTGGTGTGTTGTTGCTTGGGCTTTGCGGTACGATCAATCGAGTGACAAGGGGTTTGTTGCTTATTGGACTTGACGAGGAATAGGCGCAAGCCCATGGCCTTGTCTTGACCCGATTGGTTCGTCTTAAATTTCAATTTAGGAATTTCAGTTCGGAAATAATTTTAATTAATTTTAAAATTAATAATTTAAATTGTTTTCTCGGATTTAATTTTGAATATTATAATTATTATAAATTTTAATTTATACTAATTATTTTACTAAAATTAAACCTTGAATTAATTTAAATCAACTGAAAATAAATTAAATAAAATGGATTCAATTATAAATTTATATGAGCTCTAAATTTTAATTAAATTTGTATGTTTCCGGTTAGACTAGAAATACATTTTTATGTTTAAAATTAGTAAAGCATATGAATTTATTGGTTTAAGTGGGTGCAATTTTAGTCATAAACTCTTGATTAGGTCTACAAATCCTTTAAGGTTAAAAAACTTGATTAGAATTAATAAGGACTGAATAATTGGTAGATTATTGGTGCCCTTAATTAATAGCTGCAAATATTTATGTGATGCATACAATGTGTTTTAAATAACCAATTATGTGGGCCATTCATGATAATGAATGGGTGAATGGTATATATTGTATATGTACTGTTTTGCAGGTTATGAAGTGACTAGTATATCCCAAATAGGATAGAAAATATGGTCTGCGTACCATTAATTTGAATGTAATTGGTCTAAAGCACCAAATTTGTTTTTCAATTCAAATATGGTCTGTGTAACATCAAATAGTTGTAATTAGTTTAATTATAGATTATCCTATTTGAAGAAAATGGTGCCTCCCACGGTGAAAATCAAGACGGAGTTTCCAATCCATTTTCAAGACGGACTTTGAAGTTGAAGCTTCAAGATGAAGTCGGGCCATACTAGATCACATTTATCTTATGCATGCTTTAAGTTATTTATTGCTTTTAAATATGTCTTAAATATGCATGAGATCAAAGCTTGATTATGTTGCATGATTAAGGATTTTAGTTCACTTAAAATCTAACCAACATAGTAAGAGCCTTAAGTTCCAAACTTAAAAATTGAGTTAAAAGGTGCCATGCCAAAATAACACTTACTTGGATATCCTTTACATCGATCTTAGTAATAGTTTTCCGCCATAGCGAGGTGTTACTTATCGATACTAAAGGGGTAAGGTACACAAATAATTGTGAGTACATGTTAGTTTTGGTGAAACTCAACGATATAAGTAAGGAGTCCTTTTATGTCGTGGCAAAATCGATAGGTTTACCTAATAAGTTCTTAGACGTACCTATCAACCAAGAGTAGTTTCTAGACTATTAGCAAAAGGCTTTTGCTTACCTAAAATATTTTAGAATTGAGTCTAAATACATAATGTTCTTAATTCTTCAATAGATTTTAGGTTCTTGGAATCATTTTATTCACACCTGCCGGAACACATAATTTGAATAAAATGTTTAATGAACATTGAATTATGCATGTATGCTAGAATTTAAGTTTATTGAGAGAAACTGCGTATGATTATTTATTTGTTTATTCTTTTTCAATTGTAGTTTTACTATGGCAAACAACAATCAAAACATCATCATGGGTTATGAGCTTATGGTCAAGCTGAACCTAACAAATTTTCTTGAATGGGAAGCTAAGCTAGTTGAAATAGTCAAACTCAATGGACTTGAGTATGTACTGTTACATCCCATGCCAAACTACTATGTGTAGACACCTACTTTTGTCCCCATTCCCGAAAGGGAAGGTTCGATGATGAAAACGTAAATCTCCACTTGACAACGCATCTCCTATAAAATAACGAATCTCATTATTCCTTTTCATTTCACCCGAAACCTGCTATTTATAGAAACCTGCTATTTATGGAAACCTGCTAAAAATAGTAACTGCCGTAATGGGTAGTTGTTAAAAGTGGCAAGTCATAAAATATAGAAACCTGTCAGAATTAGGTGTTGCACTCCAACATAAATCCTAAATGAGATAGAAATTGCGAGAGAATCCTATTCCTAATATGATTCGAAAGTAAGAGTCACGTATTAATTAAAATCCTAACGAGCCTAGAGTTCGTAACGGGCCCAGACGCATCCCATCACAAGGTTAATACGCACTAAAGGACTCAATTAAATCTCAAATACTCCGGATTCTAGGAATCCGAATCTGACTAAGAAAAACAGCCCTGACCCTATTTTCAACGCCTGGCTCTGGGCGCTGAAAATACCTGGTACGTGTTTTTTCCTAATTCCTCGTGGATTAGAGTTCTGCAATTCTATCTTTCCACAAACTCTTTTCTATAAATAGGGCCTTAAGTTCGACGTGAAAAGAACACACAACACACAATTATATTCTGAGTATTGACTCTAAACCCCTAAGCCTAAGCCTCACGCTGCAAAACTGATAACGCGTTCTGTCGCAATCGATCCATAAATCGAACAGAACGTATCCCGTCCCATAATTTGAGATTCGTTAAATAAAAGGAGAAATAGCAAAGTCAAAGTGGTTAGTTTTCTGAGAACCGTGACGCACCTCTCAAAGGTGCGTCGTAATGTGTCCCTTTTCCATGGTTTAATTGCTTTCCTCGCCCTTTTATGAACTGTCAAACTAACTAAAATCTGATTGTTCGATCACGCTTAATAAATATGATATTTTTGGGAAATTGGATTATCATGCTAGGTCCCTTAAAACAATCTAAATCAGATAATCGCGCTCGATTTAGTACTATATGTTGCATATTATTAAAATCGACTCAGATTAGTTTAATAGTTAATGCATGTCCCTTCAATTATTTATGCTGAGCTAGTAAGGATATCCTGCCTCAGGAGTTATCGAAGAGCGAGTACTCCTCTCGGTAGTTACAGTCCCCCGAACCCTCAATCTCTACCCTGCGGGTGTACGTTGAGCGATCCCCACCACCAGGGATCACAAGGGAACCTACGACCGTCGTGGTCAAACATAATTGCACTCCCTTTATGTCACGATAACCGGGTTTTTTCAGTTTTTCTCATTGTCGTTAAAAACTGAATGACGACTCCTATATTACTAGTCAATTGGGTGTAAACTCATAGGAAATCCAATTACACTTGATTTGACAAAAAAAAGCGTCACACCCACGAGTGACGAGGTCACGCATTAGCCTCGTGCTTTTTCGACCCCCTCACAGTGGCGACTCCGCTGGGGATAGTGAAGGGAATACTCGTGCTTGTAGGTAATCAAAATAGCCGAAGGGTGAAACGATCCTACCACGCGTTTATTTCCCAATCAAGTTGGGACGACCTGAAAATCAGCATATTAATGTGAACGGGCAGAACCGCATAACGAATCTTGGCTCCCTTGGTGTTTCATCTTGGGGGTTGGGACTAAGGATACCCATTGCCAACCGGGGGGTGCATACGCTTCGAATGTTGTCCACTCGGCACTTTCGCTAGTAGTACACCCGTCCCAAACCCAATCGCTCGCCCATTAGGTCCCTCTCGCCTGCATGTCCCCTTGGCTTGCACTTGCGGGTTGGCCTCTTGAGCGAAATTCGTCTGCTGAAGACACTACCTCGACCGGGGCATGTGTTGGATCTACGATAGAAGCGGTACCAAGCCAGGCGCAAATAACTACCCATAGAAGCCTATCATAAACTACATGACATATTATCATTGCCTCATGATGGAATGTTAGTTATGTGTAGCGAAATATATGATTGTGTGTGGCAAACTGTCCTAGAAAAACCAACGACCTTAAAAATTGCCCAAACATTCATAAACCAATTTTCCAAAGAGTTATACCGAAACACGTGTTCCGCAAACCCGAACGATCGCCACAAAAATAAGCGACGCTCGGGATGGCCTGTAACGAATCCCACAAACGCTGCACAACGCGTAAAGGACGTTATTAGGCAAGCACGCAAAATCGAAGTCGCGTAAACAAAAGTAGACGCAAACAGAAAACAAGAACCAGCCAGGGACGCATTTTCAACGCCCCTGGCTTGGCCTTCTGGTCAGGCGCAGCAGCCTCGGTGCCCGCGCAAAAGGAAAATACGTAGCACAAAAAAAACGTTCGTAAGAAGAATTGCTACGAGGGCGTAAGAAAAGCACTCGATTTAAAACGCGACTCGGAAAAAAATTAATAACTCTTTGCGTCGTTGTTAGGCCTCCTACGACGACAATGCTCGGCACTAAAAATCGAACATTCTAATAATTATGAATGTCACACGGGAAAGTGTTTCGAAAATCCAAAAATGACCAAAAGAAAAAAAACTAAAAAAGTGTACCAACAAAAGAAAGAGTGAAAAACCAATAGAGAGAGTCGAAGTCTAGACTAAGTAATACTTGAAACTTTGGGACCTAAACTTTAGCTTATCTTATGCATAGGACTGGTCCTGCCACTTGGTGCCGATCAGGAAATCAACGGTTAGTGCGCCTCGAAGATACATCGCCAGCACCAGGTTTAGTGACTCCAAGCTCCGTCCGTCATCCCTCATTTCAAGGATCTCCGCTTCCCCAACCTCGATAACGAAGCCTTAGCGGTTGCGCAAGCCAAAAACGACCTCGATAACGAGAAGAGGATTGAAAAAATGGTCCTACAGCAAACCATGGGGAGCAAGTACTTCTCCCTCGATCCTGAACCTTTTCCTGGCAAACTACCAGAAAAGTTTAGTTCATCGGACTTACCAAAGTTTAAAGCCACGGATAATCCCCGTGATCATCTATTGAGCTTTATGAATGCCATGAACTTGAAAGGCGTGGACAAGTCCATGTATTTACCTGCCTTTCCTTTGTCCTTGGAACCTGTGCCGCTCAAATGGTACTACCACCAGGACCCTAAGCTCTTCCCCACTTGGGAATACTTTGTCAATGTCTTCATCAAGCAATACTCGTCGAACATGGATTCTCAAGTCACCATTCGCGAGCTGGAAGTTCTCTTCCAAAAGAAAAATGAAGGTTTCACAACCTACTTTGCTAGATGGAGGGACCAGGCGGCCCAACTAATCAATAGGCCTCCCGAAAGAGAATTGGTCCGAAAATTCATTGACAACCTGGACCCGGCTTACAGACAACACCTTCGGTACCTGGGACTTGACACTTTCAAAAGAGTTTATGATGTGGAAATAAAGATCGAGGATGACCTCGCAAAAACAATACAAAGTAAACCCGCATACAAAAGCAACGCCTACAACAGGGGCAACACATCCCAAGCCCAAGAAGTCCATGCCGTAGAGGAGACTCCCGCCCGAAGAAACCCTGGAAGATGGGTCCGAGACCGAAAGTTTGCCCCACTTGGGTCGACTTTGGTACAAACCTTTAAAAGACTAACCAATCAAGGAAAGTTGAGGCCTATAGGCCCCACCCGTGACCCTCCTGTCAAGAAAAAATATTGGGTCGAAGGTACTTACTGCAAATTCCATCATGGAAATGGGCATGACACCGAAAACTGCTGGAATCTAAAACATACGATCCAGGACATGATAGAGGATGAAGTGATACCTCTCCCTAACGTTGGCAAACCCAACAACAACAAAAGCCCACTCGGCTCTTGTCACGTCTCTCTCGACCAACCAGAAAATGAGGACTTCGACCCTACGGTGTATATTACACCTCAAGATGCACCACTCGCTATGGTCCCTATGGATCGAATCGAGAGAGAAGTGTGCGGTGTGTGGGATGATGATGCTGAAGATATCTACCTATCTCAAGTCTCGGGCCAAGACCTCTTTACTGAAACTTGGCCCAGGTATGCTCTCATTGACACCACCCCTCAGGAACCCGAAGTAGACAATCTCACCCGATCCGGAAGGATATATCAATCGGATATTCTCCCACCTCCTATGGACGATATCCCAGTCAGACAAACTCCTGAGAATGGACGGCACACCACCGTCGCGGAAGTCATTGAAAATCCTCTCTTGAAGCAGCTAAAAAGAACCAAAGCCGAAATTACCATCTGGGATCTCATGTGTACTTCAAAGGAACATCGCGAAAAGCTTATTCGCTCACTTGACCTCATCTCAGTACCTACAGATATCACACCTGACTCACTGGTTAGCCATGTCACGAGCGATGCCGCAGAAAAGGCCATAGTTTTCACTGACAAAGACTTGCCCAAAGAGGGGGGTGCTCACAACAAAGCCCTTTATCTAGTGGTTGGATGCAAAGGACAAAACATCCCCCTAGCGCTCGTAGATAACGGTTCGGCGGTCAATGTTTGCCCATTACGAACCGCCCATTGCTTGGGGCTAGGAAATGATGACTTCCAAACCTCCACGCAAGGGGTATGAGCTTATGATAACTCCCGAAGGCCTGTGTTGGGAAAAATCAACCTCACCATACAAGCTGGGCCTGTGGCACGCACCACGGAGTTTCAAATAATTGACATCAAGCCCACTTTCAACCTCCTCTTGGGGCGACCTTGGCTCCATGACTTAGGACGTGTGGCTTCTACCTTGCACCAAATGGTTAAACTTAACCATAACGGGGTAATACTAAAAATCCGCGCCCCTCCTCTCGACATCAGTTGTACTATGATTGGAACGGCCGAAACTGCAGACGACCTTTACGGGTTTCAAATGGAAGAAACGATCCAGTTCATCGAAGATTATGATCCAGCATTCCTAGACCCGCATGCATCCCGAGTCATCCCTAGAATGCTGTTAGCTCAAGGTTATTTCCCTGGAACCCCATTGGGCATAAGGAAGAAGGAATGCACATTCCATCCTTTACCCAACAAATCTACTCCCTTTGGCTTAGGCTATGAACCAACGGAGGAAGATATTGTTGACCGCCTGTCTAGGCTACGCCTTAACAAGGCCAAACAAACCACCCTCCTTCCCCCATATCAAAGAACCCTTAACGGGATGTTCGTTAGGGAAGGAGAAGGACACCCATGCTGTGATTTTCCTGAACCCTCGTTCAGGATGGCTTGCTAAAACCAGGATTTGAAATCTTCCATGACTGCCACACCTTGGATGAGGCACCCCACCTCACCAAGACTAAAACAACTGAAATATTGGACGACCAGGCTCTATGGACATTGTTTAACGAATCGAGGCCCATGGAGGACGAGACTGTGACGACTACCCTAGCTTTACAAGATGAAGGTTTCGATCCAACCCGGTTAATCGCTCCTGCATCAACACTAGAAGAGATCGAGAACGGATGGGTGAAGACATATCAGTGGGTCAATGCAAAAGGAATAGAATTCAAGATGAGTACCGGTGAAGGACCAAAGTTTTACGAGACTAAACCCAAGGCTTGAACCGCATAGAGCACCATAGTAAAAAGCGCCTAGTAGTTCTTTAGATTGGTAGAAAAGTAATAAAGACTTTAGATGGTCCTAAGACCCCTTAGAATATAGGTCAAGTTTGTTTCAGTGTGTTTTCCTTACTTTCCAAATTAATAAAGGCGTAATATTTCTCCTAAAAATTCTAACACTAAGTAAACACCAAATGTACTTGCAAAATACAAAAATAAAGAGGCGGCCCACTCTAGGTCCAACAAACGAGGCCCACTCGGTCTTGAAATAGTGCCATGGGAACCAGTTCCCGAAACCCACAAAATAAACCGCACCATCCCATTCATATCCCCAAAAACCTAAAAAGTCAACCAGTGTTATCACAAAGAGTCAATCCATGCAACCCAAAGAAATCAAAGGAAATCAAAATCCAAAACAATGCAAATGTTACCAAAAAAACAGATTCATAAACATAATTCCATCATACCCTTCACCAACAACGCGCACCTCAATTCACCCAAAAAGCCTACACAAAGATCTTCATATCTTCCACACCTTAACCCCATTTTCAAAGCCGTTTCGAGTCACATGATAGAAAAAATTAATCCGGACAAAAATGTATCTCACGATAACAGTCAAAAAAGCCTCCGAATTAGCCTCAAAAGTGATTTTAAATACGAGCAAAATCAAAGCACTAAAAAAAAGAGAAAAAAGAAATAAATGCAAGAACACGTGAAGCAAAGCGTCAAAAACGACCGCCCAAGTCATTTTCATCTTTGACGCCCCAGCCTGGGCGTTGAAACTCGCTGCCTGCCAAAATATTTTTTTTAAGTGCTCGTCATTTTATCCGCACATAACGGAAAAATAACGAACACTTGGGGGGTACAACACGTATCCAAATAGGCTCACCAAAAATCATAGCCATAAAAAAGTAGTCGAATTTCATTTTTTTTACGCGACTTACGGCAAACAGAAAGGGGCAGGCGAAAATAATGATAATACTTCACTCATTTGACCGATTAAGTTATATGCTACCACCTCAGGGCATATCTATTAAAATCGGGCATCCTAGAACTTATTCTAGCCAGAACTACGCGCGACCTGATTCTGACAAGATACGTAGGCAATCCTTACCAAGGATTCGGTCCAATCAAAAAAACAAACATACATAAATTGTGCAAAAAGTGTTAGACATGTAAAAATATAAAAAGAAGGAGAAACAAGAAATGAAAATGAAAAAGTAAAATACGCCTTTATTGAAAAATAATAAGAAGGAAAACAAAGGGCTAAGGAATGAAAAAACAAACACAACTGAAATAAATAAAGGGCACCTACACCCTAGCAAGAACTACACTACTCTAGTTCTTCCGGATCATCAAATAAAGTCTTGTAGAGGGCAATGTTCGCAGGATCCACCCCCACAGTCTTCTGCGCTGCCCCAATATCAATCTCCATAAGAACGGGCTCCTGGACACTAACTTCCAAAGATGCCAAGGCTTCGGAAACATTCTCAGTTATAGCCCGCTCAGCCTCAAGGGCACACACAATGGTGGGAGAAGGATTATTATCATCAACTAGACTAGCCACTGTTTCTACAGGCGGCTGAGCCTTCCTAACCTATACATTGTTCCGGCGACGATCTCCGCGAGAGCTTGCATTTCTTTTAACAACAGCAGGCCCCTTCATGTTAGGCATCTTTTTTGGCCTGAAACTGGAACGGGGAGGAACTTCCTTTCGCTTTCGATCAGGACGAGCTTTCATAGTCTTAATACCATAGGTACGAGGTTTGGCAGAATCAGGACCCTCATACTTAACACGAATACGAGGTATCAAAAGCTCAGCCGACTCCCCATTTCGAGCCTCGGTCCTCACAGCTTTATCATCGGAGCTCATCCACAACTTGTAGTTTTCAGAAAGACCCACAAAGCCATTTGTAGCTACGGCATAACGCGGGAGACCATCATAATACTTAGCCCACGCTAGAACCCGTGCTTGTGAAAAGGCCGCTACCTTAGGTGGTACCGTATCAGAAAAGGGGATAGTCTACCTTAAACCATATTGACGCATGACTCGGTAAGGGAAAATATAAATGGGCCGAGATAGCCCCAACAAAGAAACATAAACCGATACATCAGAACCCCCCGTCATAGTAGTCAAACCCCACCATGGTACCACCCACTTAATAGAACAAATGCCATAAGTAAAAAAGGAGGCCCATTCGGCCTCGTCTTGGCTTTGGTGCAAGTATTTTTGGTTACCCAAGGCTATAGGGCGATGATGTTTAGGATCGGCAGGAGCTTCCAAGAGTCTAAGCCGTTCCACGAGCCAAATCTGCAAAAAAGGGATATGATCAAAAAAATAATAATAAAAGAAAACGGTTCCTGGGGCGCAGTTTCAACGCCCAGGACCAGGCGCCGAAAATTCCAGCGCCCCGCCCTGGGCGCTGAAACTCAGCCCCAAGGCAGGACAAATAAAAAATGTGTATGCAAAAAATATGTGTGTACGTGCGCAAGAAAAAATCGATTACCTGCAGTAATAGGGGGCTTCCCTTAAAATGTTTAGATTTGGCATCCTTCTTCAGCTCATCCGCACTCAGCAAAGTCTCGGCAACAACCAACGGCATAATAGAATAGCAACTTTCCATCTGGCTAATCAAGGGGATCAACCTTATGTCACCGAACTTGCCATTGTTGTTCGACAGCAAATAATGATTCAACAAGCAAAATACAAGGGCTCGAATATTCAATTTCTGTTCGGTCATATCTTACTAGGCCTAAAGTGGTGTTTTACAAGTTTTACCAAATTAACCTCATCACCTACAACAACCTCAGCAAGCATGTTAGCATCTAGTCCTAGGAAAGCCCCTATGGTTGTTTTACTCTCTTCGATAGTGCCAGGAGTGGCAGAGGTAGCATTAGTAGGATAACCAAGGATCGCAGCAAATTCATCTGGTAAAGGACATATTTCGTTGCCCCGAAAGACAAAAACATGATGATCGGAATCCCAAAAGCTTAGGGCTGTGTGCAGAAAATTATAGTCAATGTTAATTTGTTGTAAGCCTAAAAGTGCCTCTAAGTGGTATTCTTTCAATAAAGCCTTTTCTGTAGGATTAAGGGCCCGTAGCCAACGCCTAACAGCCCATTGGAGTGAGAAAGTGGGAATTGACATGACGAAAGCAAGGAGTAATTAAAACACAGCAAAGAAAGAAGGAAATTGAGAGTGATGGAAAATAAGGGACGTATCTAGCCCTATATATAGCTGAACGCATCAAGTGACATCCTGATCCCATTCGGAAACGCGTTAAGAAATCTGAAAGTCAAAATTCGCCAGGAAAAGACTTTCAGCGCCCAAAGCTGGGCGCCGAAATATTTTACGCCCAGCCTTGGGCGCCGAAAATGCAGCCCAAGGCCCAGATTTCATAAAACGCGGAGCAAGAAAAGACTTAAAACCGTGTTGCTAGACACGGGGCCCTATGAACAATTAAGATCAAGCCCAGAAGCACCTTTAAGCTCCCAAATAGCAAAAATGAATGGTAAACTTGGTCGAAACTTAGACTTGTCTCAAGAAACATATATGTACACTTTTCAAAATAAAAAAATATCAAGGTCATTCTTCGAAACACCAAAAAATGTTGTTAAGTCGTTGGTTTCTCAAAAAACATTGTTTGTCTATCAAAGGATTAAATCGGGCCAAGCTAAACCGAATGATATTAAACTTTGTCGCCCGAAGACTGAAGTCGCACCCCATGGCTTCGCCAAAGTAGCACACCACTATGAAAGGTCGCTCGCACATACGAGCTCGACCCCAAACATGATTAAAAGACGTTATGAAGTATGCGAAAAATCACCACCAAAGCCCGAGTGCTTGGGGGCTCGCGAAAAGTATACTCCAACAGAGAGCGCGCGATCAAAATCACATTCCCGGGCTGCGCTATACACAAGTCCCGTGTTTGGATAATCTCAAAAAAAGGGGAAAAAACGGTACTTTGCAATATCGTTAACAAAAAAAAATATACACAGTATGGACCCACTTGTAGGACACACCTAATCGGGAAATATTACGACCCACCAACAGGTTGTAATCACAAAAGCCCTTCTACATAGGCAAAATGAAAAGAAAGTATGAAATTCAAAATGGGCTCGCCCACCTTCAACGGGCGGGGTCTGCGTCACTAGCCGCGCAGGTCCTCAGTTTTCGAAAAATAAAGTCTTTAAATTCAAAATAGGCTCGCCATCTTTAGCCGGCGGGGTCTACGTCACAAACCGCGTAGGTCCTCATCTTCAAATTTCAAAAAACAGATTCGTCCACTTCTATCGGACGGGGTGTCCACCCTTAGCGGACAGGCTCGCCATCTTTAGCCGGCGGGGTCTGCGTCACTAACCGCGCAGGTCCTTTGTCGCTGCAGGGATAACCTTTATCGGTTTTCCCATTTTCCAAAAATTAAAGGATCGGTTTTCCCTTTTTCCAAAAATTAAAGGATCGGTTTTCCCTTTTTCCAAAAATTAAAGGATCGGTTTTCCCTTTCTCCAAAAATTAAAGGATCGGTTTCCCTTTTTCCAAAAATTAAAGGATTGGTATTCCGTTTTTCCAAAAAAGAACGATGTGATTGGTTCCGTTTTTCCAAAAAAGAACGATGTGATTGGTTTTCCGTTTTTCCAAAAAAGAAATGTGCTGGATTTTCCTTCGTTTTACGTCCCATAAAAACAAGGGGGTTTTCTCGTTTAACTAGCCTTGAAAATGAGAATCTTTAAAAACATTTTTACCTCGTGGTTGGGCTTGGCCAGGCCCAATTACACCTTATAGCTTTGATTTCGAAAACATCTGTAGCTACTCCCAATGACAAAGTGAGGGAGTTTCTACACTTCTTTAGATCCTTCCAATGACAAAGTGAGGAAGTTTCTATACTATCCGTTGACAAATTCCAATGACACGTGAGGGATATGTCGACACTCCAAGTGATGACCCTTAAGTCAAATGTTACCACTCGGGGGCTCGTGAGACCCTCGCAAAAGCAGGTCACCATGGCTTGTATGGCGCACTCCGTCTAGTACTTTGACCATCGTCTTATTCCAAGACTCAGTCAAAGTGGGGGCCAACTGTAGACACCTACTTTTGTCCCCATTCCCGGAAGGGAAGGTTCGATGATGAAAATGTAAATCTCCACTTGACAACGCATCTCCTATAAAATAACGAATCTCATTATCCCTTTTCATTTCACCCGAAACCTGCTATTTATAGAAACCTGCTAAAAATAGTAACTGCCGTAATGGGTAGTTGTTAAAAGTGGCAAGTCATAAAAGATAGAAACCTATCAGAATTAGGTGTTGCACTCCAACATAAATCCTAAATGAGATAGAAATTGCGAGAGAATCCTATTCCTAATATGATTCGAAAGTAAGAGTCACGTATTTATTAAAATCCTAACGAGCCTAGAGTTCTTAACGGGCCCAGACGCATCCCGTCACAAGGTTAATACGCACTAAAGGACTCAATTAAATCTCAAATACTCCGGATTCTAGGAATCCGAATCTGACTAAGAAAAACAACCCTGACTCTATTTTCAACGCCTGGCTCTGGGCGCCGAAATCTTCGGCGCCCAGGCCTGGGCGCTGAAAATACCTGGTACGTGTTTTTCCCTAATTCCTCGTGGATTAGAGTTCTGCAATTCTATCTTTCCACGAACTCTTTTCTATAAATAGGGCCTTAAGTTCGATGTGAAAAGAACACACAACACACAATTATATTGACTCTAAACCCCTAAGCCTAAGCCTCACGCTGCAAAACTGATCACGCGTTCTGTCGCAATCGATCCATAAATCGAACAGAACGTATCCCGTCCCATAATTTGAGATTCGTTAAATAAAAGGAGAAATAGCAAAGTCAAAGTGGTTAGTTTTCTGAGAACCGTGACGCACCTCTCAAGGGTGCGTCGTAATGTATCCCTTTTCCATGGTTTAATTGCTTTCCTCGCCCTTTTATGAACTGTTAAACTAACTAAAATCTGATTGTTTGATCACGCTTAATAAATATGATATTTTTGGGAAATTGGATTATCATGCTAGGTCCCTTAAAACAATCTAAATCAGATAATCGCGCTCGATCTAGTACTATATGTTGCATATTATTAAAATCGACTCAGATTAGTTTAATAGTTAACGCATGTCCCTTCAATTATTTATGCTGAGCTAGTAAGGATATCCTGCCTCTGGAGTTATCGAAGAGCGAGTACTCCTCTCGGTAGTTACAGTCCCCCGAACCCTCAATCTCTACCCTGCGGGTGTACGTTGAGCGATCCCCACCACCAGGGATCACAAGGGAACCTACGGCCGTCGTGGTCGAACATAATTGCACTCCCTTTATGTCACGATAATCGGGTTTTGTCAGTTTTTCTCATTGTCATTAAAAACTGAATGGCGACTCCTATATTACTAGCCAATTGGGTATAAACTCACAGGAAATCCAATTACACTTGATTTGACAAAAAGAAGCGTCACACCCACGAGGGACGAGGTCACGCATTAGCCTCGTGCTTTTTCGACCCCCTCACACTATGCCAGAGACATGACCCCTGAAATATTTTCCGCACAGGATGCGGATCTCAAAAAGGTTATGAGTCTCATGCTGAACAATATCCCTGATGAATGGGCTAGAAGGTTTGTAGCTTATGAACCTTTTACGCTCATCAAGAATCTGAGGGATATATGTCCTGGAAGCACGGAGGACAGGGACCTGAACGTCCATGAGTTGATTAAATCAATGTGTGGTCTAAAGGTTAGTTCTCCCAACAGGTGTCATAGGATGGAGGTCCAAGAAACACATGTTCAGCTCCTTCGCACTAAACAAAGGGTAGGCGTCCCACTAAGGTTCCATGTGGATCTTATGCTTTCATATTTCGATCGCCTAAGTCTGCTAGGAACACCAATAAGCGAAAGGATGGCAGTCTCTATCTTGCTCAATTCACTGCACAGTGGGTTTAATCGCTTCAAGAAACTATACCTAAGTGAACCAAGAGAAGAAACAGTTGCAGAATTTGTTCACCTTGTCAGAAAGGCTGAGATAATAATGGACTGTGAAGCCAAAGATTTACTCAAGGCTAAAGGGAGACCGTTTAATAAAAAGTCGAAAGTCCAAGGGCAATGCTAAATCAAAGCAGGACAAGTCCACATCAAGCTGTCTTTATTGTGATGGAATAGGCCATTACAAAAGAGAATGTCCAAAGCTAAAAGAAGATCAGAAGAACGGAACAGTCGTTCCATCTTCAGGTATTTTCGTTATATACTGTATACTTGCTAATTCAACTTCTTGGGTATTAGATACAGGTTGTGGCTCACACTTATGTTCCAATTCACAGGGACTAAGAAGAAGTAGAAAGTTAAGCAAGGGTGAAGTCGACCTACGAGTGGGAAACGGAGCACGGATTGCTGCATTAGCTGTAGGAACTTATTATTTGTCGTTGCCATCTGTGAGGGGGTCGAAAAAGCACGAGGCTAATGCGTGACCTCGTCCCTCGTGGGTGTGACGCTTCTTTTTTGTCAAATTAAGTGTAATTGGATTTCCTGTGAGTTTACACTCAATTGACTAGTAATATAGGAGTCGCCATTCAGTTTTTAACGACAATGAGAAAAACTGACAAAACCCGGTTATCGTGACATAAAGGGAGTGCAATTATGTTTGACCACGACGGCCGTAGGTTCCCTTGTGATCCCTGGTGTGGGGATCTCTCAACATACACCCGCAACGTAGAGATTGAGGGTTCGGGGGACTGTAACTACCGAGAGGAGTACTCGCTCTTCGATAACTCCAGAGGCAGGATATCCTTACTAGCTCAGCATAAATAATTGAAGGGACATGCGTTAACTATTAAACTAATCTGAGTTGATTTTAACAATATGCAACATATAATACTAGATCGGGCGCGATTATCTGATTTAGATTGTATTAAGGGACCTATCATGATAATCCAATTTCCCAGAATATTATCTTTATTAGGCGTGATAGAACAATCAGATTTAATTAGTTTAACAGTTTATAAAAGGGCGAGGAAAGCAATTAAATCATGCGAAGGGACACATTACGATGCACCCTTGAGAGGTGCGTCACGGTTCTCAGAAAACTAACCACTTTAACTTTTCTATTTCTCCTTTTATTTAACGAATCTCAAGTTACGGGACAGGATACGTTCTGTTCGATTTTTGGATCGATTGCGACAGAACGCGTGATCAATTTCGCAGCGTGAGGCTTAGGCTTAGGGGTTTAGAGTCAATACTCAGAATATGAATTCTGTGTTGTGTCCTTTTCACGTCGAATTTGGGGCTGTATTTATAGGGAAGAGTTCATGGAAATATAGAATTGTAGAACTCTAATCCACGAGGAATTAGGAAAGAACACGTCCCAGAACCAGGCGTTGAAAATAGGGTCTGGGCCGTTTCTTTGTCAGTTTCGGACTCTTAGAATCCGGAGTGTATGAGACTTAATCGAGTCTTTTATTGCGTATTAATTTTATGATGGAATGCATCTAGGCCCGTTACGAACTCTAGGCTCGTTAGGATTTTAATTAATACGTAACTCTTATTTTCGAATCATATTAGGAACAGGATTCTCTCGCAATTTTTATCTCATTTAGGATTTATGTTGGAGTGCAACACCTAATTCTGACAGGTTTCTATCTTTTATGACTTGCCACTTTTAACAACTACCCATTACGGCAGTTACTATTTTTAGCAGGTTACCATAAATGGCAGGTTTTTATAAATAGCAGGTTTCGGGTGAAATGAAAGGGGATTGAGATTCGTTATTTCAAGTGTAGATTTATGTTCTCATCATCGAACCTTCCCTTTCGGGAATGGGGACAAAAGTAAGTGTCTACAGTTAGCCCCCACTTTGACTGAGTCTTGGAGTAAGACGATGGTCAAAGTATTAGACGGAGTGCGTCACACAAGCCATGGTGACCTGCTTTTGCGAGGGTCTCACAGGCCTCCGAGTGATAACATTTGACTTAAGGGTCATCACTTGAAGTATCGACATATCCCTCACGTGTCATTGGGATTTTTCAACGGATAGTATAGAAACTCCCTCACTTTGTCATTGGAAGTATCTAAAGAGGCGTAGAAACTCCCTCACTTTGTCATTGGGAGTAGCTACAGATGTTTTCGAAATCAAAGCTATAAAGTGTAATTGGGCCTGGCCAAGCCCAACCACGAGGTAAAAATGTTTTTAAAGATTCTTATTTTCAGGGCTAGCTAAACGAGAAAACCCCCTTGTTTTTATGGGACGTAAAACGAAGGAAAATCCAGCACATCGTTCTTTTTTGGAAAAACGGAAAACCAATCCTTTTAATTTTTGGAAAAAAGGAAAACCAAAAAAGTTATCGCTGCAGCGACTAAGGACCTGCGCGGTTAGTGACGCAGACCCCGCCGGCTAAAGATTGCAAGCCTATCCGCTAAGGGTGGACACCCCGTCCGATAGAAGTGGACGAATCTGTTTTTGAAATTTGAAAATAAAGACCTACGCGGCTTGTGATGTAGACCCCGCCGGCTAAAGATGGCGAACCTGTCCGCTAACGGTGGACACCCCGTCCGATAGAAGTGGACGAATTTATTTTGAAATTTGTTTGTGCTTTTTGAAAATAAGGACCTACGTGGTTTGTGACGTAGATCCCGCCGGCTGAAGATGGCGAGCCTGTTTTATTTCGTTTTTGAAGATTCTATTTTTCGAAAGCTGAGGACCTGCGCGGCTAGTGACGCAGACCCCGCCCGCTGAAGGTGGGCGGGCCCTGTCCGCTAAGGGTGGACGCCCCGCTCGCTGGAGGTGAGTGAACCTGAATTCGTCTTTTTGATTTGGGATTCGCGTGCCGCGGTCTTGCCTGATTGAGGTGGACAAGTCCCTATCGTGATTTCTTTTGAGAATTTCTTTTATTCATTCTTGTAAGAGCGAATTCTTTCGAGGGATGCTCGGATTTAGTTGTAACTTGAATGTGGGTTGACAACGTGCTTAGACGGACCATTGTCTTGTGGCCATCATCTTTTCATGGTTTTGAGCTAGTCTTTTCGGCTCAATTTTGCCACTACTTGGGTCCTTGATTAGGGGACTATGTATAAGTATCAACGACGACCTTTGTCTTGAGGTCGTAATTCGGTTTTATTTTTTTGAGACATCCAAACATGGGACTGCGTGTAGCGTAGTCCTGGAATATGATTTTGACTCCGCACACTCTTTGTTGGAGTATATATTTTTTCGCGAGCCCCCAAGCAATTGGGCTCGTCGGTCATTTTTCGCCAAAAGAGGTACGTATTTTAAAACGTCTTTTAATCATGTTTGGGGTTGTGCTCATATGTGCGAGCGGCCTTTTATAGTGGTGTGCTATTTTGGCGAAGTCGTGGAGTGCGACTTCAGTTTCCGGGCGACGAAGTTTATTTTCCAATAATATCCGGTTTTGTTTGGCCCGGATTTAATCTTTTGACAAACAAATATTTTTCATTTTGAGAAACCAACGACTTAACAATATTTTTTGGTGTTTCGAAGAATGACCTTGATATTTATTTCGCTCATATTTGCTTTGAAAAGTGTACACATATATTCCTTGAGACGAGTCTATGTTTTGACCAAGTTTTAACATTCATTTTTGATATTTGGGTGCTAAAGGTGCTTTTGGGCTTGATCTTAATTGCAATAGGGCTTCGTGTCTAGCGATACGGTTTTAAGTCCTTTCCTGTTCCGCGTTTTGTGAAACCTGGGCCTTCGGCTTCATATTTAGCGCCCAAGGCAGGCCGTTAATTATTTCGGCGCCCAACCGTGGGCGCTGAAAGTCCTCTCCTGGCGATTTTTAGTTTTCGGATTTCTTTACGCGTTTTCGAATGGGATCAGGATGTCACTTGATGTCTTCAGCTATATATAGGGGCTATATACGTCCCTATTTTCTATCACTCCCAATTTTCTTCTCTCTTGTAGTTGTTTAGTCTTAATCTCTCCTTGCTTTTGTCATGTCGATTCCTCCCTTCTCACTCCAACGAGCTCTTAGGCGTTGGCTACGAGCCCTTACTCCTACAGAAAAGGCTTTGTTGAAAGAATACCACTTAGAGGCACTTTTAGGCTTACAACAAATTAAAATTGATTATAACTTTCTGCATGCAGCCCTAAGCTTTTGGGATTCCGATCATCATGTTTTTGTCTTTCGGGGCAACGAAATATGTCCTTTGCCAGATGAATTTGCCGCGATCCTTGGTTATCCTACTAATGCTACTCCTGCCACCCCTGGCACCATTGAAGAGGGTAAAACAACCATAGGGGCTTTCCTAGGACTAGATGCTAACATGCTTGCTTAGATTGTTGTAGGTGATGAGGTTAATTTGGCAAAGCTTGTAAAACATCACTTTAGACCTAGTAAAAATATGACCGAACAAAAATTGAACATTCGAGCCCTTGTATTTTGCTTGTTGAATCATTATTTGCTGTCGAATAACAAATGTGAGTTCGGTGACATAAGGTTGATCCCTTTGATTAGCCAGATGGAAAGTTGCTATTCTATTATACCGTTGGTTGTTGCTGAGACTTTGCTGAGTGCGGATGAACTGAAGAAGGGTGCCAAATCTGAATATTTTAAGGGGAGCCCCCTATTGCTGCAGGTAATCGATCTTTTCCTTGCGCATGTTTTTTTTTCCATTCTTTTTTACTCGTCCTGCCTGGAGCTGAGTTTCAGCGCCCAGGGCTGGGCGTCAGAATTTTCGGCGCCTGGTCCTGGGCGTTGAAAGTGCGCCCCAGGCTTCGTTTGTTTATTTTTTATTTTTTATCTGATCGTACCCGTTTTTTGCAGATTTGGCTCATGGAACGACTTAGGCTCTTAGAAATTCCTGCCGATCCTAAACATTATCGCCCTATAGCCTGGGGTAACCGGAAGTGTTTGCACCGAGGCCAGGACGAGGCCGAGTGGGCCTCCTTTTTTACTCAAGGTATCTGTTCTATTAAGTGGGTGGTACCATGGTGGGGTTTGACTACTATGACGCGGGGTTTCTGAGATATCGGTTTATGTTTCTTTGTTGGGGCTATCCCGGCCCATTTATATCTTTCCTTACCGAGTCATGCGTCAATACGGCTTAAGACAGACTATCCCCTTTTCTGATACGGTACCACCTAAAGTAGCGGCTTTTTCACAAGCATGGGTTCAAGCATGGGCTAAGTATTATGATGGTCTCCCTCGTTGGGCCGTAGCTACAAATGGGTTTGTGGGTCTTTGTGAAAACTACAAGTTGTGGATGAGTTCCGATGATAAAGCTGTAAGGACCGAGGCTCGAAATGGGGAGCCGGTCGAGCTTTTGATACCTCGTATTCGGGTTAGATACGAGGGCCGTGATTCTGCCAATCCTCGCACCCATGGTATTAAGACTGTGAAAGCTCGTCCTGATCGAAAGCGAAAGGAAGTTCCTCCCCGTTCCAGTTCTAGGCCTAAGAAGATGCCTAACATGAAGGGGTCTGCCGTTGCTAAAAGAAATGCAAGCTCTCGCGGAGATCGTCGCCGGAACAATGTATGGGTTAGGAAGGCTCAGCCGCCTGTAGAAACAGTGACTAATCTAGTTGATGTTGATAATCCTTCTCCCACCATTGTCTGTGCCCTTGAGGCTGAGCGGGCTATAACTGAAAATGTTTCTGAAGTCTTGGCATCTTTAGAAGTTAGTGTCCGGGAGCCGGTTCTTATGGAGATTGATATAGGGGCAGCGCAGAAGACTGTGGGGGTGGATCCTGCGAACCTTGCCCTCTACAAGACTTTATTTGATGATCCGGAAGAACTAGAATAGTGTAGTTCCTACTAGGGTGTAGGTGCCCTTTGTTTATTCCAGTTGTGTTTGTTTTTCCTTCTTAGCACTTTTGTTTTCCTTCTTATTATTTTTTTAATAAAGGCGTATTTTATTTTTTTACTTTCGTTTTTGCTTCTCCCCTTTTTTTATATTTTATATATGTCTAACACTTTTGCACAATGTATATATATTTTGCTATTTAATTGGACCGAATCCATAAATAGGATTGCCTACGTATCTTTGTTAGAATCAGGTCGCGCGTAGTTTTAGCTAGAATAAATTCTAAGATGCCGGATTTAAATAGATATGCCCTAGGGTGGAAACATATTATTTAATCGGTCAAATGAGTGAAGTATTATCATTATTTTCGTCCGCTGTTTTTTGCCGTAAGCCGTGTATAAAAATGAAATTCCATGTGTTTTTTGTACGGCAATTTTTTGGTACGCATATATTTTTTTTGGTACGCATATCTGGATACGTGTTGTACCCCCCAAGTGTTCGTTATTTTTCCGTTATGTGCGGATAAAATGACGAGCACTTTCTGGAAAAAAGTTAGGCAGGCAGAGAGTTTCAACGCCCAGGATTGGGCGTCAAAGATTTCGGCACCCAACCCTGGGCGCTGAAAATGACTTCTGGGCGGTTTGACGCAGTAGACACCTACTTTTGTCCCCATTCCCGCAAGGGAAAGGTTCGATGATGAAATCATAAAAACTCCACTTGACAACGCATCTCCTATAAAATAAACGAATCTCGATTCCCCATTTCATTTCACCCGAAACCTGCTATTTATGGAAACCTGCTAAAAATAGTAACTGCCATAAAAAGTAGCGTCTAAAAGTGGCAAATCATAAAAGATAGAAACCTGTCAGAATTAGGTGTTGCATTCCAACATAAATCCTAAATGAGATAGAAAACCGCGAGAATCCTATTCCTAATAAGATTCGGAAATAAGAGTTACGTATTAATTAAAATCCTAACGAACCTAGAGTTCGTAACGGGCCCAGACGCATTCCGTCACAAAATCGATACGCGCTAAAAGACTCGAATTAATCTCAAACTCTCGGATTTTAGAATCCGAATCTGACTAAACAAAAACTGCCCATACCCTATTTTCAACGCCTGGCTCTGGGCGCCGAAATCTTCGGCGCCCAGGCCTGGGCGCTGAAAATACCTGGGTACGTTTCTTTTCCTAATTCTTTGCGGATTAGAACTCTGCAATTCTATCTTTCCACGAACACTTCCCTATAAATAGGCCCTTAGTTTCGACGTGAAAGAACACACAACAACACATAATATACTCTGAGTATTGACTCTAAACCCCTGAGCCTAAACCTCTCGCTGCGAAACTGTTCACGCGTTCTGTCGCAATCGATCCATAAATCGAACAGAACGTATCCTGTCCCATAATCGAGATTCGTTAAATAAAAAGGAGAAATAGCAAAGTCAAAGTGGTTAGTTTTCTGAGAACCGTGACGCACCTCTCAAGGGTGCGTCGTAATGTGTCCCTTTTCGATGATTTAACTGCTTTCCTCGCCCCTTTTTATGAACTGTTAAACTAACCTAATTTGATTGTTCTATCACGCCTAACAAATATAATATTTTTGGGAAATCGGATTGTCATGCTAGGTCCCTTAATGCTATTTAAATCAGATAATCACGATCGAATTAGTATTATATGTTGCATATTGCTAAAATCAACTCAGATTAGTTTAATAGTTAACGCATGTCCCTTCAATTATTTATGCTGAGCTAGTAAGGATATCCTGCCTCTGGAGTTATCGACGAGCGAATTACTCCTCTCGGTAGTTACAGTCCCCCGAACCCTCAATCTCTACCTTGCGGGTGTATATTGAGAGATCCCCACACTAGGGATCACAAGGGAACCTACGGCCGCCGTGGTAAAAAATAATTGCACTCCCTTTATGTCACGATAACCGGGTTTTGTAAGTTTTTCTCATTGTCGTTAAAAACTGAATGGCGACTCCTATATTACTAGTCAATTGGGTGTATACTCACAGGAAATCCAATTACACTTGATTGAATAAAAAATAATCGTCACACCCACGAGGGACAAGGTCACACATTAGCCTCGCGCTTTTTCGACCCCCTCACTGTGGCGACTCCACTGGGGATAGTGAAGGAAATACTCGTGCTTGTGGGTAATCAAAATAGCCGAAGGGTGAAACTATCCTACCCCGCGTTTATTTCCCCATCAAGTTGGGACGACCTGAAAATCAGCATATTAATGTGAACGGGAAGAACATCATAACGAATCTCGGCTCCCTCGGGAGTTGGGACTAAGGATACCTTTTTCGCCAACAGGGGGGTGCATACGCCGCGCATGTTTCCCACTCGGTACTTGGGCAGGTAGTACACCTATCCCGAACCCAATCGCTCGCTCATTAGGTCCCTCTCGCCTGCATGCCCCCTTGGCTTACACTTGCGGGTTGGCCTCTTGAGCGAAATTCGTCTGTTGAAGACACTACCTCGACCGGGGCATGTGTTGGATCTACGATAGAAGCGGTACCAAGCCAGGCGTAAATAAACTACCCATAGAAGCCTATCATAAACTACGTGGCATATTTAATTTTCAAATCCATGTTTGTAATGTAGTTATATGTAGCGAAATATGTGATTGTGTGTGACAAACTATCCTAGAAAACCAATGACCTTAAAAATTGCCCAAACATTCATTAACTAATTTGCCAAAGAGTTATACCGAAACACGTGTTCAGGAAACCCGAATGATCGCCACAAAATAAGCGACACTCGGGATGGCCTGTAACGAATCCCACAAACGCTGTTACGCGTAAAGGACGTTATTAGGCAAGCACGCAAATCGGAGTCGCATAAACAGAAAACAGAAAACGAGAACCAGCCAGGGACGCATTTTCAACGCCTCTGGCTGGGCGCCAAAATTTCTCACGCCCACTGCTGGGCGCTGAAGTTGCTGCTTGGCTTTCTGGCCAGGCGCAGCAGCCTCGGTGCCCAAGCAAAAAGAAAGTACGTAGCACAAAAAATGTTCATCAAAAGAATTGCTACGAGGACGTAAGAAAAGCACTCGATTTCAAAAGGCGACTCGCGAAAAATTAATAACTCTTTGTGTCGTCGATAGGCCTCCTACGACGGCAATGCTTGGCACCAAAACCGAACATGCTAACAACTATGAATGTCACACAGGCAAGTGTTTCGAAAATCCAAAGAATGACCAAAATAAAAAAAAACCCCCAAAAAGTGTACCGACAGAAGAAAGAGCGAAAAAGTGAAAAACCAATTTAGAGAGTCGAAGTCTAGACTAAGTAATGCTTGAAACTTTGGGAACCTAAACTTTAGCTTATCTTATGCCTAGGACCGGTCCTGCCACTTGGTGTCGATCAGGGAATCAACAGCTAGTGCGTCTCGAAGATACATCACCAACATCAGGTTTAGTAGCTCCAAGCTCCGTCCGTCGTCCCTCATTTCAAGGATCTCCGCTTCCCCAACCTCGATTCGCACCTCCAAACATGTCCATCGAAGATTTGCGAGACCAGATGGTCCAAATGACCCAACTCATGGGCCAACTGAAAATGGAAAATGAAGCCTTAGCGGGTGCGCAAGCCAAAAATGACCTCGAAAATGAGAAGAGGATTGAAAAAATGGTCCTACAGCAAACCATGGGGAGCAAATACTTCTCCCTCGAGCCTGAACCTTTTTCTGGCAAATTACCAAAAAAGTTTAGTTCATCTGACTTACCAAAGTTCAAGGCCACGGATAACCCCCGTGATCATCTACTGAGCTTGAAAGGCGTGGACAAGTCCATGTACTTACCTGCCTTTCCTTTGTCCTTGGAACCTGTGCAGCTCAAATGGTAATATCACCAGGACCCTAAGCTCTTCCCCACTTGGGAAGACTTTGTCAATGTCTTCATCAAGCAATACTCGTCGAACATGGACTTTCAAGTCACCATGCGCGAGCTGGAAGTTCTCTTCCAAAAGAAAAATGAGGGTTTCACAACCTACTTTGCTAGATGGAGGGACCAGGCGGCCCAGCTAATCAATAGGCCTACCGAAACAGAATTGGTCCAAAAATTCATTGACAACTTAGACCCGGTTTACAGACAACACCTTAGGTACCTGGGATTCGACACTTTCAAAAGGGTTTATGATGTGGGAATAAAAATCGAGGACGACCTCGCCAAAACCATACAGAGCAAACCTGCATATAAGACCAACACCTATAATCGGGGTAACACACCCCAAGCCCAAGAAGTCCATGCTGTAGAAGAGGCTCCCGCCCGAATATATCCTATAAGATGGGTCCGAGACCGAAAGTTTGCCCCACTCGGGTCAACTTGGGTACAAGCCTTTGAAAGACTAACCAATCAAGGAAAGTTGAGACCTATAGGCCCCACCCGTGACCCTCCTGTCAAAAACAAATATTGGGTCAAAGGTACTTACTGCAAATTCCATCAAGGAAATGGGCATGACACTGAAAACTGCTGGCATCTAAAACATACGATCCAGGACATGATAGAGGATGAAGTAATACCTCTCCCTAACGTTGGAAAACCCAACAACAACAAGAGCCCACTCGGCTCTTGTCACATCTCTCTCGACCAACCAGAGAATTTCGACCCCACGGTGTATATTACACCTCAAGGTGCACCACTCGCTGTGGTACCTATGGATCGAATCGAGGGGGAAGTATGCGGTGTGTGGAACGATGATGCTGGAGATATTTACCTATCTCATGTCTCGGGCCAGGACCTCTTCACTGAAACTTGGCCCGGGAATGCTCTCATTGACACCACCCCTCAGGAGCCTGAGGTCGACAACCTCACCCGATCCGGAAGGATATACCAACATGATATTCACCCACCTCCTATGGACGACATCCCGGTTAGGCAAACTCCTGAGAACGGGCGGCACGCCACCGTCGCGGAAGTCATTGAAAATCCTCTCCTGAAACAACTGAAAAGAACCAAGGCTGAGATTACCATCTAGGATCTTATGTATACTTCAAAGGAACATCGCGAAAAGCTTATTCGCTCACTTGACCTCATCTCAGTACCCACATATATCACACCTGACTCATTGGTTAGCCATGTCACGAGAGATGCCGGAGAAAAGGCCATAGTTTTCACTGATAAAGACTTACCCAAAGAGGGGGGTGCGCACAATAAAGCCCTTTACTTAGTGGTTGGATGCAAAGGACAAAACATCCCCCTAGCGCTCGTAGATAATGGTTCGGCGGTTAATGTCTGCCCATTGCGAACCGCCCATTTCTTTGGGCTGGGAAACGACGACTTCCAAACCTCCGCGCAAGGGGTACGTGCTTATGATAACCCCCGAAGGCCTGTATTAGGAAAAATCAACCTTACCATACAAACCGGGCCTGTGGCACGCACCACGGAGTTTCAAATAATCGACATCAAGCCCACTTTCAACCTCCTCTTGGGGCGACCTTGGCTCCATGACTTAGGAGGTGTGGCTTCTACCTTGCACCAAATGGTTAAACTTAACCATAACGGGGTAATACTAGAAATCCGCGCCCCTCCTCTCGACGTCAGTTGTACTATGGTTGGAACGGCCGAAACTGCAGATGACCTTTATGGGTTTCAAATGGAAGAAACAATCCAGTTCATCGAAGATTATGATCCAGCATTCCTAGATCCGCATGCATCCCGAGTCATCCCTAGAATGCTGTTAGCTCAAGGTTATTTCCCAGGAACCCCATTGGGCATAAGGAAGAAGGAATGCACATTCCATCCTTTTCCCGACAAATCTACTCCCTTTGGCTTAGGTTATGAACCAACGGAGGAAGATATTGCTGACCGCCTATCTAGGCTACGCCTTAACAAAGCCAAACAAACCACCCTCCTTCCCCCATATCAAAGGACCCTTAACGGGATGTTTGTTCGGGAAGGAGAAGAACACCCATGTTGTGATTTCCCTGAACCCTTCGTTCAGGATGGCTTGCTAAAACCCGGATTTGAAATTTTCCATGACTGCCACACCTTGGATGAGGCACCCCACCTCACCAAGACTAAAACAGCTGAAATATTGGACAACCAGGCTCTATGGATATTGTTTAACGAATCGAGGCCTATGGAGAACGAGACTATGATGACTACCCTAGCTTTACAAGATGAAGGTTTCGATCCAACCTGGTTAATCTCTCCTGCATCAACACTAGAAGAGGTCGGGAACGGATGGGTGAAGACATATCAGTGGGTCAACGCAAAAGGAATGGAATTCAAGATGAGTACCGGTGAAGGACCAAAGTTTTATGAGACTAAACCCCAGGCTTGAGCCACATAGAGCACCATTAGTAAAAAGCGCCTAGTAGTTCTTTAGATTGATAGAAAAAGTAATAGAGACTTTAGATGGTCCTAAGGCCCTTTAGAATATGGGTCAGTTTTATTCCAGTGTGTTTTCCTTACTTTCCAAATCAATAAAAGCGTAATATTTTTCCTAAAAATTTTATTCTAACACTAAATAAACACCAAATGTACTTGCAAAATAAAAAAAAAATTAATAATAAAAAAGTGGCCCACTATAGGCCCAACAAACAAAGCTCACTCGGTTTTGAAATAATGCCATGTGAACCAGTTCCCGAAACCCACAAAATAAACCACACTATCCCATCCTCAAAACCTAAAAAGCCAACCAATGTCATCATAAGAGCCAATCCATGCAACCCGAAATCAAAAAGAAATCAAAAATTTAAAACAAATGCAAATGTTACCAAAAAAATAAATTCATAAAACATAGAATCCACAGACAGCGGTTTCACATAGATTCCATCACACCCTCCGCAAAGATCTTCATAAGTTCCGCACCCTAACTCCATTTTCAAAACTGTCTTGAGTCACCAATAGAAAAAATTAGTCTGGACAAAAATGCGTTTTACGCTAACAGTAAAAAAAACCTCCAAAACAGCCTCAAAATTAACTTTAACTACGAAGCAAAACATCAAGGCACAAAAAACGAAATAGAAATAAACGCAAGAACATGTGAAGCAAAAACGTCAAATTTGACCGCCCAAGTTATTTTCAGCGCCCAGGGCTGGGCGCCGAAATTTCTGACGCCCCAGCCTGGGCGTTGAAACTCTCTGCCTGCCAAAAGTTTTCCTTTTTTCGAAAAGTGCTCGTCATTTTTTCCGCACACAACGGAAAAATAACGAACACTTGGGGGGTACAGTACGTACCCAAATAGGTTTACCAACAAATTGGTCGAATTTTACGCAACCTATGGAAAACGGCAGATGAAAAATGGCAAATACTTCACTCATTTGACCGATTAAGTAATATGTTTCCACTTCAGGACATATCTACCGAAATCCGGCATACTAGAGCTTACTCTAAAGCTAAGAACTACGCGTGACCTGATTCTGACAAGATACGTAGGTAATCCTTACCAAGGATTCGGTCCAAACAATAATAAAAAAAATTATATTCTTTGTGTAAAAAGTGTTAGACATATAAACAAAATTGAATGGAGACTAAAAATACGCCTTTATTAAAATATAATAAGAAGGAAAACTAAGTGCTAGGAATAAAAAAACAAA
Source organism: Spinacia oleracea (assembly GCF_020520425.1). Classification (NCBI taxonomy): domain Eukaryota; kingdom Viridiplantae; phylum Streptophyta; class Magnoliopsida; order Caryophyllales; family Amaranthaceae; genus Spinacia; species Spinacia oleracea. The sequence continues at coordinate 46,039,340 of NC_079487.1, read as the reverse complement.
CACAACTGAAATAAATAGAGGGCACCTACACCCTAGCAAAGAACTACACTACTCTAGTTCTTTCGGATCATCAAATAAAGTCTTGAAGAGAGCAATGTTCGCAGGATCCACCCCCATAGTCTTCTGCGCTGCCCCAATATCAATCTCCATAAGAACTGGCTCCTGGACACTAACTTCCAAAGATGCCAAAGCTTTAGAAACATTCTCAGTTATAGCCCGCTCAGCCTCAAGGGCACAAACAGTGGTGGGAGAAGGATTGCTATCATCAACTGGACTAGCCACTGTTTCTACAGGCGGCTGAGCCTTCCTAACCCATACATTGTTCCGGCGACGATCTCCGCGAGAGCTTACATTTCTTTTAACAACAGCAGGCCCCTTCATGTTAGGCACCTTTTTAGGCCTGACACTGGAACGGGGAAGAACTTCCTTTCGCTTTCGATCAGGACGAGCTTTCACAATCTTAAAACTATAGGTACGAGGTCTGGCAGAATCGGGACCCTCATACTTAACACGAATACGAGGTATCAAAAGCTCAGCCGGCTCCCCATTACGAGCCTCGGTCCTCACATCCTTGTCATCGAAACTCATCCACAACTTATAGTTTTCAGAAAGACCCACAAACCCATTTGTAGCTACAGCCCAACGCGGGAGACGATCATAATACCTAGCCCACGCTAAGACCCGTGTTTGTGCAAAAGTTGCTACCTTAGGTGGTACCGTATCAGAAAAGGGGATAGTCTGCCTTAAACCATATTGACGCATGACTCGGTAAGGGAAAATATAAATGGGACAAGATAGCCCCAACAAAGAAATATAAACCGATACATCAGACCCCCCTGTCATAGTAGTCAAACCCCACCATGGTACCACCCACTTAATAGAACAAATGCCATAAGTAAAAAAGGAGATCCATTCGGCCTCGTCCTGGCCTTGGTGCAAGTACTTTCGGTTACCCCAAGCTATAGGGCGATAATGTTTAGGATCGGCAGGAGCTTCCAAAAGTCTAAGCCGTTCTGCAAGCCAAATCTGCAAAAACAGGTACGATCGAATCAAAAGAATGAAAAGAAAGAAAAAAGGTTCCTGGGGCGCAGTTTCAACGCCCAGGACCAGGCGCCGAATATTCCAGCGCCCAGCCCTGGGCGCTGAAACTCAGCCCCAGGCAAAAAGAAATATATAAAAGTGGCGTATGTGTGCGCAAAGAAAAAAATAGATTACCTGCAGTAATAGGGGGCTTCCCTTAAAAATTTGGGATTTGGCATCCTTCTTCAGCTCATCCGCACTCAGCAAAGTCTCAGCAACAACCAACGGCATAATAGAATAGCAACTTTCCATCTGGCTAATCAAGGGGATCAGCCTTATGTCACCGAACTCACCATTATTATTCGACAGCAAATAATGATTCAACAAGCAAAATACAAGGGCTCGAATATTCAATTTTTGTTCGGTCATATTCTTACTAGGTCTAAAATGATGTTTTACAAGTTTTTCCAAGTTAACCTTATCGTCTACAACAAGTTCAGCAAACATGTTATCATCTAGCCCTAGGAAAGCCCTTATGGTTGTTTTACCCTCTTCAATAGTGCCAGGGGTAACAGGAGTAGCATTAGTAGGATAACCAAGGATCGCAGCAAATTCATTAGGCAAAGGACATATTTCATTGCCCTGAAAGGAAAAAACATGATGATCAGAGTCCCAAAAGTTTAGGGCAGCATGCAGAAAATTATAATCAATATTAATTTGTTGTAAGCCTAAAAGTGCCTCTAAGTGGTATTCTTTTAACAAAGCTTTTTCTGTGGGAGTAAGGGCTCGTAGCCAACGCCTAACAGTCCGTTGGAGTGAGAAAGTAGGGGTCGACATGGCAAAAGCAGTAAATAATAAGAGCACAGCAAAAAAGACAGAAAGAATTTGAGAGTGGTGGAAAATAAGGACGTACCTAGCCCCTATATATAGCTGAACGCACCCAATAAACATCCTGATCCCATTCGGAAACGTGTTTAGAAATCAAAAAATCAAATATTACCAGGAAAGAACTTTCAGCGCCCACCTCTGGGCGCCGGAAATTTTAACGCCTGAGCTGGGGCGCTGAAAATGCAGCCCAAGGCCCAGATTTCATAAAAACACGGAATAGGAAAGGACTTAAGACCGTGTTGCTAAAACACGAGGCCCTATTACAAGTAAGATCAAGCCCAAAGCACCTTTAGCTCCCAAATAAGCAAAAAATAATAATAACAGTGAAACTTGGTCGAAACTTAGACTCATCTCAGAAAACGCTCATGTACACTTTTCAAAAAAAGCGAGTTAAATATCATGGTCATTCTTCGAAACACCAAAAAGTGTCGTCAAGTCATTGGTTTTCCAAATAGAAAATGTCTGTCTGTCAAAGGGATGATCCAGGCCAAGCCAAAACCGGATGTCGCGTGAAAGCTAAAGTCGCACTCCACGGCTTCACTAAAAATAGCACACTACTATAGGAGGTCGCTCGCACATACGAGCGTGACCCCAAACATGATTACAAGACACGAAAAATAACCGACGAGCCCCAACACTTGGGGGCTCGCGAAAAGTGGACTCCAACAGGGAGCGCCAATCAAAATCACATTCCCAGACTGCGCCACGTACCATAACATGTTTGGATATCTCAAAAAATATTGTTAAACAAAAATACACAATGTGGACCCACTTATAGGACACATCTAATCAGGAAATATTACGACCCACCAACAGGTTGTAATCACCAAAAGCTCTTCTACATAGGCAAAATAAGAAATTCAAAATGGGCTCGCCCACCCTCAGCGGGCGGGGTCTGCGTCACTAGCCGCGCAGGTCCTCAGTTTTTCGAAGAATAAAGTCTTCAAATTTAAAATAGGCTCGCCATCTTCAGCCGGCGGGGTCTACGGCGCAAACCACGTAGGTCCTTATTTTCAAAAAAAAACAAAATAAAATTTCAAACAGATTCGTCCACTTCTATCAGACGGGGTGTCCACCCTCAGCGGACAAGGTTCGCCACCTTCAGCGGGCAGGGTCTACGTCACAAACCGCGTAGGTCCTTATTTTCAAAAACATCAAACAGATTCGTCCACTTCTATCGGACGGGGTGTCCACCCTCAGCGGACAAGGTTCGCCACCTTCAGCGGGCGGGGTCTACGTCACAAACCGCGTAGGTCCTTATTTTCAAAAACATCAAACAGATTCGTCCACTTCTATCGGACGGGGGGTCCACCCTCAGAGGACAGGCTCGCCCACCTTCAGCGGGCGGGGTCTGCGTCACTAACAGCGCAGGTCCTTAGTCGCTGCAGCGATAACTTTTATTGGTTTTCCCTTTTTCCAAAAATTAAAGGATTGGTTTGTTGGATTTTCCTTCGTTTTACATCCTATAAAAACAAGGGGGTTTTCTCGTTTAGCTAGCCCTGAAAATGAGAATCTTTAAAAACGTTTTACCTCGTGATTGGGCTTGGCCAGGCCCAATTACACTTTACAGCTTTAATTTCGAAAACATCTGTAGTTACTCCCAATGACAAAGTGAGGGAGTTTCTACGCATGTTTAGATCCTTCCAATGACAAAGTGAGGAAGTTTCTATACTATCAGTTGACAAATCCAAATGACACGTGAGGGATATGTCGACACTTCAAGTGATGACCCTTAAGTCAAATGTTATCACTCGGGGGCTCGTGAGACCCTCGCAAAACAGGTCACAATACACAATGGTTTGTGTGACGCACTCCGTCTAATACTTTGACCATCGTCTTACTCCAAGACTCAGTCAAAGTGGGGGCTAACTGTAGACACCTACTTTTGTCCCCATTCCCGCAAGGGAAAGGTTCGATGATGAAAGCATAAAAACTCCACTTGACAACGCATCTCCTATAAAATAAAAGAATCTCGATTCCCCATTTCATTTCACCCGAAACCTGCTATTTATGGAAACCTGCTAAAAATAGTAACTGCCGTAAAAAGTAGCGTCTAAAAGTGGCAAATCATAAAAGATAGAAACCTGTCAGAATTAGGTGTTACATTCCAACATAAATCCTAAATGAGATAGAAAACCGCGAGAATCCTATTCCTAATAAGATTCGGAAATAAGAGTTACGTATTAATTAAAATCCTAACGAACCTAGAGTTCATAACGGGCCCAGACGCATTCCGTCACAAAATTGATACGCGCTAAAAGACTCGAATTAATCTCAAACACGGATTTTAGAATCCGAATCTGACTAAACAAAAACTGCCTAGACCCTATTTTCAACGCCTGGCTCTGGGCGCCGAAATCTTCGGGGCGCCCAGGCCTGGGCGCTGAAAATACCTGGGTACGTTTCTTTTCCTAATTCTTTGCGGATTAGAACTCTGCAATTCTATCTTTTCACGAACTCTTCCCTATAAATAGGCCCCTAGTTTCGACGTGAAAGAACACACAACAACACATAATATACTCTGAGTATTGACTCTAAACCCCTGAGCCTAAGCCTCTCGCTGCGAAACTGTTCACGCGTTCTGTCGCAATCGATCCATAAATCGAACAGAACGTATCCTGTCCCATAATCAAGATTCGTTAAATAAAAAGGAGAAATAGCAAAGTAAAAGTGGTTAGTTTTCTGAGAACCGTGACGCACCTCTCAAGGGTGCGTCGTAATGTGTCCCTTTTCGATGATTTAACTGCTTTCCTCGCCCCTTTTTATGAACTGTTAAACTAACCTAATTTGATTGTTCTATCACACCTAACAAATATAATATTTTTGGGAAATTGGATTATCATGCTAGGTCCCTTAATGCTATTTAAATCAGATAATCACGATCGAATTAGTATTATATGTTGCATATTGCTAAAATCAACTCAAATTAGTTTAATAGTTAACGCATGTCCCTTCAATTATTTATGTTGAGCTAGTAAGGATATCCTGCCTCTGGAGTTATCGACGAGCGAATTACTCCTCTCGGTAGTTACAGTCCCCCGAACCCTCAATCTCTACCTTGCGGGTATATATTGAGAGATCCCCACACCAGGGATCACAAGGGAACCTACGGCCGTCGTGGTCAAACATAATTGCACTCCCTTTATGTCACGATAACCGGGTTTTGTCAGTTTTTCTCATTGTCGTTAAAAACTGAATGGCGACTCCTATATTACTAGTCAATTGGGTGTATACTCACAGGAAATCCAATTACACTTGATTGAATAAAAAATAATCGTCACACCCACGAGGGACAAGGTCACGCATTAGCCTCGCGCTTTTTCGACCCCCTCACAGACGCTTTGCTTCACATGTTCTTGCATTTATTTCTTTTCTCTTTATTTTGTGCTTTACTTTTTACTTGTATTAAGATCAATTTTGAGGTTATTTCGGAGGCTTTTTTGACTGTTAGCGTGAGACGCATTTTTGTCCGGTTTAATTTTTTTATTCGTAACTCGAAACGGTTTTGAGAATGGGGTTAGTGTGTGGAAGATATGAAGATCTTTGTATAGGCTTTTGAGTGGGCTGAGGTGCGTGTTGATGCCGGGGGCGGTGTTTATTTTTATGAGTTTTTTTTTTTTTTTGAGCAACATTTGTATTGTTCGAATTTGATTTCCTTTTGATTTCTTTGGGTTGCATGGGTTAGACCCTCATGTTGTGGCAATATGATAGTGTGGCTTATTTTGGGAATTGATGAATTCCGATGTCGCGATTCAAGACCGAGTGGGCCTTGTTTATTGGGCCTAGAGTGGGCTGCCTCTTTGCAAGTACGTTTGGTGCACATTTAGTGTTAGAAATAAAGTTTTTAGGAGGAATATTACGCCTTTATTAATTTGGAAAGTAAGGAAAACACACTGAAATAAAATTAACCGATATTCTAAGGGTTCTTAGGACCATCTAAAGCCTTTAATTTTTTTTTCTACCAATCTAAAGAAATACTAAGCGCTTTTTACTATGGTGCTCTATATGGCTCAAGCCTTGGGTTTAGTCTCGTAAAACTTTGGTCCTTCACCGGTACTCATCTTGAATTCTATTCCTTTTGCGTTGACCCACTGATATGTCTTCACCCATCCGTTCTCGATCTCTTCTAGTGTTGATGCAGGAGAGATTAACTGGGTTGGATCGAAACCTTCATCTTGTAAAGCTAGGGTAGTCATCACAGTCTCGTCCTCCATAGGCCTCGATTCGTTAAACAATGTCCATAGAGACTGGTTGTCCAATATTTCAGCTGTTTTGGTCTTGGTGAGGTGGGGTGCCTCATCCAAGGTGTGGCAATCATGGAAAATTTCAAATCCGGGTTTTAGCAAGCCGTCCTGAACGAGGGGTTCAGGGAAATCACAGCATGGGTGTTCTTCTCCTTCCCGAACGAACATCCCGTTAAGGGTCCTTTGATACGGGGGAAGGAGGGTGGTTTGTTTGGCCTTGTTGAGGCGTAGCCTAGGCAGGCGGTCAGCAATATCTTTCTCCGTTGGTTCATAGCCTAAGCCAAAGGGAGTAGATTTGTTGGGTAACGGATGGAATGTGCATTCCTTCTTCCTTATGCCCAATGCGGTTCCTGGGAAATAACCTTGAGCTAACAGCATTCTAGGGACGACTCAGGATGCGCGCGGGTCTAGGAATGCTGGATCATAATCTTCGATGAACTGGATTGCTTCATCCATTTGAAACCCATAAAGGTTGTCTGCAGTTTCGGCCGTTCCAACCATAGTACGATTGACGTCGAGAGGAGGGGCGCGGATTTCCAGTATTACCCCGTTATAGTTAAGTTAAACCATTTGGTGCAAGGTAGAAGCCACACCTCCTAAGTCATGGAGCCAAGGTCGCCCCAAGAGGAGGTTGAAAGTGGGCTTGATGTCGATTATTTCAAACTCTGTGGTGCGTGCCACAGGCCCGGTTTGTATGGTAAGGTTGATTTTTCCCAACACAAGTCTTCGAGAGTTATCATAGGCTCGTACCCCTTGAGTGGAGGTTTGGAATTCATCGTTTCCTAGCCCCAAGCAATGGGCGGTTCGCAATGGGAAAACGTTAACTGCCGAACCGTTATCTACGAGCGTTAGGGGGATGTTTTTTCCTTTGCATCCGACCACTAGATAGAGGGCCTTATTGTGAGCACCCCCCTCTTTGGGCAAGTCTTTGTCAGTGAAAACTATGGCCTTTTCTCCAGCATCTCTCGTGACGTGGTTAACCAATGAGTCAGGTGTGATATCTGTAGGCGCCGAGATGAGGTCAAGTGAGCGGATAAGCTTTTCGCGATGTTCCTTTGAAGTACACATGAGGTCCCAGATGGTAATATCGGCCTTGGTTCTTTTTAGCTGCTTCAAGAGAGGATTTTCAATGACTTCCGCGACGGTGGTGTGCCGTCCATTCTCAGGAGTTTGTCTGCCTGGGATATCGTCCATAGAGGTGGGCGAATATCCGATTGATATATCCTTCCGGATCGGGTGAGATTGTCGACTTCGGGTTCCTGAGGGGTGGTGTCAATGAGAGCATACCTGGGCCAAGTTTCAGTAAAGAGGTCCTGGCCCGGGACTTAAGATAGGTAGATATCTTCAGCATCATCATCCCACACACCGCACACTTCTCTCTCGATTCGATCCATAGGGACTATAGCGAGTGGTGCACCTTGAGGTGTAATATACACCGTAGGGTCGAAGTCCTCATTTTCTAGTTGGTCGAGAGAGACGTGACAAGAGCCGAGTGGGCTTTTGTTGCTGTTGGGTTTGCCAACGTTAGGGAGCGGTATCACTTCATCCTCTATCATGTCCTGGTTCGTATGTTTTAGATTCCAGCAGTTTTCAGTGTCATGACCATTTCCTTGATGGAATTTGCAGTAAGTACCTTCGACCCAATATTTTTTCTTGACAGGAGGGTCACGGGTGGGGCCTATAGGCCTCAACTTTCCATGATTGGTTAGTCTTTTAAAGGCTTGTACCAAAGTCGACCCGAGTGGGGCAAACTTTCGGTCTCGGACCCATCTTCCAAGGTTTCTTCGGGCGGGAGTCTCCTCTACGGCATGGACTTCTTGGGCTTGGGATGTGTTGCCCCTGTTGTAGGCGTTGCTTTTGTATGCGGGTTTACTTTGTATTGTTTTTGCGAGGTCATCCTCGATCTTTATTCCCACATCATAAACTCTTTTGAAAGTGTCAAGTCCCAGGTACCGAAGGTGTTGTCTGTAAGCCGGGTCCAGGTTGTCAATGAATTTTTGGACCAATTCTGTTTCGGGAGGCCTATTGATTAGTTGGGCCGCCTGGTCCCTCCATCTAGCAAAGTAGGTTGTGAAACCTTCATTTTTCTTTTGGAAGAGAAATTCCAGCTCGCGCATGGTGACTTGAAAATCCATGTTCGACGAGTATTGTTTGATGAAGACATTGACAAAGTATTCCCAAGTGGGGAAGAGCTTAGGGTCCTGGTGGTAGTACCATTTGAGCGGCACATATTCCAAGGACAAAGGAAAGGAAGGTAAATACATGGACTTGTCCACGCCTTTCAAGTTCATGGCATTCACAAAGCTCAATAGATGATCACGGGGATTGTCCGTGGCTTTAAACTTTGGTAAGTCAGATGAACTAAACTTTTCTGGTAGTTTTCCAGGAAAAGGCTTAGGATCAAGGGAGAAGTACTTGCTCCCCATGGTTTGCTGTAAGACCATTTTTTCAATCCTCTTCTCGTTATCGAGGTCATTTTTGGCTTGTGCAGCCGCTAAGGCTTCGTTTTCCATTTTCAGTTGGCCCATGAGTTGGGTCATTTGGGCCATCTGGTCTCGCAATTCTTCGATGGACATGTTTGAGGGTGCGAATCGAGGTTGGGGAAGCGGAGATCCTTGAAATGAGGGATGACGGACGGAGCTTGGAGTCACTAAACCTGGTCTTGGCGATGTATCTTCGAGACGCACTAACCTTTGATTTCCCGATCGGCACCAAGTGGCAGGACCAGTCCTATGCATAAGATGAGCTAAATTTTAGGCCCCAAAGTTTCAAGCATTACTTAGTCTAGACTTTGACTCTCTCTATTGGTTTCTTCGCTCTTTCTTTTGTTGGTACACTTTTGGTTCTTTCTTTTGGTCGTTCTTTGGATTTTCGAAACACTTGGCCATTGTGACATTCATAGTTATTGGCATCTTCGGTTTTGGTGCCGAACATTGTCGTCGTAGGATGCCTAACAACGACTCGAAGAGTTATTTATATATTTTTTTTAGTCGCTTTAAGAATCGAGTGCTTTTCATACGCCCTTGCAGCAATTTTTTACGAATGGTTTTTTTTGCTACATATTTTTTGCGCGGGCATCGAGGCTGCTGCGCCTGACCAAAAGGCAAGGCAGCAACTTCAGCGCCCAGCGTAGGGCGTGAGAAATTATGGCGCCCAGCCAGGGGCGTTGAAAATGTGTCCATGGCTGGTTCTCGTTTTCTGTTTTCGTCTACATTTGTTTTTGCGACTTTAATTTTGCGTGCTTTCCTCATAACGTCCTTTACGCGTTGTGCAGCGTTTGTGGGATTCGTTACAGGCCATCCCGAGCGTCGCTTATTTTTGTGGCGATCGTTCGGGTTTGCGGAACACGTATTTTGGTATAACTCTTTGGCCAATTGGTTTATGAATGTTTGGGCAATTTTTAAGGTCGTTGGTTTTCTAACATTATTTGTCACACACAATCATACATTTCGCTACACATAACTAACATTACATCATGAGGCAATAATAATATGTCATGTAGTTTATGATAGGCTTCTATGGGTAGTATTTGCGCCTGGCTTGGTACCGCTTCTATCGCAGATCCAACACATGCCCCGGTCGAGGTAGTGCCTACAACAGACAAATTTCGCCCAAGGGGGCATGCACCAATGAGAGGGACCTAATGGGCGAGCGATTGGGTTTGGGAGGGGTGTACTACTAGCGAAAGTGCCGAGTGGACAACATTCAAAGCGTATGCACCCCCCGATTGGCGATGGGTATCCTTAGTCCTAACTCCCTAAGGGAGCCAAGATTCGTTATGCGGTTCTGCCCGTTCACATTAATATGCTGATTTTCAGGTCGTCCCAACATGATGGGGAAATAAACGCGGGGTAGGATCGTTTCACCCTTGGGATATTTTGATTACCTACAAGCACGAGTATTTCCTTCACTATCCCCAGCAGAGTCGCCACTGTGAGGGGGTCGAAAAAGCACGAGGCTAATGCGTGACCTCCTCCCTCGTCGGTGTGACGCTTCTTTTTTGTCAAATCAAGTGTAATTGGATTTCCTGTGAGTTTACACTCAATTGACTAGTAATATAGGAGTCGCCATTCGGTTTTTAACGACAATGAGAAAAACAGACAAAACCCGGTTATCGTGACATAAAGGGAGTGCAATAATGTTTGACCACGACAGCCGTAGGTTCCCTTGTGATCCCTTGTGTGGGGATCACTCAACATACACCCGCAAGGTAGAGATTGAGGGTTCGGGGGACTATAACTACCGAGAGGAGTACTCGCTCTTTGATAACTCCAGAGGCAGGATATCCTTACTAGCTCAGCATAAATAATTGAAGGGACATGCGTTAACTATTAAACTAATCTGAGTTGATTTTAACAATATGCAACATATAATACTAGATCGGGCGCGATTATCTGATTTAGAATGTATTAAGGGACCTAGCATGATAATCCAATTTCCCAGAATATTATCTTTATTAGGCGTGATAGAACAATCAGATTTAATTAGTTTAACAGTTTATAAAAGGGCGAGGAAAGCAATTAAATCATGCGAAGGGACACATTACGATGTACCCTTGAGAGGTGCGTCACGGTTCTCAGAAAACTAACCACTTTGACTTTGCTATTTCTCCTTTTATTTAACGAATCTCAAGTTACGGGACAGGATATGTTCTGTTCGATTTTTGGATCGATTGCGACAGAACGCGTGATCAATTTCGCAGCGTGAAGCTTAGGCTTAGGGGTTTAGAGTCAATACTCTGAATATGAATTGTGTGTTGTGTTCTTTTCACGTCGAATTTGGGGCTGTATTTATAGGGAAGAGTTCGTGGAAAGATAGAATTGTAGAACTCTAATCCACGAGGAATTAGGAAAGAACACGTCCCAGGTAATTTCAGCGCCCAGGGCTGGGCGCCGAAGATTTCGGCGCCTAGAGCCAGGCGTTGAAAATAGGATCTGGGCCGTTTCTTTGTCAGTTTCGGACTCATAGAATCCGGAGTGTATGAGACTTAATCGAGTCTTATAGTGCGTATTAATTTTATGATGGAATGCATCTGGGCCCGTTACGAACTCTAGGCTCGTTAGGATTTTAATTAATACGTAACTCTTATTTTCGAATCGTATTAGGAACAGGATTCTCTCACAATTTCTATCTCATTTAGGATTTATGTTGGAGTGCAACACCTAATTATGACACGTTTCTATCTTTTATGACTTGCCACTTTTAACAACTACCCATTACGGCAGTTACTATTTTTAGCAGGTTTCCATAAATGGCAGGTTTCTATAAATAGCAGGTTTCGGGTGAAATGAAAAGGGGATTGAGATTCGTTATTTTATAGGAGATGCGTTGTCAAGTGGAGATTTATGTTCTCATCATCGAACCTTCCCTTTCGGGAATGGGGACAAAAGTAGGTGTCTACACCCTCTGGGCTAGTTTTGGAACTGGAAGAGTGTTTCCAAGTCTTACTAAAAACATCATTTCTGTTTCTTGCTTAGATGCTAAGGGATTTTCCTTTTTAATAAAAGACAATAGTTGTTCGTTTTATTTTAAAGAGATGTTTTATGGATCTGCTAGATTAGTCAATGGACTTTATTTATTAGATCACGACAAACAAGTTTATAACATAAATACCAAAAAGGCCAAAAAGGATGATTCAGATCGCACCTATCTGTGGCATTGTCGATTAGGCCATATTAACTTGAAACGCATGAAAAGACTTCAAAAGGAAGGAATTCTAGAACCATTTGACTTAGAGGATTATGGTAAGTGCGAATCATGTTTACTTGGCAAAATCACAAAGCAACCTTTCTCTAAAGTTAGAGAAAGGGAAACTGAACTATTGGGTTAAATCCATACAGATGTATGTGGACCAGTGAGTACAAATGCTAGGGGTGGTTTAAGCTACTTTATCACTTTCACTGATGACTTCAGTAGATATGGTTATGTCTACCTAATGAAGCATAAGTCTTAATCCTTTGACAAATTCAAGGAATTTCAGAGTGAAGTAGAGAATCAATTAGGCAAGAAGATTAAGGCATTGCGTTCTGATAGAGGCGGTGAATATCTGAGCTATGAATTTGATGACCATCTGAAAGAATGTGGAATTCTATCAGATTTGACTCCTCCTGGAACACCACAATGGAACGGTGTGTCGGAACGGAGGAACAGAACCTTGCTAGATATGGTTAGATCAATGATGGGTCAGGCCAAACTTCCAATAGAATTTTGGGGAGATGCACTAAATACAGCCGCACTCACTATAAATAGAGCTCCGTCTAAAGCTGTTGAAAAGACTCCATATGAGTTATGGTTTGGAAAGCCTCCAAAAGTGTCTTTTCTTAAGATTTGGGGATGTGAAGTATACGTCAAACGATTAATTTCAGATAAACTTCATCCAAAATCTGACAAATGTATCCTTGTGGGCTATCCAAAGGAAACAAAGGGGTATTACTTCTACAATACATCTGAGAACAAGGTGTTTGTTGCTCGAGATGGTATCTTTTTGGAAAAGAATCACATTTCCAAAATGACAAGTGGGAGAAAAATAGACCTCGAAGAAATTCAAGTCGAACAACAAACTCTAGAGAATGCTCAAGATGACATTCAGGATGACACTCAGAAATCTTTAGAAGTTTCTGGTGAGAATCATGGACAATCTAGAGATGTAACCCCGCGTGGATCGTAGAGATATAGATCTCAACCGGAAAGGTACTTAGGTATTTTGACGAACGAGAGCTATGATATTCTATTACTTGAAAGTGATGAACCTGCAACTTACAAACAAGCTATGATGAGCCCTTGCTCCAAGCAATGGAAAGAAGCCATGCAATCTGAATTAGACTCCATGTCTGAAAACCAAGTATGGGATTTGGTCGATTTGCCAGATGGCTACCAAGCCATTGGAAGCAAATGGGTTTTCAAACTGAAAAAGGAAGAGGATGGGAAACTTGAAGTTTTCAAAGCTAGATTGGTTGCAAAAGGTTACAGGCAAGTCCACGGTGTGGATTACGAAGAAACCTTTTCACCAGTTGCAATGCTAAAGTCTATTCGGATAATGTTAGCAATCGCTACATATTACGATTACGAAATATGGCAGATGGATGTCAAAACCGCTTTCTTAAACGGCGTTTTAACAGAAACTGTGTTTATGACACAGCCTGAGGGTTTTGAGGATCCAAAGAATGCTAAAAAGGTATGCAAGCTAAAGAAATCAATCTACGGATTGAAGCAGGCATCCAGGAGCTGGAATGTAGGTTATGATGAAGCAGTCAGTGACTTTGGTTTCATCAAGAACGCAGAGGAATCTTGTGTATACAAGAAGGTCAATGGGAGCAAAATTGCTTTTCTAGTGTTATATGTCGACGACATATTACTTATCGGAAATGACATTCCTATGTTGAACTCTGTCAAGATTTGGCTTGGGAAATGTTTTTCGATGAAGGATCTAGGAGAAGCACAGTACATATTGGGCATAAAGATTTACAGAGATAGTTCTAAAAGGATGATTGGACTTAGTCAAAGCACTTATATCAATAAGGTGCTTGATAGGTTCAAGATGGCAGACTCCAAGCGAGGCTACCTACCAATGTCTCATGGAATGACTCTAAGCAAGACTCAGTGCCCAAAAACACTTGATGAGCGTAGACGAATGAATGGGATTCCATATGCATCATTGATTGATTCAATAATGTATGCTATGATATGTACACGCCCGGATATTGCGTACGCACTCAGTGCTACGAGCAGATACCAGTCAGACCCAGGAGAGGCACATTAGACTGCTGCCAAGAATATTCTGAAGTACCTGAAAAGGAACAAAGATGACTTCCTGGTCTATGGTGGAGATGATGAATTAATTGTTAAAGGCTATACGGACGCAAGTTTCTAAACCGACAAAGATGATTTCAGATCACAGTCTGGGTTTGTCTACTCCCTCAACGGAGGAGCAGTAAGCTGGAAAAGTGCTAATCAAAGCACTATTGTGGATTCTACAACTGAAGCGGAGTACATTGCTGGACATGAAGCAGCAAAGGAAGATATATGGCTAAGGAAGTTCATAGGTGAACTTGGTGTAGTGCCCTCCATTAAAGGTCCAATAGCCCGGTATTGTGATAATAACGGAGCTATTGCACAGGCAAAGGATCCTAGACACCACCAAAGAGTGAAGCATGTACTTCGTAGATTTCACCATCTACGAGAGTTCATTGAAAGAAAAGAAGTCGAGATAAGCAAGATTGGATCTGATGACAACATATCAGATCCATTGACTAAACCTCTGTCGCAGGCGAAGCACAACTCGCACACTGCAGCTATGGGAATCAAGCATATTGGAGAATGGCTTTGATGTCCTTGTTTAATGTTTTAAAGTTTTAGAGTTTAATACTTTGTAAAACATTATTGGTTAATCATTCACAATAAATGAATATAATTCATTTTCCATTTAATTTGTGGTTTATTAAATGATGAGTCCCTTCAATTTGACGATATATTCAAGATAGACAGTCAGGACCAGTCCTGTGACTAGGAAATGTCTATCAAGTGAACTTGAATGTCAAAAGTTGAAAATGGTCGACCCTGGTCGGAGTTTTCTATAAAGATGGACGCATGGAAAACGTTAGACGACTAGAATGCAAGATGACTAGTAGTTTTGTTTCTTGACCTATGTGGACATGACAATGTCGTAACCATTTGCATAGATACTTACTTTGGGAAGACTAGTATCGGACAGACCTATGAAACTTTACTGTAAGAGATGAAAATCTGTCATAAGTAAATTTCATTAAAATTATTAGACACTAAATCCTCAATACCTGAGTGATTTGAGATTACTTGTTTGAGAACTGGTTACTTTGACGTTGACCAACCGTCGCACCGTAAAAGGAGGCTATAAAGGCAACGCTCAGGTAATCACCTATCAAACGAAGTCTAATCTCAAGATCGCAAGATTGGGATTGTCCTCCCATAAATCGGGATGAGATGCTTAAAAGTTGTACAAGGCCACTCGGAGAGCTAGAAACTGTAAAATGCATGGTCGTGCTCGGATGAATCATAGGCTATGTTTATCTGTTTATTTGATCAATTGAACTCTGAAACCGAGAAACACCTCTGGACATAATAAGGATGACAACTCTTACCTTATGTTCAAAAGCAAGCATCGAGTGACAAAGGAATTAGCAAATGCACACTTGTCCCTAAGGACAAGTGGGAGACTGAAGGAAATAATACCCTTGGTCCAAGTATGCATATAATATTAAGTCTAATAAATACGGTTCAGTATTAATTAACAAGCTAATAATTCAGTGAGATCAAGTGAGCTGAATGCCTAGCTAGAGGCCGCTTCAGTTCAAGTGGAATTAATTATATTAATCCACAGCTTACTCTTGACTGAACCTGTAGGGTCACACAAATAGTACGTAAACGGATCAAGTATTTAATGGCATTAAATACTCCATCTATGGATATTCGGAATCGACGGATCTTGGTTCCAGTGGGAGCTGAGATCGTCAAAGGCAATAAATGAATACTCCGGAAACGATGATATTGCCGGAAACGGAAATATGGATCGTATCCGAAATATAAATATTATCCAAGTCGTAGATGTTGCCGGAAACAAAAATATGGTACGTATCGGAAAATATTATCGAAAATGGAAATATTGCCGGAATCGGAAATATTGCCGGAAACGGAAATATTGTCAGAATCGGAAATATTATCGGAATCGAAAAAAAATTCCGGAAACGGAAATATTAAATATTTGTTCGAAACGGAAATTAATTCCGGAATCGAAAATATTGAATATTGTTCGTATCGGAAATGAATTCCGGAATCGGGAAATTAATCGGAAGCGCATCGTACGAATTAGCATCGGACGAGCTTGCTAGACGAAGGCTCAGCACGAAGCCAGGCCCACTTCCAGCAAGCCAGCGCGCCACACGAACAACCAAGGCCACGCCAGGCCCAGCGCAAGGCCAGGCCCAGCAGGCCGTGGTAGCGCGCGCAGCTGCGAGCAATGGGCTGCGAGCAATGGGCTGCGAGCAGTGCTGCTGCGCTCGCGTGGGCTTGTAGCTCACGTGGGCCGAGCGGCCGTGTGGGCTGTGCGCGGGCATGGCCTGCACGCTTGCGGGTCATGCTCGTGTAGAGTTTGTGTTCACATACGAAACCTAAAGTGTATAGGATTTGTTTGATGATTAAATTCCTAATCCTAAAAGATAAATTAATTAAATAAGAGTTCTACTAGGATTATAATTTAATTAATTCGTATCCTAGTAGGATTCGATTACTTATTCCATGGCCTATAAATATGAGTTAAGGGCTCATAATTTATACAGATAATTTCAAGTATTCAAACAATAAAACAACTAAGATTTTTAAGTAGAAAAATCAGCCATATTCTTGCCCTATTAGCCGAAAATATATAGTACCTTAAGGGCGATTCTAGTTGGTCAATCTTAAGGCGGATCCGGACGTGCTGTGGACTATCTACGGAGGGACGACACTTGGAGTCCTAAAGACTTGTTCTTGTTCGGTTCGGGCGCAGCTAGGGAGGGCACGCTACAAAGTGTATGCATCTGAATTATGCTAAATGATTATGTGTAAATAATATGTTTCCTGACTTTATGGTTTTTCCGCATGATTTATGTTTATTCATATGTATCATAACCTAACACGTAGATAGTCCACAGCACGTTCGGATCCCCCTTAGATTCAATTAACTAGAATATTATCTAAGGTTTTATGTTTATTCGAAAGCTTAATTATATATATTTAGGCAATTTATTAAATTCGTACTTGAACGTAAACTATATGAATACGTATTGATTGTGGTGTATAAACTGTGATTATGAACCACGTATTTATAGGGTGGAAATAACGGACTTAGATTTCTACTAGGATACAAATAAATAAATCAATGAGGATTTTAGTTAAATTAATCCTTTAGAATTTAATGTTTAATCAAACACGAAAACATTTAATTCTTGTAGAATAAGGAAAACGATTAATCAAGCAATCCTAAACGACCAAGGAGTTGGTCTTACGTAGCATTGCACACACGTAGCCTACAAGGGGCATGGTGCGCGGCTCGTCCCAAGGCAGGTGCTGGCAGCACGCGGCCCATCCGAGGGCGCTGCTGCTGGGCCTTGCCTAGCTCGCTTGCAGCGCGCTGGGCTTTGCCTTGCTCGCTGCTTGCGGGCTTCGCTGGCCTTGCTGCGCGCGGGCTTCGTTAGGCGCGGGACTGGCTTCGTGTTGGGTCTTGCATCTAGCAAGCTCGTCCGACGATCGTTTCGTACGTCACGCTTCCGATTCGTTTTCCGATTCCGGAATTTATTTCCGGTTCGAATAATATTTAATATTTTCGATTCCGGAATTTATTTCCATTTCGAACAAATATTTAATATTTTCGATTCCGGAATTTATAACCATTTCGAACAAATATTTAATATTTCCGATTCCGGAATTGATTTCCGATTCCGACAATATTTCCGATTCCGGTAATATTTCCGTTTCCGACAATATTTCCGATTCCGGCAATATTTCTATTTCCGATTATATTTTTCGATACGTACCATGTTTCCGTTTCCGTCAACATCTACGACTTGGATAATATTTATATTTCCGTTATGATCCATATTTCCGTTTCCCGCAATATCATCATTTCCGGAGTATTCATATTTTGCCTTTTGACGATTTCATCTCCCACTGGAACCAAGATCCGTCGATTCCGAATATCCATAAATAGAGTATTTAATTCACTTAAATACTTGATCCGTTCACGTACTATTTGTGTGACCCTACGGGTTCAGTTTAGAGTAAGCTGTGGATTTATTAATTCCACTCAAACTGAAGCGGCCTCTAGCTAGACATTCAGCTCACTTGATCTCACTGAACTATTAGCTTGCATAATTAATTAATACTGAACCGCATTTATTAGACTTAGCATTGAATGTATACTTGGACCAAGGGCATTATTCCCTTCAGTCTCCCACTTGTCCTTAGGGACAAGTGTGCATTGCCTAATTCCTTTGTCTCTTGATGCTTGCTCATGAACATAAGGTAAGAGTAGTCATCCTTATTATGTCCAGAGGTATTTCTCGGTTTCAGAGTTCAACTGACCAAATAAACAGATAATCATAGCCTATGATTCATCTGAGCACGGCCATGCATTTTACAGTTTCTAGCTCTTCGAGTGGCCTTGTACAACTTTCAGCATCTCATCCCAATTTATGGGAGGACAATCCCAATCTTGTGATCTTGAGGTTAGACATCGTTTGATTGGTGATTACCTGAGCGTTGCCGTTATAGCCTTCTTTTACGGTGCGACGGTTCACAATGTCAAAGTAACCGGTTCTCAAACAAGTAATCTCAAATCATTCACGTATTGAGGATTAGTATCTAATAATGTAATGAAATTTACTTATGACAGATTTTCATCTCTTACAGTAAAGTTTCATAGGTCTGTCCGATACTAATCTTCTCAAGTAAGTATCTATGAAAATGATTGCGACATTGCATGTCCACATAGTTCAAGAAACAGAACTACTAGTCATCTTGCATTCTAGTCGTCTAGCGTTTTCTATGCGTCCACCTTTATAGAAAACTTCTAACCAAGGACCATGTTCAACTTTTGACATTCAAGTTCACTTTATTAACATTTCTTAGTCACAGGACTGGTCCTGACAGTTTATGTTGAATATATTTTGTCAAATTGAAAGGACTTATCATTTAATACTAAACCAAGATTAAATGTAATATGAAAATTCATTTCATATACTTCCTCCGTTCCGTAAATATCGCACCATGGTTGACTTTTACTTTTCTAATGACAACTTTGAATCTAAATATCTCAAATCGTGTGCAAGTAAAAATTATAACAAATTAATATTTAGAAAATATATATCGATACAAATCTTGCGTACGAATCACAAAAAATGTCCAAAATCGTAGTGTAAATAGTGTAAAAATCAAATGGTGCGATATTTTCGGAACGGAGGAAGTATGATAAATGTTCAACCCTAATGTTGTAAAACCATGGGCCCCTAACCCATCTTTGCAACTACTAATGGAATTCTAAACTATGCATGATTTCCAGTGCTACAATGTGAGTGTTGTATTTCACTTGTTGCATAGGTTTAGTTATCATGCTTTGCCAATCTTAATATCCTTTTCATCGAATGCCTTTCGAGATAGATGATAAGATCTTTTGAGTATGTTTATTTTGTGATCTAGTCTTTCTTGCCACAATAATGGTTCTACGCATTTTCCAATGAAGAATTATCAAGTCAGCAGACATGTGATCTACCCAAGTCCAGTGAAAAACTCTTTAACATAAACAACTTTGTTTCATTGCTTCTTAGGCAATAATTACTTCTACTTCAACTATATAGGTTGCTAGTGATGCTTTGTTTGGATTTACTTATCCAAGCAGTTCATAGATACGTGGAAGACTTTCCATCTGTATCTCAGGACATAGAAATTAATATTTAATTTCTCACGTAACAACTCATGGTCTCCAATCCATGTTGCCATTTCAAAACACGATGCTCTATAGCTCGTCCTTGCCAATGGTTAACTCCAAAGGGATCTTGCTTGATCCTTTGACAGTGTTTATGCGTGTAGCATCAATACTTAGCATATCTTTATTTCCTGGAATCAAGAACTATTCCTATTTACCTTTTCAAGTACCATAAGTTTTTCTTGATCTCAATCTAGTTGATCTTCACTTAGATCAATAGAGATTGGTATATTTTCGTCATGCCTAAAGTCATACGATACGTTTTTGGCGATCCTCATATTATATTATACATGGTAAATTCTTTTGCAGAATAATTCCCAATGGAATTCTATTTATGTAACTTTAGCTTATCTAGTTTCAGTAGATACTAAATCCAGCTAAATTATTTGACATATAATACAGGTTAAGAATCTCATCTAGATTCTTTGATGTTTAACTTAGTACATGCTTATACATAGTTCAAACATTCTTTACTTAGATTTATTCATATGGGTCAAATATCTCCAATGGATTCTTTCGTGTTTGATTTAGTAAATGCCATTACTTAATCTAAAACAACATTATAAGAGCTTTGTAAATAGATCTTAATACCTAGTATGTACTAAGTTTCGCCTAGGTCCATCATTGATGAATAATTTCAAATCTAAGTCATTAGCATTTGAATGTTATTTCTCAATAGAGAGATATGTCGGTGATACACATAGGACCAATTAAGTTTTACGTACTCCCACTAAAATTCTTATATATCTATTAGACTCATGTACATTTTATGAAACTAAAATACTTATTAGCTTCACTAAAATACAGTTTCAATTCCCAGTTGCTTGCCTAAATCCATATGCGGACTTCATAAGCTAGAATCCATTTCAAGCATTATTTGGATCCACAAATCCTATGACATGCCATGTATATAGTTTCTTCCAATATTTGATTGAGGAATACATTTTGTCATCCAATTGCCATATGTACCAATATGCAATCATTGCTTGATTTATAGACTTGAGCATTACGATTTTGCATGAGGCTTCAACACAATCCACGCCGTGAATTTGCTTGTAACTTTTAGCAACTAATCTAGCTTTGTGTTGTGAACACAATTCCATGTTTGACGGTTTTTATCCTTAAAACCAATTTGCAACCAATAGATATAAACCATTCTTGCAAATCAACAAAATTTCAATTTTGTCATCAAAACATTGAGTATGTTTTATGGCCTTTAACCATCTAAAAAATTTGAGTCTATATATGGCCTCTAAGCCTTTTAGGGAATTTAGGTTTCGTCATAGCTTTCTTACTAGTCAAAAACTCATTAATCTACATGATACTAGTTTGACTACAAGTTGTAGGTTTTTCTTCACTATCTAATAGAAGAATCTCATAGTTCCAGTGACCTGAACTCTATGCCTACATGGGTATAGAACATAAAACAATAGAATATCAACAGACACTTGAAAGTTCTTTGAATATTCTGTTCTCCTTGAAACACTTGTAAAGTCTTCTAAGAGATTTCTATTCTTTAAAGCCACTTCTAAAGTCCTTAAAGAATCAGTGTTCGGATTTTCTGAAGAACTTCTAAAAGCCTCCGGAATGTCCGTTTATGTTTGTTGTTCGCCTCGAAGACTTTCGAGGTCTATTTTCTCCAACTTGTCATTTTGGAAAGAATCTCCAAAAGGACATTATTTCGAGCAAACAAACATTATGTTCTAAAAAATTCGTGGTAGAAACAATACCCTTGTGTCTCATTTGAATAAATCACAACGAAACATATATCTATACTTGGGCCTTAGTTTGTCGAATAACAAACACTGAGCTCCCACTGATTTTAGGAACTCTTTAGATATATATTATTGAAAAGATATTCTGAAATTACTTTTCAAAAGCTTTGACGAATTTGGTTTAGTTTGGTGGTAGTTGAGCATTTTGTTTAGAAATTTTAGGAAAAATCATTATGATTCATCATTGATCGAATCAAGTACTAATTCACTTCGATCATTCCAATTTAGATAAACCATATCTTATGGAGCTAGATTGTGAAATTACAACACACAATCATTGATGATCATTCTTTGGTCCAAGTAATCATCAACATGATCTCACCTAGATCCTTAAGATTTCTTACCAAGTGGATTTCATACTTCTTAATCTTTGAACTAGCCAAACAGATTCAAACTTATATCAAATTGAGTAAATAAACCAATATTCACTCAAATCTAGGTGAAATAATAAAGTTATAAAATCTTTCTTTAGCTCTGAACTCTATTGTCCAGGTGTTCTAACAATAGTTCATATCTTTTGTTACTTTCAACAAGTAAGACTTGCTTTGTCTTGAATGATCTAGAAATCAATCAACTTTCAAAATTCCATCAAAATAGAGCTTTCGAATGTTAACTTGTTGACATGGTCTAAGCAACCATGCTAAAGGTTTGTGGAACTCAAATCAAGGGATTGATTTGAACCTAGTAAAGTTCTTATTGTTAAAGAGTTGTTTGTTTTAATCAAGCACACATGACTCAACCCGTAAATTACCATTTCATTCAAATAAACCAACAAACATAGTTTTTGTTTTTCTTGAATGCATGTGAGTCTTTCTGTGTTTGAAGCAGAAATTTTGGTATGCTGATTATGGAATAAAATAACCATTAAGTTCCAGCCTTGAAAGGACTTAAACCAAACTAGATGACCCTACAACTAATGTAGAATTGACATGCTTCATTTCCCACTTGTAGGTCATTAGTGTATCCTAGCTTCCATCATTTGAGTTATTACCGAAGTAAGAACCTCAAGCGGTATATGATACCAAGGAAGTTTGATTGCTAGGTCACTTCTCTTTAAACATAAACTTATAGGTAGAAACGGAATCGTAAATTCCTTTCATTTGTTCCTTGGTTTCCTATTTCTTGTACCCTTTCTTATAGTCTTAAGAATTGAATTCTCTAGTGTTGACTTTTGTACTTTGTTAGACATGTCCAATGTCACTCCAACAAAGTTCTTACCATTTTATTTATGTTGAATATTTTGTTTCAACTAGATGATCTTACCAGAAGCTACTAAAGTTCTCTAAGCATCGATCTATTCGAATGTCTAGGGACTAGACTCATTCGAGAATTAAATGGACAAAGATATTAGGTTATTAACCATTGGTAAAGCTGAGCGTTTAAACTCAATGATTTATGATCTCAAAACTACAGTGTATTTTGAATTCACAAGCACCAATCGGTTTGCCATTCGACTTTGATACTCGAAAACAACCATAAGAGTCGCTAAAAGAAACGTACATTTAAATTGCTCATTTTGTCTCATTTCCTTGAATCGTTTTTGGATTCACTACCAATCGAGGAAATTTACTGTTACCCTTCTAAAAGGATTTAATGCAGTGCAAGATATTTAATTATAAACAATAATTAAAACATACATTGAAGCATGCAAAGTCTAAACATTTATCATGAGTAATAACTTGAAAATTAAAGAAATCATGCAATTTAAACAAGTCATTGCATTTTATTCGAATTTATTGTTCCAGCAGGTGTGAATAAAATGAATCCAAGATCCTAAAATCATTGAAGAATTAAGCATATTATGTATTTAGACTCAATTCTAAAATATTTTAGGTCAGCAAATTCTTTGCTAATAGTCTAGAAACTACTCTAGGTTGATAGGCACGTCTAAGAACTTATTAGGTAAACCTATCAGTTTTGCCACGACATAAAAGGACTCCTTACTTATATAGTTGAGTTTCACCAAAACTAACATGTACTCACAATTATTTGTGTACCTTACCCCTTTAGGATCAATAAGTAACACCTCGCTATGGCGGAAAACTATTACAAAGATTGATGTAAAGGTTATCCAAGTAAGTGTTATTTTGGCATGGCACCTTTTAACTCAATTTTTAAAGTTCGGAACTTAAGGCTCTTACTATGTTGGTTAGATTTTAAGTGAACTAAAATCCTTAATCATGAAACATAATCAAGCCATAATCTCCTATATAATTAAGACATATTTAAAGAAATAAATAACTTAAAGCATGCATAAGATATAAATGTGATCTAGTATGGCCCGACTTCATCTTGAAGCTTCAACTTCAAACTCCGTCTTGAAAATGGATTGGAAACTCCGTCTTGAATTTCACCATGGGAGACGCCATTTTCTTCAAATAGAATAAGCTATAATTGAAACTAATTACAACTATTTGATAGTACGCAGACCATATTTAAAATTAAAAACTTTGGTGCATTAAACCAATTTTACATTCAAATTAATGGTACGCAGACCATATTTTCTATCCTATTTGGGCCATACTAGTCACTTTCCGTAACTTGCAAAACAGTACATTTACAATATACCATTCACCCATTCATTTATCAATGAATGACCCACATAGCAAGTTAGTAGAACATATTATGCATCACATAAATATTTGCAACAATTAATCAAGGCTTCCAATAATCTACAAATTATTCAATCCTTATTAATTCTAATCGAGTTGTTTTAACCTTAAAAGAATGTAGACCTAATCAAGAGTTTTAATGACTAAAGGCTCGCGCTAAAACCTAGAAATTCATATGCTTTACCAAATTTATACATAAAATTGTATTTCCTAGTCCAATCGGAAACTTACAAATTTAATTAAAATTTAAAGCTCATATAAAATAATATTTAAATCCTTTAATTTTATCTTCAGTTGATTAAAATTAATTAATTTAAATTTTATCCAGGTTTTAATTTTAGTAAAATAATTAGTATAAATAAAATAATCAAAATTAAATTTCGAGAAAAAATTAAATTACGAAATTTAACTTAATAAAAATCGTTTTCAACCGAAAAATTAATACGAACCAACGAGCTAAGAGAAAGGCACAGGCTTGCGCCCATGCCTCGTCGAAGCCTTGTAGCAGCAGTGCCCATGGCCCGCGTGCACGAGTGCAGCGCCCATGGCCTGCCACTGCGATGGTCATAGCACAAGAATCGAGCAGGCCACGCATAGCACGCAACAAGCCGAGCAAGCCCCGCACTACACGCAACAAGCATCGCTCGCTGGGACGAGCCAGCGTGCACTGGGCGAACCAGTGCCTGCTGGAGCGTACCAGCGCTTGTCGCTTGCGCGTGTGGCCAATGTGCTAGTTGCCTTCGTCTCGCCACTCGCTCACATGCACACAACACACACCGCACAGGAATGCAGCCCCCGCGCGCATGCACCGTGTCTTGCTCGCTGCCTAGTACCGCATGGGCGACGAGCTCCCTTGCTCGTCGTCGCATGCCCGCACTATGCGACACCCCTTAAGGGTAACACTTAGCTTCCATTGCTTCGTGCGTGCAAGATTTGTGAACGATTTACATAAAAATCAAAACTTTTGTAATTTAAATTTATTGACATATTAATTTCATAAATTTAGGCCAAAAATCAAAAATTTATTATTCAAATTAATTTCCGATTATATTTATTTTCATGAATTCAAATCCAGGTCATAAAATTTTAAAAGTTTTCAATTTTAACAAATTTTATGGTGGTTTTTAATCATAGGATCCTAATTAAATTGCTAATTAATTATAAAAATCAAATCAAATTCTAAATTATTCGAATTTCAACAAATTAATTACAGTTACAAATTAGGTTGTATAATTAACAAGATTAGGCTTTAAAATTGTTAAACATATACAGTAGGTCAATCATAGATTCAAGATTTACATACAAGATTCGCAAATATTTAATTTAACATCATAAAATTATAAATTTTGCGTTCGAAAAACTAAAACCTCCGAAAAGTCATAGTTAGGCTTCGAATTTGGGAATTCTGGATTCGGCGACAAATACTAGATTTTGTCAAAATTTTAAAACGTCGTTTACATGCGAAATTCACTATAAAATTATACGATTCCAACCATTTTTGACAAAACCGCTGAAAAATCCTGCGAACATATAATCAAATAATCGCACGAATTTGCAATTAATTACATACAACGAAATTAATCACCCCTTTAATTCATTGCAAATTTATAAAATTTAACCATATTAACTATAATTGATTGTGAAATTAATTAGAGGCTCGTGATACCACTGTTAGGTTATGACAAATATAAAACATATATTTCAGGCGGAAAAACCATAAAGCCAGGAATCCAAATTAATTAGCATAATTTAGAATACATACATGTGACGCGGGCCTTCCCTAGCTGCTCCCGAACCGAACAAGAACAAGTTTATATAGGACACCAAATGTCGCCCCTCCGTAGATAGTCCACAGCACGTTCGGATCCGCCTTAGATTCAATTAACTAGAATATTATCTAAGGTTTTATGTTTATTCGAAAGCTTAATTATATATATTTAGGCAATTTATTAAATTCGTACTTGAACTTAAACTATATGAATACGTATTGATTGTGGTGTATAAATTGTGATTATGAACCACGTATTTATAGGGTGATAACTAAATCAATTAGGATTTTAGTTAAATTAATCCTTGAATTTAATGTTTAATCAAACACGAAAACATTTAATTCTTGTAGAATTAGGAAAACGATTAATCAAGCAATCCTAAACGACCAAGGAGTTGGTCATACGTAGCATTGCACACACGCAGCCCACAAGGGGCATGGTGCGCGGCTCGGCCCAAGGCAGGCCCTAGCAGCACGCGGCCCATCCGAGGGCGCTGCTGCTGGGCCTTGCCTAGCTCGCTTGCAGCGCTGGGCTTTGCCTTACTCGCTGCTTGCGCGCTTCGCTGCCCTTGCTGCGCGCGGGCTTGGCTTCGTGTTGGGCCTTGCGCCTAGCAAGCTCGTCTGACGATCGTTTCGTACGTCGCGCTTCCGATTCGTTTTCCGATTCCGGAATTCATTTCCGATTCGAACAATATTTAATATTTCCGATTCCGGAATTTTTTCCGTTTCGAACAAATATTTATTATTTCGGATTCCGAAATTTATTTCCGATTCCGACAATATTTACGATTCCGGTAATATTTCCGTTTCCGGCAATATTTACGATTCCGGCAATATTTCTATTTCCGATAATATTTTCCGATACGTACGATGTTTCCGTTTCCGGCATCATCTATGACTTGTATAATATTTATATTTCCGTTATGATCCATATTTCCGTTTCCGGCAATATCATCATTTCCGGAGTATTCATATTTTGCCTTTTGACGATTTCAACTCCCACTGGAACCGAGATCCGTCGATTCCGAATATCCATAAATAGAGTATTTAATTCACTTATATACTTGATCCGTTCACGTACTATTTGTGAGACCCTACGGGTTTAGTCAAGAATAAGCTGTGGATTTATTAATTCCACTCAAACTGAAGCGGCCTCTAGCTAGGCATTCAGCTCACTTGATCTCACTGAATTATTAACTTGCATAATTATTTAATACTGAACCGCATTTATTAGACTTAGCATTGAATGCATACTTGGACTAAAGGCATTATTTCCTTCAAGGCATACCCAAGAGAAGCTCATTGGGTTGCTGCCAAGAATATTCTGAAGTACCTGAAAAGGCATAAAGATGATTTCCTGGTCTATGGTGGAGATGATGAATTCATTGTTAAAGGATATACGGACGCAAGTTTCCAAACCGACAGAGATGATTTCAGGTCACAGTCTGGGTTTGTCTTCTGCATTAATGGAGGTGTAGTAAGCTTGAAAAGGGCTAAACAGAGCACCATTGCGGATTCTACAACTGAAGCGGAGTACATTGCTGCACATGAAGCAGCAAAGGAAGCTATTTGGCTAAGGAAGTTCATAGGTGAACTTGGTGTAGTCCCCTCCATTAAAGGACCAATAGCTCTATATTGTTACAATAATGGAGCTATTGCACAGGCAAAGGAGCATAGACACCACCAGAGAGTCAAGCATGTACTTCGTAGATTTCACCTTCTACGAGAGTTCGTTGAAAGAAAATAAGTCGAGATACGCAAGATTGGAACTGACGACAACATCTCAGATCCGTGAACTAAACCTCTGCCGCAAGAGAAGCACAACTCGCACACTACAGCTATGGGAATCAAGCATGTTAGAGAATGACTTTGATGTCCTTAAATAAATGTTTTAAAGTTTTAGAGTTTAATACTTTGTAAAACGTTTTGGTTAACCATTCATATAACTGAATAGAATTCATTTTTCCATTTAATTTTGTGGTTTATTAAATGATGAGTCCTTTCTATTTGACGATATATTCAAGATTGTCTAGTCAAGACTAGTCCTGTGACTAAGAAATCTCTATCAAGTGAAATTGAATGTCAAAAGTTGAAAATGGTCCTTTCTATAAAAGTGGACGCATAGAAAACTCTAGACGACTAGAATGCAAGATGACTAACAGTTATGTTTCTTGAACTATGTGGACATGGCAATGTCGCAATCATTTGCCTAGATATTTACTTGACAAGATTAGTATCGGGCAGACCTATGAAACTTTACTGTAAGAGATGAAAATCTGTCATAAGTAAATTTCATTACATTATTAGACACTAATTCTCAAACCTGAGTGATTTGAGATTACTTGTTTGAGAATTGGTTACTTTGACGTTGTCAAGCGTCGTACCGTAAAAGGAGACTTTAACGGCAACGCTCAGGTAATCACCTATCAAACGAAGTCTAACCTCAAGATTACAAGATTGGGATTGTCCTCTCATACGGGATGAAAATCTGTCATAAGTAAAAATGCATTGCCGTGCTCAGTTGAATCATAGGCTATGATTATCTGTTTTTTTGATCTGTTGAACTCTGGAATCGAGAAATACCTCTGGACATAATAAGGATGACTACTCTTACCTTATGTTCATGAGCAGGCATCAAGCGACAAAGGAATTAGGAAATGCACACTTGTCCCTAAGGACAAGTGGGAGACTGAAGGAAATAATGCCCTTGGTCCAAGTATGCATTTAATGCTAAGTCTAATAAATGCGGATCAATATTAATTAACCATTTAATAGTTCGGTGAGATCAAGTGAACTGAATGCCTAGCTAGGGGCCACATCAGTTCAAGAGGAATTAATAATATTAATCCACAACTTACTCTTGACTGAACCTGAGGGTCACACAAATAGTACGTGAACGGATCACGTATTTAAGTGAAATATTATTCATTAAGTACTCCATTTATGGATATTCGGAATCGACGGATCTCGGTTCCAGTGGGAGCTGAAATCGTCAAAACGTAAAATAAAGAATACTCCGGAAATGATGATATTGCAGGAAACGGAAATATGGTTCATGACGGAAATATAAATATTATCCAAGTCGTAAATGTTGCCGGAAACGAAAACATGGCTCGTATCGGAAATAGAAATATTGCCGGAAACGGAAATATTACTGGAAACGGAAATATTACCGGAATCGGAAATATTGTTGGAAAAAGAAATTTTTTCCGGAAACGTAAATATTTGTTCGAAACGGAAATGAATTCCGGAATCGGAAAACGAATCGGAAGCTCGACGAGCGACAAGCCGACAAGCGAGTCGGCCCATCGCTCGACAAGAAAGGCAGCACCATGGGCCGCGCCCTGCGAGAAAGGCAACAACCAGGGGTCGCGCCAAGCTACAAGCAAGGCAGCAGCCTCATGGGTCGCGCCAAGCTGCGAGCAAGGCAGCAGCTCATGGGCCGCGCCAAGCCTGCGGCAAGGCAACAGCTCAGGGGCTGCGCCAAGCCAGCGAGCAGCGACTGCAAGGCCTGCCGAGGCGAGTGCCACAACGCATGCACTAGGCCGAGGCAGCACTCACACCAATGTTGCCCGTTCTGGCTGCGTTGGGTTGTTTCGTCTTGGGATCCAAGAAATATCCAATTGCTTAATTCCCAAGTAACCTTGGATTAAGTATTCCTAATTTTGCTAGAATTCAAATAATTAAGAGTTTAATTCATGTTGAAATTCTAATTGAATAAAAATTTCAATCCTAGTACGGTTGGTAATTCTATTCCTAGTAAAACTCAAATTCCTTATTTCCTATACTATAAATATGAGGCTAGGCCCTCATAATTATATACATCAATTGAATTGAAATCATATTCTTTATTCCCATTGTGTTCAAGGGAGAACATAATACAAGCCTAACAGAATACATAAAACCTTAAGTAAAATCCTAGTTGGTTAAACCTAAGGCGGATCTGAACTTGTTGTGGACTTTCTACGGAGGGGCAACGTTTGGGGCTTTAAACACTTGTTCTTGTTCGGTTCGGGAGCAGCTAGGGAAGGCACACATCACATTGTAAGTCACCTAAATTATGCTAATTGACTATGTTGCAATTAATTTGGATTATGGCTTTATGGTTTTTCCGCATGAATTATATTATTGTATTATTCGTAACCTAACATATATATTTTGGGTTACTTCTTGTATTATTAGGGGTTACTTTAATTTATTTTAAAAAGGTCATTTCACCATCGTTATTTTACGTTACTTATTATATGTTCCAGTGTTACTTATACTTATATTTTGGGTTACTTCTTGTATTACTGGGGTTACTTTAATTTATTTTAAAAACAAGGTCATTTCGTCCTCGTTATTTTAGGTTACTTATTATGTGTTTCGGTGTTACTTCTTGTATTGTTAGGGGTTACTTTTAATTTATTTTTAAAAAAATGTTATTTCTTCCTTGTTATTTCGGGTTACGTATTACTCCGTATATGTTTCGATGTTACTTATAATTATATTTCGGGTTACTTATTGTATTGTTATGGGTTATTTTAAAAAGAAGGTCATTATATTATCTGGGAATACTTTATCTAACATTTAATGTTATTAGTTATACCTTTTGCGGGTTACTAAGTTAATATTATTATGGGATACTTAGATAAGGAGTATAAATTAGGTACATTATTATTGTAGGAGAGTTGCCTAATCATAAAGAATTACTAATTTATATTAACATGAGCAAGGAGACGATTGTAGTCGATATAATACGATTTGTTACTTTCTCACGGCAATTTGCCAAATCAAATTTACTCATCTCTGTTACAGTCAGGGCAACCCTTAAATTGTAAAGAACAAATAGTCTGAGTTGGAAGAACTCAAACCACAGCAGAACTAACAATTAGTAAGAAAGAGATCGAGAAGAGAGAGAGAGAGAGAGAAGGGAGAAGATTTTTATTAATTTTCTGAATGAAGTGATTACAGGATCTTGTAATCTATTTATAAGCTAATGGGAAAGAGAGAAACTAATCTCACAAAGCAGCTAAGGAAGAGATGAAAAATAACAGAAAAGAAATCAGTTAGAAATTCTGTTATTATAGAATTTCCCTCCAAAACTGAAAGTCAATATTAAAGTCAACATGATAAGTCAAACACAAGCTTATTGACCTTATCATACCACCCTCCTTAAAGAAGACTTGTCTCAAGTCTTAGCAACAATTATGGAACAGGAAAAGAAGGGAACCTCTGAACAAAATCTTTGGCTCTTTCCCAACTAGCTTCATGAAGTGGACAGTGGTGCCACTATACTAAGTACGAAATTTGATCCTTGTTCTGGAATTGCACCACTCTTGTGTCTAGTATAGCTTCTGGCTGTATAACAAGATCTTCCTCTCGACCTTGTAGCCAAATAGGAACTTGAGTAGCCACTGGTAAAGTTCCATGAAACTTCTTTAGTTGAGACACATGAAATACATTATGGATCTTGCTATGATTAGGCAACTTGAGTTTATAAGCAACCTTCCCAATTTTGGTATCCACCTGAAATGGACCAAAATACCTAGGAGCCAGTTTTTGGTTGCTTCTGTGTTGCACTGTATTTTGTCTATAAGGTTGCAACTTCAGCAACACCCAATCACCAGTACTAAAAGATCTGTCGGATCTATGCTTGTCAATTTGTGACTTCATTCTTGCTTGGGCCCTAGTTAAATGGAACTTGATGAGTGCAAGCATCTGTTCTCTTCTTTGTAAACTTCTGTCTACCACCTCAATGGGAGAATCACCAGCAAGATAAGGGAGGTACACAGGTGGAGGTTGAATGTACACCACCTCATAAGGGGTAAGTTGGATAGCAGATTGAAAATGAGTATTATACCACCATTCAGCCATGGGCAACCATAAACTCCACTCCTTGGGTTTCTCCCCACACATACACCTAATATAGCTCTACAAACACCTGTTGACCACTTCAGTTTGGCCATCAGTTTCAGGGTGATAAGCAGAGGATAGGAGAAACTCAGTACCATGTAAAGAGAATAACCCTTTCCAGAACTGACTTAAGAAGATGGCATCACTAGTAGAAAAACGCTTAATTGCATCCCCGCATTTGCCACGCCATTCTGAACATGTGACGCAAATGACAAATTTTAGAATAAAATTTAGTCATTTGCGTCGCAACTTTGTTAAACTGCGAGGCAAATGACTCTAGGATGCCCCCCAGAGTCATTTGCGTCGCAGATTAACAAAGCTGCGAGGCAAATGACTCAATCAAGTGCGTCGCACATTTGTTAATCTGCGAGGCAAATGACTTTGGGATGCTCCCAAAGTCATTTGCCTCGCAGATTAACAAATGTGCGACGCAGGGCCTGCCATATTCCTCCAACATTATTTCAGATATGATAGAACCCTACATTAATTCGCCGCTCAGCTCCTCACTTTCTCTCTCATCCTCTTCTTAGAAACTCCATTTTCAACGGCGACTTCACTTGAAATCTCCTCTAACCAACCTATCTTCATCTCGATCTCGAAATATAAAACCAAAAAACCCCAAAAGAGATAGTGCGGGATTGAAAAAATAAAACCCAGCACCAGAAAACCCCCAAATCAATTGGGCGGTGACGCAAAACCCAGCCAATCAACCATTGCAGCGCCGGCGTAATCGCTTATACCCTCACCGTCGACCATCAGCCTGCTCTTTAATCTCTGTTCGTCAGCGGCCCCAGCACCCTAGCCAGCCACCAGCACGAAGCAGGGTAACCACGAAGCATCCCCGCAACACTTGCGCGATCCCGCGCGCTTTCCTGGCTTGTGCAGCCTTGCTCGACAACCCAGAACCTCTCGCCCTCCCTCGCATCCTCTTAGAAGATGGGCACAAGGTAATTTCTTCATCTTTTAATTAGATTAATCTGGTTGATTTATTTCATGTAATTACTCATGCATTTTCGTAATTTGGTTCCTCTGAACTGCTGATTTTTGTGCAATTGGATTCAAAGGAGAAAAGGGGGGTAATTGGATTCAATTTCATTTTTGTGCTTCTGTAATTTTTGCTGCAGGTGTTTGCATTTGTTGCAGCTGAGTATGAAACCCATAAACATGTACTGAATCAGGTAATTAGCCATTGCTATCTTGTGATTAGTAAATATAATTTTTCTTTTTGGATCTTAAACCAGAATAAGTTTCTTCTGAAAGAAATTGTACCAAGCAGCTGAAGTCAAAACAAATTGTTGTTGAATTGTTTATGATATGCATAGATTTAATATTTCTATACTTTGAAGTTCATTATTTATATTCATTGTGAACTATTATTGTTCTGGAAGCGTTTATGTATGACCTGCTTGCCTTAGGAGAGCTGTTTAGGACATCCGATTTTTCAGATGTGAGTTTCTTCGTAGGATAAATGACTTCGTCCACAACCCAACCCACCCACCCAAAGAGTTCCCTAACTTATGAGGTTGAGTTTGTTGGTAATTACATCCGTGTCTCGAGTGATAAGTCCCAAAATGGATTGATTGTAACATTAAAAGATAAGAACCGTGAATATCTACATGGGGGTGATCAAGACACTTAACCGTGAATTATTGTCTGTTTAGCTGCAAGGCAGCAGCTTTTAACAAATTAGTGAAAGCTAGGCAATCAGTTGTCCTGCTGATCCGCCTCCTTAGAATATTTCAGATGCTCTTAAGTCTTAACATTACGGAGTACTCCTTATTGGTACTTGTTCATTTTATCAGCTGCGCATTCGGTACTGCATGTCTGCATATGCCTACACTGAAAATATTTGGAGACCCTTGATCCAATACGAATTGAGTAGGTCTTCTTGTGCAGGTTAATGCTGCAGGTGCAGGTGCTATAGTTGGAGCTGCTATTGCTGTTGGGACTCGTAGCAAGAAGGAGATTGCTGGGATGGATGCTCTTCTTTCCATTCTAGGAGCTGCAGCTGATTATTCCATCAGGACCAATTACCAATCTTGCATTTTTATGTAACAACCCATCTTGTAGCCTGTAGTGAGCAACAGATTTCCCTTGTTGTAACTGAGTGACTATATCAAGAATATTGTTATCAGTAGCATAACTACTCTTAATTTGATCATGAAAGTCTGAAGAGACTAGAGATATAACCATGAATAATATTTCAGCTCCCTGTATCCTAGACAAAGCAACAACAGCTACATTCTCCTTACCACTCTTATATTGTATTTCATAATCAAAACCCATCAACTTTGACAACCAAAATTGTTGGAAAGGGGTAGAAATCTTCTGCTGCAGTAACCATTTTAAACTCTTTTGATCTGTCCTGATGATGAAATGACCAGCAATCAAATACTGTTCCCATTTCTGTACAGCAAAGACAATAGCCAATAACTCTTTTTCATAAACAGATAGCCTTTGCCATTTGGGACCCAAAGATCTACTTATAAAAGCAAGTGGGTGATTATCCTGCATGAGAACACCTCCTATTCCAGTTTTTTATGCATCTGTTTCTAGAACAAAAGATTTAGAAAAGTTAGGAACTGCCAAAACTGGAGCTGCAGTCAAGGCTTCCTTCAATTTTTCAAAAGCTGGTTGAGTACTATCATTCCAGGCAAACACTCCTTTTTTCAATAAATTAGTCAATTCCTTGCTAATGATAGCATAATGCCTCACAAATTTTCTGTAATATCCAGCTAATCCCAAAAGCTTCTCAAATCTTTGACTGAAGTAGGAACTGGCCAGCTTGATATGGCCGAAATTTTCTTAGGATCTGTTTCCACCCCCTTAGCAGAGATAAAATGACCTAAATACTCTACTTTATTAGTAGCAAATATGCATTTGCTATCCTTTGCTGCCATCATATTGTATTACATCAGTTTGAAGACTTCTTCCAAGTGTTTCAAATGTTCTGTAATGCTATTGTTGTATACCAATATATCATCAAAGAATACCAGCACACACTTCCTCAACAGAGGTCTAAAAACATCATTCATGCATCCACCCTTGAAAAGATGTTGGTGCATTTGTTAGCCCAAAAGGCATCACCAGAAACTCATAGTGACCAATATGGGTTTTAAATGCAGTTTTAAACACATCCCCTTCATGTACTCTAAGTTGGTGGTAACCAGCTCTCAAGTCCAACTTAGTAAACACAGTTGCTCTTGCCAACTCATCTATTAGCTCATCAATGACAGGAATAGGAAATTTATCCTTCACAGCCCTTTTGTTCAGTTCTCTATAATCTACACACATTCTCCAAGTTCCATATTTCTTTCCAACTAAGACAAAAGGGGAAGCAAATGGACTAGAACTATTCTGTATTATTCCTCTTTCCAGCATTTCTTATATGAGTTGTTCAATAACATCTCTTTGTTTAAGAGGGTATCTGTAAGGCCTGATATTAACAAGACCAGTGTAATACCTCGTATTTTTATAATATTTATAAGTATATTTTATTATATTTATAAAGTATTTTACGATTTATTAGCATTTAAATAATAATTAAATGTATTTTATTATTTAGAATATTTATTATTTTAATTAATTACAAAACGAATTTAATTCTTGAGTTGGGAAATTAAATGAGTTGCAAATTCTTTTTTATGTGCTTCGGGTTTTAAATAAAAAAAGTCCAATTCGTTTTACTAAACGAGCCCAATCAAAAGAATTTAATTCAAGTCCTAAGCTAGCCCAATCATTTAATTCCCTAAGCCCAATTCAAATTCCCTAAGCCTACCCCATTATAAATAGGGAGCCTATAAATAGACTCCCCCATCATTAAATGAACCCCTAAAATTTCATAAAGCCTCTTTTGCTTTGCTTGCCCCTCACTCCAACTCCATCTCCTCTCTCTCTTTGCTCGGCACCCGCACGGCCTCGTGCCCTCGAGCCCTCGTGCTCGCCCGCCTCTCGCCCACACACTCTCTCGCCTCTCCTCTCTTGCCCGCAGCCCGCAGCGAGCACTCGTGCCCTACGCTGCTGCTGTGCTCGGCCTGCTGTTCTTCGTGTGCTCGTGCACACCCCTGCTCGCCTCCCTTGTTTCGTGTGCTAAGCGCACACCCCTGCCTTGTCCCTCTCTTGCTCACACGCTGCGCCCAGCCGTGCGCGCTGCCCCTCCTGCTCGTTCCTCTCTCGCCCGCACGCTGCGCCCAGCCCGCGCGCGCTGCCCTCTTGCTCGTCGCCCCTTGCTGCCCGCGCACACACACGGACGTGTGTGTGTATGTGTTGTTCGTGTTCGTAATTCAATTCCTTTTCGCCCAATCACCCTAATTCGTGATTGTTCCGTGCTATAGGCCGGATTGGTATAATTCTCTTCTTCCTTACCTATTCTATTTCAATCCCGTATTTTAAATTATAATATTAATATTGTTTTGAGTAATTAAAATGCTGGGAACCGGTTATGAATACCGTGGTTTGAGGATTTGCGTGTTGTGATTCATTAGGTTTGTTTTAATTAGTAAAGGATGAATTTTCAGATTTGTTTATTGAATAAAGCATTGATTTTTATGATAATAAATTAGTTTTATTGGGATTTTCAAGTTAGGGTTTTAACCTAGACCTAATGAGTCAATTGATTAGCATAATTAGGTGATGATTTAAATTATGATAATCAATTATATTTTTAGATTTGAAGAAAGGTTTAAAGTGTTGATTTTTTTTGATTTTAAAGGCGAAAAAAGTATGTTTTTGTACTAGGGATTGATTTTGCAAATTGAGACGATTATATTATTGAAAAACGATTGAATTCTAAAGTTTAAAGGATGTTTTAAATTTTATAAAGTTGCTGGAAATTTAATGAACATGGAAATAATTTAAGTTTCATTATTTGGATGATAGGAGGTGATTTCTAGTTGAGTGCTCGTTATTGCAAAGTGGCCCCTACGCTTAGGTTTTCAAGGTACGTACAACTCTAGGGCGACCACACCTTTTGTCAATGACATTACATGATTGTTGATGATGTGAATTATATTATTTGGAATCATATTTATTTTGGTGAACGAGCATGTGATTTGTGATGTTGGATTTATTGGATTAATTTTTGAACAAGCATGTTGGAATTATTATGAGTATGGATTTCATTGTCAATCATGTTGTTCAATATTTATGCATGTATGGTTTATTTCACATGCAAGGGATGGATTATTTATTTGTATTCTATTATACGGGATGTCTAGCATACTTTGAGCCAATTATTCGTACCTCGTTGTACTGTTTATTATACCACATGTAAAGGGTTAGCTCACGTAAGCCACCGCACATGTAGGGTTCAGTTCGGAATATTATGTATGAAATGAATTAGGATTTGTCGTGCAAGGGCACAACCCTCATGTTAATTTGCATGATGTGGAGTCTCACCTTGGTGAGGAGGAACATGGTAGTAATATCACAAGTGTCTTTCCTTGTTGATCACAAGTCCTAAAGCATTTAAAATAAGATTGTTTTGGTTGTTGTTTATTAATTGTATGTGTGCATGTTGGTGAGTCTTGAGTTCGCCTTTAATAAAATATTAATAAACGTAAAGTGCAACCAGAACAAGCTTCAAAACTCTTGGAACGTATATACCCTTAGTATGGACAATGGGGGGAGTCTTGCCGGAAAGCTCGTACTCCTACTAATGATACAAGACGTTGTTTCATTCATATTATGCGCAGGAATTCCGTCGGTATGGCCCGACACTCGGTATGGCCCGATTTTATTATTATATATTTGGTGTATGGTTGGCTCCCATCACCTTTTCCCTTTGTGGAATATTCTTTTGGCCCGTTCGAAGCTTATTCTAATTAAATTGTGAGTCAAGACTCGAGTCAAGTGTCGAGTCTTGTATTCATGATTGGTTGTTAATTATTATATGGCTTTTGCATGTTGATTAGTACTTAGTGAGTGATGCATGTTTTAGTTTCATTTCACTCTATTCTTGTAAGTACTCAGCTTTTGCTGACTACGTGCTTTGCGTGTTTTGGTCATGGCCTTTGCCTTAATGACCCTATGATGATCTATCATTTGCACTTGCATTGATGGGGAGTAGAATAAAATAGCAGGTTGGTAGATCGGAATCATGTGGCTTGGGATGATCAAGAGAGTTGCATGTTTTCGTATTTTGAACTATTTAACTTTACTTAAATTATGTTTGAAATGTTTGAATTATTTATACTTTGGGTTTTGGGCCATTATGGTTCCAAATTGTCGGAGGCCTCAATATTTCATTAATTATGTTTTTAA
This sequence comes from Spinacia oleracea, assembly GCF_020520425.1. Taxonomy (NCBI): domain Eukaryota; kingdom Viridiplantae; phylum Streptophyta; class Magnoliopsida; order Caryophyllales; family Amaranthaceae; genus Spinacia; species Spinacia oleracea. Next base: position 46,001,385 of record NC_079487.1, on the reverse strand, counting down.
AAGTTAGTTGACATTTAATTCCGCTGCGTAATTCTGGTAATAGCCCTAACCGTTATCACGGTGGCGGTAATGCTTTAGTAATTCCTTTATTTTAAGTTGGAAAATGGTTTTATAAAAGCAAGGAATTATTAGGGTGTTACAAAGTGGTATACTAGAGCTTAGTTTCATTCCTTCTTTGTAGTAATCAATACTACAAAGTGGTAATCGGAGACTAATGCGGAACTTTAGGATTTTAAATACTGTATATTTTCCTAAAGTCAAAGCGTATTATTTTGAGTACTCAATATTTTAAAGGTCAAATATTAATTATTTTGAGTCGTTTGAAATGAGTTGAAAAGTTTGAGATTATTATTTAAATTAAGTTATTTTATCAGAATTTTTTTCGGAATTTCCGAATTAATTTTTTTTATATTTATTCGAACTTCTCTTTTTTTGGAATTTTCTTTTATTAAATTTCCGAATTAAATATTGTTTTTATTCGACTTTCTTGATTTTTTTTTTCCGATTTTCTTTTTAATTTAAATATCCAAAATTAATTTAATTAATTAATAATTCTTATTAATTTTCGATTTTAATTTAAATAATTTCAACTAAGGATTTATTTCTTAATTAATTTCGAAAATTAATATTACTTTCAAGTGAGGAATGGGTAGACTAAGAAGGACATATTAGTTTAAGTATGCATTTTATGTGATTATGTGGATTATTAATTGCCATGTATATGTTCTAACCATGTTTTATCTTTCTTTATGTGATTAATTGCATCATATTTCATGTTGAGCATATATTTGTGCATTGAAATTGTATGGCTCCACGAACTATTTATTGTATCCTTTTGAGGTTGGAATTTCTATGGAAACGCGTTAGTAAGACTTTTGAGTTGTGAGTTTTCAGGAATTAAGGATGCTACCTTCTAAGTTCACGAGTCTAGGATACTTAGAGAAGATGGATAATGAGACTCCTCGCATGTATTTTCAGAAGATCGTTTTTTGCTTGTGACTATTTGGCTTCGACCAAGAATATGCCCCACCTTAGGCACAAAGATATGATGGCTAGTATGGTTATACATTATTTACCCCATAAGAACCCTTACGCTGACCTCAAGAACAAGTTCAGTGACATGCATTTTGGTGATGGTACCCCTAATTGGTACAAATATGGGACTAGTGATGGTAGGTGGAAGTATGATTCTGAGGTTCTTGCTACTATCTTAGAGGTTGCGGAAAATAGCTATGAGGATGGGAAGTACTCTGCGGGTCTAGGTATGGGCTATGGAGGAATAGAAAGTGATGGTGAGGATGGCATGATCCATGATGAGCAAGATAGTGAGGTTGAGGAGGATAGTGATGATGATGTGGTAGAAATTGAAAATCCTAACCTTATAGTTCCTGAAACCACCATTGAGATATCTAGTGGATCTGAAGATGAGCTTGAAGAGAACAATGTGGTTGATAGTGAGCCACAGCAAAATGATGAGGCTATGGATGAGGACTCGGATCCGGAAGAAGACTTGGATGATCCTAATGATCAAGACTTTACTCCAGAGCAATACCAAGAAAGAAATGATCGTCGTGATGACGTTAGTCTCTAGAGAAATGTAATCCTTAGTTTTATTTTTTGTTGATTAATAAAGTGGCAAAGCTACTATTTATGGTTTTAGTTTTATTATAGTTGGAGAATAAATGCTATGGCATTAGTGTATGTAAGACTTATTCATTGGAATTTTAATAAAAGAATGGAATTTCCTTTTCGTTATCCTTTAAGTTCAATTCTCAATTCTAAGCCTTGTGGGTATCGCAAAGGGATTACTTGTTATTTCTTCAATGAAATTTTATGTGCAAGGTGGTCTAGTAATAACCATCTAAATTTACTTGCATCGAATAGTGGGGTGAGAAGGCCCAAGAATGGCGCCAACTCTTCCCCTAGGTTGCGCCTGAATGTGTTCTTGTTGTGAGTAGGTTCATTGTCTAACTAGTGCCGTAGTAATGTCATGTCCAACCAATATTAAAGTTAGCCTTTTTATTTATTCAGGAGAAGGGATATGGCTAACCAAGAGATTTCTGAAGTGGTTAGACAACTAGCTGAGGTAGTTTGAGACCTAGCTCAAACTAGAGCCAACCCAGTGCATGATCCGGCTGGGGAAATGTTTAAGAAAATAGCTCAAAGCAAGCCTCCACTCTATAGCGGAGAGATTGAACCCAGTGTGTTTGAGAACTGGTTGAGAGAGTTTGATAAGCTCATTGTAGCTGTGAATTGCCCCGAAAACCTTAGGGTGAATAGTGTTGTGTACTACCTAAGAGGTGAAGCTGATCTATGGTGGCAACGATGTGAAAATACCCTTAGAGCCACACCTAACTTTGGATGGGAAGCATTCAAAACTGCACTAAGGAACAAGTTTTACCCACCTATCTGAAGAAGCAAAAGGCGCAGGAGTTCATTGAACTCAAAATGGGAGGTCTGTCTGTGACGGAATACTATTCTAAGTTTATAGAGCTGTCTAGGTTTGCACCTGAAGTGGTGGCAACGGAAGAGCTCAGGGCTCAAAGATTTGAGAATGGTTTGACCATGGACTTACAGCTGTTGTTGTCTGGAGAGACCTTTACCTCATTAGACACCCTGTACGGAAAAGCTGCTCACCTTTATGGGTTAAAGCAAAGGAAGAATGGTAGTGATGAAAAGAGAAAGGATGGTGGAAGCTCGAATCAAGGGAATAACCATCAAAATCAGGGAAATTTTAAGAAGCACAAAGGAAATGGGAATTTCCAGTTTAGGGCTAATAATGGTGGTAACCGCAACAACCAAGGTGGTGGAAATCAGTCTGGAAGGAATGGAGTACGGACCTACGACTGTAGGCGCTGTAACATGAATCACCCTGGAAAGGATTGTGATGGAAACTTAGTGACTTGTAGATTCTGTCAGAAGTTAGGCCATATGGAGTATGAATGCTATTCTAAGAATGGAAAGCCTACCAAGGAAATAATCGGAACAATCAGAACCAAAATGGGGGAAATGGAGGTGGAAACCAAAGGAACTTCCAAGGTGGTAACAATGGCAATAGCAATGGCAATCACCAGAACCATGGAAGCCTGGAGGGAACCAACAGCAGAATGGGAACCGAAACAACAATGGGAACACCAATGGAGGTGGCTATAACAAAGGAGTTGTCCAAGGAAAGTTGAATGTGATATCTAGGCAAGAAGCGGAGACTTCCTCTAACGTCATAGCGGGTACTTTTTCTATTAATTTCGTTTTAGTTAAAGTTCTATTTGATTCTGGTGCGACTTATTCTTTTATATCAGTAGATGCTTTGGGAAAGCTAGGGTTGAAAGAACCTGAAACAATTGAGGTACCTATAGTCATACCTACTGGTAGTATAGTGAAGTGTACCAAAATTCATAGAGATGTGCCTTTGACCATAGCCAAGACCGTGTTCTTATCTAACCTAATCGAGTTTGAGTTAGGAGAGCTAGATGTAATTCTAGGAATGGATTGGTTGGCCAAGTTCAAAGCCAAAATAGATTGTGAGAAGCAGAAGGTTCACTTGAGGTCTAGCCTAGGCAAAGTAGTGTCATATCGTCGTTTTGGTAAGCCTAAGAACATAGGAATCATCACGGCAATGGAACTCGTGAAGCTAGTCAGTAAAGGGAACCCAGCCTTCTTAAGCAATGTGAGAAACCTAGAGCATGTGATCAAGGATCAGCCTGAGGATATTGCAGTAGTCAATAAATTCCTTGATGTATTTCCAGAAGAGATCCCGGGGATGCCTCCCAATCGACCTATTGACTTTACAATAGATTTAGTACTTGGAACCGCCCCTATTTCAAAAGCACCCTATCGAATGGCTCCAGCAGAAATGAATGAGTTAAAAGGCCAACTAGAGGATCTATTGGAGAAAGGTTACATTAGGCCAAGTGCATCGCCTTGGGGAGCACCAGTGTTGTTTGTGAAGAAAAAGGATGGAAGTATGAGGCTCTACATACACTACAGGGAGCTCAATATGGTCACGATCAAGAACAAGTATCCATTACCTAGGATAGAAGACCTATTTGACCAACTGAAAGGAGCTGGAATCTTTTCAAAGATTGATTTGCGTTCGGGTTATCATCAATTGAGAATCGTTGATCACGACATACCAAAGACCGCATTCAGGACTAGATACGGACATTATGAGTTCACTGTTATGCCTTTTGGGTTAACCAATGCCCCTGCAATATTTATGGACTTAATGAACTGTGTATTCCATGCCTATTTGGACAAGTTTGTAGTGGTTTTCATAGATGACATCCTAGTGTATTCAAAGAGTGAAGAATATCATGCAAAACACTTGAGATCTATGTTGAGTACCTTGAGAGATAACCAGTTATATGCCAAGTTCTCAAAGTGTGAGGTTTGGTTGGAAAAAGTTGCATTTTTGGGACATTTTGTATCCAAAGAAGGAGTGGCAGTTGACCCTGCTAAGATCAAAGCTGTTAGTGAATGGCCTACACCCAAGAGTGTGACTGACATTCGTAGTTTTCTGGGATTAGCTGGCTACTATAGACGCTTTGTGTAAGACTTATCTAGGATAGCCAAGCCCATGACTACCTTGATGAAGTAGGAAGCAAAGTTTGAATGGAGTGACCAATGTGAGGAAGCATTCCAAGCCTTAAAGACGCGATTGACAACCGCGCCAGTATTAACCCTACCAGATGAGAGTGGTGCATATGATGTGTATAGTGATGCCTCTAAGAATAGTTTAGGGTGTGTATTGATGCAGAACGGGAAGGTTATTGCGTATGCGTCAAGGCAGTTGAAGCCATATGAATCCAATTACCCTACCAATGATTTAGAGCTAGCGGCTATAGTGGTTGCATTGAAGATATGGAAACATTATCTGTATGGTGTGAAGTGTAGGATATTTACGGATCACAAAAGTTTAAAGTACATCGTCACACAGAAGGATCTGAATATGCGGCAACGAAGGTGGTTGGAGTTAATAAAGGACTATGATTTGGATATCCAGTACCATGAAGGAAAAGCCAAGTCATAGTGTTAATACGTTAGTAGTTGCTAACGAGCTGTGTAAGGACATGCAGCGTTTGAACCTTGAAATAGTGAGTGGCGAAAGCCTTGAGGGAATGATGAATGCCTTAACCATTTAGCCGTCAATATTTGATGAGATTAGGGAGAATCAAGCTGGTGATGTGAAGTTAGAGCGAATCAAGGAAAAGATTTCGCAAGGGAAGGAGTTAGAATTTCGAATTCATGATGATGGAAGTTTGAGGTACAAAGGCAGGTGGTGCGTGCCTCAAAGATGTGGAGAATTGAAGGAAAGATTGATGAAAGAAGGGCATAATACGCCATATTCTGTGCACCCAGGTGGTGACAAGTTGTATAAGGACTTGAAAAAGGTCTATTGGTGGCCAAGGATGAAGAACGAGGTGGCTGAATTTGTGGCTAGATGTCTGACTTGTCAGAAGGTTAAAATAGAGCACAGGAGACCTCAAGGTAAGGTCCAACCTTTAGAGATTCCAAGCTGGAAATGGGACTGTATTTCTATGGACTTCGTCACTTGTTTACCTAAGTCAAAGACTGGAAATGATACAATTTGGGTTGTGGTAGATAGGTTGACTAAGTCAGCAGTGTTTATACCAATGAAGGAAACCCGGAAAATGGAACAACTTGCTAAAGCTTACATTAAGAATGTTGTGAGGTTACATGGAGTTCCTAAGGATATCGTATCAGATAGGGATTCAAGGTTTCTTTCGAATTTTTGAAAAAGTGTGCAGAAGAGCTTTGGTACGACATTGAAAATGAGTACAGCCTTCCACCCAGCCACGGATGGACAAACTGAAAGGACTATCCAAACCCTGGAGGACATGCTTCGGGCATTCGTTATTGATTTCCAAGGAAGTTGGGAAGATAGCCTAGATTTGATTGAGTTTTCCTATAACAATAGCTATCATGCTAGCATTGGAATGGCACCATTTAAGGCTTTGTATGGACGAAAGTGTAGAAGTCCACTTTGCTGGAACGATATTAGTGAAACCGTAGTGTTGGCACCTCAAATGATAGAGGAAACCATGAACCGAATCCGAACTATCCAATCAAAGATTCAAGCGGCGCAAGATCGCCAAAAGAGTTATGCAGACTTGAAACGTAGGGATGAAGATTTCAATATAGGTGATAATGTGTTACTCAAAGTGTCACCAATGAAAGCTGTCATGAGATTTGGAAAGAAAGGGAAGTTAAGCCCTAAGTACATAGGCCCATATGAGATCTTAGAAAGAATCGGAAAGGTAGCCTATAGACTAGCCTTGCCTATGGACTTGCATAGAGTGCATAATGTGTTCCACATATCTCAGTTAAGGAAATATATCCCAGATAAATCTCATGTGTTGCAACTGGAGACCATAGAATTAGACCAAAGTCTAACCTTTAAGGAAAGACCTGTCAAAATCCTTGATAGCAAAGTGGGTAGTACGCGTACTAAAGATGTGAAAATTGTCAAAGTGTTGTGGTCTAATCAAGAATTTGAGGAAGCTACTTGGGAAGCGGAGGACGAAATAAGAAAGAAATATCCCAAGCTTTTTCCCGAGGTTAGTTGAGTTACGGGGTCGTAACTCGTGTCTTTTAAGGGGGGTAGAGTGCGGTAGAATTTCGCGCTTTTTACCTTATTTTCCCCTATTTTATGCACAATTTAGTGCTTTCTATTGAATTTGCCCTTATTATTGTCCTGTTTAATCATGTAAAGAGTACAACAACTTAAAATTTTTGCAAAAGAACGCATTGAAAGTCTCATAAAGTCTCAAGTTTAGAGTTGAATTTTGATTTCCGAACCCAAGTTTCGGGACGAAACTTCTTTTAAGGAGGGTAGACTGTAATACCTCGTATTTTTATAATATTTATAAGTATATTTTATTATATTTATAAAGTATTTTACGATTTATTAGCATTTAAATAATAATTAAATAAATTTTATTAATTAGAATATTTATTATTTTAATTAATTACAATACGAATTTAATTCTTGAGTCGGGAAATTAAATGAGTTGCAAATGATTTTTTATGTGCTTCGGGTTTTAAATAAAAAAAGTCCAATTCGTTTTACTAAACGAGCCCAATCAAAAGAATTTAATTCAAGTCCTAAGCTAGCCCAATTCAAATTCCCTAAGCCTAGCCCATTAGAAATAGGGAGCCTATAAATAGACTCCCCCATCATTAAATGAACCCCTAAAATTTCATAAAGCCTTTTTTGCTTTGCTTGTCCCTCACTCCAACTCCCTCTCCTCTCTCTCTTTGCTCGGCACCCGCACGGCCTCGTGCCCTCGAGCCCTCGTGCTCGCCCGCCTCTCGCCCACACACTCTCTTGCCTCTCCTCTCTTCCCCGCAGCCCGCAGCGAGCACTCGTGCCCTACGCTGCTGATGTGCCCGGCCTGCTGTTGTTCGTGTGCTCGTGCACACCCCTTCTCGCCTCCCTTGTTTCGTGTGCTCAGCGCACACCCCTGCCTTGTCCCTCTCTCGCTCGCACGCTGCACCCAGCCGTGCGCGCTGCCTTTCCTGCTCGTCCCTCTCTCGACCCCACACTGCACCCAGCCCGCGCGCGCTGCACTCTTGCTCGTCGCCCCTTGCTGCGCGCGCACACACCCGGACGTGTGTGTGTGTGTGTTGTTCGTGTTCGTAATTCAATTCCTTTTCGCCCAATCACCCTAATTCGTGATTGTTCCGTGCTATAGGCCGGATTGGTATAATTCTCTTCTTCCTTACCTATTCTATTTCAATCTCGTATTTTAAATTATAATATTAATATTGTTTTGAGTAATTAAAATGCTGGGAACCGGTTATGAATACCGTGGTTTGAGGATTTGGGTGTTGTGATTTATTAGGTTTGTTTTAATTAGTAAAGGATGAATTTTCAGATTTGTTTATTGAATAAAGCATTGATTTTTATGATAATAAATTAGTTTTATTGGGATTTTCAAGTTAGGGTTTTAACCTAGACCTAATGAGTCAATTGATTAGCATATAGATGATGATTTTAATTATGATAATCAATTATATTTTCAGATTTGAATAAAGGTTTAAAGTGTTGATTTTTATTGATTTTAAAGGCGGAAAAAGTATGTTTTTGTACTAGGGATTGATTTTGCAAATTGAGACGATTATATTGTTGAAAAACGATTGAATTCTAAAGTTTAAAGGAGGTTTTAAATTTTATAAAGTTGCTGGAAATTTAATGAACATGGAAATAATTTAAGTTTCATTATTTGGATGATAGAAGGTGATTTCTAGTTGAGTGCTCGTTATTGCAAAGTGGCCTCTACGCTTAGGTATTCAAGGTACGTACAAGTCTAGGACGACCACACCTTTTGTCAATGACATTACATGATTGTTGATGATGTGAATTATATTATGTGGAATCATGTTTATTTTGGTGAACGGCATGTGATTTGTGATGTTGGATTTATTGGATTAATTATTGAACAAGCATGTTGGAATTATTATGAGTATGGATTTCATTGTCAATCATGTTGTTCAATATTTATGCATGTATGGTTTATTTCACATGCAAGGGATGGATTATTCATTTGTATTCTATTGTACGGGTTGTCTAGCATACTTTGAGCCAATTATTCGTACCTCGTTGTACTGTTTATTTTACCACATGTAAAGGGTTAGCTCATGTAAGCCACCGCACATGTAGGGTTCAGTTCGGAATATTATGTATGAAATGAATTAGGATTTGTCGTGCAAGGGCACAACCCTCATGTTAATGTGCATGATGTGGAGTCTCACCTTGGTGAGGAGGAACATGGTAGTAATATCACAAGTGTCTTTCCTTGTTGATCACAACTCCTAAAGCATTTAAAATAAGATTGTTTTGGTTGTTGTTTATTAATTGTATGTGTGCATGTTGGTGAGTCTGGAGTTCGCCTTTAATAAAATATTAATAAACGTAAAGTGCAACCAGAACAAGCTTCAAAACTCTTGGAACGTATATACCTTGAGTATGAACAATGGGTGGAGTCTTGCCGGAAAGCTCGTACTCCTACTAATGATACAAGACGTTGTTTCATTCATATTATGAGCAGGAATTCCGTCGGTATGGCCCGACACTCGGTATGGCCCGATTTTATTATTATATATTTGGTGTATGGTTGGCTTCCATCACCTTTTCCCTTTGTGGAATATTCTTTTGGCCCGTTCGAAGCTTATTCTAATTAAATTGTGAGTCAAGAGTCGAGTCAAGTGTCGAGTCTTGTATTCATGATTGGTTGTTAATTATTATATGGATTTTGCATGTTGATTAGTACTTAGTGAGTGATGCATGTTTTAGTTTCATTTCACTCTATTCTTGTAAGTACTCAGCTTTTGCTGACTACGTGCTTTGCGTGTTTTAGTCATGGCCTTTGCCTTAATGACCCTATGATGATCTATCATTTGCACTTGCATTGATGGGGAGTAGAATAAAATAGCAGGTTGGTAGATCGGAATCATGTGGCTTGGGATGATCGAGAGAGTTGCATGTTTTCGTATTTTGAACTATTTAACTTTACTTCAATTATGTTTGAAATGTTTGAATTATTTATACTTTGGGTTTTGGGCCATTATGGTTCCAAATTGTAGGAGGCCTCAATATTTCATTAATTATGTTTTTAAAAGTTAGTTGACATTTATTTCCGCTGCGTAATTCTGGTAATAGCCTTAACCGTTATCACGGTGGCGGTAATGCTTTAGTAATTCCTTTATTTTAAGTTAGAAAATGGTTTTATAAAAGCAAGGAATTATTAGGGTGTTACAACCAGCACCAACTGACAAAGGGATTTTGTGATCAAACACCCCTCTCTGAGGAGGCAAAGTAGTTGGATCTTCAAAAACTGTTTTGTATTTCAATTTTAAAGCATCAATTTGAGTCTGAACCTGAGATGCAGAACTTTCCATGGACTGTAGAACAATCTCACTATGCTCATTATCATTGGCAGTATCCACCACTTGTAGTAAACACAGAAGAGCTGCTCCCTCTAACAATTTCATGGAGGGACCACCTTCAATCACTTTAATTTTCTTAGGAGGGACACCCCTCAACTTGCACTTTTCTTCACCAATCATAAACTCCATCAGTAATTTCTTGAAATCCCAACATATAGATCCCAAGGTTGCTATCCATTGCACTCCTAAAACCATATCACATGACCCCAAAGAGATCAGCATCACATCTGCAGTGAATTGCCTGCCTTGCATTGACCAAGTTAAAGCCTCACACTTATGTTGACATGATATATGATTCCCATCAGCTACTGTTACTGCCTGAGTTAATGTAGACTCAACTTTACACCCCAGCTTAGTTGCCATTGATAGGTCCAAGAAATTATGTGTGCTGCCAGAATCAATTAAAATATGTATTGGGAGACCATTAACCATCCCTTTCACCCTCATGGTTTGAAAAGACTGATTCCCAGATATAGCATGTAGAGATATCACTGGTTCATGATTACTCTCAATAGCCATGAAACTATAATCAAATTCATCCATATCATCATCATCATTACCCAAACTAGATCCAGCAATTTCTACTTGAAATAATTGGGGTTCTTTAAAGTTACACTTATGGTTTCTGTCATAAGGTTGGTCACAGTAGTAATACAAGCCTTTTGCTATCTTTTCTTGCCTAACATCTGCAGGAATGTATTTATAAGGCCTTTTTGGGTTGATCTTGCCAGGATTTGGTAGTAAGGGTGGCTTTGAATTAGCCAAAACAGGTACTACACTATTAGTCTTGGTCCCACTGTAATCAGAATAGGAATTTTTGTATGTTTTAGAATGACTAGCAGACAAGGTTTCTTCTTGGTATCAAGCATATTGAATAGCTTCAGAAACTGAAGTGGGTTTGAAAGCTCGAACCATAGGTTTGATTGTACGTTTTAGACCCCCCACAAAACTTTCCAGAAAATAAGAATCAGGTAAAACATGATTCTGTTGAAGCATTAAAGATCTCAACTCCTCAAAATCATCAATATAAGTTTCAATGGATGTCAATTGCTGTAACCTATTGAATTTTTCTACCACATTGCAACCAATTTCATCTTTAAATCTAGTAGACACATCCACAATAAAATCAGACCAATCCACATTTCTTCTAATTGACAAGTAACTAGATACCCAATGTTCAGCTTTATCCACCATGTTAAGGCTAGCTAAATCAACTTTTTGTTCTGCCTCAATTTTACACAGGTTGATGTATTTGTTACATTTCTTGATCCACATTCTTGGGTATTTAGCATCAAACTTAGGAAATTCTAGTTTATGAACATACCCTCGAATTTTGGTGGAATGAGTTCCATCATTTTGTGAGCTATTCCTTGAAGATGATGAAGAAGAAGAAGAATCTTAACTCCTCTTGTCTTCAGTTGTCTTGAGTCTTTCATTCATTTCTTGCATTGTGATCATCATGCTTTTAAGTGATTCTTGGAGTAATTTGTTCTGAGCTTGTTGTTCTTCCCATTTCTCCTCCTGAATCCTTAGCTGCTCCTCCATATATTGCAGTCACTTTTTTAGTAATTGCAGGCGCCAGATTGACCTTCTGATGTTACTTTTTCAGTTTGACAATGTGTCAAACAGTTAATGTGCAAGGCTGGATTGAAGCTCAAACAATGGCGGAACAAAGAGTTTCAAGCAGCAATTTCTCAATGGCTCTGATACCAATGTTACAGTCAGGGAAACCCTTAAACTATAAAGAACAAATAGTCTGAGTTGTAAGAACTCAAACAACAGCAGAACTAACAGTTAGTAAGAAAGAGATCGAGAAGAGAGAGAGAGAGATCGAGAAGAGAGAGAGAAGGGAGAAGATTTTTATTAATTTTTTGAATGAAGTGATTACAGGATCGTGTAATCTATTTATAAGCTAATGGGAAAGAGAGAAACTAATGTCACAAAGCAGCTAAGGCAGATATGAATAATAACAGAAAAGAAATCAGTTAGAAATTTTGTTATAACAGAATTTCCCTCCAAAACTGAAAGTCAATATTAAAGTCAACATGATAAGTCAAACACAAGCTTATTGACCTTATCAATCTCATGTCAAGTTAAACCAGTCTCTTGGTAGAATGAAGTGATCTTCACCGTTGAACAACAAACTTTGCGATCGGCGAGGACTTGTCACACCATCAAGTTGATTGTGTGGCTTGCCACATATAAGACTTGAGGCTTGACCGGTGATAGACATGAATTATGGATTAATTGATATTATCCCCAAACTTAGATTTATCATAAATTATGATGGAAATAATCATAAAGATGACATAATCATAAACTTTACAAATTGAATTATGATTGAATTGTTCTTGATTTAATTTAGGGAAAGATTTATTGTTGAATTTTTTTTCTTACATGCAATTATACTTTTACCTATGTTTAGTTTATACTGATTTTCTTATGTACAACCAAATTTGAGGTAATACTAATTTGAGTTAGTATTGGTTTTGCTATTTTGATTCAAATTTATGTCAAGTTATTACTCGCTCCATACTTTAAAAAGAGATACACTTTGGTCGGCACATAGTTTTAGGAGAGTGAGTTGAATTTATTAAAATAAGATGAAAGTGTGGTAGTTGGTGAATTATTTATAATAGTAAAAAGATGATGTGATTAAGTGTGGGGATCACAAGAAAAATGGAAATATTAATGTAATTTGAAGTGGAGACCAAAACATGTAAAAAAGGAAAGTGTATCTCTTTTTAAAATACGATCGTTTAAGGAAAGTGTATCTCTTTTTAAAATATAGAGGGAGTATTCTAATAAAATTTGAGTTAAACTATTTTAGTTGATATATTGTATTGTTTTAATTAGTTGCGCTTTTTTTATTCAATTACTTATTTAGTTATTGTGTTCATTTCCAATGTAGCAAAGATTAATTTGTTCTTTTAACTATGGATGTAATGGACTAAATCAAAATGGCTCTTAATACGTACCTCTTCTCTTCCTTTCCATGAATTAGAAGATGATCTTCCCGTTATCGTCCAGTTATAGCTTTTAGGTAAATTGGAAACAACCTCTCTTGTGGGAGCCTCTTTGAAGAAATGAAGTAATGATGATGATAATGATTTTTGTTTATTTAATTATGAGGGACGATATTAGAGACTATTCATAAGGGGTCATCAAAAAGTTAATTATTGACCTTCGAAATCCCCTTATGTTATACGGAGTAGATATTATGTCGTGGTTTGGAAAACTATGATTGGTATTAACGATTACATTTTGCTGTAAAATGAGTACTTTTGACTTTTTAGAATTGGAATATTATTGCTAATAGACTATGAATAATTTAAATACGTCAATAAATAATACGGAGTATAATAATTATTGTAACTAAACAATAATTATTAATTATTTTTATTTAATATAATTTAATTTAATTTGTAATTCAATTGAAAACAAGAGTATTATAGACTATTTAATTTATAAGGGACACCAAAATATAATTTACTCATCACACTTGCCACATAAATAAATTGTCCCAAAGTGCGACATTAACTTTAGGACTTTGCAACAAGCAAAACCACAAAGCATCACAAGGGCATAATGTCATAATATAAGTTGAATCTAAGAAGTACAAATGATATTGAAAAAAAAAAAGCGTTGCGTTATTTATTACATAAGCATTATGAGCCAGTTATAATTAATAAAGTAGTCGCACGCAAATAAAACACACGGAGTAGTAGAATAGAAGCAAATTAGAACATGGGGTTTTGATCTAATTAAGCAATGATGAAAGGGAGAACATTTAGCAGGAACTCCTGGTAGCAAAAAACTGCTTTGCCACAGTCAGCTTTGGCATTGAACGTCTCGGTTAAACCCTGCAAATAATTACCAAGTAAGTAGATTAATTAATTAATTAATTATGACCCATTTTTTCATTTAATAATGTTGATTCAACAAGAAAAAGAATTAAGCATATAATAATTACGTACCTTAACAGTGAGGCAACACCTGGATCAAAGGATGGTAAAAGAAGGGAATTTGTTAGTTAGGGTTAATTGTATGAGGTTCAAGCAAAAACAATAGATAAAATAAAAATAAAATAAAAAGGATTAGAGGAGAACGTACTCAATGAAGTTATCATATTGAAGAGAGCACCTCCCATTTTTGCTAAATTTGGAAACAAGCAGATTGACTATAATAGGAGATACACAATATCCCAAACTGGTGAGAGCTTGAGCCATCTCAGATGAATCAATGCTCCCATTCCTGTCCCTATCAAACCTTTGGTACATGGCCTGTTATTTTTAAAATCACCATACCAAAATTGTTAATATCCCAGTTATATTTACACATCTGAGAACTATCATACACAGGTCCTCAATCTTAATTAACCACTAGGCCAAGACCTCATGTATAGTTTTGATTATAGATTGAGTAATCAGTAATGTATTTGATTAATTGTGATAAAATAATATGCCTTATTTCTTTGATCATGTAAGTTAAGTGTGGTCGAAGTCTTTTTTTTTTGTTTTTTTACTTACCCTCCATGTCTGAAGGCACTTGAGCAGCGGGACGAATTCCTTAGGACCTGTTTACAAGAGTAGAAATATATTAGGCGACGCGTGCCAAGGGGATATATATATATATATATGTAGAGTAGGGTTTAAAATAAAGTACACATACCAATCATCCTCTTGTTAGAGTGGGTGAATTCATACATGAGAAGGTGGACAGTCCTCAAGTTAAAGTTGTGGCTGCAGTTGGTCAGCACAGACTGCAACTCCCTGTCGTCGATGATACCATTGCCATCTCTATCAATTCTGTTGTAGCATTCAATGACCTTAGCGTCAGTACCAGGTGGGAAGGACGAGGGCATGATATCACAAAAGGCATCCTGCCCAAACACAGTCATTGATGATTGGCCTGATGAGTACTGATGAGCCTTCATGGAGGAGCTGTTGTGCATCATGCCTGCACGCTGCGGCTGCTGCTGAATTCCATACCCCTGCTGCTGCTGTATGCCCATGCCCATGCCCATGCCCATGCCCATCCCCTGCTGCATACCGCCTAGTGCAGCAGAATGATGACCCTGAGAACCCATCATTGATGATCGACGAATTTGTTGTTGCGATGCCGATGATCCATCTTCGCAGTAGCCGCCTTGACGGTAAGCTTGCATCTTTTCTCTCTTGTTCTTTTTTCTAGGATGTTAATTAACAAAATGCTTAAGATAACGGATTGAGCTTAAGGTTTTTGTGATATGGGACTAAGGTGTATATGCAAGGTTTTATAACACAAAAAAGCAATACTATATGCTCCTTTGATGCTCTATGTATGGAGGGTTTTAGTGGTGATGGAATCTACTTAAATTACTCCACAATTTGATTAGATCAAGTGGTACGTGGATCTCACTCAAATCAACGATCATAGTCTTTAATTAGCATCAACGATCATGGTCTTATCTTAACCAAAAAAAAAAACAAAAAAACTAATCTTTCAAAAAAGCATCATCATATTCATATCCCTCCTCGATCTAGCTTGTAAGTAAGTTGTCCCGCATGAAAGGAGTAGAGTTATAATTTAATTTTGGTAACTTTGAAGGTTTATTTATGTTTTTCTTCCAAAATTTTCACTTTTTGATTTAAAATTACCACCTTATAAAATCATTTGACAGTAAACTTATTCCGCCTTGGTAGTCCAAATGCGGGGATCAAGGCTCCTTTTACTCGCTTCCATAGATGCTTTTTTGTATTTACATTTTTCTTATCTTTATTAGTAAGGCATTTACAAAGTTTCACCGAGAAATGTCTTGATCTAGTGGAATTGATTCCACATTTCAATCAAATGGTTGACATTCAACTCCTATTACGGGTATTTTGAGGAAGCGAGGATCGGATCGGTAGAATCGGATCGTAAGATCGTATGATCCTACAAAATAGTAAAAATAATGGTTATATTAATAAAATAAAATGTACAATCATGTATTCAGGTAATCTTAATACTTAAATATCATTTTTTGGTCACATAAGATTAATACTTGTGTAGATTTAAGAGCAATTAATAAGATATGCACAAGATTGTTGAAATTATATGAATTTATGTACTTTTAAGTGAATACTCCCTCCGTCCCGGAATACTTGACCTGTTTTCCTTATCGGGCCGTCCCTTAATACTTGACCTGTTTCTAAAAATGGAAATATTCTAACAATATTATATTATTTCTCACTCCACCCCTATTAACCCACCTACACCCTACTCCATACAAAAAATAATTAAAAATTCAACCCCTACTCTCCCCAAACCCCACATATTAATTAACACATTTCCCACTAACTACATTAAAATAATACCCCACTATCAACTACTACCTATTAAATTAAATAAGTCAATTCAAGTCCCTTAAACTCTGTGCCGGTCAAACCGGGTCGAGTATTCCGGGACGGAGGGAGTAAGATACTTTTTTATAATTAATTTATTGATAGCTAGAAAAATATGATATTTCTAATGATATGTGATTATGAACTATTTAATAATAAAAAATATTGTTATCTTGAAATATTGTATGTTGGATCGGATCGTAGAATCGTAGGATCGTATTAAGATGCCACCATTCAAAAAATTTATCGAGGTAGGATCGTAAAATCCTATACATTAAGATCCTACCTAAGATCCGGATCGGTGGCGTGTTTTTGGATCGTAGAATCGTAGGATCGTAAGATCTGAATCAGGAGTTTAAAAACCATGCCAGATAGCTAGACCTGGCAAACGGGTCGTTTGGATCGGTTTCGGATCGGGTCCATTCGGGTCGGGTCATTTCGGGTTATTTTTCTTTCGGGTCGGTTTCGGGTATGGGTCGGGTCCATTTGGGTTTCTGGTAACTTCAGTTTTTTATAATTTGGTCGGGTCTGGTTTGGGTCAGGATTTCGGGTCAATATCGGATCGGGTCATATCGGATCGGTTCATATTGGATCGGGTTTTCGGTTTCGTGTTTTTCAGCTTAGATCGGGTTTTTCGAGTTGGATCAGATTTTTCAAGTTTTGATTACGTTTTTTGTCTTTAGATTTGGTGGTCACTATCATAATATTGTCAAACCTTTTTCCTATAACACAGAGAGTATAAATTAATAAAAAGAAAATAATAAATAAATAATAATAATATCAAAATAAAATAATAATAGTATGAAAAGCTAAAAAAACTTTTATTTAAAACTAATTGGTAAATTCGAGTTGTTCTTCGGGTCGGATCGGTTCGGATTGATTTAAATTTTACAGTTATTTCGGTTCGGGTTATTTCGATTTCGGGTGAATATCTGTTCGAGTCGTTCGGGTTTGGGGTCATTTCAGGTCAAATCACTTCGGGGTCGGTTTCGATTTCGGATCGGTTCTATTTGGTTTTCGGATTAATTTCGGGTCGTCGTTTCGGATCAGTTTCGGGTTACAGATCCGATTAATCAGGTCGGTTTTTCGGGTTCGGGTCAGTTTTGTGAGGTCTACCGATAGTACACTTCATCTTTACTTTAAAAAAAATTAGAAGATTCCACGCTACCTGTTATGGTCAACACTCAACAGGAATGCATTCGATCCCATTGGAAAGAAGCTATGACCAATTCATTTGGCACTATCACAGAATTCCCCATATAAGGCCATACCCAAGGATTCTTCCTTCACCATATCGGCATATCATGATAAATTAAAACGCACAAATATAGTTTTCCCATCAACTTTCGAGGATTCTGACTAATCCCCATCTCGAATATATACGGATATGAAGTTATGGCTCACAAAATTGATAATTATTTCCTATACTTCCATGGGCCATATTCTCTAAATTTGATTTATTATTATTATTATTATTACTATTATTTTAAATAATGAGCAGGAGATTTTTAAAATTGAGTTCTACCAAAGTATGGTGTCTTATCTACAAAATATTTTATTCATTTTGTATTACAAAAATTTCAAGTAGGGTGTCATTATTCGCGGTACTTTTTACGTCCTTTGCAATGGTAAGTACTAGGCGACACTTGATTATAAAATGGCAAGGCATATACTATGCTTATCTTACTAACAGAAGTATTATACTTCTTCCTTCCTTAAATATGACATCATTGTTGACTTTTACTTCTTCAATACATTACTTTAACTCTTAATATTTTAAATTGTAAATTTGCAAAAATTATAAAAACTTAATATTTAAAAAATATATATTCATACGAAACTAACATGATCTCACGTGTCTATAATTTTTCTTATGTATGAATCACAAAAAAGCCAAAGTCATAAAGTGAATAGTATAAAAATTAAAATGGTGCGATATTTAAGGAACGGGTAAAGTATCAGCATCCTTAAATTAATCATTATAAACGAAAAGATTTGGGGAATTCATGAACAACAAAGAGGGCTAAACCACATGTAAATCGAGCGGAGGTTATATCTTAAAATCCATTGGTCAAGAAAAAGTTATACTCAATCATTCGATATGAACTATTGAAAATGGAGAGAATGCGTGAAACTTTTGTTGCTAGATTTTTCCTATGAGCTGATGATAAGGAGGTATCCGGTGATGACACGACACGATTTCTGACACGACC
Source organism: Spinacia oleracea (assembly GCF_020520425.1). Classification (NCBI taxonomy): domain Eukaryota; kingdom Viridiplantae; phylum Streptophyta; class Magnoliopsida; order Caryophyllales; family Amaranthaceae; genus Spinacia; species Spinacia oleracea. The sequence goes on along the minus strand of NC_079487.1, from coordinate 45,982,838 downwards.
TGCAAAACAAGAATATTTCTTTCGGAATATTCTCTTTGATGCTTAAGTAAGTAGAGGGTTTTGTAGAGAGAGAAAATAGAGAGAAGGTAAAGCATAAATTATTTGGTGGTTGTTGTGTCAAAAATTGAATGTCCCTGTGCCTTGGGATTGGTAGCTTTATATAGTACTAGATTTTTTAAGGAGTGACCTAGAATACCTACAATATGATTGGTTGAGCTTGGAGGAAATGATATGTGTCTTCTACCTGGTGCAGCCATATGATTGGGTGACATAAATGGGTTTTTGTGCCTTGTGCATAAGAGAACGTTTTAGCAGACTGTCCTCAGATATGTTGACCTGGATCACTGGATGGAGTGCACCTAGGACCACGTGTATGGCCCAAATTTAGACACATCATCAGTCCAGGTTTGATTAGATGCTATAACATGTAATTGGTTATGATCCACGTGGAATAGCTTATTGGACACAATTTAGATCACGTGTCGCTTTCCAATTGGTCCACGTGGCATGGTAATTTTGTCCACAACATTTGCCCCTCAATGAGGGTATTTCTAGAAACGATCTTTCAAATAACCCTTCTTGACCCTTGCCCTTCTTGATGTATTTTGAACCATTTTGGGAGATGGTGACAAGTTTCACAAATCTCCACTCTACCCCTCTATACATATGAGGGTAACTTCTTCATTTTTCACTTTCACTTTCTTTTTTTGTTTTCACTGTGTTAAGAGACATGCGATTTCTGGCGAGGGAGAATCACCAGCAGGTGATTTCCGGCCACCGCTGTAGCACCCTAATAATTCCTTGCCCATTATTAAACCATTTTCCAACTTTAAAATAAGGAATTACCAAAGTATTACCGCCCTCGTGATAACACCTAAGCCTAGTACCAGAATTACGCAGCGGAATTAAATAACTATCAAAACAATAAACAATAGTTAATGGTCTTACTACAAGTTGGAACCATAACGACCCAATACTTTAAATCAAAATCCATTAACTAACTTGAAATCATTATAGTCTAGAATAAATAAAATAATTAGAGTTTTAAACATTGCAAGTAATTAAACCCTCTCATGCACCCCCTTGAAAGATTACTTGGCCTGCAAGTCAACTACAAACTTGTTTATTAATATTCTACTCCACAACAATGCAAGTGCAAATGATGGATCATCTTAGGGTCATTACGGCAAAGGCCATGACCAAAACACAAAGAACATAATCAACGAAAGTTGAGTACAAACAAGCTAGAATGAAATCCTATATCTATCATGCTTCTTTCCAACGATAAATTTGATCACATGCGAAAGCCAACCAAGTAAACAATTAATCATGAAGACAAGACTCGACTCTCGATACAATTCTTGACTCATAGATTAATTAGAATAAACTTCGAACGGGCTCGAAAGAAATATCCATTACGGAAGAGTGTCGGGAGCCAACCAAACACTAAAATAAATATCCATTACAGAAGGGTGTTGGGAGCCAACCAAACACCAAGGTAAATAATAAAAATAAAAATAACCCAATTGTCGGAACATACCGACGGAATTCCAGCGCATAAAAGAAAAAGAAATGAAACAACGTCTTGTATCATTAGCAGGAGTAAAAGTTTTCCGGCAAGACTCCCCCCATTGTTCATACTCAAGGTATATACGTTCCAAGAGTTTTGAAGCTTGTTTTGGTTGCATTGTACGTTTATTAATATTTTATTCACAAGGTGAACTCAAGACACAACAACAAGACATTTAATAAATAGACAACTAAACAATACTTCTTTTAAATCCATTAGGACTTGTGATCAAACACTCAAGATTCAAGTGATGTTACTCTCATTGTTCCTTCTCAATATACTATTGAGATTCCACGACATGCCTGTTATCATGCGGGTTGTGCACTAGGCACCAATAGTCCTTAATTCAATTTACATTGACTTCCCAAACATACCCTACATATGGGGTAAAATAAATAGTGCAACGAGGCACGAATACTTGGCTCAAAATATGCTAGACATTACGTACGATAGCATAAGAATAATCCCCTTGATTGTGATCGAAACAACCCATACATGCATAAAATACTTAAACACCGTGCTTGATATTAAATTCAACGATCATAAATAATCCCAACATGCTTGTTCACCCAAAATCCACAATTCCAATAACAATCCAAACATGTTCGTTCACAACATCAAACATGAATCCATGATAATCCAACTAGTATGAATCACAATAATAAAACATCACATGAATCTTCGTGAATACGGCGGTCACCCTAGACATGTACTAACCTTGAATACCTAAGTACGGGGGCCACTTTGTGATTCAAGCCTCTAAATTAGAAATCACCTCCTATCATTAAAATAATGAAATTCAATTATTATCCATGTTCATTAAATTTCCAGCAAATTTATTTTATTTTAAAACACTTGAATTAATTAGAAATTAATCGTTCGTTAATTAAATAATAGTTCTAATTAATCATTTAAAATCCTAGCATGAAATATAATTAATTTCATGCATAAAACCATTAAAAATTGACACTTTACGTCTTAAAACGAATCTGAAAATTATAATTGATTACCATAATAATTAAAATATCATCTAATTACGTTAATCAAATAGTCATATGGTTTATTGCTTGAAACTCAAAAGTTGAAACTCAAAAGTTGAGACTTTATTGCTTATCTTGCAAAATTTTAAGTTGTTGTACTCTTTAAATGATTAAACATGCTATACTTTATGCGTCAAGGTGCTTGAAATGACAAACTTGAAGTGCAAATTCAGTAGAAAGCACTAAATTAAGTATAAAATAAGGTAAAATAAGGTAAAAAGCGTGAAATTCTACCGCACTCTAAAGTAGTCGCACGCAAATATTTACTATATATATATATATATATATATATATATATATATATATATATTAAAATTTAGATTAATAATATTATCATTAAATTATGAAATTATATTTTTTATTCAAATTCGTTATTTATAAATTCATTATTTATGAACTTATTATTTATGAAATATTAATTTTATATTATTTATCGTTTTAGTACTAAGTCAATAATTTAATATTTTGAAAGAATCGGACTCAAAACTCAGGAAGAACGATCTATCAAACGGGAAGTATAAAACTACGGTTGAGGTAACATCTATTGCTAACACCCACAGTCCCTTTATGAAATGTGTTTTATGAGATTGTGAAATATTTTTATAATGATATGTTTTTTATCGGATTGTGGGATATGAAATGTATTTATAAAGTGTGTTTTATGCATGATGATATTCAAATATGTTTATGAATGATTTGATAAGAATGTTATTTTATGAGTTATGAATAAGATACGAAACATGATAAATAAAAGTATAACAGGTCTTGGTAGTTAGTGGGGTTACTATTTCTAGGTCGTGTACGTACCATCGTACCGCGGGACCCTCAACAAGGGAAAGTGCTCCTTGAGAGTTACCGCAAGCTAAAAAGAAACTACATGGGTACGAGCGTATGTCCAACAAGGGAGGGTGCTCCTTGAGGACTATCGCAAGGGGGAAGACGTCCCGCAAGGCTAACTCGTCAGTTACCAAGTAAAGTGAATGTTTTATGAAGGATAATGGGAACTAGTAAAGTTTCAAGATAGAAATGATTTTTTATTGCAATGAGTTTATTAAAGTATTTTAATATATTCTATTTTCCCTGATTGCAAAGTAAATAAAATGAATTGAAATGAATTTACGTTGTTAGGGTAGTATGTTATTGGGCCTCGCCTCACGATGTTGCTTTTTGTTTTAGGTGCAACGAGGACTAGGGGATGCCTTAGTGTGAGGATGTGACAGTCAAGTCAACTTTTAATGTTTAGTAAGAATAAATATGTCTCACTAGTAAAAATGCATGTATTAATTAAACTCTAAGTTTAATTTCAAGTATTGAGTTAGATTTTATTATTAACGTTCAATTAATGTCAGGATTACTTATTAAAGTTTATTTAGATTACAATACTAAGATTTAATCGAATGTTAAGTGTATTTACTGTTACTCAACATTGTTTAGTAAATTAAAAAGTTTATGTCGCCATGTATTTCCCGCAAGGGAAATATTTATGTCGCCATGTATTTCCCGCAAGGGAAATACGGCATGTGATGCTCCGACTAAGCTAGGATTTTTCGCTGCTAATTAAAGATAATTAACCTAATTAATGGTGTTTAGAAGTCGGGGCGTTGCACTTTGTCACCCACTTGAAATTCTTCGCCCCTACATTTCAAGTTTGCATAGCTCTTTTGGCGATCTTGCGCTGTTTGAATCTTTGATTGAATAGTTCTAATTTGGTTCATTGTGTCCTCTATCATTTGGGGTCCTAACGCAATTGTCTTACTGATGTCGCTCCAACATGGTGGGCATCTACATTTTCTTCCATACAAGGTCTCAAATAGTGCCATTCCTATACTGGCATGATAGCTATTGTTATAAAAAAAATCAATCAAATCTAAAATATCTTCCCAACTTCCTTGAAAATCAATTACACGTGCACGAAGCATATCCTCCAGTGTATGAATGGCACTCTCATTTTGTACAGCTGTGGATGGATGGTCGTATTCATTTTCAATGTCGTAAGTTCTTTTGTACTTCCAGAAGTTTGAAAGAATCCTTGAATCCCTATTGGACACGATATCCCTAGGAACTCCATGTAGTCTAACAACATACTTAATATAAGCCTTAGCAAGTTTCTCCATGTTTCAGGTCTCCTTCATTGGTATAAACACTGCAGACTTGGTCAGTCTATCTACCACAACCAAAATGGTGTCATTTCCTAACTTTGACTTGGGTAAACAAGTGACAAAGTCCATTGAAGTACAGTCCCATTTCCAACTTGGAATTTCTAATGGTTGAACCTTTCCTTGAGGTCTCCTATGCTCTATTTTGACCTTCTGACAAGTCAAATATCTAGCTACAAACTTAGCTACTGCCTTCTTCATTCTTGGCTACAAATAGACCTTCTTCATATTTTTATACAACTTGTTACCGCCTGGGTGAACAATATATGGTGTATTATGACCTCTCATGAGATTTTCCTTTAACTCTTCACACATTTGAGGCACACACCAACGTCCTTTGTACCTCAAATTTCCATCATCATGGATCTTAAAATTCATCTCCTTTCCTTTCGCAACTTTACATCTCCAGTTTTATTCGCCTTAATCTCATCAAATATTGATGGTTGAATAGTCAATTCATTTATCAGTCCCTCCAGACATTCACCATTCACTATTTCTTGGTTTAATCGTTGCATATCCTTGCACAACTCGTAAGCAACTACTAACGCACTTACAACATGACTTGATTATATTTCCTTCTCAAGCTAGGTATCTACATCTACAATGGTTTTCCCCTCGTGATATTGGATGTCTAGATCATAGTCCTTAAGTAAATCCAACCATATTCTTTGACATATATTCAAATCCTTTTGTGTGAAAATGTATTTTAAACTCTTATGATCCGTGAATATCTTACACTTCACACCATACAGGTAGTGTCTCCATGTCTTCAATGAAAACACTATGCCTTCTAGATCTAAGTCATGGGTGTTAGGTTATGATACATATGACAATACATAAATCATGCGGAAAAACCATAAAGCCAGGAAAGCATATTATTTACACATAATCATTTAGCATATAATAGATGCATAAATGTTGTAGCGTGCCTTCCCTAGCTGCGCCCGAACCGAACAAGAACAAGTCTTTAGGACTCCAAATGTCGTCCCTCCGTAGATAGTCCACAGTACGTCCGGATCCGCCTCAAGTTAGACCAACTAGAATCGCCCTTAAGGTGCTTAGGAATTTTCGGCTATGTGTTTGCAAGTGTATGGCTGATTTTATTTCAAAAACTTACCCTTTGAATACTTCAATCGTGCCCATAAATTGTGACCCTAGGCCCTTATTTATAGAGGTTTGGAAAGGGAATTGGAATCCTAGTAGGATGTGGATTTGCTAGTTAGAATCTTATTAGGACTCTAAATAACAAAATCAATCTATTAGGATTAGGATTTAATCTTTGCACGAATTCCAATAGTATTAGGATTCCCGCACAAGCGTTGCACGAGCCGTGCACCCGCGCAAGCCTTGCGGCCCACGCCAGGCGCACAGCGCTCGGCTCACGCTGCTGTGCTCTCGTGCGCGCGCGCCCTTGGCTGGGCCTGGTCGAGGCGTGCGTTGGTGCGTGCGGCTCGCTGGGCGATGGCCTGGCTTCGTGCTGGGCCTTCGTCTAGCGGGCCTCGTCCGATGCTAATTCATACGATACGCTTCCGATTAAATTCTCGATTCCGGAATTCATTTCCGATACGAACAATATTTAATATTTTCGATTCAGGAATTAATTTCCGTTTCGAACAAATATTTAATATTTCCGTTTCCGGAATTATTTTCCGATTCCGATAATATTTCCGATTCTGACAATATTTCTGTTTCCGGCAATATTTCCGATTCTGGCAATATTTCCATTTCCGATAATATTTTCCGATACGTACTATGTTTCCGTTTCCGGCAACATCTACGACTTGGATAATATTTATATTTCCGATACGATCCATATTTCCGTTTCCGGCAATATCATCGTTTCCGGAGTATTCATTTCTTGCTTGTGACGATCTCAACTCCCACTGAAACCAAGATCCGTCGATTCCGAATATCCATAGATAGAGTATTTAATGCCATTAAATACTTGATCCGTTTACGTACTATTTGTGTGACCCTACGGGTTCAGTCAAGAGTAAGCTGTGGATTAATATCATTAATTCCACTTGAACTGAAGCGGCCTCTAGCTAGGCATTCAGCTCACTTGATCTCACTGAATTATTAACTTGTTAATTAATACTGAACCGCATTTATTAGACTTAACATAGAATGCATACTTGAACCAATGGCATTATTTCCTTCAGTCTCCCACTTGTCCTTAGGGACAAGTGTGCATTTCCCAATTCCTTTGTCGCTCGATGCTTGCTCTTGAACATAAGGTAAGAGTTGTCATCCTTATTATGTCCAGAGGTGTTTCTCGGTTTCAGAGTTCAACTGATCAAATAAACAGATAATCATAGCCTATGATTCATCCGAGCACGGCCATGCATTTCACAGTTTCTAGCTCTCCGAGTGGCCTTGTACAACTTTTAAGCATCTCATCCCGATTTATGGGAGGACAATCCCTAATCTTGCGATCTTGAGTTTAGACTTCGTTTGATAGGTGATTACCTGAGCGTTGCCTTTATAGCCTCCTTTTACGGTGCGACGGTTGGTCAACGTCAAAGCAACCAGTTCTCAAACAAGTAATCTCAAATCACTCAGGTATTGAGGATTTAGTGTCTAATAATTTAATGAAATTTACTTATGAAAGATTTTCATCTCTTACAGTAAAGTTTCATAGGTCTGTCCGATACTAGTCTTCCCAAAGTAAATATCTATGCAAATGATTATGACATTGCCATGTCCACATAGTTCAAGAAACAGAACTACTAGTCATCTTGCATTCTAGTCGTCTAACGTTTTCTATGCGTCCAATTTTATAGAAAACTCCGATTATGGACCATTTTCAACCTTTGACATTCAAGTTCACTTGATAGACATTTCTTAGTCACAGGACTGGTCCTGACAGTCTATCTTGAATATATCGTCAAATTGAAGGGACTCATCATTTAATAAACCACAAATTAAATGGAAAAATGAATTCTATTCATTTATTGTGAATGATTAACCAATAATGTTTTACAAAGATTTAAACTCTAAAACTTTAAAACATTAAACAAGGATATCAAAGCCATTCTCCAATATGCTTGATTCCCATAGCTGCAGTGTGCGAGTTGTGCTTCGCCTGCGGCAGAGGTTTAGTCAATGGATCTGATATGTTGTCATCAGTTCCAATCTTGCTTATCTCGACTTCTTTTCTTTCAACGAACTCTCGTAGAAGGTGAAATCTACGAAGTACATGCTTGACTCTCTGGTGGTGTCTAGGCTCCTTTGCCTGTGCAATAGCTCCGTTATTATCACAATACAGGGCTATTGGTCCTTTAATGGAGGGGACTACACCAAGTTCACCTATGAACTTCCTTAGCCATATAGCTTCCTTTGCTGCTTCATGTGCAGCAATGTACTCCGCTTCAGTTGTATAATCCGCAATGGTGCTTTGCTTAGCACTTTTCCAGCTTACTGCACCTCCGTTGAGGCAGAAGACAAACCCAGACTGTGATATGAAATCATCTTTGTCGGTTTGGAAACTGGCGTCCGTATAGCCTTTAACAATTAATTCATCATCTCCACCATAGACCAGGAAGTCATCTTTGTGCCTTTTCAGGTACTTCAGAATATTCTTGGCAGCAGTCCAATGCTCCTCTCCTGGGTCTGACTGGTATCTGCTCGTAGCACTGAGTGCGTACGCAACATCCGGGCGTGTACATATCATAGCATACATTATTGAACCAATCAATGATGCATATGGAATCCCATTCATTCGTCTATGCTCATCAAGTGTTTTTGGGCACTGAGTCTTGCTTAGAGTTATTCCATGAGACATGGGTAGGTAGCCTCGCTTGGAGTCTGCCATCTTGAACCTATCAAGCACCTTATTGATATAAGTGCTTTGACTAAGTCCAATCATCTTTTTAGATCTATCTCTGTAAATCTTGATGCCTAATATGTAATGTGCTTCTCCTAGATGCTTCATCGAAAAACATTTCCCAAGCCAAATCTTGACAGAGTTCAACATAGGAATGTCATTTCCGATAAGTAATATGTCGTCGACATATAATACTAGAAAAGCAATTTTGCTCCCACTGACCTTCTTGTATACACAAGATTCGTCTGCGTTCTTGATGAAACCAAAGTCACTGACTGCTTCATCAAAACGTATATTCCAGCTCCTTGATGCCTGCTTCAATCCGTAGATTGATTTCTTTAGCTTGCATACCTTTTTAGCATTCTTTGGATCCCCAAAACTTTCAGGTTGTGTCATAAACACAGTTTCTGTTAAAACGCCGTTTAAGAAAGCGGTTTTGACATCCATCTGCCATATTTCGTAATCGTAATATGCAGAGATTGCTAACATTATCCTAATAGACTTTAGCATTGCTACTGGTGAAAAGGTTTCATCGTAATCCACACCGTGGACTTGCCTGTAATCTTTTGCAACCAATCTAGCTTTGAAAACTTCAAGTTTCCCATCCTTGTCCTTTTTCAGTTTGAAAACCCATTTGCTTCCAATGGCTTGGTAGCTATCTGGCAAATCGACCAAATCCCATACTTCGTTTTCAGACATGGAGTCTAATTCAGATTGCATGGCTTCTTGCCATTGCTTGGAGCCAGGGCTCGTCATAGCTTATTTGTAAGTCACAGGTTCATCACTTTCAAGTACTAGAACATCATAGCTCTCGTTCGTCAAAATACCTAAGTACCTTTCCGGTTGAGATCTATTTCTTTGCGAACTACGCGGGGTAACATTTCTAGATTGACCATTATTCTCACCAGATACTTCTAAAGATCTCGGAGTTTCATCCTGAATGTCATCTTGAGCATTCTCTAGAGTTTGTTGTTCGACTCGAATTTCTTCGAGGTCTACTTTTCTCCCACTTGTCATTTTGGAAATGTGATCTTTCTCCAAAAAGACATCATCTCGAGCAACAAACACCTTGTTCTCAGATGTATTGTAGAAGTAATACCCCTTTGTTTCCTTTGGATAGCCCACAAGGATACATTTGTCAGATTTCGGATGAAGTTTGTCTGAAATTAATCGTTTGACGTATACTTCACATCCCCAAATCTTAAGAAAAGACACATTTGGAGGCTTTCCAAACCATAACTCATATGGAGTCTTTTCGACAGCTTTAGACGGAGCTCTATTTATAGTGAGTGCAGCTGTATTTAGTGCATGTCCCCAAAATTCTATTGGAAGTTCGGCCTGACCCATCATTGACCTGACCATGTCTAGCAAGGTTCTGTTCCTCCGTTCCGACACACCGTTCCATTGTGGTGTTCCAGGAGGAGTCAATTCTGATAGAATTCCACATTCTTTCAGATGGTCATCAAATTCATTGCTCAGATATTCACCGCCTCTATCAGACCGCAGTGCCTTAATCTTCTTGCCTAATTGATTCTCTACTTCACTCTGAAATTCCTTGAATTTGTCAAAGGATTCAGACTTATGCTTCATTAGGTAGACATAACCATATCTACTGTAGTCATCAGTGAAAGTGATAAAGTAGCTGAAACCACCTCTAGCATTTGTACTCATTGGTCCACATACATCTGTATGGATTAAACCCAATAGTTCATTTGCTTTTTCTCCAACTTTAGAGAAAGGTTGCTTTGTCATTTTGCCAAGTAAACATGATTCGCATTTACCATAATCCTCTAAGTCAAATGGTTCTAGAATTCCTTCCTTTTGAAGTCTTTCTAAGCGTTTCAAGTTTATACGGCCTAATCGACAATGCCACGGATAGGTGAGATCTGAATCATCCTTTTTGGCCTTTTTGGTATTTATGTTATAAACTTGTTTGTCGTGATCTAATAAATAAAGTCCATTGACTAATCTAGCAGATCCATAAAACATCTCTTTAAAATAAAACGAACAACTATTGTCTTTTATTAAAAAGGAAAATCCCTTAGCATCTAAGCAAGAAACTGAAATGATGTTTTTAGTAAGACTTGGAACATGGAAACATTCTTCCAGTTCCAAAACTAGCCCGGAGGCAACGACAAATAATAAGTTCCTACAGCTAATGCAGCAATCCGTGCTCCATTTCCCACTCGTAGGTCGACTTCACCCTTGCTTAACTTTCTACTTCTTCTTAGTCCCTGTGGATTGGAACATAAGTGTGAGCCACAACCTGTATCTAATACCCAAGAAGTTGAATTAGCAAGTATACAGTCTATAACGAAAATACCTGAAGATGGAACGACTGTTCCGTTCTTTTGATCTTCCTTTAGCTTTGAACATTCTCTTTTGTAATGGCCTATTCCATTACAATAAAGACAGCTTGATGTGGACTTGTCCTGCTTTGATTTAGCATTGCCCTTGGACTTTCCACTTTTCTTGAACGGTCTCCCTTTAGCCTTGAGTAAATCTTTGGCTTCACAATCCAGTATTATCTCAGCCTTTCTGACAAGGTGAACAAATTCTGCAACTGTTTCTTCTCTTGGTTCACTTAGGTATAGTTGCTTGAAGCGACTAAACCCACTGGGTAGTGAATTGAGCAAGATAGAGACTGCCATCCTTTCGCTTATTGGTGTTCCTAGTAGACTTAGGCGATCAAAGTATGAACGCATAAGATCCACATGGAACCTCAGTGGGACGCCTACCCTCTGTTTAGTGCGAAGGAGCTGAACATGTGTTTCTTGGACTTCCATCCTATAACACCTGTTGGGAGAACTAACCTTTAGACCATACATTGATTCAATCAACTCATGGACGTTCAGGTCCCTGTCCTCCGTGCTTCCACGATAGATATCCCTCAGATTCTTGATGAGCGTAAAAGGTTCATAGGCTACAAACCTTCTAGCGCAATCATCATGGATATTGTTCAGCATGAGACTTATAACCTTTTTGAGATCCGCATCCCAGGCGAAAAATCTTTCAGGGGTCATGTCTCTGGCATAGTAGCTTGGCATGGGATGTAATAGTACATACTCAAGTCCATTGAGTCTGATTATTTCAACTAGCTTAGCTTCCCATTCAAGAAAATTTGATAGGTTCAGCTTGACCATAAGCTCAGAACCCATGATGATGTTTTGATTGTTGTTTGCCATAATTAAAACTACAATTGAAAAGAATAAACAAATAAATAACCATTCACAGTTTCTCTTAATAAACTTAAATTCTAGCATACATGCATAATTCAATGTTCATTAAGCATTTTATTCATGTTATGTGTTCCGGCAGGTGTGAATAAAATGATTCCAAGATCCTAAAATCATTGAAGAATTAAGAACAGTTTGTCGACTTAATCCTAAAACATCTTAGGTAAGCAAAAACCTTTTGCTAATAGTCTAGAAACTATTCTTGGTTGATAGGCACGTCTAAGAACTTATTAGGTAAACCTATCGATTTTGCCACGACATAAAAGGACTCCTTACTTATATCGTTGAGTTTCACCAAAACTAACATGTACTCACAATTATTTGTGTACCTTGCCCCTTTAGGACCAATAAGTAACACCTCGCTGAGCGAAAACTATTACCAGATTGATGTAAAGGATATCCAAGCAAGTGTATATTTTGGTATGGCACCTTTTAACTCAATTTTAAGTTTGAAACTTAAGGCTCTTACTATGTTGGTTAGATTTTAAGTGAACTAAAATCCTTAATCATGCAACATAATCAAGCCACAATCTCATGCATAATTAAGACATATTTAAAGCAATAAATAACTTAAAGCATGCATAAGATAAATGTGATCTAGTATGGCCCGACTTCATCTTGAAGCTTCAACTTCAAAGTCCGTCTCGAAAATCTCCGTGGGAGGCACCATTTTCTTCAAACAGGATAAGCTATAATTAAACTAATTACAACTATTTGATGGTACGCAGACCATACTTGAATTTGAAAAACAATTTTGGTACTTTAGACTAATTACATTCAAATTAATGGTACGCAGACCATATTTTCTATCCTATTTGGGCCATACTAGTCACTTCATAACCTGCAAAACAGTACATATACAATATATACCATTCACCCATTCATTATCATGAATGGCCCACATAGCTGGTTAGTAAAACACATTATGCATCACATAAACATTTGCAGCAATTAATCAAGGGCACCAATAATCTACCAATTATTCAGTCCTTATTAATTCTAATCAAGTTGTTTTAACCTTAAGGATTTGTAGACCTAATCAAGAGTTTATGACTAAAAGGGCTCCCACTTAAACCAATAAATTCATATGCTTTACTAATTTTAAACATAAAAATGTATTTCTAGTCTAACCGGAAACATACAAATTTAATTCAAATTTAAAGCTCATATAAATTTATAATTGAATCCGCTTATTTAATTTATTTTTCAGTCGTATTTAAATTAATTCATGATTTTAATTTTAGTAAAATAATTAGAATAAATAAAATTTATTATAATTATAATATTCAAAATTAAAATCCAAGAAAACAATTTAAATTATTAATTTTAAAATTAATTAAAATTACGTAAACTGAAAATTTCAAATTAAAATTAAAAACTCGACAATCGTGACATGACGAGCACTTGGGCTTGCGCCCAAGCCCCGTCGAGTGCACGACCCATCGAGGTCCATGGCACAACGTCGCAGCAGCCACGCGCAAGGCAGCAAGGCAAGCCACGCTTGCGCGCAGCCTGCCTGCCTTGGCATCGCAGCAGCTACGATGCTCCTCGCATTGCTCGCTCGCTCGCTCGATTGCTCGCTCGAGGCCACGCGTTGTGGTGCGCAGAGCAGCGATCGCTGGGCGACCAGCTCTCGCTCGCTCGCGCGCCCACAGCGTGCCATTGCTTCGCCCATCACCCGTCGCGCACAGCGCTCGACACAAGGCAGGGCTGCTGCCTTGTGCTCGCGCGCCATCGCCTTGCTCGCTGCATCAGTACCGCGTGGGCGACGAGCTCCCTTGCTCGTCGTCGCACGCCCGCACTATACAACACCCCTTAAGGGTAGCACGTAGCGTCCATTGCTTTGTGCGTGCAAGTTTTATGAGCGATTGAATAAAAATTAAAAATTTTATTTTCAAAATTAATAACAAATTAATAAATCATATTAATTTCATAATTTTAGGGCGAAAAATCGAAAATTTATTAATTAATTGATTTCCGATTAACATGGATTCAAGTCTAGGTCATAAAAATTTAAAATTTAACACAAATTTACAATTTTTTATGGTGGTTTTTAATCATAGGTATCTAATTAAATTATTAACAAATTATGAAAATCAAATTAATTCTAAATTATTCCAATTTTCAACAAATTAATCATAATTACAAATTAGAATGCATAATTAACAAGGCTAGGCATTCAAACTTGTTAAACATATATAGTAGGTCAATCAAAAATTCAAGATTTATCAACAAGAATCGCAAATATTTAATTTAACATCTTAAATTTACGAAATTTTGCGTTCGAAAAACTAAAACCTCCGAAAAGTCATAGTTAGGCTTCGAATTTTAGAATGCCTTTTACATGCGGAATTGACACAAAAATCACTCGATTTGGATGAGTAACGAAGAAACTGCCGAAAAACTGCGTACGTATAATTAAATAAACGCAATTTGCAATTAATTAACAATTACGAAAAATTAATCACCCCTTTTAATTCTTGCAAATTTGTAATATTTAACCATGTTTATGCAATTTAGATTATGAAAATAATAAGAGGCTCTGATAACACTGTTAGGTTATGATTCATATGACAATACATAAATCATGCGGAAAAACCATAAAGCCAGGAAAGCATATTATTTACACATAATCATTTAGCATAGAATAGATGCATACATGTTGTAGCGTGCCTTCCCTAGCTGCGCCCGAACCGAACAAGAACAAGTCTTTAGGACTCCAAATGTCGTCCCTCCGTAGATAGTCCACAGTACGTCCGGATCCGCCTCAAGTTAGACCAACTAGAATCGCCCTTAAGGTGCTTAGGAATTTTCGGCTATGTGTTTGCAAGTGTATGGCTGATTTTATTTCAAAAACTTACCCTTTGAATACTTCAATCGTGCCCATAAATTGTGACCCTAGGCCCTTATTTATAGAGGTTTGGAAAGGGAATTGGAATCCTAGTAGGATGTGGATTTGCTAGTTAGAATCTTATTAGGACTCTAAATAACAAAATCAATCTATTAGGATTAGGATTTAATCTTTGCACGAATTCCAATAGGATTAGGATTCCCGCACAAGCGTTGCACGAGCCGTGCACCCGCGCAAGCCTTGCGGCCCACTCTAGGCGCACAACGCTCGGCTCACGCTGTTGTGCTCTCGCGCGCGCGCCCTTGGCTGGGCCTGGCCGAGGCGTGCGTTGGTGCGTGCGGCTCGCTGGGCGATGGCCTGGCTTCGTGCTGGGCCTTCGTCTAGCGGGCCTCGTCCGATGCTAATTCATACGATACGCTTCCGATTAAATTCTCGATTCCGGAATTCATTTCCGATACGAACAATATTTAATATTTTCGATTCAGGAATTAATTTCCGTTTCGAACAAATATTTAATATTTCCGATTCCGTAATTAATTTCCGTTTCGAACAAATATTTAATATTTCCGTTTCCGGAGTTATTTTCCGATTCCGATAATATTTCCGATTCTGACAATATTTCCGTTTCCGGCAGTATTTCCGTTTCTGGCAATATTTCCATTTCCGATAATATTTTCCGATACGTACTATGTTTCCGTTTCCGGCAACATCTACGACTTGGATAATATTTATATTTCTGATACGATCCATATTTCCGTTTCCGGCAATATCATCGTTTCCGGAGTATTCATTTCTTGCTTGTGACGATCTCAGCTCCCACTGAAACCAAGATCCGTCGATTCCGAATATCCATGGATAGAGTATTTAATGCCATTAAATACTTGATCCGTTTACGTACTATTTGTGTGACCCTACGGGTTCAGTGAAGAGTAAGCTGTGGATTAATATCATTAATTCCACTTGAACTGAAGCGGCCTCTAGCTAGGCATTCAGCTCACTTGATCTCATTGAATTATTAACTTGTTAATTAATACCGAACCGCATTTATTAGACTTAACATAGAATGAATACTTGGACCAAGGGCATTATTTCCTTCAATCGGTGGGGTGATGATCTTTATACGGTTTTAATTGTCTTGATGCATACGCAATAACCTTCTCGTTTTGCATCAATGCACACCCTAAACCATTCTTTGACGCATCACTATGCACATCATAGGTATCATTTCCATATGGTACAGTTAACACTAGGGCGGTTGTCAAATGCGTCTTTAGAGCTTGGAATGCTTCCTCACACTGCTTATTCCACTCAAACCTAGTTCATTTTTCATCAAAGTAGTCAGGTTTTGCTATCCTAGAGAAATCTTGCACAAAGCGTCTGTAGTATCCAGCTAAACTAAGAAAACTTCAAATGGCATGGACACTGTTTGGTGCAGGCCATTCACTAACCACTTTAATCTTGCAGGATTCACTGCAACTTCTTCTTTAGACACTAGATATCCCAAAATGCGACATTCTCCAACCAAAATCCACACTTCGATAATTTGGCATAGAACTGGTTATCCCTAAGTGTACTTAACATAGACCCTAAATGTTCAACATGCTCTTTAGTGCTCCTCGAATACACCAAGATATAAACTTTGAAAAACACTACAAACGTATCCAAAAATGCATGGAACACACGATTCTTCAAGTCTATGAATATTGTAGGTGCATTGGTCAACCCAAACGGCATAATAGTGAACTCGTAATGACCGTATCTTGTCCTAAGTGCGGTATTTGATATGTCGTTATCCACAATCCTCAATTGATGATAACCTGATCACAAATCGATCTTCGAGAAGATTCCTGCTCCTTTCAATTGATCAAATAGGTGTCTATCCTAGGCAAAGTATACTTGTTCTTTATTGTGACCTTCTTTTTCACAATCACCACTGGTGCTCCCCATGGTGATGCACTTGGTCTAATATAAACTTTCTCCAACAAGTGATCCTACAACTCACTCATTTCTGCTGGATCCATTTTATACAGAGCCTTTGAAATAGGTGAGGTTCCCTGTACTAAATCTATGGTAAAGTCAATAGGTCAATTGGGAGGCATTCTCGGGATCTCTTCCGAAAACACATCTAAAAACTCATTTACTATTGCAATGTCCTCGGGTTTCTCCTTAACTTCACTATTGAGATTTCCTACATTGCATAAGAATATTGGGTTTCCTTTACTGACTAGCTTCACGAGCTATATTGTCGTGATGATTCCTACACTCCTAGGTTTACCAAAACGACGATAGGATACTACTTTACTAAGCTAGATCTCAAATGAACCTTTTTGTTTCTCACAGTCAGTCTTGGCTTTGAACATGGCCAACCAATCCATACTTAAAATTACATCCAACTCCCCTAATTCAAACTCAATCAGGTTAGAAAGGAAAATGGGTTTGGCTATGGTCAAAGGCACATTGCTATGAATATTGGTACGTTTCACTATACTACAAGTTGGTATAATTATGGGTACCTCAATGAATCTGGTTTCCAATATCCTTTGTCTTTTGCCAGTTTCCACTTTCAACCTTGTTCTTCCTAACTTATAGTCCATACAGATGAGCAACCTTTCTATTTATAGAGGGTATCTAGAGAAGTAATTATCTCTCCAGATAGTAACAACTGTAAATCTATCGATAGACATTGTCAAACCTTTGAGCTCGAAGCTCCTCCGTTTCCACCACTTCAGGTGCAAACCTAGATAGCTCGATGAACTTAGAATAATACTCCGTTACAGAAAAACCATCCATCTTCATCTCAATGAACTGTTGGGCTTTCTGTTTCTTCAAATAAGGTGGGTAAAACATGTTTCTCAAGGCAACTTTGAATGATTCCCATACAAATCCAGGTGTAGCTCTCAAGGCATTCTCACACCTTTTTCACCACGTATCAGCTTCTCCCCTAAGGTAATATACAACACTATTAACCCTAATGTTTCCGGGACAGTCCACATCTAATATTAACTTATCAAATTCTCTCAGCCAGTTCTCCAGTACACTTGGGTCAGACTCCCCTGGGCACAGTGGAGGCTTACTCTTGGCTACCTTCTTGAACATTTCCCCAACCGAATCATGAATTGGGTTCTGCCTAGTCTCTGCTAGGTCTTATAGTACTTCGGCTAGTTGCCTAACAATCTTGGCTACCCCTTGTTCAGCCAAGACTAACTTTAATGACTGAGTTCAACATGGACAACACTACTGTTACAGACCAACAAACCAATCAAATTTCTTTGCAATAATGCATAAAATTTTCGAACATGATGGTAAAGTGGCTCCACCTACTGGCCACCCCCTTGACTTGTTCGAACCACATAGCTAAGTGGTAACTAACCACGATACACTTAGTTAATAATTAATTTGATAAATTAAACACATAATCCCTTTGTGTTGATTGCTCGAACTCACTTGAACTAAAACAAGCTTAGAAACTTAGTGAAGAGTATTGAAATAAAACTAAGTACTTTTATTGCTTCAATGAGAATTCCACATCCGTTCATCAATGAACAACTTGTTCAACTAAAACCATAAATAGTAGCTTTGCTACTTTATTGTTCAACATTAACTGGAAAAATTAACTAAGACAAACAATACTCACATGCTATAGGCATCACGCATATCATCTCGTTTTCTGTAAGACTCTGGAGTGAAATCTTGATCCTCTGGATCATCCATGTTATCTTCAGGATCAGAATATTCATCTATAACCTCATCATCTTGGTGTGGCGCATTATTGACCTTATTATTAGCTTCAGACTCTACCTCAGATCCACTAGACAACTCAATAGTAGGTTCACGAACCACTAGATTCGGATTCTCAACCTCAACAACTTCATCATTATCATTCAATTCCTCATTTTCTTCCATCTCATACTCATCATCATCATCACCATCTATTCACCTAGACTTAATCCTGTAGAGAACCTACCATCTTCATAGCACATTTATGCTAATTCAATGATAGTAGTCATAACCTCAGTATCATACCTCCATCTACCATCTACAATGCCATATTTCCTCCAGTTAGGTGTATCATCCTCAAAATTCACATCACTAAACTTATGTTTAAGATCTATATAAGGTGTCCTATGGGGTAAACAATATACAATCATCTCAGGCATAATATCCATCTTCCTCGAATGTGGCATATTCTTAAACGTAGCCGAAATAGTTGCATGCAAACTCAATCTTCTTTACATACAAAATGGGGAGTCTCACTATCAATCTTCTCTAACTGTCCTAGATTGGGAAACTTTGAAGGCAACATTCTAAAATCCTGAAAATGCACAATTTAAAAGTCTTGTTGACGTGTTCCCATATAAGAAATCAAACCCCAAAAGAAAACAAATTAAGTTCATGGTGCCAAACAATTTCAATGCATAAGTACATGCTTAATCATGAATTATGATGCAATTAATCACATAAAGCAAAACAAAACATGATCAAAGCTTTAAATAAGTTCACTCAAACAAACACTTAGCGCATAAAAGACACTTAAATGCATACTTAGTCTAAATATGCCCTTCTTAATCTACCCTTTCATACTTAGAATAATAATAATTAAGAAAATATTTAAGAAATAACTTTTAATTTAGTTGAAATTATTTGAATTAAATCGAAAATTACTAATAAGTAATCAGATAACTAATTTTAATTAAATTGGAGTAATAAAATATTTTTTCAAAAATAATAAATAATTAATTAACTAATTAAATTCGGAATAAATAAATAAGTAATAAAAAAAGTAAAAAAAATTCGAAAATTCGAAAATTTCGAATAAATAGACAAAATTCCGAAAATAACTATTAGTAATTGAATAATAATAATAATTAAATAGTAAAAATCCCACTTATTCCTAAATAAATTTAAAGTAATTGTAATTTGACTTTTCAAAATATTGAGTACTCAAAATAACACTTTAACTTTAGGAAAGTAAAATTTCAGAACATCATAAAGTTCCTCAAAACCACTCAAATAGTATGAATTACTATTAATTAGCTTTTAAAATCGTAGTTTAAGGAATTATCACCTTGCACTATTATTCAATGCAAAGCAGCTCTTAACTAGAACTCTGCAAATACCACTTTGTAACACCCTAATAATTTCTTGCCCTTATTCAACCAATTTCCAATTTTAAAATAAGGAATTAACAAAGTATTACCGCCACCGTGATAACGGCTAAGGCTAGTACCAGAATTACGCAGCGGAATTAACTAACTTTCAAATAAATGAATAATAGTTAATGGTCTTACTACAAGTTGGAACCATAACGGCCCACCAAAATACTTTAAATCAAAATTCATTAACTAATTTGAAATCATTATAGTCTAGACTAAATAAAAAAAAACATTGCAAGTAAATAAACTTTCTGATTCAACCCCTTGAAAGATTACTTGGCCTACAAGTCACCTCTAGAAACCTGTTTATTAATATTCTACTCCCCAACAATGCAAGTGCAAATGATGGATCATCATAGGGTCATTACGGCAAAGGCCATGACCAAAACACAAAGCACGTAATCAGCGAAAGTTGAGTATACAAACAAGCAAGAATGAAATCCTATATCTATCATGCTTCATTCCAACGATAAATTAGATCACATGTGAAAGCCAACTAAGTAAGCAATTAATCATGAAGACAAGACTCGACTCTCGACACGACTCTTCACTCGTAGATTAATTAGAATAAGCTTCGAACGAGCCCAAAAGATATATCTAATACGGAAAAGTGTTGGGAGCAAACCAAACAAAAATAAAAAATATCCATTACAGAAGGGTGTTGGGAATCAACCAAACACCAAAATAAATAATAATAAAAATAACCCAATTGTTGGACAATACCGACAGAATTCAAGCGCATAAAATAAAAAGAAATGAAACAACATCTTGTATCATTAGTAGGAGTACAAGTTTTCCGGCAAGACTCCCCCCCATTGTTCATACTCGATCAAGGTATATACGTTCCAAGAGTTTTGAAGGTTGTTCTGGTTGCACTGTACGTTTATTAATATTTTGTTCACAAGGTGAACTCAAGACACAACAACAAGACATTTAATAAACAGATAACCAAACAATACTTCTTTTAAATCCATTAGGACTTGTGATCAAACACTCAAGACTCAAGTGATGTTACTCTCATTGTTCCTTCTCAATATACTATTGAGATTCCACGAATAGTCCTTAATTCAACTCACATTGACATCCAAACATACCCTCCATATGGGGTAGAATAAATAGTGCAACGAGGCACGAATACTTGGCTCAAAATATGTTAGACATTACGTACGATAGCATAAGAATAATCCCCTTGCATGTGAAACAACCCATGCATGCATAAAATACTTGAACAACATGCTTGATATTAAATTCAACAATCATAAAATAATCCCAACATGCTTGTTCACCCAAAATCCACAATTCCAATAATAATCCAAACATGTTCGTTCACAACATCAAACATGAATCCATAATAATCCAAACATGTTCGTTCACAACATCAAACATGAACCCATAATAATCCAAGTAGTATGAATCACAATAATAAAATATCACATGAATCCTCGTGAAAACGGTGGTCACCCTAGACATGTACGTACCTTGAATACCTAAGTACGGGGGCCACTTTGTGATTCAAGCCTCTAAATTAGAAATCACCTCCTATCATTAAAATATTGAAATTTAATTATTATTCATGTTCATTAAATTTCCAACAACTTTATTTAAATTTAAAACACTTGAATTAATTAGAAATTAATCGTTTGTTAATAAAATAATAGTTCTAATTAATCGTTTAAAACCCTAGCATGAAATTTAATTAATTTCATGCATAAAACCATTAAAAATTGACACTTTAAGTCTTAAAACGAATCTGAAAAATATAATTGATTACCATAATTAAAATTGTTTTCTAATTATGTTAATCTATTAGGTTTTAAACCAAAACCCTAATCATAGTTTATAATTAAACCATTAAAACTAATAAAAATTAAAGCTTTAATATATACTTCAAATCTGAAAATTATAACCACTATAATTAAAATCATTCTCAATAATCTAATCACATCAATCCTAAACTTTGGTGTTCATAACCAATCCCAGCATAATAATCAATTAAAATCCAATATATATATAAATAATAAAAATTCATCATTTAAAACATAATTTAAAATAGAGATAGATTAGGAAGAAGAGAAAGTATACCGGCCGACCTTAAGCACGACAACGGTCAAGGTGAGTCGTCGGAAAAGAGGGACGAGCCAATGGGGTGCACGACGCAGCAAACTAGACGAAGGGAGAAGGAAGGAAGCACGAGTTGCTGCCGTTGTGGCCTAGCTGCGGGCACAGCGCGCTGCTGTTGTTGCCTCTGCGGCCTGGTTGCGGGCACTGTGCGGAGATGCGGGCACAGCTGCAAGCACAGCGTAGGGACGCGGGATGCCTTGCACACGGTCGAACGGGAGAGTAAAGAGAGGGAGGGAGTTCCATGAGGGAGAAGAGAGAAAAGACATGAGAGAAACTTAGGGCTTAGGAAAAATAAGTGGAGATTTGTGAGGTATCATGGGGTATTTATAGGTTTCGTATCCCTTAATGGGCTAGGTTTTAAAAGACTCCTTTCGGGCTTCATTAAATAAAGACCGGGCTTACTTTAGTTTGTTTGGGCTAGAATTGAATAAGGTTATTGAATTAGGTTCTTTGTAGAGATTGGATCAGGCTTTAGAATAATTTGAATCGTTCTATTTTCAGAACCCAAATAAATTCCCAACTTGAAAATTAAATTAACTTCGTAGCTAATTAAAAATAATAAATACTTTTAATTAATAAATACATTTAAATAACTTTACTTAAATGCGATTTAAATTCGTAAAATAATAAAAATGATTTATAAATATAATAAAATATATTTATAATTACTTAAAAATACGAAGTATTACATGCAACCGCAATACTCAACCTATTCTTCGCGAAACGCATCTCGTTCTTCGCGAAATTCATCATGTTCTTCGTCAAACTCATCCTTTTTTCGACCTTGGATCTTTGAGGTAAGCAACCTTACTTCTTTTTAATGTTCTTTCCATTTCTTTAGCAATTCTTGGATGGTATGTACTTTTTAGCAACTAGTCGGCGAGAGGTGAGCAATAAGGGTGGTAGATGCCAGGTAATATATTGTCGCGTTGGTTCATTTTTTGAGTGTATATGTTTAGGGGGGTTTTTTTTTATGTATCGTATATTCCTACCGGTTTTGAAATTTTTAATTTCGAAGGAGTCGCCACCAAATATTTTAAGGGTCCGGTTCGGAAGGACAAAAATTGACTCTTTTGGATAAGGCATTGAATCTTAGAAACCGAACGTGTGAGATTCGGGCACGGGAACAAACCGCTTATTTTGCAAGCTTTAAAAGTACATTCAAATACAAGACAAGGATCGTTTTCGTGAAATCCTAATCATGACACTAAGTTGGTTGAATAATGCATTTAGAACATTGAAATTGCTACTTGTACGTGGTTACTATGCTTTAAAGTTAATTAAAGGAACCTAAGGACGGTTTGTCCAAAAATTATCTTTGTTAAGCGTGATGTAACATTTGTATATTGTTGTATTTAGCATGTTGGGTGATGAAAGCGATAAACATGTAAAGCATCATCACAAAAATGAAGGAATTATTGAAATGCGTACAAAACCACGTCGCCTTAATAAAGACGAGAAAAGAGTCCGATATTGAAATTGCGGAATTATAATTACGATATTGAAAGTGCAGAATTGAAAATGCGGAATTTAAAGTGCGGTATTGAAAGTGCGGTATTGACAGTGCGATATTTAAAGTGCGATATTTAAATAACGATATCAAAAGTGCAATATTGAAATGACGATATTGAAATTGTATTATTGTATTTGAAATCCGAACGCCAAGCAACTTCTTAATAATAAGTGTGCCCGACACGGATTCAATTCTCTAAAAATATTAACTTTAGATGAGTTGCTCATCTTAAAGCATCATTGATTTTGGATATAGAACTTGAAATGAAACTTTGAACTTGAATATAGAACTTGAACATTGAAATTAGGAGTTTAGACTCTTAAAGATTAGACCTTTACATGTTAAAAGGCCTCACCTTTAATATACTCCATGATTTGAAATTGATTCTAGTTCAATGAGAAATTGATCTCACTTAAACATCATTGAATATTGAACATAGAACTTGAATATTGAAGATAGAAATTGAAATGCTTGTGTGTTCTAGTTTGGAAAAGGGTTTGCACTTTTCCTAACATCCTTGAACTTTTGAAAAGACTTGTATTTTGTAAAATTGTATGGTGATTGTTGTAAGGAATACTTTCAAGAGTGAAAGCTTCAACTTACTAATCATATTTTTTGAAATCAAAGCATAAAGATTGAAACTTGTAGAACGAGTTTGGATGCTCATTTGAGGGGGTTTCAAGTATGAAATACCTTCAAAGATTACTCCTTTTTGGCATTTCCTAGTTCAAGTGTGTATGAATCAACACAAGAACATCATAGGATTGGTAAACTTGAAAATAGAAAGGTATAAACTTTGATTGAATCATAGTGATTTTGCATTAGAGATTTGGATTACCTTGATATGTTTGGGTTAATTCTTGGATTAGTGCTCCCAATTTCTTTAATATTTTAGAAAATTGTAGGAATTGAAAATGGGGGAATCGGATTTGTGTTTTGATTTTTGAGTTGAAAAACCAGTATTACGACGTTGTATTGAATTGTCCCCCCCCCATTTGGGGTGAAAATGGGGGTTTAAATAGAAGATTATCCGGCTAAATGCCAAGACACGTCAACGTCTGACGTAGATGACGTGTCTCAGGTCGCGCCAAACAAGGACGATGACGCCGTCCTTTTGCTTTGTCTTGTAGTTTTGTACCTTGTACGCGCTTGTACGATTTTTGGCACGTAGCTTTACTTGGAGGTTAAGGAAGTTTGCGACTAAAAACACTCCCTTTTTCGTATTCGAATTTTGTATTTTGGACTCGGTTTTACAGGACGGGGCCCGGCATGCTCGGTTTTATGGGTCGGCGCCCGATTTTGGATTGCTTAACGGCATTTCGACCAAAAACGACCTTGTAAGACCAATGGAGAGGTCCATTGGGTGAGATTATCTTTGTTGAATTTGATTTTTGGAAATTGAATTTTGTACCGAGTTCCAAAATGAATTGGACTTTGGATTTTGGATTTTGGAATATATTTTAGCAATTAGGACTTCCGTACGGAGTTGTACTAACCACCAAGCAAGGATAATGGTTTCTTCATCATCCCGTTATGGGAGACACAAATTAGATGTCTACAATATACGTCGATCCTCCTTGTTTCTTCTTCACCGGTCCTTAAGCCGTATTCTGTTATACTGTGCAGATGACATGGCGAGAACCAAACAAACGGCTGACCCTACTCGCTTACGACTACGAGACAAGGCTTTAATGCCTCCTCCTGAGGGAAATTCCTCTACTGAGCCGACATAGGATGTCAATTTTGCCAAGCTCTTTCAGAAGATCGATGACTACGCTGACCAAGGAGAAAAGGGGGCGGCTAGTTCTTCTGAGCGTACTCAGGTAGATGAGGTGCTTCAAGGGACTCATGCTAATCTGGAGGTGTTGGACCCTCCTCCGACCCTGGTTAGGTGCGGTGGACAAGAAGAGGCTAACTTTCTTCCCTTGGAAATTCATCCACGTCAAGGATGGATGAAGTGGCTCGATAAGTACGGCGCCGACTATCGGGATGGTCTATGCGTTGGTGAGGGGTATGAGCTGAGATTGTCGGCGGACATGGAGTCGACGGTGAGTCTTTTGGCGGACGGAGAAATCCCAGTTTATGTCGCCGCCATCAAACTTGGCATGAGCTTCCCTCCTCATCCCTTCGTTGTGGACATTCTAGACGGCTTTAATATTAGGGGTGCCCAGCTCACTCCGAACTCATGGGATAGCGTGTTTGTTAATATTACCAAGTGTGCCCTGAAAGGGGTTCGGCCGTCTTTCTCAGCCTTTCTCCACTTAGTATCTATTTTCAGATCTCCCAACGCCGCTGATGGGTGGTTTACCTTGAGCATCCGGGGTGCTTACCATGCAGTCATGGGCAAACCTTCTAAATGGATTAAGTGGAGAAAGAGATGGGTCGTCTTTCACACAAATGACAAAGAGATGTATTACAGGATGGGCCGATGAAGTACAGTGGCTAACTACATGGATCATGAGGAGGTGCTTCCACCTTTGACGGCGGCTGAATGGGATCAGATAAACATTATTTTCAAGTCCACCTCCCACCGCCTCTCGGCTGAAAAGGTCTTTTTATATGCCGACACAATGGTTGCCGCACGTAAACCAATTTGCGAATGAGGCGTTCCTAGCTTCCGTTGGTTTAGGATATTAAATGTCTAAAGGTAGCGAGTGGTTTTGTGATTTTGCCTTTTATGGAGCTTTAACTTGTCCCTATTTGTTATACACTTGACCATCATTTATGTGTTTTTCAGAGGAAGGCACGAGTCGGCTGAAGGACACCGACATTAGCCTCATCCAGCTTTTTCTTCATTCATCCAGAGATGATTCTGTTAAAGGCTTCCACTTGCCCATTTTCTTATGGTCGTCCCACTGAATAAAAGTGCCTTGCAATACCGTGCTCTGCTAACCAATCTGTGAGTTTAGGTGTTTGAAACTGAGGGCCATTGTAAAACACATTGGACTGAGGTACCCCAAAATGAGTGATGATGTTTCTCCAGATGAATGCTTTCACATCATAATTTTTGATATTTTTCAGTCCCTCCGCCTCCACCCACTTGGTGAAGTAATCAACAGCAACAATAACATAACGTCGCCCTCCTGATCCCGCGGTATACGGGCCTAGCAGGTCCATGCCCCATTTAGCAAAAGGTATTGGACTAGTTATGGGCGTTAAAATTTGAGCTGGCCGGTGAATCAGATGAGCAAAGCGTTGGCACTTGTCACACCTTTTGACCAAGGAAAGTGCATCTTCTCTCAAGGTAGGCCAGTAATAGCCGGTATGGAGTGATTTTTCAACCAAGGCTCTTCCTCCAATATGTGAACTGCACAGTCCTTGGTGAAGATCTTCCAAGATCTCCTGCCCCTTTTCAGATGTCACACATCGCAGAGAGTAAGAATTTTTTTATAGTGTGTAGTTCCATATTTCGAACCAAGAGCATTTCTTCTTGAGCTTTGCAGCTTGTTTTTGGTCGTCTGGCAGGACACCATTCATTTTGAAGTTGATGATATCATTCATCCAAGTGGATGTTCTGTCCAGAACCATCGCCTCAATCAACTCGATGCTATTCTTGTCCTTTACTTCCCAGAATACGTGACGTAGGGTGTCACAGGAGGTCGAACTAGCTAGCATAGACAAGGCATCAACCTGATTGTTCTCTGACCGAGGGACCTGTCTCACTTCGAAACTCTTCAAGCTTTGATATACTCTACTTCTTGGTGAACAACCTTCATATACTTTATCATTTTAGGGTCTCTTACCTCATAGTCCCTGTTGACTTGGCTGACAATGAGTTTGGAGTCGGATAGTGCCAAAATTTCCTCGGCTCCTGCCACTTGGCACATTTGAATGCCATAGAGTAGTTCTTCATATTCAGCCTCATTGTTAGACGCTTCAAAGTTAAAGCGCATAGCATACTCGTACGTGTCTCCCTCGGGTGATTGGCAAATTATTCCAGCTCCACACCCTTTCTGCGTAGATGAACTGTCCGCATAGACCGTCTAGAAGGTCTTCTTATCATTGGAGAAAGTGAGCGTTGTCATTTCCACAATAAAATCAGCAAATTCCTGCCCTTTAATGGCTTTTCTTGGTTCATACGTGATGTCAAATGCATTAAGTTTAATAGCCTGATTCAGCATGTGCCCGGCTGCTTCTAACTTTGTGAACGACAACTTTAACGGTTGATCAGTGTAAACTACCATTCTGTGAGCCAGAAAATAAGGACGTAGCTTCTTGCTTTCCAGGAACAAGTCCAAGCCAAACCTTTTTACCGAGGGATACCTTATCTCAGCATTCTGTAAGACATGACTCACAAAATAGACGGGCATCTGAACCCCTTCTCTTTCAGTGAGGAGAACGGCACTCAATGAATGTTCTAACACTGCCAAGTACATGTATAGGACTTATCCCTATAGAGGACTGACGAGCCAATGTAGAGTATTTTTTTTTTGGTGTTAGCATCCTCTTCACCTTAAGGCTAATCCGGATTCGGGGCGAGTTCTGGGTGGATAGGTTCTAGTCGCCTCCCAATTGTTGTTGCGGGGGATCGAACACAAGTTCTCCCTACAAAGTTCAGCCCCAATCACCATCGATCCAACAAGAAATTAGTAGCCAAGGTAGAGTATATAAGTGGTCTTTCAACCTCAAAAAGGCCGTCTATCCCTCAGTTGTCCACTCGAACTTGGATTTCTTTTTTATTGTTCTGAAAAAGTAATGGAATTTTTTATGAGTTCTAAAAAAGTAGAGGCCGTCTATCCCTTTGCTTTTCTTGCGGCAGAAGTTTAGTTAATGGATCTGAGATGTTGTCGTCAGTTCCAAACTTCTTTTCTTTCCACAAACATAGAAGGTGAAATCTACGAATTGAAGTACATTCTTGACTCTCTGGTGGTGTCTAGGCTCCTTTGCCTGTGCAGTAGCTCCGTTATTGTCACAATATAGAGCTATTTGTCCTTTAATGAAGGGGACTACACCAAGTTCACCTATGAACTTCCTTAGCCAAATAACTTCCTTTGCTGGTGTTAGGTTATGATACATATGAAAAACATAAATCATGCGGAAAAACCTTAATGCCAGGAAACATATTATTTACACATAATCAGTTAGCATAATTTAGACGCATAGACTTTGTAGCGTGCCCTCCCTAGCTGCGCCCGAACCGAACAAGAACAAGTCTTTAGGACTCCAAGTGTCGTCCCTTCGTAGATAGTCCACAGCACGTCCGGATCCGCCTTCAGATTGACCAACTAGAATCGCCCTTAAGGTACTATTATTTTCGGCTAAATGGGCAAGTAATGTGACTGATTTTTCTGCTCAAAAATCACAGCTTTTATTGTATGAATACTTGTTAAAAACCTCGTGCATGAATTTATGACCCTAGGCATATATTTATAGAACCATGGAAAAGGATTTCGAATCCTGTTAGAATACTAATTAATTAATTAGAATCCTTTTAGAACTCTAAATAATTAATTTTATCTTTTAGGATTAGGATTTAATCATAGCACGAATTCCGATAGCTTTAGGATTCGTATAGCACGCACAAGAGCACGAGCACGAGCACCGAACAGCCCGCGCGCATGCCTCGCGGCCCACGCGAGCTGCACGACGCCTTGGCCCAATGCTCGCAGCCCATTCGCTGAGCGCGCGCGCCATGCCTTGCTGGGCCTGGCCTTGCGCTGGGCCTGGCGAGGCTTTGGCGTGTGTTGATGCGTGTGGCTTGCTGGGTGACGGCCTGGCTTCGTGCTGGGCCTTCGTCTAGCAACTCTCGTCCAATGCTAATTCGTACGTTACGCTTCCGATTAAATTCCCGATTCCGGAATTCATTTCCGATACGAACAATATTTAACATTTTCGATTCCGGAATTAATTTCCGTTTCGAACAAAAATTTAATATTTCCGTTTCCGAAATTATTTTCCGATTTTGAAAATACTTCCGTTTCCGGAAATATTTCCGATTCCGGCAATATTTCCATTTCCGATAATATTTTCCGATACGTACCATGTTTCCGTTTCCGGCAACATCTACGACTTGGATAATATTTATATTTCCGATACGATCCATATTTCCGTTTCCGGCAATATCATCGTTTCCGGAGTATTCATTTACTTGACTTTGACGATCTTAGCTCCCACTGAAACCAAGATCCGTTGATTCCGAATAACCATAGATGGAGTATTTAATGCCATTAAATACTTGATCCGTTTACGTTCTATTTGTGTGACCTACGGGTTCAGTAAAGAGTAAGTTGTGGATTAATATCATTAATTTCACTTGAACTGAAGCGGCCTCTAGCTAGGCATTCAGCTCACTTGATCTCACTGAATTTATTAACTCGTTAATTAATACTGAACCGCATTTATTAGACTTAACATTAAATGCATACTTGTGATGAGCGACATTTATGTCGTTCCAGGCTTAGGATTTTATAGAGTTTTATTATGCTTTTTTGATAGTTTTATATAGTTTTGCTGCATTTTTATCCCCTTATTCCATCTTTGCGCTTTTCAGGTAAAAATGTTGAAAATGATCGAAAATAGCTGAGAATTGCTCGAACAGGTCCTGTGCGATCGCACGGGTCTACAAAGTTGTCTCCAAGGTCAAGGCAATGTGTGAGTTCGTGCCCCAAAAGTGTGCGTTCGCACGAATCCCGAAAATCAATGTAGGAACTCCAAGGGATGTTGTGCGTTCGCACCACAGAAGTGTGCGCTCGCAAGGAATTTCTGTGCGCTCGCACTGAATTCCTGTGCGAGCACAGAAGGATTTTATGAGAATTAGCCAAGCTACAGCCGTGCGATCGCACGGTTGTTGAGACCAATCGCACGGCACGAAGGAGGAGAATCCTCGCAGAGCCCGTTCGCACAGATGCACAACACGATCGCACCTGGGTCTGCCCGTTCGCACGGCTGCGCCGGATTCAGTTTTCGAGTTTAAATCTCTTATTTTTGGGGTTTAGTATAAATAGGATTTTCTTTATTTTCAATGGACGCCTTTATTTTCAGAAATACATTTTTAGAAGTTTTGAGATTTTTGTTCTTCAAGCTAGAGAGAGAAACTCTTTGATTCCAAGCATCAATTCTGTAATTTCTTGAACTCCTCTCTTCTTTATGCAATTAAATTCTTAGTTCCTTAATTCTTGCACTTGCTTTGTTGTTAATTGTTTTTCAATTCCTTAATATCTTGAATTCTTGATTTCAATTGTGAAGTTACTTTGATTTTCAGTTTGTGATTTGATTGTGCAATTGAACTCTCAATTCTCTACTTCTTCTCCTTAAATTTCATGTTTGCTAGTTTTGAACTAATGGATAGCTTGATTTTTAGAATGATTAGTGAGTAGTTTTAGGTTAGGGAAAGGAAGAAACTAGGGGATGAATTAGGGGAAATAGATTATTGATTGTTGGTTGATTCATGTGATTAAATAAGATTTGATGATAGGATATCCATGCTAGTTGAGTGGTAGTTGCAAATGCTATTCGATTAGATTCCCGTGGAACGATAGGATAGGTTTGGCAAGACAATGTGGGCCTATCTTGTGTGATCAAATGGCGGTACCTATTATATGCTAGTTAGTTTAATCTAGGATTAGGCGAAAGCTCTTCCGTGGATTAGACGCTTAGCGTTCCCTATTCGAGAGGTGGCGGGTTCGTCTTTAGATGCCATTTGCCTAATCACCATTTCGTTGCATGATCACCATTGCTAAATAGTTGAATTGATTTCCCCCGGTTTCCCTAGGCTATCCCCGACTCCCTAACGTTTCCCTTTCTTGATTCAATTTTACATAATTCTTTGTTTGTTTTTAGATTCTTCAAAGTGACAATTCAAAACAAATCCTTGATCACACTAGATTGACTTCCAACTCAATAACTCACCGTTTCTTTGGGACGATCCCTTTGCTTACCGCTTGCCGGTAGTTGAAGTGGTTTTATAAATATTGTTTGCATAGGTGGTTTTCTATCAACGACGGAAAACACGTCTATCAAAATGGCGCCGTTGCCGGGGAACGGTCGTTTTTAGTTGAGACTAGTTCATTATTTGAAAATACAAAAAAATATTTCATTCTTGCTTTAGTTTTTCCTTTGCATTGCTCACGATTTTCTTGAGTGTTTATGCTTGATAGGGGACGTGCTCGTCAAAGGATCCTCCATCCTCTTGACCTTGAATTGGAAAGGACTCTTAGGATACTTAGGCGTGTTCGATCTAGCTCGTCAAATCATAATCGGTTTGAAGCTTTGACTGTTGACACGGAACAAGAAGTGAGTGAGCAAGCTAGTGAGAACATGGCTCTCCCGGTTAAGAACTTGGGAATACCGGGAGCATTTGAAGCTACGTGTGGGATTCAAGCACCAACTACATGTGCTAATAATTTTGAGATCAAGCCCGCCTTGATCAACTTGGTGCAAAGTCATCCCTTTTGTGGGAAAAGAAATGAGTCGCCTCACGAGCATCTCAAGTAGTTTGAGCACTATTGTGACACAATAAAACACAACGGTGTAACCTCGGATTATGTGAGGTTGACTTTGTTCCGCTTCTCCTTGCTTAGGCGTGCTAGTGATTGGCTTGACAAGGAGGTCAAGCCCAACTCACTTCGCACATGGAATGAAGTAACTAGTGCTTTCTTGAACAAGTTCTATTCTCATGGGAAGACGGCGGAATTTTGCCACAAGATTCAATCATTTGAGCAAGGGAGTGATGAATCGCTTTTCGAGGCTTGGGACCGATTTAAGGAGTACCAAAGGGAGTGCCGCCATCATGGGATTCCCAAGTGGTTGTTGCTACAAACCTTTTACTTAGGATTGAGTCCAAGCTCGAAAACAAGTCTAGATGCGGGCGCGGGAGGCCCAATTATGAACAAAACGGAAGATCAAATTGAGGAGATAATTGAGGATGTAGTTAAAACCTACCAATCTTGGCATGTAGGTGCAAGGAGTTATGATGGGAAAAGTAGTAGTGAGGATGGTAAGGGTGCGGTGTACGCCATAGAGCAAGCACGGATGATAGAGAAGCTTAGCTCGCGATTAGAGAAGCTTGAAAATACACCATTTGCGGGAAGCGCATCAAGCAAGCCACCATCGCCGTCTACAATTCCACCTCCTTCGGCCACTCTTCTCAATAAGGGGAAGGGCAAGGTTAGTTCTTATGACACAATGCCCCCGGGCACTTCTTTTTGTGAAAATTGCCAAGACTTTAGTCATTCCCCCAATGCATGCCCTTTGGTTCATAACTTGTCATTTGTGGATTTTGGACCTTCGTATGAAGGTGATTTTGAATTGGAATATGCTCATGCCTTGAATGAGAGGTCTAGGAATGATAACAATTTTACTAGGCAACCTAGAGCTCCCATGTATGGTCCCCACCAAGGCTACGGCCAAGGAAGTGGGTATGATAACCAAGGCCGAGGTGGCTATAGAGCGCAAGGCTATCAAAGCCAAGCACCCTATGGTCAACCTCAAGGCTTTGGCAATCAAGTCCATTACAATCAAGGAAGTTATAATCCCAACCATCTAGGTGGAGGGGGTTACAACTACCCCTATGGGCAAGCTAGGGGCATTTCCAATGGGGGTTATCCATTGAGTTCGGGAGGTCCTTATGGTGCTTCACAACTTCCACCTCCCGGATTCAACGGCCCTAGATCTTATGGCAATCAATCCAACCCAAGTGGTTATGGCGTTGCACCTCCACCACTCCCGCCTCTCAAGTCAAATCTTGAGGCTCTCATGGAGTCGTTTGTGGGGGTGCAAGCTAAGAAAAACGTTGAATTTGAGGATGGATTCAAACAATCCAACACTCATCTTAAGATGATTGAGACCCAACTAGCACAACTTGCTAGCACCATCAAGGAGCAACAAGTGCACACAAGTCTCCCACCCCAAGGTCAACCTCCTAAGCAAATCTACGCAATTGTGACAAGGAGTGGGAAGATTTTGGATGATGGTGCTACGCATGTTGAAGCTCAATGCTCTAGGGGGGAAAGTTCTAAGGGAGATGAGTCCTTGGACCATGATGATGAGGAAGGGAAGTCTCATGTCGATGACATGAGTGATGGTGATAAGTCGAAAGAGACTACCCTTCTTCCTCTCCCAACTCCTACTCCCCCCTACCCTCAAAGATTTGCCGGTAAGAAGATGGATGACCAATTCCACAAATTTTGGGAAACCATTAGCAAACTTTATGTGTCATTATCTTTTACTGAGGCACTCAAATAAATGGCCCACTACTCTAGATTCATGAGGGATATTCTTAGTGGCAAGAGAGGGTGTGAACCCAAGGAGACCGTTCAACTCACGGAGAATTGTAGCGCTCTAATTCAGCACTCCTTTCCCCCAAAACTCAATGATCCCGGGAGTTTTTCTATTCCTTGTAGCATTCAAAAGCTAAAATTTGAGAATGCTCTTTCTGATTTGGGGGCAAGTGTGAGCATCTTGCCATATAAGATCTTTGAGAGGCTTAATCTTGGTGATCTCTCTCCTACCGCTATGTCATTGCAACTAGCCGATCGATCGGTTATGTTTCCATTGGGTAGGATTGAGGATGTTCCCCTCGTGGTTGGCAAGCTTACTTTTCTTGTTGACTTCATTGTCTTGGACATCGATGAGGATGCCCACACTCCCATCATCTTGGGGAGGCCATTCTTGGCCACCACGGGTGCTCTTATCGATGTGCAAGGGGGACTAATCACCTTGAAGGCGGGAGATGCCAAAGCTAGCTTCAAGCTTACTATTGATGATCAATGTTGCTCCAAAATGAAGAGTTGCATGAAAATCGACACTCTTGCTTGTGTTGAGAACAACCACTCTTGTGCTAATTCTTCTAACAATTTTCATGTTTCTAAGTACGCTAATGAGCTTGCTAGGGCCTCTCTCGATGACAAGGAAGTCCATGGAGACCCAAAGGCGCTTGGGGATGAGTTTGATGATGTTGTAACCATCCCCGAGTTATTTGAGATGCATGATGATGATGTTAATGGAGATAAACACTCCAAAGTGTTCCATAGGTTGGCTAAGAAATCCAAGCAGTCCAAGAAGGTCAAGAATCCATCAAATCCCGAGGAGGGGCATTTTGGTTGATCATTTGGTTTCCGCCTCTTGAAAGGTGATATCGGTAAGATCTTTGTGCCCAAAGGGGCAAAGAAGTGCATGGTGACTAGTGTTGACCCAAGGTTGGTCGTGTTCGACCCCCCTTGACCTTTTTTTTGGAGGGGGGGGGGGTCGTCAAGCTAATGACGTTAAACGAGCGCTTCCCTGGAGGCAACCCGGTTGTCTAACTCTTGTACTAATTAGTTTTTGTTCTTCACTTTTTTGTTTTCATCCTTTTAGTTTTCTTTTCTAATAAATGAATATGAGGAGTTGGGTGTGTATTAGTCGGGCAAGGCCAAGAAGCTTAATTCCAGTTCTGTGCGATCGTACCGCTGATTCGTGCGGTCGCACAAAACTGGAAAAATGAGGCAGTAGCTCCCAGCAGTTTGGTGCGTTCGCGCAGATGTTTTGTGCGTTCGCACGGGTCGAGCAGCGCGATCGCATAGATGTTCGGTGTGTTCGCACAGGTCGAGCTGTGCGATCGCACGGATTGCTTATGCGTTCGCACGGGTCGAGCAACCCGAATTCTGCGTTCGTGCTTAAACAGAAACACGCCCCTTCTTCTTCATTTCTTCACTTCATTTCTCATTTCTTCACCATCTCTCTACTTTTATCTCTACTCCAACTCCTCAAATTCCATTTCCTACTCAATCCCTCTCACTCATTTCACTCTCAATCACTCACATTCACAAATTCATCTTCATCCCTCACTTCAAAACCAATAATTTCAGATTTTTTTCCAAAAACCCCTAATTTCTAGGGTTTGTGTGAACATTGATTTTGTGATTCCTTGTTGTGATTGGAGCTTTGGAGTTTGCCTTTGGGTGATCTTGTCTACCTCCCTTACTTGTGGTGACGATTTCTTTCCCTTCTTTCTTCATTGTTCTTTACATTTAAGCTCATTGTTCATACTATTTGGGTGAAATTCTGAAATCTTTGATTTTGATTGATTGGATTTGCATGTTTGTTTTTGTATTTGTTCCTTGCTAGTCTACACTTGTTATGCATGTTTCATTATGAATATTCGTAAAGACTAGTCTATTGGTAGATTTTTGGTGAAATGTTGGTGGAGTTCTTAGTGGGTTGTTGTTTTTGGAGGATGAGGATTGGTTGATGAGGATTGTTTAGATTGAACTTGAGTGGTGAAGTGATACTTGTTGGTGATAATTTTGATAGTACATTGTAGCCTTTTTTACTAACTTAGTTTTTCCTTTTGCCTTGGATTATGTCTCTTTTCTTGCTTGTGTATAGATTTTTGCTCCTTAAGTTTCATCATGATAACCAAGCGATCAAAGAAGGGACCCAACTCCCAAGCGAACAAGCGAAAGGCTATCACCCCTCCGGCCTTCGAGACTTACAGAATTTCATTTCCGGAGCAACGGTCTTGGACTTACTATGAGGAATTGTCTAAGCGGAACATCCGCCCGACAAAGTTCTATGACAAGAAGGCCTTTCAAACTTTGGGGTTTGAGAAGGAGCTTAACACTTTGATTGCGGGGCTCGATCTGGAGGATTTTTTTACCATGAGTGCCAATACA
Organism: Spinacia oleracea; assembly: GCF_020520425.1. Classification (NCBI taxonomy): domain Eukaryota; kingdom Viridiplantae; phylum Streptophyta; class Magnoliopsida; order Caryophyllales; family Amaranthaceae; genus Spinacia; species Spinacia oleracea. The sequence continues at coordinate 45,946,782 of NC_079487.1, read as the reverse complement.
TACAGGAGAGTCACTCTCGAGGTTCTTTCCTCGGCTAGGAGGCGCCGAGTTCATGACAATGGAAAAGAGTCGGTCGAGCTTCATTTTCAAGCATTCAATAATCAACATGTGCTCACCGACGAGGCGATCAATGATTTCTTCACTATCTACCCAAACCGGGGTTTGATCGTTAATCCGTTGGCGGAGTGTGCGGACTCCTATGATGAGAATATTTGGTGGGGAGAGCTCACGGGAGAGGAGAAGAAGTTCATTTCCTCCTCGGCCAAGTCTTCTTCTTTTCGTCACCCCGCCGTCCGTTACTTGAACCGCATGCTCCTATATGCGGTCTTTGCAAAGGGAGCCATCGGATCCTTGTCAAGTGGGGAACTTGGTGCCCTATGGTTATCCACGGAAAAGGATGAAGGGATCTTGGATTTTGGGCAGCTGTTGATCACCCGAATCATTGAGCATCGGGACGGGCAACCGACTAGTGGGGATATTCTCTTAGGTGGGGTGCTCACTCTTCTCTTGAGGGCACTCCCCGGTGATCCCTATGAGCACACCCTAGCTGAGTTGGATGAGGTTCCTGGAGGGGAATTCCTTGACTTGAGGACACTCTCCAATGCCAAGTGGATCAAGGCCACCAAGGATGACAAGTATATTTGGACGGTAAAGCAGCGAGATTGGTGCATCCTTCCCAATCCCGCCATCAGTTCTTGGACTCCTAATGTCCGGTACTTGCTTCCCCGTGACCCACGATTCATTGCCTAAGAACAACAGCTTCCTCCACCTCAACCCGCTCCGGAGTCTCCTCCCCGTGGTCCTCCTATCTTGGAGCCTTCCCCTAATGAGGGTGGTACGTCCTCTTCTTCCTCTCCTTTTGATTTACATGGCTTGCAATCTACCCTTGCGGCTATCTTGCAAGGACAAGAGAACCAAGCTAACACCTTGGATTCTCTTGCTTCTCGAGGGAGCCGCACGGGGGATTCTTATCCCGATTATGACTCGTCCTACTACAGTAGGCGGGTGTACGATTTCCATGTTGACAAAGGGGATTTTTCCCCCTATGTCAACTATCCCTATCACCCTCCCCAACAAGGGCCCATCCCTAGTTGGAATGAGGAGCGTACACCCACCTACCCGTATTGGACGGGCCCATCCCAACCCGGAGTCACTCCTCCCTCTTTTCCGCCTTATGATTATACCATGATGGGCGGGAGTGACTACCGAGGTGACCACATGTATCCCACTCCCCCACCGGTTGATCGGCCAGATGGTTGGCCCGAGGATTTCACCGGGTGGCCTAGGGGGTACATGGGAGGTTGGGATGGTCCCCGAGGAGAGCCACCCCATGGAAACTACCCTTCGGCCCGAATATGGTTGGCCGCCTTACACCGATGCTTCGGGGCCTGATGTGGACCCCACCTACAATGTCACCCGTTTCACCGACGATGCGGCTCGTGCTCATCGCCTTGAGCGGGATGACTTTTGGAGGATTTATGATTCAAAGGGTAAGGCGCGTGCCCCGGGTCCTTCTTCTTAGGGTTCCCTCCGTTTCTCCCCCATCTTGATGTGATGGTATGCTTGCGATTAGCTTGGGGGAGAATTGCGGAGTGGGGGTTTACTTAGGGATCTTTTGCAGCTTGTTGGTGTTGTTGGTCTTCTTGCCACTTCGTGTGGTTGTATATATGATGATGATGAGTCTTTGATGATATTTTTGGTTTGTTTTGGCCATTTGGCCCTTGTCTACTGACAGTTTTTCTTGCTTGTTTTTTAGCATTGTTTTGGTATGTTTCTTTGTGGTGGGTTCACACTTTCCACCTTGTGCCTTGTCCGTCTATTTTTGGTGAGTTTGTTCGGGTTTTAACGGTTCTTTGCGGGACTTGCTCCCACGATACTTCCGGTAACATCCTTCTAACTCTATTGCATTCTTTAGGGGACGGGCATACATCATGTTGGGGCATTTGGTTGGATGGGTAGCTGTGCCTCTCCTTGCTTAGTTTTAGGCCTTGAGGACATGGCCTAATTCTAGCTTGGGGGGAGTTTTGTGTGTGGATGCCTACTTGTTGATGCTCATTGTTATGAAATCATACCATTATATGCTTGTTTCTTTGTTTTTAGTTCAATTTAGCTTGATTTTTAGTTTCTTTTCTTTTCCTTTTTGTTTGTTTCTTTTTGTTTCCTTTTTGGTGTGTTTTCTTATTTTCTTCCATTTCCTTTTGTTTTGATTTTCTTTTCGTCAAGGAAAATTTGTCTAGGTTTTCTTAGGCAACATTCTTGATTGGGGCATATAAAATTGGAACTTGTAGATTAGAATGCTTTTATTCCTAGTTGGTAGATTTTTACACGGTTCTTAATGTCTTGGGTCTAGTCTAGGATTTGGTGTCAAGAAAGTTGGTTGAACTATGGGTAGCATGCGTCATGATCTCTTGCACTACTACAAATCCCGCCTTTTGGAGAGGTCAATCACTCTCAGCTCTTCTTTCGAAATTATCGAACTATCGAACTTTCGCATGCAAGAAGGCAGCTGTCACTGGCAGCTCAAGCTTGTTTAACAGCCTAAGGAAGTTCCTAACACAGGGGCTGCTGACTTGCTAAGTTAAAGACCAATGAGTGAATAACTCAGCATGTTGGTGCTCAACCTAATCACGCTTTTTGGACCGTTTTTCGACGCTAAAAAGCGTCGATAAATTAGCCCTCGACGCTTTAAGGAAGCGTCGAGAAAATTAAAGTCGAGAATATTCTCGACGCTTTTTGGCGCCGTGCACGGGGACGCTTTTTGGCGTCCACTTTCATCCTTCAGCGTCGACAACCTCGACGCTTTTCGCCGTCCACAAGATTTTAGTGAAAAGCATAACAAACAAAAAGAGTGAGAAATAGATAAAGTACCTTAGTGAAAACCCGGAGCAGCAAAGGACAAGTCTGCAACCAGGACAAGAAATGTATTACCAACATTAGTACATACTTCGTATAGAACAAAACCATTCCCCTGATAAGTAACAACTAGAACATGAACAATTGAGCATATCAAATATCACTAGCACACTAAGTAAACAGTTTTGAAAATGCACCCTTTAAATAAACAGCATCCCATCCAGAACCAACAACATTGAATGTTTCGAGAACTCATGAAAGCAGATGTCAAACACGCTCAAGTAAATCTGCATTATTCTGGTAAGAAAATCACCCTAATAAAGAGACTATTATGAAGACAAGTCCCTTTTAATCAGGAAACACAATATTATTCCAATAAAGGGACAATTGTCAATTTACCACCTCAATTTCACATCGTAAAGCAAGAAAACCCTAAAAAACCTCCAAAAAATCAAAAAGCCATAAGATTAACATTAATTAGTGTTGACAGATACTTATTCAGGTTTTCAGCAAAATCAGGAGCTATTAGGCCTGATATTGAATACTCCTTGAGAATTTGTTTGACGCATGTTAATCCATGTCAGAATTTTCTTATAAACACCATATATGCATAGATAGATGCCATCATTACTTTGGGGAAGGAAAACATATAGCTAAACTAATAGCATACTCAGGCCTAAAACAAAGTTTAGAAGACGTTTGTGTTTTAGTTGTGGCCTAACAATCTCCAATATAAATACAACAATCAATGGTAAAGCAAACCAAAGACGAAATGTAAACTCTGAGATGTATTGTAAATCATTAACCTTTAATCAAAGAGAAGTCACCTCTTTATGGGTGCGAAAGTGAATACAAAGGTGAGTGATAAGAACTCGATTTAAGCAATAAACAAGCACAAAGGATAAAATCAATCACACTTTTCATGAATCAAAGCACAAAAAACAACAACAGATTAATAGTGTACGTATATATACTGTCATTTAACAACTAAAAAAATAATCATGCTTCGCATTCAAAAGATAACCAACATCTATTTTACGCGATTTCAAGACAAAAGCTCCAACTTGCATAAAACCAAATTGACACGAACAGGCTATACTTTGAAGTTTGAAGTCTTAAACTCCCAAACTTTGCATCAATATACATTAGGCTGTGTTTGTTATTAGTGGATCCCAATGGCAAGAAACTGAGGACAACTTTTGGCAATGTAAACTGTTGCTACTGCTATAATTCCCACTCCCCACATTTTGAAATCGATTATACACAGAAAATAAAAATACTCTGCAATTCAGCATATCTAACCAAATATAACACACTAACACAATTTCAGCCCAAGCCAAACAACCAATCTCAAATTGAAATATACCTAAATATAAACAAGCCCTGCGAAACTCTCAGCAAATTGGAAATTGAAAGAAAATTGAAAAATAATACAACAATCATAATTATACAACAATCATATTGAAAAGAAAATTGAAAAATAATACAACAATCATAATTATACAACAATCATATTGAAATTTTCAAAGAAATTTGAAAAAAAGATAAAATTTGATGAAGAACAGGGTACATACCTTGGAAATTCAAGCCCACAACACGCAAAAACTGATTATTAACAACGCGATTTTCCACCACTGTGACTCGTGAGAGGATGAAGATGAATAAATTAGCAACAAATTAACTGGAAATATTACACTAAATTGACAAAAACGAAAAATAAAAAACAGAGCAGATTAATGGCGTCCTTCTGATTAAAGGTGGACGAACCTGAAGAAAAGGGCGAGAGGATTAATGGCGAGAGGATTGGAGATTATCAGATCGAGAAGAAGAAGATGACTAGCTTTAGGGTTTGAAAGTCGTGGGCTGGGAGGATGAGTCGTGGAGTTAGGCAATAAGTTAGGCGGTTTCAAAAATAAATTTATGTTTTAGCGCGATTTGATTTTCACAAAATTCTGAGTAGTTATTCGCAGCACGTGCTTCTCACGTGGATTAGGTACGGTTTCTTCGACGCTTTAAAGCGTCGACAACGTTGTGGACTGTTATTAGCATCGTGGCCACACGGGATTTTTCCCCCCCGCAAAATCAATGCCTTTGGCGTCCAAGACCAAGCGTCCAAAAAGGGTATGGTTTGTAGTAGTGTTGGCTTGTGGTAAGATAATGTCGAATTCTCTAGTGATTTGAAGCCGGAGAGAATGGTATTTGCTCCCTTGTGAAGTTCATGTTCAAAAATTAGCCCAAACACATATATATTCATTGAGTGGCATGGATCCTTAGCATTGAATTTCTTGTCTCCCGAGTTTGACCATTTCCTTCCCGAGATCGCGATCGAACTACTTTAGGGGACGATAGAGGCATTCCTTTCGGTGACTATTTTTCTTTTTAGTTTAGAACTTTATTTTCTATTTTTCTCATATGTTTTTGTTTGCATTTGCCCCATTGCTAGCCATTTGAGCCTTGACCATTCTTTTCTTATGAGCACAATACAAGCCTAATAGCCTTTGTTTTGTTTTCACCCTTAGAAGTGATAGTGAAGCTTAGAGTTATGATGCTTGATGTTTTGGATTGATTATGCAAAGTTGAGGAATGAATGCTGGTTGGTGTGAATGGCAAAGTTTTGGAAGAATGTTGTATATAGTGAATAATTGATGCAAAAAGCAAAAATAGAGTTAAATTTTGAAAAAGCCAGAAATGGAGAAAAACAAGGCATGAAAAGTTTCATTTGAAACGCAAAAAAAGAGGAAAATCAAATCAAGAAAAAAAAATGCAAAAAGAGTTGTAGTTTAGAATTGTTGTTGAATAAGCTTGGGAGTACCCCAAAATAAGTGGTAAGAGTTTGTTTTTGGTTGATTATGCTTGAGTTGAGTTCTCATTGCGCTTCACTTTAGGTATGAGCACCAAATTGCCAAATTTATTCCACACCTTACCCCTAGCCTACGTTACGCCCTAAAAGCCCTCTTGACCCTTTAAAGTTGAGTCATTATCGGTGGAGGGAGGGTTTGGCCAAACTTAAGGAACAAGGTTGTCATGCTAAGATGTCGGGTAGCCTAATATTGATTTTCTGGCGCCTTCGCGGTGTCTTGAGACGTTATTCTCAAAGGTGAATAAGATCTAGAGTTTTGACGTGGTATGCCCGGATGTAGGGGGATTGACTAGTTCTTGCCCTTAGTTCGCTTTGCTTGATGCTCGAATCTTTCACTCGATTTAGGACATTAGTTAGCGTGTACTCATTTATTTGATTAGTAATATTAGTGTTCTTCTATACTTGTTCCATAATAAGGCCCCCATCTTGGATTTTGTAGTTTAATTTCTTTTCTTCTCTTTTCTTTTCTTCGTCTATTCTTTCTTTCTTTTCTTGGTTTGCGTTTTCCATTTTTAGTCTTGCCTTGATTAGATTTGCTAGATTTCGATTTTGGTAAATTTTTAGAATTTGATTAGTTGCTCATTCTTCCCTAGTTGAGTTTTGTTTGCTAGAGACTAGCAAACGCTTAGCTTGGGGGAGTTTGATGAGCGGCATTTATGTCGCTCTAGGCTTAGGGTTTTATAGAGTTTTATTATGCTTTTTTGATAGTTTTATATAAATTTGCTGCATTTTTATCCTCTTATTCCATCTTTGCGCTTTTCAGGTAAAAATGTTGAAAATGATGGAAAATAGCTGAGAATTGCTCGAACAGGTCCTGTGCGATCGCACGGAATTTACGTGCATTCGCACGGGTCTACAAAGTTGTCTCCAAGGTCAAGGCAATGTGTGCGTTTGTGCCCCAAAATTGTGCATTCGCACGAATCCGGAAAATCAATGCAGGAACTCCAAGTGATGTTGTGCGTTCGCACCACAGAAGTGTGCGCTCGCACGGAAATACTGTGCGCTCGCACTGAATTCCTGTGCGAGCACATGAGGATTTTATGAGAATTAGCCAAGCTACAGCCGTGCGATCGCACGGTTGTTGAGCACGATCGCACGACACGAAGGAGGAGAATCGTTGCAGAGCCCGTTCGCACAAATGCACAACACGATCTCACTGGTGCGATCGCACCTGGGTCTGCCCGTTCACACGGCTGCGCGGGATTCAGTTTTCGAGTTTAAATCTCTTATTTTTGGGGTTTATTATAAATAGGATTTTCTTTATTTTCAATGGACGCCTTTATTTTCAGAAATACATTTTTAGAAGTTTTGAGATTTTTGTTCTTCAAGCTAGAGAGAGAAACTCTTTGATTCCAAGCATCAATTCTGTAATTTCTTCAACTCTTCTCTTCTTTATGCAATTAAATTCTTAGTTCCTTAATTCTTGCACTTGCCCTGTTGTTAATTGTTTTTCAATTCCTTAATATCTTGAATTCTTGATTTCAATTGTGAAGTTACTTTGATTTTCAGGTTGTGATTTGATTGTGCAATTGAACTCTCAATTCTCTACTTCTTCTCCTTAAATTTCATGTTCGCTAGTTTTGAACTAATGGAAAGCTTGATTTTTAGAATGATTAGTGATTAGTTTTAGGTTAGGGAAAGGGGAGAAACTAGGGGATGAATTAGGGGAAATAGATTATTGATTGGTTGTTGATTCATGTGATTAAATAAGATTTGATGATAGGATATCCATGCTAGTTGAGTGGTAGTTGCAAATGCTATTCGATTAGATTCCCGTGGAACCATAGGATAGGTTTGGCAAGACATTGTGGGCCTATCTTGTGTTATCAAATGGCGGTACCTATTATATGCTAGTTAGTATAATCTAGGATTAGGAGAAAGCTCTTCCGTGGATTAGACGCTTAGCGTTCCCTATCCGAGAGGTGGCGGGTTCGTCTTTAGATGCCATTTGCCTAATCACCATTTCGTTGCATGATCACCATTGCTAAATAGTTGAATTGATTTCCCCTGGTTTCCCTAGGCTATCCCCGACTCCCTAACGTTTCCCTTTCTTGATTCAATTTTACATAATTCTGTGTTTGTTTTTAGATTCTTAAAAGTGACAATTCAAAACAAATCCTTGATCGAACTAGATTGACCCCAACTTAATAATTCACTGTTTCTTTGGGACGATCCCTTTGCTTACCGCTTGCCGGTAGTTGAAGTGGTTTTATAAATATTGTTTGCATAGGTGGTTTTCTATCAACGACGGAAAACACGTCTATCAACTTGGACCAAGGGCATTATTTCCTTCAGTCTCCCACTTGTCCTTGGGACAAGTGTGCATTTCCTAATTCCTTTGTCGCTCGATGCTTGCTCTTGAACATAAGGTAAGAGTTGTCATCCTTATTATGTCCAGAGGTGTTCCTCGGTTTCAGAGTTCAACTGATCAAATAAACAGATAATCATAGCCTATGATTCATCCGAGCACGGCCATGCATTTCACAGTTTCTAGCTCTCCGAGTGGCCTTGTACAACTTTTAAGCATCTCATCCCGATTTATGGGAGGACAATCCCAATCTTGCGATCTTGAGATTAGACTTCGTTTGATAGGTGATTACCTGAGCGTTGCCTTTATAGCCTCCTTTTACGGTGCGACGGTTGGTCAACGTCAAAGCAACCAGTTCTCAAACAAGTAATCTCAAATCACTCAGGTATTGAGGATTTAGTGTCTAATAATTTAATGAAATTTACTTATGAGAGACTTTCATCTCTTACAGTAAAGTTTCATAGGTCTCGTCCGATACTAGTCTTCCCAAAGTAAGTATCTATGCAAATGATTATGACATTGCCATGTCCACATAGTTCAAGAAACAGAACTACTAGTCATCTTGCATTCTAATCGTCTAACGTTTTCTATGTGTCCAATTTTATAGAAAACTCCGATTAGGGACCATTTTCAACCTTTGACATTCAAGTTCACTTGATAGACATTTCTTAGTCACAGGACTGGTCCTGACTGTCTATCTTGAATATATCGTCAAATTGAAGGGACTCATCATTTAATAAACCACAAATTAAATGGAAAAATGAATTCTTTTCATTTATTGTGAATGATTAACCAATAATGTTTTACAAAGTATTAAACTCTAAAACTTTAAAACATTAAACAAGAACATCAAAGCCATTCTCCAATATGCTTGATTCCCATAGCTGCAGTGTGCGAGTTGTGCTTCGCCTGCGGCAGAGGTTTAGTTAACGGATATGAGATGTTGTCATCAGTTCCAATCTTTCTTATCTCGACTTCTTTTCTTTCAACGAACTTCGTAGAAGGTGAAATCTACGAAGTACATGCTTGACTCTTTGGTGGTGTCTAGGCTCCTTTGCCTGTGCAATAGCTCCGTTATCATCACAATAAAGGGCTATTGGTCCTTTAATGGAGGGGACTACACCAAGTTCACCTATGAACTTCCTTAGCCATATAGCTTCCTTTGTTGCTTCATGTGCAGCAATGTACTCCGCTTCAGTTGTAGAATCCGCAATGGTGCTTTGCTTAGCACTTTTCCAGCTTACTGCTCCTCCGTTGAGGCAGAAGACAAACCCAGACTGTGATCTAAAATCATCTTTGTCGGTTTGGAAACTTGCGTCCATATAGCCTTTAACAATTAATTCATCATCTCCACCATAGACCAGGAAGTCATCTTTGTGCCTTTTCAGGTACTTCAGAATATTCTTAGCAGCAGTCCAATGCGCCTCTCCTGGGTCTGACTGGTATCTGCTCGTAGCACTGAGTGCGTACGCAACATCCGGGCGTGTACATATCATAGCATACATTATTGAACCAATCAATGATGCATATGGAATCCCACTCATTCGTCTACGCTCATCAAGTGTTTTTGGGCACTGAGTCTTGCTTAGAGTCATTCCGTGAGACATGGGTAGGTAGCCTCGCTTGGAGTCTGCCATCTTGAACCTATCCAGCACCTTATTGATATAAGTGCTCTGACTAAGTCCAATCATCCTTTTAGATCTATCTCTGTAAATCTTGATGCCCAATATGTACTGTGCTTCTCCTAGATCCTTCATCGAAAAACATTTCCCAAGCCAAATCTTGACAGAGTTCAACATAGGAATGTCATTTCCGATAAGCAATATGTCGTCGACATATAATACTAGGAAAGCAATTTTGCTCCCACTGACCTTCTTGTATACACAAGATTCGTCCGCGTTCTTGATGAAACCAAAGTCACTGACTGCTTCATCAAAACGTATATTCCAGCTCCTTGATGCCTACTTTAATCCGTAGATTGATTTCTTATGCTTGCATACCTTTTTAGCATTCTTTGGATCCTCAAAACCCTCAGGTTGTAAACGTAATATGCAGCGATTGCTAACATTATCCGAATAGACTTTAGCATTGCAACTGGTAAAAAGGTTTCATCGTAATCCACACCGTGGACTTGCCTGTAACCTTTTGCAACCAATCTAGCTTTGAAAACTTCTAGTTTCCCATCCTTGTCCTTTTTCAGTTTGAAAACCCATTTGCTTTCTAAAAAACTCTAGAGTTTGTTGTTCGACTCGAATTTCTTCGAGGTCTACTTTTCTCCCACTTGTCATTTTGGAAATGTGATCTTTTTCCAAAAAGATACCATCTCGAGCAACAAACACCTTGTTCTCAGATGTATTGTAGAAGTAATACCCCTTTGTTTCCTTTGGGTAGCCCACAAGGATACATTTGTCACATTTTGGATGAAGTTTGTCTGAAATTAATCGTTTGACGTATACTTCACATCCCCAAATCTTAAGAAAATACACTTTTGGAGGCTTTCCAAACCATAACTCATATGGAGTCTTTTCAACAGCTTTAAATGGAGCTCTATTTATAGTGAGTGCAGCTGTATTTAGTGCATGTCCCCAAAATTCTATTGGAAGTTCGCCCTGACCCATCATTGATCTAACCATGTCTAGCAAGGTTCTGTTCCTCCGTTCCGACACACCGTTCCATTGTGGTGTTCCAGGAGGAGTCAATTCTGATAGAATTCCACATTCTTTCAGATGGTCATCAAATTCATAGCTCAGATATTCACCGCCTCTATCAGACCGCAGTGCCTTAATCTTCTTGCCTAATTTGTTCTCTACTTCACTCTGAAATTCCTTGAATTTTTCAAAGGATTCAGACTTATGCTTCATTAGGTAGACATAACCATATCTACTAAAGTCATCAGTGAAAGTGATAAAGTAGCTGAAACCACCTCTAGCATTTGTACTCATTGGTCCACATACATCTGTATGGATTAAACCCAATAGTTCAGTTTCTCTTTCTCCAACTTTAGAGAAAGGTTGCTTTGTCATTTTGCCAAGTAAACATGATTCGCACTTACCATAATCCTCTAAGTCAAATGGTTCTAGAATTCCTTCCTTTTGAAGTCTTTCCATGCGTTTCAAGTTAATATGGCCTAATCAACAATGCCACAGATAGGTGAGATCTGAATCATCCTTTTTGGCCTTTTTGGTATTTATGTTATAAACTTGTTTGTCGTGATCTAATAAATAAAGTCCATTGACTAATCTAGCAGATCCATAAAACATCTCTTTAAAATAAAACGAACAACTATTATCTTTTATTAAAAAAGGAAAATCCCTTAGCATCTAAGCAAGAAACAGAAATGATGATTTTAGTAAGACTTGGAACATGGAAACAGTCTTCCAGTTCCAAAAATAGCCCAGAGGGCAACGACAAATAATAAGTTCCTACAGCTAAAGCAGCAATCCTTGCTCCATTTCCCACTCGTAGGTCGACTTCACCTTTGCTTAACCTTCTACTTCTTCTTAATCCCTGTGAATTGGAACATAAGTGTGAGCCACAACCTGTATCTAATACCCAAGAAGTTAAATTAGCAAGTATACAGTCTATAACGAAAATACCTGAAGATGAAACGACTGTTCCGTTCTTCTGATCTTCCTTAAGCTTTGGACATTCTCTTTTGTAATGGCCTATTCCATCACAATAAAGACAGCTAGATGTAAACTTGTCCTGCTTTGATTTAGCATTGCCCTTGGACTTTCCACCTTTCTTGAAGGGTCTCCCTTTAGCCTTGAGTAAATCCTTGGCTTCACAATCGAGTATTATCTCAGCCTTTCTGACAAGGTGAACAAATTCTGCAACTGTTTCTTCTCTTGGTTCACTTAGGTATAGTTTCTTGAAACGACCAAACCCACTGTGCAGTGAATTGAGCAAGATAGAGACTGCCATCCTTGGCTTCACAATCGAGTATTATCAAAATATGAAAGCATAAGCTCCACATGGAACCTTAGTGGGACGCCTACCCTTTGCTTAGTGCGAAGGAGCTGAACATGTGTTTCTTGGACCTCCATCCTATAATACCTGTTAGGAGAACTAACCTTTATAACAGACATTGATTCAATCAACTCATGGACGTTTAGGTCCCTGTCCTCCGTGCTTCCACGACAGATATGAAGGAAATAATGCCCTTGGTCCAAGTATGCATTTAATGATAAGTCTAATAAATGCGGTTCAGTATTAATTAACAAGTTAATAATTCAGTGAGATCAAGTGAGCTGAATGCCTAGCTAGAGGTCGCATCAGTTCAAGTGGAATTAATGATATTAATCCACAGCTTACTCTTGACTGAACCCGTAGGGTCACACAAATAGTACGTAAACGGATCAAGTATTTAATGGCATTAAATACTCCATCTATGGATATTCGGAATCGACGGATCTTGGTTTCAGTGGGAGCTAAGATCGTCAAAGGTAAATAAATGAATACTCCGGAAACGATGATATTGCCGGAAACGGAAATATGAATTGTATCGGAAATATAAATATTATCCAAGTCGTAGATGTTGCCGGAAACGGAAACATGGTACGTATCGGAAAATATTATCGGAAATGGAAATATTGCCGGAATTGGAAATATTGCCGGAAACGGAAACATTGTCAGAATCGGAAATATTATCGGAATCGGAAAATAATTCCGGAAACGGAAATATTAAATATTTGTTCGAAACGGAAATTAATTCCGGAATCGAAAATGTTAAATATTGTTCGTATCGAAAATGAATTCCGGAATCGAGAATTTAATCGGAAGCGTATCGTACGAATTAGCATCGGACGAGGCTTGCTAGACGAAGGCCCAGCACGAAGCCAGGCCGTCGCTCAGCAAGCCACACGCATCAACACACGCCAAACCCAGCCAGGCCCAGCGCAAGGCCAGACCCAGCATGGCATGGCGCGCGCGCTCAGCCAATGGGCTGCGAGCATTGGGCCAAAGGAGCCGTGCAGTTCACGTGGGCCGCGAGGCATGTGCGCGGGTTGTGCGGTGCTCGTGCGATGCTCGTGTGCGTGCTATACGAATCCTAAAGCTATCGGAATTCGTGCTATGATTAAATCCTAATCCTAAAAGATAAAATTAATTATTTAGAGTTCTAAAAGGATTCTAATTAATTAATTAGTATTCTAACAGGATTCAAAATCCTTTCCCATGGTTCTATAAATATATGCCTAGGGTCATAAATTTATACACGAGTTTTTCAACAAGTATTCATACAATAAAAGCTGTGATTTTGAGCACAAAAATTAGTCACATTACTTGCCCATATTAGCCGAAAATAATAGTACCTTAAGGGCGATTCTAGTTGGTCAATCTTAAGGCGGATCCGGACGTGCTGTGGACTATCTACGGAGGGGCGACACTTAAAGTCCTAAAGACTTGTTCTTGTTCGGTTCAGGCGCAGCTAGGGAGGTCACGCTACAAAGTGTATGCATCTAAATTATGCTAACTGATTATGTGTAAATAATATGTTTCCTGGCAATAAGGTTTTTCTGCATGATTTATGTTTTTCATATGTATCATAACCTAACAGTGGTATCACGAGCCTCTTATTATTTACATAATCTAAATTGCATAACATGGTTAAATTTTACAAATTTTCAAAGAATTAAAAGGGGTGATTAATTTTCGTAATTGTTAATTAATTGCAAATTGCGTTTATTTAATTATATGTACGCAGTTTTTCGGCAATGTATTCGTTACTCAACCAAATCGATTGATTTTTGTGTCAATTCCGCATGTACAAGGCATTCTAAAAGTTTCGAAGCCTAACTATGAATTTTCGGAGGTTTTAGTTTTTTGAACGCAAAAGTTTGTAAATTTAAGATGTTAAATTGAATATTTGCGATTCTTGTTGATAAATCTTGAATTTTTGATTGACCTACTGTATATATTTAACAATTTTGAATGCCTAAGCTTGTTAATTATACAACCTAATTTGTAATTGTGATTAATTTGTTGAAATTCGAATAATTTAGAATTTGATTTGATTTTCATAATTAATTGACAATTTATTTAGGTATCCATGATTAAAAACCACCTTAAAAATTGTTAATTTGTGATAAATTTTAAATTTTTATGACCTAGATTTGAATCCATGTTAATCGGAAATTAATTGATTAATAAATTTTCGATTTTTAGCCCTAAAATTATGAAATTAATTTGATTTATTAATTTGTCATTAATTTTGAATTAAAAATTTTAAATATTTATGAAAAACGCTCATAAATGTTGCACGCACAAAGCATAGGAAGCTACGTGTAACCCTTAAGGGATGTTGTATAGTGCGAGCACGCGACGACGAGCAAGGGAGCTCGTCGCCCGTGCGGTACGAATGCAGCGAGCAGCAAGCTAGGCGGCACGCAAGGCTCGAAGCCTAGGCGTGCATGCTGGGCGATGGGCAAGGGAAATGGGTAACACATGCGACGAGCAAGATGCGTGTGGGCAGCGATGTGCTGCGCCACGACGCACCAGGCTCGCCAAGGGCCAGGCAGCCACGACATAGCACGAAGCTGCGCGCAGCGTAGCCCACAAGGCTGCGTGTGGGCGTGGCAGAGGGGCGTGTGTGCGGTGTGGCTACGCAAGCCGTGTGCAACGATCAATTTCACGGGGCATGGGGCCTCGTAGCTTGATGGGGCTTGGGCGCAAGCCCAAGTGCCTCGTCTTGCAAACAATTGATACGTTACGTTTTTAATTTTAAATTTTCAGTTCGGAAATAATTTTAATTAATTTTAAAATTAATAATTTAAATTGTTTTCTCGGATTTTAATTTTGAATATTATAATTATTATAAATTTTAATTTATACTAATTATTTTACTTAATTAAACCTTGAATTAATTTAAATTCATTTAATTCAAATGAAAAATAAATTAAATAAATGGATTCGATTATAATTTTATATTAGCTTTAAATTTTAATTAAACTTGTAAGTTTCCGGTTAGACTAGAAATACATTTTTATGTTTAAAATTAGTAAAGCATTTAAAGATATTGGTCTAAGTGGGAGCATTTTAGTCATAAACTCTTGATTAGGTCTAATAAGGACTGAATAATTGGTAGATTATTGGTGCCCTTCATTAATTGCTGCAAATATTTATGTGATGCATGACAATGTGTTTTACTAACCAGCTGTGTGGGCAATTCATGATAATGAATGGGTGAATGGTATATATTGTATATGTACTGTTTTGCAGGTTATGAAGTGACTAGTATGGCCCAAATAGGATAGAAAATATGTGTGAGGGGGTCTAAAAAGCACGAGGCTAATGCGTCACCTCGTCCCTCGTGGGTGTGACGCTTCTTTTTGTCAAATCAAGTGTAATTGGATTTCCTGTGAGTTTACACCCAATTGACTAGTAATATAGGAGTCGTCATTCAGTTTTTAACGACAATGAGAAAAACTGACAAAACCCGGTTATCGTGACATAAAGGGAGTGCAATTATGTTTGACCACGCGGCCGTAGGTTCCCTTGTGAACCCTAGTGGTGGGGATCGCTCAACGTACACCCGCATGGTAGAGATTGAGGGTTCGGGGGACTGTAACTACCGAGAGGAGTACTCGCTCTTCGATAACTCCAGAGGCAGGATATCCTTACTAGCTCAGCATAAATAATTGAAGGGACATGCGTTAACTATTAAACTAATCTGAGTTGATTTTAACAATATGCAACATATAATACTAGATCGAACGCGATTATCTGATTTAGATTGTTTTAAGGGACCTAGCATGATAATCCAATTTCCCAAAAATATCATATTTATTAGGCGTGATCGAACAATCAGATTTAGTTAGTTTAACAGTTCATAAAAGGGCGAGGAAAGCAATTAATCCATGGAAAAGGGACACATTACGACGCACCCTTGAGAGGTGCGTCACGGTTCTCAGAAAACTAACCACTTTGACTTTGCTATTTCTCCTTTTATTTACCGAATCTCAAGTTATGGGACAGGATCCGTTCTGTTCGATTTATGGATCGATTACAACAGAACGCGTGATCAATTTCGCAGCGTGAGGCTTAGGCTTAGGGGTTGGATTCAATACTCAGAATAATCATTGTGTGTTGTCCTTTTCACGTCGAACTTAAGGCCCTATTTATAGAAAAGTGTTCATGGAAAGATAGAATTGCAGAACTCTAATCCACGAGGAATTAGGACAAAACACGTACCAGGTATTTTCAGCGCCCAGGCCTGGGCGCCGAAGATTTCGGCGCCCAGAGCCAGGCGTTGAAAATAGGATCTGGGCTGTTTTTCTTAGTCAGATTCGGATTCCTAGAATCCAGAGTATTTGAGATTTAATTGAGTCTTTAAGTGCGTATTAACCTTGTGACGGGATGCGTCTGGGCCCGTTACGAACTCTAGGTTCGTTAGGATTTTAATTAATACGTGACTCTTACTTTCGAATCATATTAGGAATAGGATTCTCTCGCAATTTCTATCTCATTTAGGATTTATGTTGGAGTGCAACACCTAATTTTGACAGGTATCTATCTTTTATGACTTGCCACTTTTAGCAATTACCGATAACGGCAGTTACTATTTTTAGAAGGTTTCCATAAATAGCAGGTTTCGGGTAAAATGAAAAGGGGAATTGAGATTCGTTATTTTATAGGAGATGCGTTGTCAAGTGGAGATTTACGTTTTCATCATCGAACCTTCCCTTTCGGGAATGGGGACAAAAGTAGGTGTCTACAGTTAGCCCCCACTTAGACTGAGTCTTGGAGTAAGACGATGGTCAAAGTATTAGACGGAGTGCGTCGCACAAGCCATGGTGACCTGTTTTGGCGAGGGTCTCACGAGCCCCCGAGTGATAACATTTGACTTAAGGGTCATCACTTGAAGTGTCGACATATCCCTCACGTGTCATTGGGATTTGTCAACGGATAGTATAGAAACTTCCTCACTTTGTCATTGGAAGGATCTAAAGGTGCGCAGAAACTCCCTCACTTTGTCATTGGGAGTAGCTACAGATGTTTTCGAAATCAAAGCTATAAAGTGTAATTGGGCCTGGCCAAGCCCAATCACGAGGTAAAAAATGTTTTTAAAGATTCTCATTTTCATGGTTAGCTAAACGAGAAAACCCCCTTGTTTTTATGGGACGTAAAACGAAGGAAAATCCAGCACATCGTTCTTTTTTGGAAAAACAGAAAACCAATCTTTGGAAAAAGGGAAAGCTACTCACATCGTTCTTTTTTGGAAAAACGGAAAACCAGAAAAAGTTATCGCTGCAGCGACTAAGGACCTGCGCGGTTAGTGACGCAGACCCCGCCGGCTAAAGATGGCGAGCCTGTCCGCTAAGGGTGGACACCCCGTCCGATAGAAGTGGACGAATCTATTATTGAAATTTGAAAATAAGGACCTACGCGGTTTTGTGACGTAGACCCCGCCGGCTAAAGATGGCGAACCTGTCCGCTAAGGGTGGACACCCCGTCCGATAGAAGTGCACGAATCTATTTTGAAATTTGTTTTTTGTTTATTTTTTGAAAAATGAGGACCTACGTGGTTTGTGTCGTAGACCCCGCCGCCTGAAGATGGCGAGCCTGTTTCAATTTGAATTTTGAAAATTTCATTTTTGGAAAACTGAGGACCTGCGCAGCTAGTGACGCAGACCCCGCCCGCTGAAGGTGGGCGAGCCCTGTCGACTAAGGGTGGACATCCTTGAATTCGTTTTTCGTTTCGGAACTCGCGTGGTTCGATCTTGCCCTATTGAGGTGGGCAAGTCCCTATTTCATTTTTTTCTTGTGATTTCTTTTGAGAATTTCTTTTTATTCATTCTTATAGGAGCGAAATCTTCCGAGGGATGCTCGGATTTAGTTGCAACCTGAATGTGGGTTGACAATGTGTTTAGATGGACCATAGTCTCGTGGTCATCACCTTTTCATGGTTTTGGGCTAGTCTTTTCGGCTCAATTTTGCCACTACCTGGGTCCTTGATTATGGGACTATGTATACGTATCAACGGCGACCTTTGTCTTGAGGTCGTAAACTGGTTTTATTTTTTGAGACATCCAAACACGGGACTTCGTACAGCGTAGTCTGGGAATATTGTTTTAACTTTGCATAATATATATTTTCTTTTGAGCCCCCAAGCATTCTTGCTTGATGGTCATTTCTTGTCAAAGAGATTCCTTGGGGGTACGCATTTTGTGATGTCCTTGATCATGTTTGGGATTGTGCTAGTAAGTGCGAGCGATCTTTTTAGTGGTGTGCTACTCTTAACAAAGCCGTGAGGTGCGACTTTCAGTAAAGAAATCGGCAATTTTCCAGTCCAATGGATGCGGCAGGGCCCAGTAGAAGTTAGGGCCTTTTTGAGTCTGGGTTCATTTTCGGCGCCCAAGCCTGGGCGTTGAAATAGTTCACGCCCAGGTGGGGCGTTGAAAGTGTTGTTTGGAACTGTTGCTCTTAAGGCGTACAGTTATTGCGACAGTTGGGCGAGTCTATATGGCCCGAGGAACATACCGTGAGGCGTAAGATCTTGATCGCTCTTGTATATATTTTTCTTTTGAACGCGTTCGTGAATGTTCGATACTTAGAATGATGATATGTATGTGCGAACGAGCGTTCATAGAATGGCCGTTGTGTGCGGTCCATTAATCAGTTTGCTTGAATCATTTTATTTTTTGAGCAATGACTGATTTTGAATAATTTTCTTAGAAGTTTGATAGGGTTCAGGCCCATTCATGAAGTGGGCTCAAACATCGTGCCCTTTCGATAGTTCAAACATTTGCTTCGAGATTTTTTTTTATTTTGCTATGGTTGTTTCGTAGCTTGGAGCCCCCAAGTATGCATGTTGGGATGCTTTCCTTTTGGCGTACGATTTTTGTAGGTTCTTTCGAGAAAGGTGCCTTGGGGTTCCGCTCGTGTAGGTGCGAGCTATTCCTTCCGTGGTAGGTAATATTTTGCTACCTTTAATCCTTAATGTAGGAGTCATGTGGCTTGCATTTTGAATTTGGGCGATAAGTAGTCTTTGCCTCTGTTACACGTGCTCTTGGTCGTGCCTACATTTGTGTAATATGCCTTACTCTTTTTTTTTAGACTTGTACCGTGGGATGGTTGAACTTATGGTGCGACGTAGGCTTGTGTGGCCTAACAGCGTGTCTTAGAACATTCCTCCAGGTGTTGGGATATCATTATTATTTTTGCATTGGAGTACTTCATCAAGCCTCGTTCAGGTGTTCGAACAAGTGTAGCACCTTCTGCGTGGGTTTGCACGGCTTATTACTTCGTTCGATGCGAGGATTCATAGGTGTTTCTTTCTTATTTTTATATCTGGGCAAAACTTGGCTAGCAGAAAGACTCAGCGCCCAGGCTGGGGCGTTAAAGATATCGGCGCCCAGCTCTGGGCGTTGAAAATGATTTCTGGGTATATTTGGACGGTTCTTATCCTTGATTTTTTTCTTTCGCTTTTGCTTTGGAACGAGGTAGACTGTGTAACGGGCGCTTGTAGGGCGAGCGTTATGTGCAGTAGTTGGATCGGAGTTTCGGTGACTCGCGATTTTCAGTTACCCTTGTTAGTGGGGTGACTTTATATATTCTAAGTGGTGCTTAGAATTTGGGAGGGGTCGTAG
The DNA here is from genome assembly GCF_020520425.1 of Spinacia oleracea. Classification (NCBI taxonomy): domain Eukaryota; kingdom Viridiplantae; phylum Streptophyta; class Magnoliopsida; order Caryophyllales; family Amaranthaceae; genus Spinacia; species Spinacia oleracea. The sequence continues at coordinate 45,927,173 of NC_079487.1, read as the reverse complement.
CCCTTCTAAGGTTCGTTTCACACGATTAAAGCTTAGGATTGTGCCCCTATGATGTATGTATAGCATTAGCGTCGAGAATTTGCGATAAAATCGTCATTTCGAGCATTTTTAGAGTGTTTTTCTCAAGCCCCCAATTGTAGCTACGGGATTGGCTTGGTGCTATAATGCTTGGCATACGTTTTTATGCATTCATGGGGACGTGGATCATGAATAGTTTGAACCAGACTCGTTTAGTGCGAGGTACGTTCGCGTAGTGATTTGCTACTTCTTTTGTAAATGTCGTATTGTGCGACATTGCCATGGTCAAGGTAGTCACATGTTGAAGTGTGCCTTGACCAAAAGCTAGGTGCCTTTCTTTACCCATAATCATATTTAGAAATCTTTTTGACTCACTTGCAACATCGGGATAAACGCATACTTAGATTAAACCAACGACTCTTTATTATGTTCGAAGAAGTCTTTGAAAATTATTTGGAAATTATTTAAAATCCGAAACCTACTGTGTACAATCCGAGGTGTCCTAAGTAAGTTGACTTATAGAAGGGTTCGTACAGGATTACATGAGTGAATCAAAATACTGTTACGATTTTTTGAATGCCGTCTAAGGATTTGCTGGGAGCCAGGGTGCAGGCGTCAAGATATACTTGTGCCCGTTTGGCGTATGCTTTAGGCTTTTAGGGCCATCTTTTCCAGAATTGCGGGAATATAAACCGTTTTCAAATTGACTTAGATTTACTTGGTGTATGTCCGTACAAAAGGTCAAGGTATATTTAGTTCTTTCCCTAGCTCTTTCATTTCAATTTTTAGCCCCCAGCTGCTATTATGTCTTCCCATTAATGATGTTTCAGATTTCGATTTTAGATGCCCGTGTCATATGTCTGAGTAGGGTGAGCCTTGGTTAAGTGCCCAGTCCTATTGACAATGTCTGTTTTTTTTTCTTTCAAAGGGGATTCGCAAGCATTTGAATTACCATGAACGGGTGCCCTGAGCTCGAAGGAACGATGGGGCGACGCCGTAGAACAATCCTCTTTATTGCAAGCTTACTGCCTTTACTACTTGTTGGCGATTATGACTGTGTCTAGTGGTGAAAGAAGGTCTTTAAGCGAACGACCATGTCTAGTGGTGAAAGAAAGTCTTTAAGTGAGTTAGTTCGCTTTAGGGAGGGTCAAGTCGAGTACTTTAGAGGTCATGGACGCTTGCGCTAGCCCCCATTCAACTGAGGCAAAGCGATCTTTTGAGTCTTGGCTAAGTGCCTAGGAGTGTGAGTGCTCCTTCCGGCAAGGGTATGTGCCCTTATTATTTTTCGATGTGTGCTCGTTTTGGCATCTTGGTGACTTGGATTCTTCCTTTGACTTTTCTTTCGACTTGGGTTGCAAGTAATTAAATTTCAATAAAGGACTTCTATTCTTTATTCTTGTTTTTCTATAGGCTTTAATATTTTTGCAAATTGGTTGGACCGAATCATGGATTGCATACGTATCCGCCTTAAATAGATTTAATTTGGAATCAGGTCTTGCGTAGTTCTTAGCCTAGAAAATGGTTTCTTAGAATGCCGAATTTAAACAAGTACGTTCTGAGGTGGAAACATATTATTTGAAACGGTAGAATAAGTGAAGTTTATTATTATTTTAATCTGCTGCCTTGCCGTAAGCCAAAAAAATGTTTTATATATATTTTTTTTGAGTACATGTATTTTTTGGTGGTACGTATGTCTGAATACGTGTTGTACCCCCCCTAAGTGTTCGTTATTTTTCCGTGCATATGCGGATAAAATGACGAGCACTTCTGGGCGCTGAAAATGACTTCTGGGAGGATCTTTTTTGGTGCGCTAAATTCTTCCTTTTCTTTTTAGACGAACTTTTAAAGGCGCTTTGCAAAGTTTGCTTTTTTTTTATATATTATTTTTTTTTTGTACTTTTCATTTGTCTTCCTTTTTTACTCGTGACTCAAGACGGTTTGAAAGATGGGTTGAATGAGATAGGATAATTTGTATAGGCATTAGTCAAGCATGAGGATTATATCTGCTAGGACTCAAGCTAGTGTCACGAGTTTACATCAATCAAGGCCAATGAGTAGTATGGGGACGGCTCAAGGGTATATCAACAGGATGTATCCACACAAGTTATATGGTCATTATGCTAAGGGTGGTGTAAGAACAGGTTTTGGGCTTTGGAAATAATGGGTATGACGCACGTGTCAATGGCCGTGCGTGGTTTGCGGTTGACAACAAGTTCAAGAACAAGAGTCGAGGTAATGGTTTCTTAGGTTATGGCAATGAGAACATGGATGGGTTAGATGAGCTGAACAGGGGCCCCAGAGCGAAGGCGTCTAAGAACATACGGATTGGAAAGGGTATACATCGTAGAACTTTACGATTTGGATTGGTTGACTCAATTCTCTTCCTTCGTTTACTTGGGTAAATTTCGCACTTTGGGAGGTACGGGCTAAGTATTTCATGGCTCGCTCTTTTCGCTCTCCCTTTTCGCTTTCTATTTTTTTCTTTTTGCTCGGGATTTCTCCCCAACATAAATCCTTCAATCAATTTGGGCTAAAAGGTAGATGGTTGTGGTCTTTGAGTCACGAGGCGAGACTGAGTGAGCCTCATTTGGTAGGCCTATAGTGGACTTTTCATTTTAGTAGGCCTAGGGTGGACCTTTAATTTTAGTAGGCCTAGGGTGGACCTTTAAATTGTCTTACTTTGCAAGCGTATTTAGTCGTTTCTTAAAATGTGCAAATAGCGTAGATTCAAAATTTTATTTTTACCTTATTGAAATTTAACGAAAGAATTACATCGAAGATAATTTTTTGCTTCTTTTCAGATTCCGATTTCCGGGATTTAACTGGAAGTTGTGATTTAGACTCGAACTTTCATTAATCTTTCTGATTATAACCCGTGTATGAATAAAAGGAGGTGGCCTAGACTCAAAATAATGGCGTGGCGTAAGCCTATAATACTTGACCAAGCGACTCTCAGACTTAGGCTAATTGGACCATAACTTTCGTTGGTTGACACTTTAGATTTTAACCCCTGGGTGTTCATTTGTCATGCTCCATTTTGTTTAATGTTGGCAAGGTAGTTAGTTGGGGAGATCGAATTTTTATTTTTGCAAGACTAGAATCATTAGTGCGGCTTCTCTCTTAGTGTGTATTGCTTTACCCCAATGGTAGCCTTATGGTATGCCGATTTGGGTATTTTCATGGTTGGTCATGTTGCATTCGTGGAAAATCTTTTAGTCCGTACTTAGTAGTGTTTCAAGGAGTGAGTGCCTCGAGAGGACTATGATAGTCGTGACCCAATGTGATCATAAGCCTTGAGGCCATTAATTTTTTGCTAATGGTATTGACACCTTAGGTTCACTTTGTGGGTTGTGCGACTATGGGGGAATGATTTCCAGAATGCGACTGTTTCCATTTTGCAAATACATAACATATTCTTTTTATTGGTGAGAGAGAGTATTGAGGTCGTGGATTCTTAGCAAGGGATGACAATTACATATGGGTGCTCATTGATTTAAATGTTAGGAAGGGAGACTCAATATGGTTTAACCTTTTAACTTGCAGAACGACACTAAGCATTAGGACCGATTCTATGGATAAGACAACTAAGACTTAGGATTTAGATTGTACTTTGGCATAGCCTAGTCTAGACTCGGATTTATTTTTTTATTTTTTTTATTCGAACATTATTTTTCCTTGAAAACTTCATTTGAACATTATTTTTTTTGAATATTTTGCCCATGTGACATTCAAGTTTATTTCGATTAGCGTGCTCGGTTTCGGAGCCGAACATTATCGTCATAGGAGGCCTAACAACAACACAAAGAGTTATTTTATTTTTTACAAGTCGCTTTTTAGAATCGAGTGCCTTTTCATACGCCCTCGCAGCAATTTTTTTTGAAAAGTTTTTTTTTTGCTACGTATTTTTTGCGCGGGCACCGAGGCTGTTGCGCCTGACCAAAAGTCCAGGAAGAAACTTCAGCGCCCAGCGTTGGGCGTAAGAAATTCTGGCGCCCAGCCAGGGGCGTTGAAAATACGTCCCTGGCTGGTTCTCGTTTTCTGTTTGCGTCTACTTTGTTTATGCGACTTCGATTTTGCGTGCTTGCCTAATAACGTCCTTTACGCGTTGTGCAGCGTTTGTGGGATTCGTTATAGGCCATCCCGAGCGTCGCTTATTTTTGTGGCGATCGTTCGGGTTTGCGGAACACATATTTCGGTATAACTCTTTGGCCAATTTTTTCATGAATGTTCGGGCAATTTTTAAGGTCGTTGGTTTTCTAGCATTATTTGTCTAGCATTATTCGTACGCACAATCATAACATAGTACATAGTTCGCTACACATAACTACATTACAAACATGGATTTGAAAATTAAATATGTCACGTAGTTTATGATAGGCTTCTATGGGTAGTATTTGCACCTGGCTTGGTACCGCTTCTATCGCAGATCCGACACATGCCCCGGTCGAGGTAGTGCCTTCAACGGATGAATTTCGTCCCAGAAGGCCAACCCGCAAGTGCAAGCCAAGGGGGCATGTAGGCGAGAGGGACCTAGTGGGCGAGCGATTGGGTTTGGGACAGGTGTACTACTAGCGAAAGTGCCGAGTGGACAACATTCGAAGTGTATGCACCCCCCGGTTGGCGATGGGTATCCTTAGTCCCAACTTCCGAGGTGAAACACCAAGGGAGCCAAGATTCGTTATGCTGTTCTGCCCGTTCACATTAATATGCAGATTTTCAGGTCGTCCCAACTTGATGGGGAAATAAACGCGGGGTAGGATCGTTTCACCCTTCGGCTATTTTGATTACCTACAAGCACGAGTATTTCCTTCACTATCCCCAGTGGAGTCGCCACTGTGAGGGGGTCGAAAAATCACGAGGCTAATGCGTGACCTCGTCCCTCGTGGGTGTGACGCTTCTTTTTGTCAAATCAAGTGTAATTGGATTTCCTGTGAGTTTACACCCAATTGACTAGTAATATAGGAGTCGCCATTCAGTTTTTAACGACAATGAGAAAAACTGACAAAACCCGGTTATCGTGACATAAAGGGAGTGCAATTATGTTTGACCACGACGGCCGTAGGTTCCCTTGTGATCCCTGGTGGTGGGGATCGCTCAACGTACACCCGCAGGGTAGAGATTGAGGGTTCGGGGGACTGTAACTACCGAGAGGAGTACTCGCTCTTCGATAACTCCAGAGGCAGGATATCCTTACTAGCTCAGCATAAATAATTGAAGGGACATGCGTTAACTATTAAACTAATCTGAGTTGATTTTAACAATATGCAACATATAATACTAGATCGAATGCGATTATCTGATTTAGATTGTTTTAAGGGACCTAGCATGATAATCCAATTTCCCAAAAATATCATATTTATTAGGCGTGATCGAACAATCAGATTTAGTTAGTTTAACAGTTCATAAAAGGGCGAGGAAAGAAATTAATCCATGGAAAAGGGACACATTACGACGCACCCTTGAGAGGTGCGTCACGGTTCTCAGAAAACTAACCACTTTGACTTTGCTATTTCTCCTTTTATTTAACGAATCTCAAGTTATGGGACAGGATCCGTTCTGTTCGATTTATGGATCGATTACAACAGAACGCGTGATCAATTTCGCAGCGTGAGGCTTAGGCTTAGGGGTTGGAGTCAATACTCAGAATAATCATTGTGTGTTGTCCTTTTCACGTCGAACTTAAGGCCCTATTTATAGAAAGAGTTCGTGGAAAGATAGAATTACATAACTCAAATCCACGAGGAATTAGGAAAAAACACGTACCAGGTATTTTCAGCGCCCAGGCCTAGGCGCCGAAGATTTCGGCAACCAGAGCCAGGCGTTGAAAATAGGATCTGGGCTGTTTTTCTTAGTCAGATTCGGATTCCTAGAATCCGGAGTATTTGAGATTTAATTGAGTCTTTTAGTGCGTATTAACCTTGTGACGGGATGCGTCTGGGCCCGTTACGAACTCTAGGCTCGTTAGGATTTTAATTAATACGTGACTCTTACTTTCGAATCATATTAGGAATAGGATTCTCTCACAATTTCTATCTCATTTAGGATTTATGTTGGAGTGCAACACCTAATTCTGACAGGTATCTATCTTTTATTACTTGCCACTTTTAGCAATTACCGATTACGGCAGTTACTATTTTTAGCAGGTTTCCATAAATAGCAGGTTTCAGGTGAAATGAAAAGGGGAATTGAGATTCGTTATTTTATAGGAGATGCGTTGTCAAGTGGAGATTTACGTTTTCATCATCGAACCTTCCCTTTCGGGAATGGGGACAAAAGTAGGTGTCTACAATATGGTCTGCGTACCATCAAATAGTTGTAATTAGTTAAATTATAGCTGATCCTATTTGAAGAAAATGTCGCCTCCCACGGAGAAATTCAAGACGAAGTTTCCAATCCATTTTCAAGACGGACTTTGAAGTTGAAGCTTCAAGATGAAGTCTGGCCATACTAGATAACACTTATCTTATGCATGCTTTAAGTTATTTATTGATTTTAAATATGTCTTAAATATGCATGAGATTGTGGCTTGATTATGTTGCATGATTAAGGATTTTAGTTCACTTAAAATCTAACCAACATAGTAAGAGCCTTAAGTTCCAAACTTAAAAATTGAGTTAAAAGGTGCTATGCCAAAATAACACTTACTTGGATAACCTTTACATCAATCTTAGTAATAGTTTTCCGCCATAGCGTGGTGTTACTTATTGATTCTAAAGGGGTAAGGTACACAAACCAATTGTGAGTACATGTTAGTTTTGGTGAAACTCAACGATATAAGTAAGGAGTCCTTTTATGTCGTGGAAAAATCGATAGGTTTACCTAATAAGTTCTTAGACGTACCTATCAACCAAGAGTAGTTTCTAGACTGTTAGCAAAAGGCTTTTGCTTACCTAAAAGATTTTAGAATTGAGTCAAAATACATAATGTGCTTAATTCTTCAATGGTTTTTAGGGTCTTGGAATCATTTTATTCACACCTGCCGGAACACATAACTTGAATAAAATGCTTAATGAACATTAAGTTATGCATGCATTCTAGAATTTAAGTTTATTAAGAGAAACTGTGAATGATTATTTATTTGTTTATTCTTTTTCATTGTAGTTTTAACTATGGCAAACAACAATCAAAACATCATCATGGGTTCTGAGCTTATGGTCAAGCTGAACCTAGAAAATTTTCTTGAATGGGAAGCTAAGCTAGTTGAACTAATCAGACTCAGTGGACTTGAGTATGTACTATTATATCCCATGCCAAGCTACTATGCCAGAGACATGACCCCTGAAAGATTTGCCGCCTGGGATGCGGATCTCAAACGGGTTATGAGTCTCATGCTAAACAATATCCCTGATGAATGGGCTAGAAGGTTTGTAGCTTACAAACCTTTTACGCTCATCAAGAATCTGAGGGATATCTGTCGTGGAAGCACGGAGGACAGGGACCTAAACGTCCATGAGTTGATTGAATCAATGTCTGGTCTAAAGGTTAGTTCTCCTAACAAGTATTATAGGATGGAGGTCCAAGAAACACATGTTCAGCTCCTTCGCACTAAACAGAGGGTAGGCGTCCCACTGAGGTTCCATGTGGAGCTTATGCTTTCATATTTTGATCGCCTGAGTCTGCTAGGAACACTAATAAGCGAAAGGATGGCAGTGTCTGTCTTGCTCAATTCACTGCACAGTGGGTTTGGTTGCTTTACGCAACTATACCTAAGTGAACCAAGAGAAGAAACAGTTGCAGAATTTGTTCACCTTGTCTGAAAGGCTGAGATAATACTCGACTGTGAAGCCAAGGATTTACTCAAGGCTAAAGGGAGACCCTTCAATAAAGGTGGAAAGTCCAAGGGCAATGCTAATACAAAGCAGGACAAGTCCACATCAAGTTGTCTTTATTGTGATGGAATAGGCCATTACAAAAGAGAATGTCCAAAGCTTAAGGAAGATCAGAAGAACGGAACAGTCGTTCCATCTTCAGGTATTTTCGTTATAGACTGTATACTTGCTAATTCAACTTCTTGGGTATTAGATACAGGTTGTGGCTCACACTTATGTTCCAATCTACAGGGACTAAGAAGAAGTAGAAGGTTAAGCAAGGGTGAAGTCGACCTACGAGTGGGAAATGGAGCACGGATTGCTGCATTAGCTGTAGGAACTTATTATTTGTCGTTGCCCTCTGGGCTAGTTTTGGAACTGGAAGAGTGTTTTCATGTTCCAAGTCTTACTAAAAACATCATTTCTGTTTCTTGCTTAGATGCTAAGGGATTTTCCTTTTTAATAAAAGACAATGGTTGTTCGTTTTATTTTAAAGAGATGTTATATGGATCTGCTAGATTAGTCAAAGGACTTTATTTCTTAGATCACGACAAACAAGTTTATAACATAAATACCAAAAAGGCCAAAAAGGATGATTCAGATCTCACCTATCTGTGGCATTGTCGATTAGGCCATATTAACTTGAAACGCATTGAAAGACTTCAAAAGGAAGGAATTCTAGAACCATTTGTCTTAGAGGATTATGGTAAGTGCGAATCATGTTTACTTGGCAAAATGACAAAGCAACCTTTCTCTAAAGTCGAAGAAAGAGCAACTGAACTATTGGGTTTAATCCATACAGATGTATGTGAACCAATGAGTACAAATGCTAGAGGTGGTTTCAGCTACTTTATCACTTTCACTGATGACTTTAGTAGATATGGTTATGTCTACCTAATGAAGCATAAGTCTGAATCCTTTGAAAAATTCAAGGAATTTCAGAGTGAAGTAGAGAATCAATCAGGCAAGAAGATTAAGGCACTGCGGTCTGATAGAGGCGGTGAATATTTGAGCTATGAATTTGATGACCATCTGAAAGAATGTGGAATTCTATCAGAATTGACTCCTCCTGGAACACCACAATGGAACGGTGTGTCGGAACGGAGGAACAGAACCTTGCTAGACATGGTTAGATCAATGATGGGTCAGACCGAACTTCCAATAGAATTTTGGGGACATGCACTAAATACAGCTGCACTCACTATAAATAGAGCTCCGTCTAAAGCTGTTGAAAAGACTCCATAGGAGTTATGGTTTGGAAAGCCTCCAAAAGTGTCTTTTCTTAAGATTTGGGGATGTGAAGTATACGTCAAACGATTAATTTCAGACAAACTTCATCCAAAATCTGACAAATGTATCCTTGTAGGCTACCCAAAGGAAACAAAGGGGTATTACTTCTACAATACATCTGAGAAGAAGGTGTTTGTTGCTCGAGATGGTATCTTTTTGGAAAAGGATCACATTTCCAAAATGACAAGTGGGAGAAAAGTAGACCTCGAAGAAATTCGAGTCGAACAACAAACTCTAGAGAATGCTCAAGATGACATTCAGGATGAAACTCAGAGATCTTTAGAAGTATCTGGTGAGAATCATGGACAATCTAGAGATATAACCCCACGTAGATCGCAAAGATATAGATCTCAAACGGAAAGGTACTTAGGTATTTTGACGAACAAGAGCTATGACGTTCTATTACTTGAAAGTGATGAACCTGCGACTTACAAACAAGCTATGACGAGCCCTAGCTCCAAGAAATGGCAAGAAGCCATGCAATCTGAATTAGACTCCATGTTAGAAAACTAAGTTTGGGATTTGGTCGATTTGCCAGATGGCTACCAAGCCATAGGAAGCAAATGGGTTTTCAAACAGAAAAAGGACAAGGATGGGAAACTTGAAGTTTTCAAAGCTAGATTGGTTGCAAAAGGTTACAGGCAAGTCCACGGTGTGGATTACGATGGGAAACCTTTTCACCAGTTGCAATGCTAAAGTCTATTCGGAAAATGTTCGCAATCTCTGCATATTACGATTACAAAATATGGCAGATGGATGTCAAAACCGCTTTCTTAAACGGCGTTTTAACAGAAACTGTGTTTATGACACATCCTGAGGGTTTTGAGGATCTAAAGAATGCTAAAAAGGTATGCAAGCTTAAGAAATCAATCTACGGATTGAAGCAGGCATCAAGGAGCTGGAATATATGTTTTGATGAAGCAGTCAGTGACTTTGGGTTCATCAAGAACGCAGACAAATCTTGTGTATACAAGAAGGTCAGTGGGAGCAAAATTGCTTTTCTAGTATTATATGTCGATGACATATTACTTATCGGAAATGACATTCCTATGTTGAACTCTGTCAAGATTTGGCTTGGGAAATGTTTTTTGATGAAGGATCTAGGAGAAGCACAGTACATACTGGGCATCAAGATTTAGAGAGATAGATCTAAAAAGATGATTGGACTTAGTCAAAGCACTTATATCCATAAAGTGCTTGAAAGGTTCAAGATGGCAGACTCCAAGAGAGGCTACCTACCCATGTCTCATGGAATGACTCTAAGCAAGACTCAGTGCCCAAAAACACTTGATGAGCGTAGACGAATGAGTGGGAATCCATATGCATCATTGATTGGTTCAATAATGTATGCTATTATATGTACACGCCCGGATGTTGCGTATGCACTCAGTGCTACGAGCAGATACCAGTCAGACCCAGGAGAGGCACATTGGACTGCTGCCAAGAATATTCTGAAGTACCTGAAAAGGCACAAAGATGATTTCCTGGTCTATGCTGGAGATGATGAATTAATTGTTAAAGGCTATACGGACGCAAGTTTCCAAACCGACAAAGATGATTTCAGATCACAGTCTGTGTTTGTCTTCTGCCTCAACGGAGGTACAGTAAGCTGGAAAAGTGGTAAGCAAAGCACCATTGCGGATTCTACAACTGAAGCGGAGTACATTGTTGCACATGAAGCAGCAAAGGAAGCTATATGGCTAAGGAAGTTCATAGGTGAACTTGGTGTAGTCCCCTCCATTAAAGGACCAATAGCCCTATATTGTGATAATAACGGAGCTATTGCACAGGCAAAGGAGGCTAGACACCACCAAAGAGTCAAGCATGTACTTCGTAGATTTCACCTTCTACGAGAGTTCGTTGAAAGAAAAGAAGTCGAGATAAGCAAGATTGGAACTGATGACAACATCTCAGATCCATTGACTAAACCTCTGCCGCAGGCGAAGCACAACTCGCACACTGCAGCTATGGGAATCATGGCTTTGATGTCCTTGTTTAATGTTTTAAAGTTTTAGAGTTTATTACTTTGTAAAACATTATTGGTTAATCATTCACAATACATGAATAGAATTCATTTTTCCATTTAATTTGTGGTTTATTAAATGATGAGTCCCTTCAATTTGGTGAAATATTCAAGATAGACTGTCAGGACCAGTCCTGTGACTAAGAAATGTCTATCAAGTGAACTTGAATGTCAAAAGTTGAAAATGGTCCCTGGTCGGAGTTTTCTATAAAGATGGACGCATAGAAAACCTTAGACGACTAGAATGCAAGATGACTAGTAGTTCTGTTTCTTGAACTATGTGGACATGGCAATGTCATAATCATTTGCGTAGATACTTACTTTGGGAAGACTAGTATCGGACAGACCTATGAAACTTTACTGTAAGAGATGAAAATCTGTCATAAGTAAATTTCATTAAAATTATTAGACACTAATCCTCAATACCTGAGTGATTTGAGATTACTTGTTTGAGAACTGCTTACTTTGACATTGTCAACCGTCGCACTGTAAAAGGAGGCTATAAAGGCAACCCTCAGGTAATCACCTATCAAACGAAGTCTAATCTCAAGATCGTAAGATTGGGATTGTCCTCCCATAAATCGGGATGAGATGCTGAAAGTTGTACAAGGCCACTCGGAGCGCTAGAAAATGTAAAATGCATGGTCGTGCTCAGATGAATCATAGGCTATGATTATCTGTTTATTTGATCAGTTGACTGAAACCGAGAAACACCTCTGGACATAATAAGGATGACAACTCTTACCTTATGTTCAAGAGAAAGAATCGAGCGGCACAGGAATTAGGAAATGCACACTTGTCCTTAAGGACAAGTGGGAGACTGAAGGAAATAATGCCCTTGGTCCACGTATGCATTTAATGATAAGTCTAATAAATGCGGTTCAGTATTAATTAACAAGTTAATAATTCAGTGAGATCAAGTGAGCTGAATGCCTAGCTAGAGGTCGCTTCAGTTCAAGTGGAATTAATGATATTAATCCACAGCTTACTCTTGACTGAACCCGTAGGGTCACACAAATAGTACGTAAACGGATCAAGTATTTAATAGCATTAAATACTCCATCCATGGATATTCGGAATCGACGGATCTTGGTTTCAGTGGGAGCTAAGATCGTCAAAGGTAAGTAAATGAATACTCCGGAAACGATGATATTGCCGGAAACGGAAATATGGATCGTATCGGAAATATAAATATTATCCAAGTCGTAGATGTTGCCGGAAACGGAAACATGGTACGTATCGGAAAATATTATCGGAAATGGAAATATTGCCGGAATTGGAAATATTGCCGGAAACGGAAACATTGTCAGAATCGGAAATATTATCGGAATCGAAAAATAATTCCCGAAACGGAAATATTAAATATTTGTTCGAAACGGAAATTAATTCCGGAATCGGAAATGTTAAATATTGTTCGTATCGGAAATGAATTCCGGAATCGGGAATTTAATTGGAAGCGTATCGTACGAATTAGCATCGGACGAGGCTTGCTAGACGAAGGCCCAGCACGAAGCCAGGCCGTCGCTCAGCAAGCCACACGCATCAACACACGCCAAACCCAGCCAGGCCCAGCGCAAGGCCAGACCCAGCATGGCATGGCGCGCGCGCTCAGCCAATGGGCTGCGAGCATTGGGCCAAAGGAGCCGTGCAGTTCACGTGGGCCGCGAGGCATGTGCGCGGGTTGTGCGGTGCTCGTGCGATGCTCGTGTGCGTGCTATACGAATCCTAAAGCTATCGGAATTCGTGCTATGATTAAATCCTAATCCTAAAAGATAAAATTAATTATTTAGAGTTCTAAAAGGATTCTAATTAATTAATTAGTATTCTAACAGGATTCAAAATCCTTTCCCATGGTTCTATAAATATATGCCTAGGGTCATAAATTTATACACGAGTTTTTCAACAAGTATTCATACAATAAAAGCTGTGATTTTGAGCACAAAAATTAGTCACATTACTTGCCCATATTAGCCGAAAATAATAGTACCTTAAGGGAGATTCTAGTTGGTCAATCTTAAGGCGGATCCGGACATGCTGTGGACTATCTACGGAGGGACGACACTTGGAGTCCTAAAGACTTGTTCTTGTTCGGTTCGGGCGTAGTTAGGGAGGGCACGCTACAAAGTGTATGCATCTAAATTATGCTAACTGATTGTGTGTAAATAATATGTTTCCTGGCATTAAGGTTTTTTCGCATGATTTATGTTTTTCATATGTATCATAACCTAACAGTGGTATCACGAGCCTCTTATTATTTACATAATCTAAATTGCATGACATGGTTAAATTTTACAAATTTGCAAAGAATTAAAAGGGGTGATTAATTTTCCTAATTGTTAATTAATTGCAAATTGCATGTATTTAATTATATGTACGCAGTTTTTCGGCAGTTTCTTCGTTACTCATCCAAATCGAGTGATTTTTGTGTCAATTCCGCATGTAAAAGGCATTCTAAAATTTTGACAAAAACAGTATTGTTCTGCCGAACCCATAATTCCCAAATTCGAAGCCTAACTATGACTTTTCGGAGGTTTTATTTTTTCGAACGCAAAAGTTTGTAAATTTAAGATGTTAAATTGAATATTTGCGATTCTTGTTAATTTGTGATAAATTTTAAATTTTTATGACCCAGATTTGAATCCATGTTAATCGGAAATTAATTGATTAATAAATTTTCGATTTTTAGCCCTAAAATTATGAAATTAATATGATTTATTAATTTGTCATTAATTTTGAATTAAAAAATTTTAAATTTTTTTGAAAAACTCTCATAAATGTTGCACGCACAAAGCAAAGGAAGCTTTGTGTTACCCTTAAGGGGTGTTGTATAGTGCGGGCACGGGACGACGAGCAATGGGGCTCGTCGCCCGTGCGGTACGAATGCAGCGAGCAACAAGCTAGGCGGCACGCAAGGCTCGAAGCCTAGGCGTGCATGCTGGGCGATGGGCGAGGGCTATGGGTAACACATCCGACGAGCAAGATGCGTGTAGGCAGCGATGTGCTGTGCCACGACGCACCAGGCTCGCCAAGGGGCAGGCAGCCACGACACAGCACGAAGCTGCGCGCAGCGTAGCCCGCAAGGCTGCGTGTGTGCGTGGCAGAGGGGCGTGTGTGCGGTGTGGCTGTGCAAGCCGTGTGTAACGATCAATGGCACGGGGCATGGGGCCTCGTAGCTCGATGGGGCTTGGGCGCAAGCCCAAGTGCCTCGTCTTGCAAACAATTGATACGTTACGTTTTTTATTTTAAATTTTCAGTTCGGAAATAATTTTAATTAATTTTAAAATTAATAATTTAAATTTTTTTCTCGAATTTCAATTTTGAATATTATAATTATTATAAATTTTAATTTATACTAATTATTTTACTAAAATTAAGCCTTGAATTAATTTAAATTCATTTAATTCAACTGAAAAATAAATTAAATAAATGGATTCGATTATAATTTTATATGAGCTTTAAATTTTAATTAAACTTGTATGTTTCCGGTTAGACTAGAAATACATTTTTATGTTTAAAATTAGTAAAGCATATAAAGTTATTGGTTTGAGTGGGAGCATTTTTAGTCATAAACTCTTGATTAGGTCTACAAATCATTTAAGGTTAAAACAACTTGATTAGAATTAATAAGGACTGAATAATTGGTAGATTATTGGTGCCCTTGATTAATTGCTGCAAATATTTATGTGATGCATAACATGTTATACTAACCAGCTATGTGGGCCATTCATGATAATGAATGGGTGAATGGTATATATTGTATATGTACTGTTTTGCAGGTTATGAAGTGACTAGTATGGCCCAAATAGGATAGAAAATATGGTATGCGTACCATTAATTTGAATGTAATTGGTCTAATGCACCAAAGTTTGTTTTTCAATTCAAATATGGTCTGCGTACCATCAAATAGTTGTAATTAGTTTAATTATGCTTA
Organism: Spinacia oleracea; assembly: GCF_020520425.1. Classification (NCBI taxonomy): domain Eukaryota; kingdom Viridiplantae; phylum Streptophyta; class Magnoliopsida; order Caryophyllales; family Amaranthaceae; genus Spinacia; species Spinacia oleracea. Next base: position 45,912,103 of record NC_079487.1, on the reverse strand, counting down.
TCCTATTTGAAGAAAATGGCACCTCCCACGGTGAAATTCAAGACAGAGTTGAAGTTGAAGCTTCAAGATGAAGTCGGGTCATTACTAGATCACACATATCTTATGCATGCTTTAAGTTATTTATTGCTTTTAAATATGTCTTAAATATGCATGAGATTGTGGCTTGATTATGTTGTATGATGAAGGATTTTAGTTCACTTAAAATCTAACCAACATAGTAAGAGCCTTAAGTTCCAAACTTTAAAAATTGAGTTAAAAGGTGCCATGCCAAAATAACACTTACTTGGATAACCTTTACATCAATCTTAGCAATAGTTTTCCGCCATAGCGAGGTGTTACTTATTGATCCTAAAGGGGTAAGGTAAACAAATAATTGTGAGTACATGTTAGTTTTGGTGAAACTCAACGATATAAGTAAGGAGTCCTTTTATGTCGTGGCAAAATCGATAGGTTTACCTAATAAGTTCTTAGACGTACCTATCAACCAAGAGTAGTTTCTAGACTATTAGCAAAAGGCTTTTGCTTACCTAAAAGATTTTAGAATTGAGTCTAAATACATAATGTGCTTAATTCTTCAATGGTTTTTAGGGTCTTGGAGTCATTTTATTCACACCTGCGCGCCGGAACAAAAATTCGAATAAAATGCTAATGACTTGTTTAAATTGCATGATTGCTTTATTATTTGGTTTGAGTGAATATTGGTTTATTTACTCAAATGTGATATAAGTTTGAATCTGTTTGGCTAGTTCAAAGATTCAGAAGTATAAAATCCCCTTGGCAAGAAATCATAAAGATCTAGGTTAGATCATTTTGATGATTACTTAAGTCAAGAATGATCATCAATGATTGTGTGTAGTAAAATTTACAATCTAGCTCCATAAGATATGGAAATATCTACATTGGAATGATCGAAGTCAATTAGTACTTGATTCGATATATGATGAATCATAAAGACTTTTCCTATAATTTCTAAAAACAAAATGCTCAACTACCACCAAACTAAACCAAATTCGTCAAAGCTATTGAAAAGTAATTTTAGAATATCTTTTCAATAAAATATATCTAAAGAGTTGCTAAAACTCAGTGGTAGCTTAGTGTTTGTTATTTGACAAACTAAGACCCATGTCTTGATATATGTTTCATTATGATTTATTCAAATGAGACACAAGGGTATTGTTTCTACCAAGAATTTTTGAGAACATAATGTTTGTTTGCTCGAAATAATGTCCTTTTGGAGATTCGTTTCCAAAATGACAAGTGGGAGAAAATAGACCTCGAAAGTCTTCGAGGCGAACAACAAACATAAACGGACATTCCGGAGGCTTTTCGAAGTGCTTCAGAAAATCCGAACTCATTCTTTAAGGACTTTAGAAGTGGCTTTAAAGAATAGACATCTCTTAGAAGACTTTACAAGTGCTCAAGGAGAACAGAATATTCAAAGGACTTTCAAGTTGCTATTGATATTCTATTGTTTGATATTCTATACCCAAGTAGGCATAGAGTTCAAGTCACTGAAACTATGAGATTCTTCTATTAGATAGTGAAGAAACATGGAGTTCAGGTCACTGAAGCTATGTGATTCTTCTATTAGATAGTGAAAAAACCTACAACTTGCAGTCAAACTATTATCATGTAGATTAATGAGTTTATGACCTGTAAGAAAGCTATGACGAAACCCAGATTCCCTAAAATGGTTAGAGGCCATATATAGACTCAAATGTTTTAAATGGTTAGAGGCCATAAAACATACTCAATGTTTTGATGACAAAATTGACATTTTGTTTATTTGCAAGAATAGTTTCACACCTATTGGTTGCAAGTTTGTTTTAAGGATAAAAACCATCAAACATGGAATTGTGTTCACACACAAAGCTAGATTAGTTGCTAAAGGTTACAAGCAAATTCATGGCATGGATTGTGTTGAAACCTCATGCATAATCGTAATGCTCAAGTCTATAAATCAAGCAATGATTGCATATTGGTACATATGGAAATTGGATGACAAAACAAATTCCTCAATCAAATGTTGGAATAAACTATGTACATGTCATGTCATAGGATTTGTGGATCCAAGTAATGCTTGAAATGAATGCTAGCTTATGAAATCTTAGCATGGATTTAAGCAAGCAATTGGGAATTGGAACTGTATTTTAGTGAAACTAATAAGTATTTTAGTTTCATAAAATGTACATAAATTTTATAGATGTATAAGAAGTTTAGTGGGAGTACATAAAACTTAATTGGTCCTATGTGTATCGCACACATATCTCTCTATTGTGAAATAACATTCAAATGCTAATTTGAAATTATTTATCAATGATGGACCAAGGCGAATATTGTTTACAAAGATCTTATAATATTGTTTTAGATTAAGTAATGGCATTTACTAAATCAAACACGAAAGACTCCATTGGAGATATTCGACCCATATGAATAAATCTAAGTAATGAATGTTTGAACTATGTATAAGCATTTACTAAGTTAAACATCAAAGAATCTAATTCTTCACCTATATTATATGTCAAAGAATTTAGCTGGATTTAGTATCTACTGAAATTGGATATCTAAAGTGACATGAATAGAATTCAATTGGGAATTATTCTGCAAGAGAATTTATCATGTATGATATAATATGAGGATCGCCAAAAACGTATCGTAAGGCTTTAGGCATGACGAACTGTTGACCCTAAAGTTTTGATGATGACAAAGCAAATTCCTCACAATTGGTTAAGTTATGTTGCATAATAGGTTCCGAGATCCTTAGAGGGATAATGCTAAGTTAAGGAGATCCTGGGTTGGATAAACTAAGCAACGTGGAATATAAGCAAGTAATTGATCCATGTCAGACACTACATTGAAGAAATAATCATTAAGCAAGGCGAGATCCTTAGGCGAGTTCCTAAGGCGAGATCCTCATATATTATGTGGATCCTCGGCGTTCCAGAGAAGGAACAAATCGGGAAGTCTTCGAGTGAAGCTTCTAAAGGTGCAACATGAAGACTACAACATATGAGTTTATGTTTTAGGATTTATGTAAGTATTTAATAAAGTTTATAAGTAATTTGGTATGAAAGGGACATAGTATTTTGGTACGTTTTAAATGAAATATGTTAACTGTAATTATAAAAGAGTTTTAACTTGGAAAATCTTTTTAATAAATAAAATGTATTTAATTAATAAATGAAACATAGGATTCTGATTTACTCTCCTTGTTTCTCAAGTAAAAGTTTTTCCACGTTCCTTGAAACTCTCCCCACGTATTTCTGTTCAACGTACATTTAGTGTTTTGATTTGGTCTCCCTTGTTTCTCTCCAACTATGCCCATGTTACTGAGCAGTAACTGTTAGTGGGTGGTTGAGGGAAACATGTGTACCAAACCCTAAGTAAAACTCTCCTATAAAAGGAGAAGAGTTTTAGCTTTTCAAAACACACAACTGATCTTTGCAAAATATATTTTAAGAGCTTAAACGTTTTAAAAGAGAATCAGTTTTCAAAAGAGTGTCCCTTGAGTTCCTTAATGCTTTGAGCTTTATTATGTACTAGAGTTTTATATCAAATTGTATTTTGGGTTTAAGGGTTGAGTGATCCTTAATTGACTAAGAGTTAAGTCAAAGAGAAACAGAGCGACTTAGAGTTAAGTCAAAGAGAAAAGGAGCGACTTAGAGTTAAGTCAGAGAGAGAAAGAGGAGCACAGTAATCAAAGGGGATTGCTGTGGGGAACTCGTGTTCGAGAGGAACTCGAGTTAGAGAGTGTATTTGTAATAGAGTTATTGCATTAATACAAAAGAGTAGTGAGGTTCTTCTTGATTAGGGTCAAGAAGGTTCCTCCATTTTATATCTTTCTTCGCTCATTATTCTCAGTTTCTTTATTGTTTAAATTCCGCAAGAAACTTACCCAAGTTCCCAAGAAACAATTCACCCCCCCTCTTGTCAAGTGTTCCTACTGAACTATCACGAACATATACCAATCTCTATTGATCTAAGTGAAGATCAACTAGAATGAGATCAAGAAAAACTTATGGTACTTGAAAAGGTACATAAGAGTAGTTCTTGATTCAAGGAAATAAAGATATGCTAAATATTGATGCTACACGCATAAACACTGTCAAAGGATCAAGCAAGATTCCTTTGGAGTTAACCATTGACAAGGACGAGCTAAAGAGCATCGTGTTTTGAAATGGCAACATGGATTGGAGACCATGAGTTATTGCGTGGGAAATTAAATATTAATTTCTATGTTCTAAAATACAGTTGGAAAGTCTTCCACATATCTATGAACTACTTGGATAAGTAAATCCAAACAAAGCATCACTAGCAACCTACACAGTTGAAGTAAAAGTACTTATTGCCTAAGAAGGAATAAAACAGAGTTGTTTATGTTAAAGAGTTCTTCACTGAACTTGGGTAGATCACATGTCTGTTGACTTAATGATTCTTCATTGCAAAATGCGTAGAACCACTAATGTAGCAAGAAAGACTAGATCACATAATAAACAAACTCAAAAGATCTTATCATCATATCTCGAAGAACATTCGATGAAAGGGATATTAAGATTGGCAAAGCATGATAACTAAACCTATGCAACAACTGAAAAGAAACACTCACATTGTTGCACTGGAAATCAAGCATAGCTCTGAATTCCATGAACTGTTTTAAAGATGGGTTTGAGGCCCATGGTTGTAAAATATTGGGGTTGAACATTTATCATATATGAAATGTATTTTCATATTCCATTTAATCTTAGTTTAGTATTAAATGATGAGTCCCTTCAATTTGACGATATATTCAAGATAGACTGTCAGGACCGTCCTGTGACTAAGAAATGTCTATCAAGTGAACTTGAATATCAAAAGTTGAAAATGGTCCCTGGTCGGAGTTTTCTATAAAGATGGAAGCATAGAAAACGTTAGACGACTAGAATGCAAGATGACTAGTAGTTCTGTTTCTTGAACTATGTGGACATGGCAATGTCATAATCATTTGCATAGATACTTACTTTGGGAAGACTAGTATCGGATAGACCTATGAAACTTTACTGTAAGAGATGAAAATCTGTCATAAGTAAATTTCATTAAAATTATTAGACACTAATCCTCAATACCTGAGTGATTTGAGATTACTTGTTTGAGGACTGCTTACTTTGACGTTGTCAACCGTCGCACCGTAAAAGGAGGCTATAAAGGCAACGCTTAGGTAATCACCTATCAAACGAAGTCTAATCTCAAGATCGCAAGATTGGGATTGTCCTCCGATAAATCGGGATGAGATGCTGAAAGTTGTACAAGGACACTCGGAGAGCTAGAAACTGTAAAATGCATGGTCGTGCTCAGATGAATCATAGGCTATAATTATCTGTTTATTTGATCAGTTGAACTCTGAAACCGAGAAACACCTCTGGACATAATAAGGATGACAACTCTTACCTTATGTTCAAGAGCAAGCATCGAGCGACAAAGGAATTAGGAAATACACACTTGTCCCTAAGGACAAGTGGGAGACTGAAGGAAATAATGCCCTTGGTCCAAGTATGCATTTAATGATAATTCTAATAAATGCGGTTCAGTATTAATTAAACAAATTAATAATTCAGTGAGATCAAGTGAGCTGAATGCCTAGCTAGAGGCCGCTTCAGTTCAAGTGGAATTAATGATATTAATCCACAACTTACTCTTGACTGAACTCGTAGGGTCACACAAATAGTACGTAAATGGATCAAGTATTTAATGGCATTAAATACTCCATCTATGGATATTTGGAATCGAAGGATCTTGGTTTCAGTGGGAGCTAAGATCGTCAAAGGTAAGTAATTGAATACTCCTGAAACGATGATATTGCCGGAAACGGAAATATGGATCGTATCGGAAATATAAATATTATCCAAGTCGTAGATGTTGCCGGAAACGGAAACATGGTATGTATCGGAAAATATTATCGGAAATGGAAATATTGCCAGAATCGGAAATATTGCCGGAAACGGAAATATTGTCAGAATCGGAAATATTATCGGAATCGGAAAATAATTCCGGAAACGGAAATATTAAAAAATGTGTTCGAAACGGAAATTAATTCTGGAATCGGAAATGTTAAATATTGTTCGTATCGGAAATGAATTCCGGAATTGGGAATTTAATCGGAAGCGTATCGTACGAATTAGCATCGGACGAGGCTTGCTAGACGAAGGCCCAGCACGAAGCCAGGCCGTCGCCCAGCAAGCCACACGCATAAACACACGCCAAAGCCTCACCAGGCCCAGCACAAGGCCAGGCCCAGCAAAGGCTTGGCGCGCGCGCACGGATCAGGTGGGCTGCGAGCATGGGCCAAGCGCCGTGCAGTTCACGTGGGCCGCGAGGCATGCGCGCGGGCTCGTGCGGTGCTCGTGTGCGTGCTATACGAATCCTAAAGCTATCGGAATTTGTGCTATGATTAAATCCTAATCCTAAAAGATAAAATTAATTATTTAGAGTTCTAAAAGGATTCTAATTAATTAATTAGTATTCTAACAGGATTCGAAATCCTTTTCCATGGTTCTATAAATATATGCCTATGGTCATAAATTTATACACGATCTTTTTAACAAGTATTCATACAATAAGAGCTGTGATTTTTGAGCAGAAAAATCAGTCACATTACTTGCCTAATTAGCCGAAATTAATAGTACCTTAAGGGCGATTCTAGTTGGTCAATCTTAAGGCGGATCCGGACGTGTTGTGGACTATCTACTGAGGGACGACACTTGGACACTTTTTCGGTTCGGTTCGGGCGCAGCTAGGGAGGGCACGCTACAAAGTGTATGCATCTAAATTATGCTAACTAATTATGTGTAAATAATATGTTTCCTGGCATTAAGGTTTTTCCGCATGATTTATGTTTTTCATATGTATCATAACCTAACAATATCATTAATTCCACTTGAACTGAAGCGGCCTCTAGCTGGGCATTCAGCTCACTTGATCTCACTGAATTTATTAACTCGTTAATTAATACTGAACCGCATTTATTAGACTTAACATTAAATGCATACTTGGACCAAGGGCATTATTTCCTTCAGCTGCTTCATGTGCAGTAATGTACTCCGCTTCAGTTGTAGAATCCGCAATGGTGCTCTGTTTAGCACTTTTCCAGCTTATTGCACCTTCGTTGAGGCAGAAGACAAACCCAGACTGTGATCTGAAATCATCTTTGTCGGTTTGGAAACTTGCGTCCGTATATCCTTTAACAATTAATTCATCATATCCACCATAGACCATGAAATCATCTTTGTGCCTTTTTAGGTACTTCGGAATATTCTTGGCAGCAGTCCAATGTGCCTCTCCTGGGTCTGACTGGTATCTTCTCGTAGCACATAGTGTATACGCAACATCCGGGCATGTACATATCATAGCATACATTGTTGAACCAATCAATGATGCATATGTAATCCCACTCATTCGTCTACGCTCATCCAGTGTTTTTGGGCACTAAGTCTTGCTTAGAGTCATTCCATGAGACGTATTGAACCTTTCAAGCACCTTATTGATATAAGTGCTTTGAATAAGTCCAATCATCCTTTTAGATCTAACTCTGTAGATTTTTATGCCCAGTATGTACTGTGCTTATCCTAGATCCTTCATCGAAAAACATTTCCCAAGCCAAATCTTGACAGAGTTCAACATAGAAATGTCATTTCCGATAAGTAATATGTCGTCGATACATAATACTAGAAAAGAAATTTTTCTCCCACTGACTTTCTTGTATACACAAGATTCATCTACGTTCTTGACGAAGCCAGAGTCACTGACTGCTTCATCAAAACGTATATTACAGGTCCTCAATGCTTGCTTCAATCTATAAATGGATTTCTTAAGCTTGCATACCTTTTTAGCATTCTTTAGATCCTCAAAACCCTCAGGTTGTGTCATAAACAAAGTTTCTGTTAAAACGCCATTTAAAAAGCGGTTTTGACATCCATCTACCATATTTCGTAATCGTAATATGCAGCGATTGCTAACATTATCCGTATAGACTTTAGCATTGCAACTGGTGAAAAGGATTCATCATAATCCACACCATGGACTTCCCTTTATCCTATTGCAACCAATCTAGCTTTGCAAACTTCTAGTTTTCCATCCTTGTCCTTCTTTAGTTTGAAAACTCATTTGCTTCCTATGGCTTGGTAGCCATCTGGCAAATCGACCAAATCTCAAACTTGGTTTTCATACATGGAGTCTAAATCAGATTGCATGGCTTCTTGCCACTGTTTGGAGCTAGGGCTCGTTATAGCTTGTTTGTAAGTCGCAGATTCATCGATTTCCAGCAATAGAATTTCATGGCTCTCATTCGTCAAAATACATATGTATCTTTCTGGTTGAGACCTATATCTCTGCGATCTACTCGGGGTTACATTTCTAGTTGGTTCTTGATTCTCACCAGATACTTCTAAAGATCTTTGAGTTTCAACTAGAATGTCATCTTGAGCATTCTCTAGAGTTTGTTGTTCGACTCGAATTTCTTCGAGGTCTACTTTTCTCCCACTTGTCATTTTGGAAATGTGATCTCTTTCCAAAAAGATACCATCTCGAGCAACAAACACCTTGTTCTCAGATGTGTTGTAGAAGTAATACCCCTTTGTTTCCTTTGGGTAGCCCACAAGGATACATTTGTCAGATTTCGATTGAAGTTTGTCTGAAATTAATCGTTTGACGTATACTTCACAACCCCAAATCTTACGAAATGACACATTGAGGCTTTCCAAACCATAACTCATATGGAGTCTTTTCGACAGCTTTAGACGGAGCTCTATTTAGTGTGAGTGCAGTTGTGTTTAGTGCATGTCCCCAAAATTCTATTGGAAGTTCGACCTAACCCATCATTGATCGAACCATGTCTAGCAAGGTCATGTTCCTCCGTTCTGACACACCGTTCCCTTGAGGTATTCGGGGAGGTGTCAATTCTGACAAGATTCCACAATCTTTCAGATGGTCATCAAATCCATAGCTTAGATATTCATCGCCTCTATCAGACCGCAGTGCCTTAATCTTCTTGCCTAATTGATTCTCTACTTCACTCTGGAATTCCTTGAATTTGTCAAAGGATTCAGACTTACGCTTCATTAGGTAGACATAACCATATATACTGAAGTCATCAGTGAAAGTGATAAAGTAGCTGAAACCACCTCATTTGAACTCATTGGTCCACATACATCTGTATGGATTATATCCAATAGATCAGTTGCTCTTTCTCCAACTTTATAGAAAGGTTGCTTTGTCATTTTTCAAAGTAAGCGTGATTCGCATTTACCATAATCCTCTAAGTCAAATGGTTCTAGAATTCCTTCCTTTGGAAGTTTTTCTATGCGTTTCAAGTTAATATGGCCTAATCGACAATGCCACATATAGGTGAAATCAGAATCATTCTTTTTGGCCTTTTTGGTATTTATGTTATAAACTTCTTTGTCGTGATGTAGCACATAAAGTCCACTGACTAATTTAGCAGATCCATAAAACATCTCTTTAAAATAAAAGAGCAACTATTGTCTTTTATTAAAAAGCTAAATCCCTTACCATCTAAGCAGGAAACAGAAATGATGTTTTTAGTAAGACTTGGAACATGGAAACATTCTTCCTGTTCCAAAACTAACCCAGAGAGCAACGACAAATAATAAGTTCCTACAGCTAATGCAGCAATCCTTGCTCTATTTCCCACTCTTAGGTCTACTTCACCCTTGCTTAACCTTCTACTTCTTCTTAGTCCCTGTGAATTGGAACATAAGTGTGAGCCACAACCTATATCTAATACCCAAGAAGTTTAATTTTCAAGTATACAGTCTATAACGAAAATACCTGAAGATGGAACGACAGTTCCGTTCTTCTGATCTTCCTTTAGCTTCAAGCAATCTCTCTTCCAATGCCCCTTCTTTTTAAAGTAGAAGCATTCAGACTCAGAAGTGGGTTGGCTCACCTTCTTCTTTTCAGGATTGGTGCCGCCAGTTTTCTTAGTTGGGCTGGCTTTCTTGCCACCTTTCTTAGCATTCCTCTTCTTGCCAGATTTTTAAAACTTTCCCCCACGCACCATAAGCACATCTTTCTTATCACTTTTGAGCGTCTTTTCAGTGGTCTTCAGCATACCATGAAGCTCAATGAGTGTTTCGTCTAGACTATTCATGTTGTAGTTCAGTTTGAACTGATCATACCCGCTATGAAGAGAATGGAGGATAGTGTCTACAGCCATTTCTTGAGAGAACTGTTGATCCAGCCGACTCATATTCTCAATTAATCCAATCATCTTGAGAACACGTGGACTTACGGGCTCGCCCTTCTTGAGCTTAGTGTCAAGAATTTTCCTATGAGTCTCGAATCTTTCGACTCGAGCTAGATCTTGGAACATGTTCTTTAACTCACTGATGATTGTGAAAGCATCTGAGTTGATGAACGTTATCTTTAGATCTGCACTCATGGTTACAAGCATTAGACATTTTACATCCTTGTTGGCATCAATCCAACAATTGAGGGATGCCTGAGTCACCCCTTCGCCCGCGGCTTCGGGCATCGCCTCGTCCAGGACATACTCCTTTTCTTCCTGCATAAGAACTATTTGTAAGTTCTTTTGCCAGTCAAGGAAGTTTTTCCCGCTCAACTTCTCCTTTTCGAGCATTGATCGGATGTTGAATGAATTGTTGTTTCCCATAATTAAAACTACAATAGAAAAAGAATAAACAAATAAATAATCATTCACAGTTTCTCTTAATAAACTTAAATTCTAGCATACATGCATAATTCAATATTTATTAAGCATTTTATTCAGGTTTTTCTGTTCCAACAGGTGTGAATAAAATGATTCCAAGATCCTTAAATAATTGAAGAATTAAGCAGATTATGTTTCTGACTCAATTCTAAAATATTTTAAGTAAGCATATCATTTGCTAATAGTCTAGAAACTACTCTTGGTTGATAGATACGTCTAAGAACTTATTAGGTAAACCTATCCCGTTTGCCACGACATAAAAGGACTCCTTACTTATATCGTTGAGTATTACCAAAACTAACATGTACTCACAATTATTTATGTACCTTATCCCTTTAGAATCAACAAGTAACACCTCTCTATGGCGGAAAACTATTACTTAGATTGATGTAAAGGTTATCCAAGTAAGCGTTATTTTGGAATGGCACCTTTTAACTCAATTTTTAAAGTTTGGAACTTAAGCCTCTTACTATGTTGGTAAGATTTTAAATGAACTAAAATCCTTAATCATGCAACATAATCAAGCCACAATCTCATGCATTATTAAGACATATTTAAAGCAATAAATAACATAAAACATGCATAAGATTTAAATGAGATCTAGTATATGGCCCGACTTCATCTTGAAGCTTCGACTTCAAACTCCGTCTTGAATTTCACCATGGGATGCGCCATTTTCTTCAAATAGGATATGCTATAATTAAAACTAATTACAACATTTTGATGGTACGCAGACCATATTTAAATAAAAACTTTGGTGCATTAGACAAATTTTACATTCAAAATAATGGTACGCATACCATATTTACTATCCTATTTGGGCCATACAAGTCACTTTCCATAACGTGTAAAACAGTACATTTACAATATACCATTCATTCATTTATTTATCAATGAATGTCCCACATAGCAAGTTAGTAGAAAAAATCATGCATCACATAAACATTTGCAGCAACTAATCAAAGGTTCGAACAATCTACAAATTATTCAACCTTATTAGTTCTAATCGAGTTGTTTTAACCTTAAAGGAATAAAGACCTAATCAAGAGTTTAATGACTAAAAGCTCCCACTAAAACCAAGAATTTACATGTTTTACAAATTTTAAACATAAAATTGTATTTCCTAGTCCAACCGGAAACTTACAAATTTAATTAAAATTTAAAGCTCACATAAAATAATTTTAAATCGCTTTATAATATTTTCAGTTGATTAAAATTAATTAATTACAATTTTACCAAGGTTTTAATTTTATTAAAATAATTAGTACAAAATAATTAATAATAATTAATTTAATCAAAATTAAATTCCGAGAAAAATTAAAATTACGAAATATAATTAAAATCGACGCTCAACCGAAAATTAAACGAACGACCAAACGTGCAAAGGCAAGGCCGTAGGCCGAAGCCCACGCCTCGCCCAAGCAAGCCGCACAGCAGCGCCCATGGCCTGCTTGTTGTTCGTCGAGTGATGCATCGCAGCGAGCAACGCAACAGCCAACGTTGTGCTTGCTCCTGTGCACTGGGCAGGGGGCTAGGCATAGCGGCACGCGAGCTCCCTTGCTCGTCGTGTTGCTCGCCCTGCCTCTTGCCTTGTGCTTGACGCTCGTCGCCTTGCTCGATCACTCGCACAGCACAAACCGCACAGGCCCATGCCCGCGCGCGCATGCTCGTGCTTGCTCGTTGCCTAGTACCGCATAGGCGACGAGCTCCCTTGCTCGTCGTCGCATGCTCGCACTATGCAACACCCTTTAAGGGTAACACTTAGCTTCCATTGCTTCGTGAGTGCAAGTTTGTGAACGATTTATAAAAATCAAAAACTTTTATATTTAAATTTAACGACAAATTAATAATCCATATTAATTTCACTAAATTTAGGCGAAAAATCGAAAATTTATTATTCAAATTAATTTCCGATTACATATTTTCCTAGGGATTAAAATCTAGGTCATAAAATATTAAAACTTTTCAATTTTAACAAATTTTATGGTGGTTTTTAGTCATAGGATCCTAATTAAATTATCAATTAATATGAAATTCAAAAAAAATACTAAATTATTTGAAATTCAACTAATTAATTATAATGACAAATTACGGTGTATAATTAACAAAATTAGACCTCAAAATTGTTAAACATATACAGTAGGTCAATCATAGATTCAAGATTTACATAAAAGATTCGCAAATATTTAATTTAACATCATAAAAATTACAAATTTTGCATTCGAAAAATTAAAACCTCCGAAATGTCATAGTTAGGCTTTGAATTTGGCAATTTTGGGTTTGGCATCAAATCTATGATTTTTGTCATAATTTTAAAACGTTGTTTACAAGCGAAATTCACTATAAAAACATAAGATTTCGACCATAATTGACAAAACTGACGAAAAATCCTGCGAACATAATATCAAATAATCGCACGAATTTGCAATCAATTACATCCACGAAATTAATCACCCCTTTAATTCATTGCAAATTTATAAAATTTAATCCGTGTTAACTATATATAATTGATTATGGAATTAATTAGAGGCTCGTGATACCACTGTTAGGTTATGAATAATACAATAATATAATTCATGCCGAAAAACCATAAAGCCAGAATCCAACTTAATTGCCACATAGTCAATTAGCATAATTTAGGTGACATACAATGTGATGCGTGTCTTCCCTAGCTGCTCCCGAACCAAACAAGAACAAGTCTTTAGAGCCCCAAACGTTGCTCCTCCGTAGAAAGTCCACAGGAATTTGAGTCTTACTAGGACTATAATTACCAACCCTACTAGGATTAAAATTATTATTCAATTAGAATTGCAACATTAATTAAACTCTTAATTATTTGAATTCCAGTAGGACTAGGAATACTTAATCCAAGGTTACTTGGGAATTAAGCAATCGGACCTTTCTTGGAGCCCAAGAAGAAACAACCCAACGCAGCCGCAACGGGCCACGTTGGTGTGTGTGCTGCCTCGGCCCAGCCACAGGCGCAGCTGGCCGAAGGCCCAGCGCGCTGTGGCCTAGCTTCGGCGGGCCTGCAGTGCATTGCTTGCTGGCTGGGCGCGACCCATGAGCTGTTGCCTTGCCTGCTTGCTTGGCGCGGCCAATGGAGCTGTTGCCTTGCTCGCTGGCTTAGCGCGGCCCATTGGCGTTGCTGCCTTGCTAGCTTGCTAGGCGTGGCCCTTGGGCGCTGCTACCTTGCTCGCTTGCTTGGCGCGGCACATGGTGTTGCCTTGCTTGCTTGTCGAGCGATGGGCCAGCTCGCTTGCCGGCTTGTCGCTCGTCGAGCTTCCGATTCGTTTTCCGATTCTGGAATCCAATTCCGTTTCGAACAAATATTTACGTTTCCGGTAATATTTCTGATTCCGGAAATAATTTCCTTTTCTGACAATATTTCCGATTCCGGTAATATTTCCGTTTCCGACAATATTTCCGATTTCGGCAATATTTCTATTTCCGATAATATTTTCCGATACGAACCATGTTTCCGTTTCCGGCAACATCTACGACTTGGATGATATTTATATTTCCGTTATGAACCATATTTCCGTTTCCGGCAATATCATCATTTCCGGAGTATTCTTTATTTTGCCTTTTGACGATTTCAGCTCCCACTGGAACCGAGATCCGTCGTTTCCGAATGTTCATAAATGGAGTACTTAATGAATAATATATTCACTTAAATTCTTGATCCGTTCACGTACTATTTGTGTGACCCTACGGGTTCAGTCAAGAGTAAGTTGTGGATTAATATTATTAATCCACTTGAACTGAAGCGGCCTCTAGCTAGGCATTCAGTTCACTTGATCTTAATGAATTATTAACTTGTTAATTAATACTGAACCGCATTTATTAGACTTAGTATTAAATGAATACTTGGACCAAGGGCATTATTTCCTACAGGACGGCCCAATATCACATTAAATGCAGTCAAGTCTTTGACGATAAGAAACTGAACATCCATCTGCCGAAACACCTTCTTGTTTCCCATACGCAACGGGAGGGTAATGATGTCGACCGGGTGAATGACGCTCCCCCCAAACCAAATGATAGGATAGTGAATCTTCTCAATTTTAGTTGGGTCATGTTGTAACCGATTGAGGCATTCTAGGCTGATGATATGTGAAGAACTGCCGGTGTCTATCAGAATTCGCCTAACCCTCAGATTCGAATTTTGAGCTCCACCACCAAAGGATCGTCATGCTGGGGTGGCTATTTTACCTCGGTCTGCCTCACCAATTTTAATCTTGGGAAATGTGTCCATTGGAGCCTTCCCAGAAAACATTACTTGCCCGAGTCGTTTAGCATAATCATTTTGACCCCTCATGGTTGGGCCCCCAGCCATTAGGCCTCCAGAAATAACGGCCACAAATTCTGGGTCGGTGTTGTTGCCCTCGTCCTCAGACGGGGGTGATCTGCTTTTCTTGTATAACTGCTTACTTGAGCCTCCTGTGTTTTTGCTGGTATAATTTTTCAAAAACCCTTTGCGGCCAGCCCATATAAAGCTCGCTTCAAACTCTTACATTCTTTTGTGTCATGTCCGATGTCATTGTGGAAATGGCAGTACAACTTGGGATCTCGACTCTCAGGGGGCAACTTCATAGGGAAGGGTCGGTCTATTTCATACTTTGAGCCCACATCCATCAGAATGATATGCAAGTTCGTATTATACTCAAAAGCCTCCTGATTGATCATAGGTCCTTCCTCTTTTTTGTCCAGACGCGGCAGCAGCCGTATCGGCCTCTTTCGAAATAGCCCACGTCCCATTCGGACGGGAGCCCTTCTTCTCATATTTCTCCTTCTTTGTCGATGGCTCTGCGTTATCACTTCCTCGGGGATCTTTTGGGACAGTACAAATTTCGGTTGCATGAATAAAGGCCTCGGCCTCATCCAATACCTCTGCCATAGTCCGAACACTTTTCTTTACTAGATCAAACTTGAAAGAACGTTTTTCAATCCTCGAATGAAGTTGTCGAAAGCAACACCATCTAGCAAATCTAGAATTTTCCTTGACTCCAAATTGTACCACTTCACATAACTCCTTAATGACTCATCTTTCCCTTGTTGAATCCGACTAAAATGCATACTAGTCTTCTTTTCTTCTTTGTAAGCCATGAATCGAGTAGAGAACAACATCTCCAGTTTAGCAAATGAGCTAATCGTCCCTGTCGGGAGTCTCTCGAACCACTTAGACGCCACCCCTTTCAACATTCTTGGGAAATACTCACACCATGCAAGTAGACTCATTTATTCCTTGAACATACATATGATGCAGATAGGCTAGCAGGTGCATATCTGGATTGGTAGTTCCGTCATAAGCATCAATGTTGGGTGGCTTGATTAACTTTGGGCTCCTTGGGTGCACTCATGATGTTGTCAGTGAAGGGAGTTGAATTGCCAAGGGCTATAGGAGCTACTCCCTCCAGAATATGATACACGGGATCTTGACGAAGCAAAGGTAACCGACGCCGAGATGAATCAGGATGCCTGACCTGCAAACTCAGGCGGTCGGTTTGCAGACGAACCTGACTCTGATGAGTGTATATCGGGCGAGAAAAAGACCGATCTTGCATTACTGGACTAGAGCTAGTATTAGGGAGCTTGGAGTTAGAGTCATTCAAATGTTCGGCGCGGTCTAGATAAAGTGGTCGTCCTTGTTGGGACGTTTCACCAATCTGTCGGGTGGGAATCCTTCGCGAAAAATGAACCTGGGTTGGGACGGCTTGGTTTCACGGTAACCGCCGCCTAGCCTCTTCTTTAGCCTACCTGGAGTTTTCACCAGCCCTCCAAATGACGGGCGCAAAGTAAATGATGGCCTGACCTCTGCCGCCCGTTCCCGAGCGTTGGCTACATTGGCATTATAGATCATCATATTCTTCCTAACTTCATCATTAATCGTCTTTCCTATTTCGGCCTGGAAACCAGCCAAGATATTCCGCAAGGCAAGATATTCCGCACGGAAATATATTCGGTGACGACACGACAAGATATTCCGCAAGCCAAGAAATTCCGCACGGCAAAATATTTTTTAAGGCAAGATATTCCATAACTTGGAAACCAGCCAAGATATTCCGCACGGCACGACACGACACGACACGGCACGATCTCGGAATGTTCTCTTTGATGCTTAAGTAAAGGGTTTTCTACAGAGAGAAAATATAGACAATGTAGAGCATAAACTATTTGGTGGTTGTTGTGTCAAAAATTGAATGTCCTTGTCCCTTGGGATTGGGAGATTTATATAGTACTAGATTTTTCAAGGAGTGACCTACAATCCCTGCCATTTGATTGGCTGAGCTTGGAGGAGAGGACATGTGTCCTCTGCCTGGTGCAGCCATATTGATTGGGTGACATAAATGGGCTTTTGGGCCTTTTTGCATAAGGGAAAGTTAGCAGATTGTCCTCAGATATGCTGACTTGGATAGAGTGCACCTAGGACCACGTGTATAGCCAAAATTTAGACACATCATCAATCTAGGTTTGATTAGATGCTATAACATGTAATAGGTTATGATCCACGTGGGATAGCTTACTGGACACAATTTAGGCCATGTGTTACTTTCCAATTGGTCCACGTGGCATGGTAATTTTTTCCACAACAACTTTTATTTTGAATTTCTTTTTGTTTTTTGACATAAGCTTAAAGGAACAAACTAAGGAAAATTTGTAAAAGACAAAAGTAAAGTAGATGTCGTCGTTGCCATCTCGTGCGCGCGTTGAATGCGCTCTCGGTCCACCTTGTTGATTCTACACCAGGTAAAGGTTGTAGGGGAATACAGTTAAACATAATAACATGTGTGGAAAAAATCCCCAAAGCCAGGAAGAATGTATAAAGCACTGATTAAGCAGACTTACGTTTGAAGCGTGTTTTCCACAAATTGTCAACAAACATGAACTTAGAACTCCAGTTGTCGTTCCTCTACTTGGTTCACCGACACGATCAGATCCGTCTTGTTTATCGTAGCTTAGATAATCGATCAAGAGTTTGTCCTTTTGGGATGAACACACTTTGGAGGCACAGAGAGAATTAGGGTTCTCTGTTTTCTCCTAGGGTTGTGTGTAAACTGAATTGTGTTATGTTGGAAAGTGGTTAGAAGGTTATTTACATAACCTTACTAACCGACCAAGCCATAAGGCAAGGCCGGCTAGCAAGCCCGCGCAACACCACGCGGACACGCACAGCGAGCTAGGCCGTGGGCCGCGCTGCTGCTGTTGTGTCGTGGCCTTGGCCCGCGCGCACACAGCTCCTCGGCCATGGGCCAGCGCTGCTGTGTCGTTGCCTTGCTTGCTTGCCTAGCGCGCGCGCCCATGGGCCTTGAGTGCTTCGTGCACTCGGCTCGTAGGCCGCTCTTCGTATTCACGATTAATATATTTCCGATATATTATTTATCGTTTCGTATACGACGAATCACCGCCGTACGATACGATTTATTCGTTTCGCCTAGCTTACGAATATTCGCGATACGATATACGATTGCGATGCAAGGTCGTATCGTATAATACGTTTTCCAACTAATTCCCGAAAAGTTATTAAATTAATTTCCGATTCATTTAATCCGGTGATCTGTTACGTGTCATTGGTGTGACCTTGTAGGTTCAGTCAAGAGTAAGCTGTGAGTTCAATATCCATTAGAACTCACTGATCGGAAGCATTGCTCCAGCTAGCTGTTCCGATCACTTGATCTCACTGAATTAATTGTTCGTAATTAATCTGAACCTTGGTATTAGACTTAATGCACCTTGGGTGAAGGACATATTTCCTTCAAAGGTCTTGCCAATCCTCCTAATTTCGTCCAGCGTCTAAATGAGTTGAATGTCAGCCACAGCAACTGATCTCAACAATTCGACCAGTCGTTGCGAGTCTGAAAAAATTGTGATTCGACCAAACCCTGACTGTGACACCCATCGCAAGCTAAGTAGACAGGCCATAACCTCTGTGTGAAGGGCTGAATCCGCCGAGCCTGCATGAGCTCCGCCTA
This sequence comes from Spinacia oleracea, assembly GCF_020520425.1. NCBI lineage: Eukaryota > Viridiplantae > Streptophyta > Magnoliopsida > Caryophyllales > Amaranthaceae > Spinacia > Spinacia oleracea. The sequence goes on along the minus strand of NC_079487.1, from coordinate 45,893,410 downwards.
AAATTTTTTGACTAGGAAAATGTTGGTTATCCATAAACCAACCCATACCTGCATTCCTAGTATTCTTGTGCCAAGATCCATCAATCACAATTATGGTAGCCGGCCCTTGGTTTTCATCTTCAGCTAAGATTACCCCAAAAAACCTTGGAGGATAGACAGGATCCACTTCAGGAGGATGGATAACCCTTAAGAAAGGTATACGTTGCTGTTGCAAAATTCCATGTTGATCCATTCCTTGCTTAATGAAAGCGTGAACCATAGAAGGAGTAGTCGCTTCCCCTCTAAAAATGCGATTATTCCTAACCAACCATAAACCCCAAAATGTGCTTACAAAATAAACACATCTCGGGTTGTTCTTACCATCCTGACGTTGAAATGGTCGGATATAAAACAAAAACCATTATGTGAAAGACATGGTTCCGTTATGATTTGAATGGATAGCTAGTGATCCACTCCTCCAAACTCGTTGTGCAACATCGCATAATCGAAAAAGATGTTGAATATCTTCTTCCCCTGCATTACAAAAATCACAAAGCATAGACAATTGGATTCCCCTTCTCCCGAGATTTACCTTAGTAGCAATTCCATTGTGAAGAAGTTTCCAAAGGAACAACTTCCACTTAGGAAGGATTTTCATGGACCAAAGTGATTTGTAAAAATCATTGCTCGTATCCAGCCCACAGTCATTAGCCTCCTCCACTGCGAGCATTGCATAGGTTGTTTTCACCGTCAAATTCCCTGATTTATGAAATTTCCCGTAAAGCAAATCCTCGGCATCAGTTGAAGGAAGTTTTATTCCCACAATTCTTCGAGCGTCTTCAAACTCAAACATGAGTTAATTTTCCTATGGTTCCAACCTTCACCCGACGGAAGAATAAAGTGATGCACCTTCCAATCCTTGGCTTGCCTTAGAGTGACCGAAGAGCTGAAAATAGGGGTTTCCCAGTTCACCCAATTACCTCTCCCTACAACTATTCGTTTCTCATTTCCAACTTTCCAATTACAACCTCTGAGAATGTGGTTGCTAGCTCTTCCTATTCCTCGTATACCCCAAGAGAGACCACGACCTACCAGTAGAGCATGATTTCATGTCCTTAGTGGCTTCAAAAACTTTTGGTCTACTATCTCAGCCAACAATGATTTAGGGTTATTATTCAACCGCCAAACTTGTTTCATAAGTAAAGCCTTATTTAAAAAAGAGGTACTTCTAATTCCCAAACCTCCAAGACCACGAGGTAATTGTAGAATATTCCTTTTAACCCAATGTAAACATTTGCTCGCTTTACCAGCCCAAAAAAAACCTGGTGATAATGGAATCTAATTTCGACGTAATTGACAAAGGAACCTCCATATAACTGAAAACATGAGAACCCATCGCTATTATCACAGAATTAATCAAAACTAACTTCTGGGATTGAGAAAGCCTGCAAGAATTCCAAGCTGAGATCTTCCCCGCAACCTTATCCACCAAAAATTGAAAATTAGTATATTTTTTACCCGACAAATCAATTGGAACCCCTAAGTGTATTCCAAAATTTTGGACTAGTTCCATTCTCAAAACCTCTTTGAATTGTTATCACTCCGCAGTAGGAGTATTAGGACTAAGTTTAAAAAAGGACTTCTGCAAATTGAGTTGTTTCCCTGAAATTCCCCCAAATCGGTGTAGAATTTTTGAGACTGCAACACAACTATCCTTCGTCGCAGTGAAAAAAGTAGAGCATCATCCACAAAGAAAAGATGAGTCATTTCCGACCTCCTCCTAGTAAGTTTTATACCTTTAAACTGCTTTAGATCACTTCCTAACTGAAGCATTCGAGACAAAATGTCCATGCAGAAGAGAAACAAAAAGGGAGATAACGGGTCTCCTTGACGAATTCCACATCTTGGTCTAAACTGATTTGAAGTATGCCCATTCATAAGAACTTTTTACGACACCGTCGAAGTGCATTGATGTATCAATTGGATCCAATGTTGTGGAAATCCATATGCTCTTGGAATTAGGAGAAGGAAATCCCAATGCACTCTATCATAGGCCTTGCTCATATCAATTTTTAGAGATGCAAGGTAGCTTCCACCCCTATGATGACAATTAATTTTTTTCAATAACCTCATGGCTTAGGAGAATGTTATCAGCCATGAATCTTCCCGATATGAAAGCATGCTGATTAGGAGTAAAAATGTTATGAAGTACCAACCTAAAACGCGTGACCAGACACTTTGAAGCACATTTGTACACCGTATTACAAAGGCTTATTGTCCTTAGATGTCCTGTATCCTCTGGAATATCTCTTTTTGGGATCATAACCAACAAAGAATGATTCCACTCTTTAAGGAGGTGACCCGTAGTCAAGAAACTACGAACGGCCTCACACACCGAAAATCCTACCCTAATCCAATGCTTTTTGAAAAATCCAGCGGTGAAACCATCAGGACCTGGAGATTTTGAGTCACCAATAAAAAACATAACACCCCGAATTTCTTTATTCGTGAAAGACTTTTCTAGCCAATAAACCTGATCAATTAAAATTTGTGGCAACCCTAATTCCCTTATAACCATTTCAATATCATCATTATGTGGCAGAACGATATCGCTATTGAAAACATTCTTGAGAGAATCAACCACTATCCCCTGAACTTGTTGTTACCCCTCAATCCAAGTACCACTTTGATCTTTAAGAGTTAAAATTTCATTCTTATTCTGTCTCACCTTAACTCTAGAATAAAGCAAAGATGTCGGTAAATCCCCATCTACCACCCAACGCTCCTTCATTCTTTGTCTCCAAAATTGAACTTTGATAGAAGCTTCAGAAAATGCATTGTCAACTTTGTCAATGTATTCCACTGCTTGGTCAAAATTTTGCACATTTGCATTTCTTTCCAGTTAACACCCTAGAATTTCTTATTCCTCAGACAACACGGCTTAATTTTGAGGCGAAGGTTAACTAGCCTTTGGGAAAGTAAAAACATAGGTGAGCCATTAAAATTACCCTCCCAAACTTCATCAACTAATTTGCAAACTTCCTCAAATTGAAGACACCAATTTTCAATTTGGTTTGGTCTTGATTTTTAATAAAACAACCTCGCTATCAAATGTAATTGCGGAATGGTCTGAAGCAATAAAAGGTTGGATAGAAATATAGAATACTGCGTATCTCATCTCTGCAGTAACACCCCACTAATTTTTCAAATATCATATGAACGGCCAGGCTAATTTAAGGGAATGTTTGGTTTGGAGTAAAACATTTTCCTGAAAAACAACTTTTTTTCTTTCAGACTTTGTTTGGCAACACTAGCTGAAATTGAACTGGAACTGATAAGTTAGTACTTGAAAGTGATAAGTTGCTGAAACTGACAATGTGGCGATTTGTATTGCCTGATTAATAGAACTAGGTTTTTTAAGTACCTAAAACTTTTAGTAGCTTACCTATATATTTATACATTTATAATTATTTTCTTTGTAAGAATAATTACAAATAAATAAATATACTGATAATGATTTTTTAAACTGTTAGTCGATATTGTACGAATAATAACTCCCTTAATATGATGTATATACTCCGTACAAGTTAGTAGTAGTTTTTAATTCTTTGTTAGTTTTTTTATTTTGTAATTTTTTTCCTTCCTGAAGGAAATATTTTTTTGATGTCTAATGCAATATACTTGTATTTTTTGTGCGGTAGAGATCCATAAATTATAAAATAAATATTCTTAAATATAAATACGTCATGTTATGAATCTAAAAATATTTTTAATACAAAAACCAATATCCTGAAAACTTAAAAAGAAATGTTTACCTTGTGCTCCATATTTAAACTAGCAATGTTCCCGTCAAAAAAAAAAAGCTAGCAATGTTGTCACAGATCACCTGCATTTCTTTGAATACTACTGTTAAATATTCGGTGTTTTTAAAATCATTAACATCATGAAGTTCTTCACATGTCACGTAATAAGAGCAAGAATCATCATACTCGGATTATATATAAGAACCAAAGAAGTAAAATTGATAACAATTTATCATACAATTTACAATCGATAATCAAATTCAAGGAAATCAATAAGAAAAAAGAAAAACATAAGGAAGCATCACATACCGTAGGTCATCGTGATGAGTGACTTCCGTTGACAAGGGTGATATTCTTTTCCACAAAGAACATAATAACTTTGTATTAGGGTAATAGGTCTCTCTCCTTTTTCTCCCCCTCTCTCCTTCTCACTCATTTCCAAGGGGTTTTACTTTTTTTGGCCGTTTAGGTCGGAAATAGTCTAATATCTTCAGAAATTAGATTCGACTCTTTTTTTTCCACTGTTTTCTCTTCCTGTTTGTCTTTTTTTGTTTCTTTTACGTTGGTTTTGTTCCCAATTTATTCTTGAGTTGTTCCCAATTTATTTGGGGTTTTCCTAGATTTTTCTAGGTTCTTGATTTTCATCCATGAATGAGAATGTTAATGGGTTTCATATATTGGGAAGGAGATTTGGATTCATACATGTTTAGGGTTTATTATCAACTCGTCGATCGGAGCAATTCGTGTGCAGATTGCGGATGACTCTACTTAGTAAAGATGCGAAAACATCGAAAATCACTACTCGCGTCAAGTTAGAAGTGGTGGAGTAAGAGCTGTGTTTTAAGAAGCAGAATAGTAATTGTTTTGATTGTAATAGTTATGTATTTTCTTTGAATCTGGGATATGCAGATCTATTTTATCATTGTAGATGTCGTATGACTCATTATTAATGATATTTTTCTTCCCGTCAAAAAAAGAAAAAAACATTGTATTAGGGTATATTTTCAATATTTAGGATTCTTACTATTAATTCTTTTTTTGAAGAAAAATAATAATTTCAGGAGCTGAGACTCATACGTTAATCAGATTAACGTTTCAATATTAGTGACTTTGTCCACCTTATATTTTCTTTCAGCTCCCTGCCAAAAACTCCTAATTATTTAAGGTGAGTTACCATATTAACACCTAATGATTAAAAGTGGGTAAAGTGGCTAAAAGTGCTTACCAATGGAACATCAATATTTGACTTACACAAGAATTAAATCATTTTTCATAACTCTCCAAAGGAAAACTAGCTTGAAATTGTACTTTCTCTTAAAATGTTGTACATGGAAAAATCATTATGTTTTGCTTAAACCCTTCCATTATACTCCCCCGAATCTAAATGTTTTTCCCATTTCCCTTTGACATATATGCCAATGCACAACCTCGTTAATATCTCTATTTATGTGTTATTAAAAATTATAAAATTTTCATATTGTCAAAATACTCATTGAGACAAATCAAACAAGATCCCACATGACTATGTCTTTTCTTATACATTGAAAGTAACTCATAAGATTATCTTCCATTATGAATAGTGTCGAGATTCTGAATGGAAAAACATTATTTAGAGGGAGTAATGAAATCATGTTCTCTTTAACATCGACAACTCCTGTAGTTACAGTGATAAATTGATGTGCCATCTTAAGACATTATGTCATTACGTGGACGACACACGTCAATTATTTTACATACAACCATAAAGTAAAACAGATCTGTGTAACCAGATCAGTGTGGAAGTCAGCAACCCCTTGCAACAAACAGCAACATAGGTATAAAAGTTAACATCGAGCTACAATGTAGTGAATGTACGAGTATGAATTATGGTTTCCTTTTTTCTCTTCTAAAATCCTATGTTTTTCTGTCACAACTCACAAGTCAGAGTGATCAACTGCATAAATACATACTCCGTAATAAACAAAAGACATGCTCCATGCAAAACTGCAGTATGCATTTTACGAAAAGAGATCAAAAATAACAAAATCAGCCAACTTTCCCGCAAAATTTCTGATTTAAGCAGGTGTTGCTAATACGAAAACAAAATCAATAAGACAGATGTTACGAGATCTCATCTACACAAAGTCACGAACTTAAACACCCACAGCAACTTCCTAGTTGAAAACTACCTTGCTGTTTGTGCTTGTCCTTGCTCAAGAAGTTGACCCACTAATTTGTATGTACGTCCTGACAACGCTTTCGTGTGATCAATGAGCTGCTCATACCTGGAAAAGAAATAGAGACAGTTAATATTGCAAAGCTACATTCCACAAAAGGAAAGGGAAACGAGGGGAAAGGCATTAAAACAATAGGGAAATGTTATTCTTACACATTAGGGTAATTTGGTTCCATCACTATGGTGCCCAATTTAGAGTCGATCTTGGCATCAAGCTTAGAAGAGCGTATGAGAGTCACAATCCACCTCTCTGCTTCCTCATAACTCAAATTCAATTTCTCAGCGAGGACTCTGATAAATACAAATTAGTCAAAAATAAATATCTAAAATTTTATACTTTCCTACAACTTCATTTAATATGGTTAGTCTATATACTCCATAAAATGCACAAGCAAAGGGGCTAACAGAAGATACTCGACAAAATTTTCAGACAAGCACTTTGACAATTCACATCCAAATTACACAAACTTCACCAAGTATTGTAACTTTGTTAGTAACAATATTTGAAGTCAACCAGACACTCGATACTCCACGACTCTCATTAAGAAACTCTTCAAAATTACAGGGGAGGCAAGCAAGTGAGAAACACCATAATCCCTTCACATAGTCATGTAATTGAAAAAAACTACGGGATCCATATCAGTCATTTACCATAAAAGTACAATTCAAAATGAAGTGCATCTTTATTCCCTGAAACAAGACAGGTAAAATCATAAAACAAAAACATACCGCATGTCAATGCGCTGATGTATCCTGCAATAGGTTTCACACATGAAAAGCCGGGCATTTTCCAAAAACTCATCCCTTAATGGGACAGTAGTGTAATTGCCTTCCTCAACTCGTTTTCCAAGAAATGGATCATTTAGTATGACCTAAAAACAACAGTGCAGAAAATGAGAAGTGTAAGCAGTACAAAATAAGAAAAGTAGTCTCTAAAGAGGTTAGAATCAAAATTATGCTGGAATTTTAGTACCATGTTTTGTAACTTCTTTATCAAGTTACGATGGAGGGACACAAAAACTCAAGTCCAGACTAGTACTCCCACACTATGCTCATGAAACAAAATAAGAACTTGTGTTGAAGTTGTCCCTCTAGCTAATATGACAAATTTTATGTTTGTGATCATGATCTGTTAGTTATTTCCCACTACTTTTCATGGATAAACAATAGAAAGAAAGGACACCGATTAGACAACCAGACACTGTTTCATACTCCTTTAGCCCGTTGTATTTTCCCGCCTTTCTATTTTGGGGTACAATAAAACTTGCCCCTGTAGTTAATTAATGAATGTATATTTACCAAATCCAAATTATCTTTGTTCCCAACATACTAAAATTCCACTCATTAGACACACTTACGCTTAACATTTGGCAAAAGTCAATTTGCAGATGTGTAGCAGGGAAGAGGGAGTATTTTGGGAAATCTTTTGTTTCTTTATTGAACTTGCGCACTCGAAGTTTTGAACACTAGCACTAAATCAGTAATTACTTCGGAAATGGGATAGAGACATTGCCTAATGACATCTACAGGGAAGAAAAATCTGAGATCACAACAAAATTTATGAAATGCCACAGGCATTAAAAAATAAAAAGACCATGTCCGGTTCACTCCATAGTATGACTGGAGCTTACACGGCTAACAGGGGGATTGAGCAAAAGAAGCTAAAGAGGAAGAAGATTCTTACTTCTTCACATTCCCTCAACTTTTGTTGTGCCATATCAAAGTCATAATTGACATACACACATGCCAAAAACTCAGTGATGGGATCTTTGTAAGAACATTGCTCCTGCTGAATGACCTTAACAAAGTCTTTGAACTGCGGCCTCCTCCTCTTGTTAACAATGAATGCAGTTGCTAGATAACGCAAAAGATGGGGGGCATTTGTTTGAATAGCGTTAAGATACCTGCAAGATAATTTATTTTGTTTGATTCAAGGATAAGTCTGCCAAATTTACTGGCACAAACAACAAACTGAGGCACCAAACTCAAAAGGTACAAAGCAAAATCACAAGTACCACAACAACAACAAATGACAAGAAACTTTTCTAACAAAAAGACTGAGCAAGAAGCACTTCTCATGCTAAAGTGTGTGTTGCCTAAAGAAGTGATATTCTATTAGCAACAGGCCTTCACAACAAGGGGGGGATGGAAATCGACTTACCAAAATTAAAGAAATAAATACGAATGAGAGACTTACTTGTCCTGATTAAACAGGTCAATTATCTGAGTCCTGCCGTTGTCATGGTTAAAAAAGATAAATAAGCTCCAGTGCATCAGCCAAATTCTACACTGCACTTGATTCAAAGGCGATGGGAAAGCCTGCAGCACAAAATGATCATCAGCAAACATGCAACACAACAACAGGATCTAAACAAAACAACCAAATTCTGACAAAGAAACAGGCCTTAGAATCAATTATCTCTTTCAAACGGTTAAGTTCCTCAAGGGCAATGTCCCAGTTTTGCATTAATATTTCAGCTGCAAGCTTTCCCCACAATGCACTGAGACTTCTTTCACTGTTGGTGCAGAGGGCTCTGTACTGATACAGAAAATCAGCTGCCCCAGAGTAGTTCCCACATTCAAATTGGAATTTTGCATACTGATACAACGCCTCAATCTGTTCTGGACCAATCTGATAAACTCCAACAATGTGATTTTAGAATATGCCCAGAGAAAAAGTAATCACAGAAATCAAAATCATGTTGCACAAGAGCAAAAGATAAACAAACTATAACTATGGTCCAACAAAAACTAAAACTAGAAACTGGTCACAAAGTCCCACATAAAAAGTCTGCCACGTTGGATAAAATAGATACTTCCCACTTAAAAAATACTACATAACAACTTCAACATCTATTTTCCATTCCACAGCAATCATAAATTCCAGATTTTAGTCAAATATGTTGCTGCATAGACTTAACTGCTCATAAAATTGCTTCACCAAAAGCGAGAGAAGACCACAACCTACCCCTCCTTGCACAATAAAAAAGCTCCAAGCATCAGCCATCCAAAATAGGCCTTACAGTAAAACAGTGCAACTTGATAACAGAAAACAGAACTAACTTGATCCATAGCAACAGCTACGGAAGGAAAGCTCAAACTAGCTACAAGCCTACAAACTTCACCAGTTCCGCTAGGAAAGGAAGTAGATTACGTAGAAGAGTGATACTATCCTCAAAATTATTAACCTAAACAAGAAGGGGCAGAACTTGTACAAGGACCACAATTAGTAACATACTCGTCTGCAGGGTTCTTATAAGAGCACTAGTTTCACTTTTTTACCATGTGAATCATCTCATGCCGTCTTGATTTTTTATCTTTTGATAACCACGTGAAAAAGAGTATTGCAATTGTAGCCATCTTCAAAACCAAATCAAACCAAAAAAATAACCAAAAAAATCCAAGCGACCAGGAAAATCATATCAGTAACATATAGTTGCCACTATCGAAATATTTAGGGCAGTCTGAGTTTCACCATGATAAGTTATGGTGTCCATTCACCAGGCTGCCCCAACAAACAGTTACTTGTAGGCCGGGTGAAATAGAATCCTCATTTGAATTGAAATTCTTTTAGCTGAGAACCCATTGGATCGGCCATCCAGTCAACAAAGAACAATTAATGGAGAGCGAAAGAAGCAAAGACAATAAAAATCCCTCAGAAAAGCCTAGTTTCCACAGGGTGAAGGCAAGCAGGAAGCCAAAGGGTCGGGAAAACAGAGTACCTCTAAACCAATTGCAAATTAGCAAAATGGGAGCATCTCCTTTAGTTTTCAAGACTGGGATATTGCACTACCTACTCTTCTCTTTAGATTACTAAATTTTTTCATCATTGGGATTTCTTTCAATATATACAAATTTATCAAAACAAACACATTCTTTAAAATAAGAAAAAACAAATAAAAAAAACTTTGAGCAAAGCAAATATAGCGATGAGCCTTACTCTTGCGCATCACATCGTTACTAATACGAATGGAAAGAAAAAACAGTGGTTGTTGTAAGGGTATGTATATTTTTCTTAAGACTTCCTTTTCTAAGAAGGAGGCGGTTGGCGGTATGGCGTTTAATGCTTTATATTTTCTGTCTCCTAGGGTTCTTGGGGACCCCGGCTTCTTGTCTTTTCATTAACCCACCATTTTTTGTTACTCCTTTCTTTTATGGGATATTTTCTCAAAAAGTCCATAAATTTTGTTCCAACTTCTTTGTTTGTCAACCACAACTTTAATACATTAGTGAAAGTTATTCTCAGTCGGTAGAAGCACAACCATACAAGCATCTCTAATAATTTATAAACAACTATCAACTATGTAACATTTGTTTTTATATAAAATCGGCAACATGCTAATAATAACTAAAGAAATTTTACTATAAAAAAAAATTGAAGAATTTTAAACACCACATATTTACATGGCCAGAAACTCAGTTTTGCTTATCCATGCTCCGGTTATTTGGCATTCGTAAGCTGAAAGCCAACAAACTATAAAAAACCTATACTCACCTACAAAGGAACAAACCCAATATTGTTCATCATTTTCTTTAAAATTCAAACAAGAGAGATCCACATCAACCCACAATTAGTTAAATAATTGTCTGCACTCTGCAGGGTCTTAGAAGAGCACTGGTTTCACTTTTCTAACCATGCAAATCAACCCATACTGTCTTCGTTTGTTTGTCTTCTGAAAACCGTGTGGAAAAGAGACTTGCAGCCACACTAAATCAAACAAAGAAAATAAAATCTAAAAAATTAAAGCGACCAGGAGTCCAGGACAACCATATTACTAAAATATCGTTGCTGCTATAGAAATATTTAGGGCAGTCTGAGTTTGACCATGCTCAAGTAATAATAACATGGAAGCAATTCTCCAGGCTGCCCAACAAAAAGTTCACTTGTTGGCCGGGTGAAATAGAGTCCTCATATGAAATTCTTTTAGCTGAGAACCCATTGGATCGGCCATCCAATCAAAAAAAAGAGAAACATAATTAATGTTTCAAGAGCACTGTAAAAGAGATATAATTTTAGGAAGAAATGAAATGTCCAAAGGCTTCTCTCTACAACCAAAAGAAGAAGTTGCTGATGCAGGGATATGAAACATGGAAAGTGCTATGACATTTATTGTTTTCCAGCAACGGAACTCAAGTGACCATGAACATAATGTTCCCTAAGTTCTCTCTGCGGCAACGAAGTTGGGGTCTGAAACAAAAGATGAGAGGCATATATCTGTGTATGAAGTAAAAATATAAAATACGATAGTAAAACCCCCAACTAAAAGTCAAAATTATTGTGCAAAGCCCCTAAGAAACCCTTCAAAGTGACTTCACCAACCACCACTAATGCAGAAACCCACCAATTTTTTTTTCAAAAGTACCTAAAAACATGGATAGTCGCAGACTCACAGCTAGACAAAGCCAAACACTTGGTAATTGTACAAGGAAGCAACAACGAGTACAATTACAAACATACACACACATAAAGCCCACAACAGAACCAAAATCTAAACCTAAAAGGCATATTCTACTAAAACTAGAACCATAGAAATACCTCCTCTTCACCGCGGACAGCATAACTCCCCTCCTCTTCCTCTTCCAACGACCAAAAAAAACAATTGAATACAAGGTATGAAATACGAAACTAGTCGGAAAAAATCAGCTATAGAACAATTAGAACTACCAGCCAATTTAATTAAGTCAAACATGAAACAAAACTGGATATTTTTAGTTGGGATTTGCTAGCAACTGCCTTGCAGTTTTCCAGTTAGCCAACTTGTCCACAACACTTTCAATAACTAAACATCAATACCGCCTGCCAAAAAGAGTAATCACGGAAACCCCTCTTCACTACAGAGAGTATAAAGCTACCCCCATCCCCTACGCATCGCAACCCAACACACACCTCACCATAGGAAGGCGGATAAGAACGAAATGATTCGGGGAAAAATACACTACAGAAGCAACTAGAATTAGTATCAAGCTAACCAAATTACACACTAGATAACAATAGATGACAACTATTCAAACAATTAGAAATTATTGAAAAATAAACTTATGAAAAATTTTACTTCGACAATTTCAACAAAAAACAAATTAAACCTGGTAACGCTCATTGAGCATCTGAAGATTATATTGTTTATCAGCACGCAATTCCTGAACTTTATCCTCATTTTGAAGAAACGAAACCAAAGGCGCCGCACCTTCCTCCAAAGACTTCAATCTCGCAACAACCTCTACTCTCCTATCCACCATCTCTAAACTCAAAAAACAAACAATTCCAAATTAACCTCAAATCGAATCCAAAAACTCAAGCGAACAATAACAGAATCGAACAGAATCAAAAACCCTAGGAAAGAGAAAAACCACCTTGAGGAACGTCATCAGTGTGGTAGAGGCTCTTATGGATGTCCATCGCGTAATCGACCATATTAGTTTTGCTAAGAAGCTCGATCTTATTCTTAAGGAGCTGAGCTTCCGAGTACATTTCACGTTCTTGGAGAAATTCGAGCAGCGGAAACACCAGATGACGGTCTAGATGCGGCGCGATTCTCGGTGTTAGGTCGTAGTTCGCCATTGTTGCGGGTGTTGTTCAGCCTGGTGCTTTTGCAGTGTAGCTAGCGACGGCGGCAACAGAATAGAGAGAGAGAAAGAGGAATAAGAGGGGAGAGTGGCGAAAAAGGTTGTGATTGAGTTTTTTTTTTTGTGAGGATAACAATAACAAACAAGCTAATCCCCTCTCCTAGCTTTTTGGGCTTAAGTTATGGGCTGAGGCGTGCTACATCGCTGGTAACCAGCGATCTTTTGGCTCCATACCCAGGGCAAAAGTGTCATTTTACAGGTAATGTTAACTTTGTCAACAAAGTAACTTCAAAAGTTACTGCTCTTCGTTCCTCATCCCTGAGCTCTCAATCTCTCTCTTGCTTATGCTTCTCCGACATAGCCAAATCCTCTCCGACGAAGCCGTTACCTCTCCGACAACCACCATCAAGCCGTTTCCTCTCTTCTCAGTTCAAAAACGAAGTTTTCTTCTCCTTCTCTGTTCAAATACGAAAGTCGCCTTCAATATATGGCTGGAGGTTAGTAATTCAAATCTAATTTGTTGAGTAATTCAATTTTAATGGGTTGTTGTTGAAGTTCTTTAATTGATTATTGAAATTGTCTTCTTGACGAAATAAAAATTATCGTCAATTGATGGTTGTTAGTAAATTTGGGGGTTTATTCCAGGGTTTTAGTAAATTTGGGGGTTTTAGTAAAATTATCGTCAATTGCTGCCTTTTCATATGTGTTCTTCATTTGCTTTCTTCTCGCACAAATTTTCATTGATAATCAAATGTATGGCCTAATATTCTGCTCGGCTTTGGATGAAACTATCTCATTGAGGACTGAGCAACAGGTTCTTATGTTTTCGATCTCAAGCGTTTAGAAAACTTTTGTTTTAGGTTAATCTTGATCAACTCTTCTGGGTTTTGATCAAGCGTTTAGAAACTGTTGTTTTAGGTTAATCTTGATCAACACAAGGAACGGATACCCAAATATAGCTGTGTCTTTGCAGTTAATCTTGATCAACTCTTCTGGGTTTTGTTTTTTATTGCTGGGTTTCTCTTCAATTTGGATATTTTTCTTGATTTTTCAATTCAATTTCACTCATGCCGACTCTTGTCAATCACTGTGGTATGTTCTCCGTTCCTTGTGTTCTTGATAAATTTGCTAATTTCTGTGGTTTGATTACTGGGTTTGCTTTCTTTAATTGAATTTTCAGTTGGGTTATTATTTAATTTGTTAGAATTTGATTACTGAGTTTGCTTTCGTTTATTCAATTTTTATTTGGGTTAATTATTTAATTTGTTAGAATTTGATTAGTGTGTGATTATATCATGTCCTAATGTGGTTAGTTTCTGATTTGAAATTGATTATACAGTAGTCGTATGAATTGTTGATTAATTATGGCCATATACTTTGAATTTCATCGAATTGGGTATTTGTATTTGGGTGCTAGGATTAAATTTTGTTTAGGGTTAAGGCTTTCAATTAGCTAAATCATGATTAAAACTGATGAACTGATTTCTTGTAGTTATGACCATGCTTGTGAAATCAGTGAGTGTGCTTTTCAAATCAGACAAAATATTCTTAATCTTGGATTAGGAAAATTTGTAAGTATTACCTACTCATTTACTTCTTAATATTGAACATTTTTCAAGTGTTTTTTATGGTATTTAACAGATTAAAACCTTAAAATTTATGGTATTTAACAGATTAAAACCTTAAAATTTATGGTATTTAACAGATTAAAACCTTAAAATTTACAAGCTTGATGTAAATTGCGCAAATACAAAGCCAACAAAAGCTACAATAAGAATAGAGAAACATGAAAGGTTATACCGTATTAGGTAGACAAATTAACCACCCTTGAGAAAGAAATGTAGGCTTTCAACTTAAAGTATCTTTGTATGCAATGTGATTAAAGTATCTAAGGGTATGTTCCCTTTGTTGCTGATGGTTCTTTTGTTGCTGTAACAAAGTAGATATCATAGTTGGTAAGAAACTTATGCTATTCTCAGTACATCTAATTTTGTACTCTGTATTATTATTAGGTTTATCTGAACGAGGAAGGGGCCGTGGACGAGGAAGGGGTCGTGGACGAGGGAGGGTAGAACCACAACTAAGTGCAAGAAAGGTATGTTCCTCCCCTCTCCATCTTCTTTATATGTCAAATGGGTGTTATTTGTGAGTTAATTTTTATGTGTTTTATAATAGTTAAACTTCGATAACACCGACTTTGATGAGGAGCCTAGTGGAAGTGATTCTGAATATACCGGTCAAAGTGATGAACAGGTAACTTAATTCCAAGCATTACCGTTTTTTTACTTGTATAGATCTTATGAAGTTGTTTCATTTATTCTTATTTGGATGCAGCCATCCCCCGAGAAAAAAAAGCTTCCTAAAAGAGCAAAGGTGGTTGCTAATGTGTGTAGAGTAAGTGGTCATTTCCTTGTTGAATATCTAGTGAGTTTACCAGAATTGAAATAATTTAATTTGTGTTATTTAACTCAGGATAATAGTAGCACTAAGGGGGGTATGATGAAGGCGGCTAACACAGTTATTCAAAAACGCTCTCAGGAGATGAATAAAAAGGTAGGACCACTTTGACGACTTTCATTAAATGAATGTCTTAGTGTGAGTGATGTGAAACTGATATTCTTATTTTTGTGTATGCAGCCTCCTAATCAGAACTGTGCTGTTGAGGCCCTTGGAAGAATATTAGGAGCGTTCGATGATAGGAAAAGGAACTTAGTTAATGAGATGGGATTTGCTGGCCTATTTAGTATGATTGATAAAAGGCTACCGGCAAACCTAACCTATTGGCTATGTACAAGGGTAGATGTGACTCTCAAGTGTTTTATGTCTCCAGACGAGGTCCAGTTTCCTCTAAACCCCATTCAAGTCCATTGGGTTCTCGGGATTCCAATGGGACCGAGACCGGTCCCAACTACAACTGTCGATGAGAATCTTGAAAAAGACATTATGAATAAGTACCGGACTGTACATAAGAAAGGTGGTGGCATAACCAAAAAGACTTTGATGGAATATGTGGAGGGTCCTTGTGAAGATGACAACGAGTTCAAGAGACTCTTTTTGCTGCTTGCTTTAGACTCGGTACTTACCCCCACCACATGTCATCGACTGAGTATGAAATTTTTCCACTGTGTTGCTGTTGCACATGAAGCCTCCGAGTATGACTGGTGTAGCCTTGTCCTTGACCAATTGTTGCATGTTGTTGGAAGCTTCAGTACACGGTTCTACGCAGATGGTTATGCTAGAGGATGTGGTGGATGCTTAATATTTCTGGCAGTAAGTTTTTAATCCTTATGAATCATGTCTTATCATTGCATTTAATATCTCTATACCACTTTATCATATATTTTTATATGATTGCATTAAAAATTGGGTTCTTTGTAAAGTAAAGTTGGAAAGTAACGTTTATGCGTTGACAGATTTTCTACCTAGATCGACTTAAGAGACCGCCTGTTGATTGGGGTGTGTTTCCGAGAATGAGGGTATGGACAATAGAAGAGATGAATAAGGCACAGAATCTGGATCGTCTTCCATCCTGGGATTATGGGTGTGTAGGGGTAAGTAATATTCATTGAAATGTCTAGTTATTCGTAACGTACTTATAATATTTTTCTTGTATTAAAATATTTATAATGTATGTGCATAGTGTGTTGATGTCGCTTACGGCCATACCCATCCAATGATGAAGGATATTATGCCCGGGAAGAGGATAACCTCGACTGAGGTTGATAAGGTGATTTTATGGAGTTTATTGAATTTATTATTAATAACTGCTACCTTTATATTTACAATAAGTAGATTCTCAAACTTTACCCAAGTGTGATACCAAGTGAAGTGTGAACTCAAACTTTACTAAGTGTGATACTATATAAATATATATGATAGTATATTATTGTTTTTGACAGTATATACACCTATGTGACTGTATTTAACTAATATGACAAAATTTGTGCTTAGTGACAGTATACATCTACATTGTGACAGTATACATCTACATGGTGACACTATACATCTACTATTTGATAGAATATGGCAAAGTTGAAAACTTGTTGGTGTTGTAATGTAATTATGTAGCTGAAAATTCCCATGAGACTGAGGTGGTGGTCATTGTCTTGTATAATTAAAACATGCCAAGAACTCTGCTGTACTTTATTGATTCTTCACTAATGCATTGTCATTTATCCAATGACATTACCTTAACTCTTGCATTGCTATTTATGGTTATTGTATCCCTTTTCCCTTTCCCTTTCCCTTTCATATTCCATTTTATTGATACACACCTATACCTATGACTATTTCCCTTATTTCTCATTTCCTTCGGGTTCTACACTTCACTCTTACCAACAATAGTAGCATGTATAACTAGTGAAGATCTAGAATAGACTCTCTGGACTAGAAGTTGTGAAACTATCAAAACCCCCAACTTTGTACAGTCGCCTCAGTAACAACAGTACAAATGTACAATATGCTCTCCTAAAAGCCATTTGACATGTAGGTTAGAACTTCTTGTGCACACGATTTTGTTAGAGGCTGTTGTGCGTGTGTGTGTGTTCCTTTCTGAAGTTACTGTAAGCATACATGTATCGGTTTAACCTTCACTCGTCCTAACCCTTCCTCTCCCCCCAGCCCGGGCCTACATGTCCTTACTGACTAGCAAATCATGCAGACTCTGATGAAATGCTATTTTAGCCAATCATCATTGTCCCACTCCACTTGTAAGTTCCCCTAATAGCAAAACCTTAAAGTTTAGCCTGGGAATCTATTTGCATGAAGGGGAGCTCAGCGAAATTGCAAAAATCACTACCTGTCTTAAAAACAAAGAATAACTAGAACTTGAGATATGCGAGCAGCTTCCAGTCTTAGGACTATATAGATGAATCATACACTAATCATTTTTGATACTATAACTGCTATAATTTCTTGAATCATTAATCTTATATTTGTTACATATCTATTTTGACAGTATATAATTTATTTTTGACAGTGTATAATTTATTTTTGACAGTATATAATTCATATATGACAGTATATAAATTCGTTTTTGATAGTATATATGACAGTATATAAGTTCATTTTTGACAGTATATAATTCATATATGACAGTATATAATTCATATATGACAGTATATGAATTCATTTTTGATAGTATATAATTCATATATGACAGTATATAATTCATATATGACAGTATATAAATTCATTTTTGATAGTATATATGACAGTATATAAATTCATTTTTGACAAAATTCATATATGCCAGTAAATGTTTGGATTAAATTTAAATTTGAAGATGCACCTTGATGTTTTGTAGTTAATGAATGCCGTGAAAGCTGCATTGGACACCAATGACGTGGATGACTATGACGTTTCTGTTTTGATAAATGTCACGGGCAAAAATAAACGAAGACGTGGTGGGTCATCAAAATCCATTCCATAAAAGGTCAAAGGAAAGTCCAAAGCACAAGGTACAGTCCTGTTATTTGGTATATTTGTTCATAATTTTTTGCACAGTACAATAAACTAACTGATGTACACTAGCAGAACCTGATATACCATCTGAGAGAATAAGTGTTATTGAGAAGTCCATCTCGATGAACCAGTACACCAGGAAGAATAGAAGGACAAAGAATTCTGAAGATGCACTACACCTTGATGAGCCACTGCACCTTGAAGAATCAGCTCAGATTGGGACAAATAAATCTGGAGTGGCACTAAATGAGACCGAGCCGAACCAACCTGATGACGCACTGCACCTTGATCCAGGTAAACCACACTATGCAGCGATATTCTGAAATTTGGTTCTTCAAACTTGTAGATATTATTGAATGCAGTACTACATATTGAATTAAGACAATGACAGCATGCATATACTATATATATATATATATATTAAACCACCTTAAATCTGATTCTAATATCTTGATCTAGGTAATAGCGTTCCAACCCACAATGACGAGAGTTTTGTAGCAAGTCCTGAAGTAAGTGAAAAGGTGGGCACATTTGATTCGGAAAATGAAATAGAGTACTCCTCCCGTCCCATCACCCTAGGTTTGAAGAAAGAGCGGTTTCGTATGAGAAAAAAGTTTTGTGAAATGAAGGAAAGTCGCAAGAAGAGGATGATGGGACCCTCCCCGACGCTCACTGAGTCGTACATTCAGATTTGGCGGCCAAAAAAAATCCGTGCCTACGTTGATATGATAGCCCAGTTCGTTATGGACAACAGTAGTGGGTCATCTAGAAATCTGAATGGAAAGTAAGTTACTTTATTTCTTATGGTTTGTTGTTTCATGGGTTATGTTTTATGCTATACTAATTATTCATTGGATGTGCTTGAAGGGTCGGACCTAAAGTGTTGGAGTTCGATGGAGATTTTGTGAACGCAAACCTGAGTATGGGTGTTGTAAGAAGTAATAGTGAAGTTACTGACCAGGTATGCATTGTGTACTAGCTTGCAAGACAGATCTATTATTCATTATGTTCTTTTAACTAATTTAATATGTACAATACATTTCAACATAGTATGTGAGGGTTGCAAGACAGATCTATGAGGAAACATGGAAATTACAATTTCCAAACCGGAGTAGGCGTTTCATGTTGGATCCTGCATTTGGGGTGAGGCCTATGTCAAATTTCTTTGTCTTTCCCCCCCTCCCCCCATCCCTCCCCTATAACATTCACTGATATTCTTACTTGTGTGGGACAGACATTAGTTGTGGGTGCCAAAGGTGATTCTGATCAAATTAACAGCCTTGCGCAACGGTACACTAAATACCTGAGTGGAACACCTCTCACTAGAATAAATGTGGTTAGTATTAGTGCTTGCAAATTTAGAAACTGTAATATGGTGTTTTGTTTTAATAGAAAACTGTCTGATGACTAAGTTTTGTTTTTAAAGGTGTTTGTGCCCGTTCTAGTCAAATGGCACTGGTGGTGTGTTGCATTTTCAATGAATAGACAAGAGATCCTAGTAATGGACTCACTGAGCACCACCGATGCGGCGAATGTTCACTCATTAGAGGTCACCCAATTGGTATGCAAAAACTTACCTAAGGATCTTTCTAGTACAATGTCACAGCACCACCTATCCAGTAATAGATTTCTTTCTAGTAAAATGTCCTCATCGTATGCTAAGTATTTTCAACAATATACAGGCCTATGCGATGGACACTGCATTTTCATTCATAGATCCGGAGTGGGTTACTGATACAATCACAAGTGAATGGCGTAGAACATCATTGGCCATGGAGCAACAAGAGGACGGGTTAGTGTTTCATCCGAACATGACTAACCGTGTTCATATGGTGTTATATGTTTTTACAGTGTTCTTATATTGTAAGTATTTATTATCCAGGCACAGCTGTGGTGTGTGGATGCTACTTTGTATTAAACGGAATGCGGATAGGATAAGAACTCGCCTGGATCCGGTAACCTTTTTTTTTTTCTTATATGACATGACAAATCAATCACTATGTATTCCCGGTTAATTATCGTGTGACTTGGATTATTATAGGTACCCAGTTTTCCAGAAGAAAGGAAATGGCTATTATGTGAAGACATTATGTCTGATTTCAACGACGCCAAGAAAGACGTGCTTAAACGGATTCATGACGCCTGGATAGACTGACAAACCTTTTTGTAAACCCTCGTTCCTGACACATTTTGCAGAGTATCGACACATTTATTTTGAAAGAACGGCACGATTCATGACAACTCTAATCCAAATTGTGACAATAATTATCTATCATGTGACAGTATATGCCAACACTTGCTAATTCATATGACATATTAATAGGATGTTAGAGTAAAGTTTGGGCTGTTAGGCTAATTAATTATTGGCTCAACTTTGTAAATTATTGGCAATTCGTTGCATTTTGTAGATAAAGGTCATTTTGTAAGGTATTAAACTAAAGGCCCGCCATTCGTATAAGTATGGGGAAAATATAGGCCATTTTGTAAATGTGTTGGTTACTAGACGCATTGTTTTTGAAAAACAACCATCTAATTCGTTGACATTTTATATCTATGACTGTAAATACTTTACGTAAATAAGTAGGTGACTAAATTTTGATTATTCATATTTTTGATAATTATTTGCAAGACTATAAGGTAACAAATGACAGAATAGATCCCAGATATGACAGTATGTACGTCATTGGTAAAATTTGACATATAAAAAAGAAATAGAGTTATTCACTTTATTAAATCTCAATCTTAATTTAATCCTACCACCCACCCTCCTTAATAAATACCACCCCGCTTATGCATTTATTTTTCATGTCCTCTCTATCTCCCTCTTCATTCCTCCTTAAATTTGAGTCTTCAATATTATGTCAAATGAGTCGCGGTCTGGTTCAGTTTCACGAAAGGGTTGTAGGGGAATGGTGAAATGTTATCATAACTTGGAATCTCCTCTCCAAACTTGCAAGCGAGGTGCAAATATTGGCAAGAATTTTTATGCATGTCCTTTATGGCCCGTAAGTTTATGGTTAAGTTCTTGAAATTTAAAAATTATACTTTTATCATATCGTTGATACTAATTATTGTTCTAATATTTTTTCAATTAGAATTCTCCATGCAATTTTTTTAGGTGGGAAGGTGACAATAGTGTGCCGTTAAAGGAAATAGAAGATTTGCGTTACCAACTTTTTGAGAAGGACCATATTTTAGCTGAAATGGAAGCTCAAAAGAAGATTGTGGAGGCAAAATATCAAAAGTTGAAGATGAGAAAGGAGGATCTTGAAAGTGATGTGCAACAAATGAGGGATGAACTTTGTCAAATGCGAGTTGAATTGCTCAATACGAAAAGAAACGAAAAAACCTTTACAATTGGTTTGCTTGTTTCATGGCTTATCTTTGCCATTGTAATAACGTTGTTAAAATGATGTAATTTATATTACATTCCTTTTAACTTTACTTAGTCACCTACGACCCCATGTGAGTAGATTTCAACTTAGTCAACTTTGACAGTATTTTATACTAATATGACAAATGCTAAATATTAAATGGCAAAAACACACACAAACATAGATTAAGCTTGCTTGTCACGATATTATTACAACATAGACAAATGCCAATTCCAGATAGAAAATATGGCATTAATAGATAATAATAAAACATTAATAGATAATATGGCATTCATAGATAATATTATAACATAATTAGTACTCCTCATCGTCGCTTGATTCCCCCTCCTCACGATCCGAAGAAGATGATCCCCTAATACCATCATACATCCTTTCACCAAAAGTAACAGCTGCATTGCAATGGTTCTCCCTATAGTTAACCGGGTAGTCGTCAAAAACCAATCGGTTAGATGTGACCAATTCTCGGTGCTTAGTTGAGTCAAATCCATTTACTTCAAGCATCCTAATCTTGAAGTCCTTGAACGCGTGGTGGTTGGTTTTGATGTCCTCGCAAATGTCACTTGGACCAAATTTTATCCAGTTGATAGTTTTATATACCACACCGTTGGTTAGGCCCCCGCAAAAGTCCCTCCTTAGAATTACCATTCCCCAACAGTCACCATGGGTTAGAATAAGTTCATCTACCATCCCAACCCACTTGGAGATTGTGGATGTCAGATGGAAAAAATTAACTAATGGTCGATACCTCCTTTCATCATTAACACACAGGCGGAGATAACCACGGAGTTGAATTAGGTTGAAGGAGAAACAAATATTGTACATATCTAATAGATAGTACATAAGACAATAAGCTTCACGGCGAAACCGTAGTGGATTGCTAAGCTTGAAAGGTTCAATAAAGGGATACTCAGGGTGAAACACTATACCGTTCACTACATCATAACCACTCCTAGCAACGGTAGCCAGCTGGTGTGCAAACATCTTTGTTCTGTTTCGCGCCTTCAGCGTGTGGTACCCCAACTTTGCTCTCAGTTCCGATGGGCCATCCATGATGGCATTCATCAGGACCGCACAATTTTTCTCAGGGCTGGTGTTTTTCTTGCTAGGAGGACAGCAAAAAACGTAGGTGCTACTCCCAACCGGATTTTCCATCTACAAATCAGTAAAAAAATAAGTAAACATGCCTTTTATCAATGCTTGATGGTGTTACAACAATAGATCTTAGTAATAATAAGGTAAATAAGAGGAGCTTTACATACCTTTACGACAATAATTAGCAATACTTGATGGTGTTCTTTCAAACCAAAGGTCATCTTCCATTTTATAATTTGGATAGTAGTAGTAGATTACTGCTCGTAGAGGAATCCTAGAGTCAGCAGGATATGTGATAGTATTTGCAGGAGATGTGACAACACACTGTCTGACAATGACCTACAACTCTAGTGGAATCTAATCAGAAGGAAATGAAAATTGGACCATGACCATCAATTTTCAGCTACCATTTTATAAAATCGTACGATATCATCAGGTTTACTAGTCCAACTACAAAACTAGTTGAACTAGTCCAATTACAAAACAAAACGTGATAACAAAAAGAACAAAATTTAAATATAAAATAAATAACTCGTAAAATGAGTTGTTGTGCTTAAGCGACATGAATAATCCCCATCCATTTATTAGTGGAAACCTTAAAAGACTTGGCTGAAACATTGTTAGACAATCCTATTACCGCAATCCCTCCCGACAAACCTTGCGGTTCTGCAACCTTTGCAAATGTGGATGGATAATCCTTCATTATCCACTTACACATAGTTTTTGTTACCCTTGTTTCTCCGATAATCAGCAGGTCGGGTTCAACTGCGTTGATAAGTTGTTTCATTCGTGTAGGAAAACATTCCAATGCCATCCCTTTACAATTCCAAATCAAAACATCAGTTGTCTGTTTCCTGAATTCACATTTGCCCCGCTGTTCTGATCTCACATCCACATCAACCTCTAAGCGCCTCCCATCCCGAAGATCAGCGGTGATAGACTTGGACCTTGCCTTAATATGAATGTTGTGCAACTGCCTCAAATCAAGCTTCATTATTTTCAGAAAATCCGATAAACTAGACATATCAAAATGGTACGAACCTTTGGATAGTATCACTGTCTCGTAAGTGAGCGGCAATTGTGGATAGCACATTGACATAATTGTATCAATTCTCGTTAATATGTCAATAGCCTTTGAGTCTTTAATATACCAAGTGTAGAAAATCTTCAACGGGGTTGGCAATAAAGCTAGATCGGATAAATCCGGCAAATGGAATGGTTTAATAATCCCCGTGGTAGAAATCTGCACTACATTGGTGAATTGTGGGTCAATCTCAGATGGATTTAGAATGAAATCTACGCACTGTTTTTTGGTTAAGTACGTGACTTTGAGGAGGTTTGTAGAAGAGCTTGGTTGACTAACAACAGCTATTGATTTTGAATCAAGGTTCGGGAAAAACTTGCCGTATTTTACTATTTTTGACTCGCTTAATTGTAATGTATCAGTTGGTTTAAGCATAACTTCTACATGCTCAACATTTTTTTCTTTGTGGTTCTCCATTGACGAGCTCTGCATTATAATACCATCCATTTCTCTTTAGGAATTCCCAAAAAACTTGTGCTGAATAAATATAACATGTGATGTGGTTTAGTTGGAAAATTTATTAGCAAAGCTGCCAAATTGTGGGAAATTAATTAGCAAATCTGCCAAATGAAACACGTTACATTTGTGGGGCCAAATTATTATTCTCCAAACAAATTGTTCTCTGTCAGACTTTATGAGATATTCTCTGTCATACATAGTCTCTGTGATAATTATTCTCTTGTCCTTTATAATGAATCAACGTACGTACGAAATATGTTAAAGCCTATCTACATACTGTCATATATATTCTCTGTCAAATAAGTTAAGAGATATTCTTTAAAAGGAATCGAATCAAAATCTCTTAGATATTCTTCTTTCTGAGATATTCTTTCCCAGATACAGCTTTATCTGAAATTTTCCTTTCCAACACAAAGGAAAACTTCACTGGCTTTACAATTAGAAAACAACGTCCTTAGTTGCACTGTTTCAGTTCGGTTACAAACGGATCGTGTCATTGAATTCGTTAACTATTTCGTTAACAAAGTATAAACCGTTTGATGCGTATCATGTAATTACCAAACCCGGAACATGTCATGATCTGTACATACATATGATCTCTAGTTTTACAATATATATGATCTGTACTTTTACAATACATATGATCTGAACTTTTACAATATATATGTCATGAACTTTAACAACTTCGACTTTGTTTTCTATTTTATAAAATGAATTTAGATCATACGGTACGTATATCCTGTCATTTTACAATATATATGTACTCATACTATAAATAGAACTGTATTGTATTACAAGTAGGTGGACAACACATTCCTTGTTTTTGGCATCAATTAATAAATGTCTTCAAACTCTTCCTCCAACCATTCTGCAAATGACTCAGACTCATCAGCTGAGAGTTGTGTGATTCTTGGGAAATCACTAACCACGACCATTGGCGTTCTCGTCAAGGGTGGGCACGTGGACGACAAAGGAGCAAGGTACATAATGAACTTTGACAGGCCATTCAATAGTATTTACAAGGACTACGCTAGGAAAGTGGAAATAAGCACGGATGACTTGAGGTTATACCATAGTGGACAACTAATTACTCCGACCGATACCCCGATGAGGAGTGGTTTCCATGGCAATGAAATCTTATTAGCAATGCATAAGGTAACAAAACGAACAGGAATTAATTCTATACTCTCCATATTGTTTAACTCAAAATTAATGCTTTGTTTCATTTACTTTATAACACTCCTGATGTATATTTAAAGATTCACTCAAATTGTTTATGGTTTGGCAGGATGGTAGTGGACTACCGGTGGACGTAATTAGGTCATATAGTCCAGAGCATGTAATGTTCACCGTGTCAGATTGTCGCACCAATCCGATAACTGAGCAATATAGATTTAAAAAGCAGGACAATACGGCAAAAATATTCAAAAAGGTCGCGGCCACCTTTCAAGTTGCGGAGAATAGGGTACGCCTTATTTTGGACAACAAGAATATTGACGACCGGCAAACGATCGAGGAGTCACCTATTTACGACGGGGCAGCCATTCAATTAGTTCGGGAAGGAATTTACGATAGATCCATCCATTATCAGGATTAAATGGAGCTTGGAGAAGGTAAATTGGTTCTGTCATCCATTATATCATTTTATCTTCAAATATATCATGTTTCTTTTAGCACATTATATATTTTGGTATCCATTATATACAAAAATATTCCACGGGTCATGATAACCATAAACTAAATTGTGACAATAGGTCATTTGCTAAATAGTGGATTAAAGTAAAAAACAAATATTATCTGTTCATATTGACAGACAATATATTAATGATGACAGCATATACCGACAAAAGACAGTAAACCTTTGCAAATAGACTTGTAATATATAGGCGGAATTTCATTTCCAATTCATTTCCAATTTCCTCTTCAATCCCACACAGCATGAGCCGGTTCCGCCCACCTACCGGATTTTCTTATTCAGAATCCCTTAGCTCATATTTTTACGAAGACCCTCCACCACCACGACATCCAGAATTAGGTTTTAACAACCAAACCTATTTCATATACGATGAATCCCATGGTTCAATACTAGTATCAAAGTCCGACATTCAGGAAATAATTAAGAATCCATGTTCGGACTCTTTACTGCATGGGAACTGCCGCAACATGTATATGTTTGGTTTCGACGGCGTGCATCGAGTAGCACACCTTCCAAACCGAACGGATGTTGTAACCGCGGGACATGCATTCCAAGATGATTTGACCTTAGCTCTAGATATTCTTACCGCTGAAGATGCGGATGACATTGTCCCTCCATTTGCAAGGTTCATTTTGGACCCAAGTCCAACTCTCCCAACAGGTGGTACAATTCACCTATTACGCCGAATACCCGTACAACTTTACATGGGAAGCTATACATATGCCGTTCACATTTTCAAGGTGGTAGCTGACGTTAGCGATATAGATTTGTCTACTTCGATATTCATGAGAAGACAAGATAATGTTGACGTTAGGTTCAATTCAGCTAGGTTTGCTGCAACCACTAAGAATCCCCTTAGGAGGTTTCCAACCCCAATGGAAATTGTCGTATGGAATACGCGAAGTGCCACACAACAATCATTCCCTTCCAATTTTAGAACTTTTTTTTCACTTCATAGGCCCAAGGTGATACTTTTGCTTGAGACTAGGGTTTGCCATGAGCAGTTTGAATCAATATTCAACTTGCTTGGGTGCAGTTTGAAATGGTCTTGTGTGGATGGTGTGGGAATTTAAGGAGGAGGGGTACTAATGTCGGATGATAATCTCGTCCATATTCAACTGAATTCCCAAAATCCTGGACCACAAAGTGCTATGCAAGTAGTGATAAAGGTATATATAAGTTTTGCAAATATATATGCAATGTGGAATCCAATACTGTCATTTTGGACAGAAGGTAGACATGTGAAGACTGACACGTTATACTTGAAATAAATATAACCCAATATACCCCTAAAATAACAACATGTCACAAAAGCATAATATACTGCCAAAAATCCACTTGTAATATAAATAGGCCTCATTACTTGGAGGTACTCTTAAAGAAAAATACTCTCTCTTTTTGCATAACAAAAATCAAAACAGATAATCTAAAATGTCTACTGATTCATCCGCTAATTCAATTCCTTCTTCTATTGCATCTTCGGATAACGAGTCTGTGGAAACCGCTGAGAGTTCAGTGATCCAAAGCTCGCTTAAAACGCGTATCCAATTTCTCGTGAAGGGTAGTAATGTCGACGATTTGGGAGCAAAATACTCTATTGACATTGACGGTTCATTCAACCGTATTTATAGAGATTATGCAAGAAGGACAGAAATGAGGCCAACTGACCTCAGGTTATTTTATCAGGGTGCACTTATAACACCCATTGAAACCCCGTTTGGCCGTAGCTTTGTAGGAAATGACGTTGTCCTTGCTCAAGATAAGGTAAGATTGTAATTACATGCACAATTTATTCATTTATAGATTAAACGTCCACTTTGACAGAATAAGATACCGGAATGACAGTATTTGAATTTTAACAGAATGGACGTGGAGTGCCGGTGAATCCAACTGGAGGAATTGGGGAATTCATCATCTTCACTGTTGTGGAATGTACCACAATCCCAGCCACTTACCAATATCGTGTTAAAAAGGTTGACCCGACAAGAATTATATTCAATCGTGTTGCCAACATCCGTGAAGTTGCAAATAATAGGGTTCGGCTTATCTTAGACGCTAATAACGTTGATGATCGTAAGACTTTTGAAGAAGCTCAATTTTATGATGGGGCGGTCGTACACTTTGTTCTCGAGGGCATTCATTATGATCGACGCCGACATTATGATGATTAAAGGGTCAAAAATCAAGATATCAGCCGACGTTACTTTGCGTGGTGGTGAACATCGGTTTGTATGGTTTTAGGGTCGCGTTTTTGTCGTATTGATGTTTAAGGGTTATTTAACCTCGGAATATAAGTAGTATTTCATTTTAGGGGATTGTCAAAATATATGTTTTCAAAAAATCTTCTTTAACATTTTCAACTAACCTTGTATTATTATGGTTCTTTTTAATCCGGTGTTGTTGAACAATTATAAAATATAAGAGAAATTACCATAGTACTGCCAAACCTCCCCTAGCTACATGTCATATATTATACTAATACTGTCAAAAAGATATACTAATACTGCCGTTTTTTATCCAGTGTTGAACAATTATAAAATATAAGAAACCTCCCCTAGCTACATGTCATATATCATACTAATACTGTCATAAAGATATACTAATACTGTCATAAAGATAATTAACCCTTACAGAATAGGGCGCGAGTATTCCACAAATATTACTTGTTCCCATGAACTGAATAATAATTGTCCCACGGTATTCGCACTTGCGTTGGCGTTTGGAATTGCATCCGGTTTTCTATTACACCTGGTGATGTAATTACATCCACTGGTGCAGTAGCATATTCCACCGGAAGTTTTCTTGTATATTGGAAACAATCCTTAACAACCCAATCAGGAATATTGTTGGAAGTGAAATAACATACTCTATCCTGCTCTTGTCCCTGATGTTGTCCAAAACCTATACCACCAATTGATCCCTGGTATGTAGTATTTTCCTCGTATGTTCCCATGTAGTAATTGGTTGGCGGTGGCACGTAACTCGGTGGTATGACCTTGTAAAGATAACATAAGATAAGAAAAACATTACGATTTAAATAGTAAAACACAACTTCCCTACTAGAAATACCTCAATTGTTGGAACAATTTTGCTTTGTTTTTTTGGTGCCCTCTTTCGTTTGGGTTTAGGCTTATCAATTACTGTTTGAACAACTTCATTCAACACCTACAACAAAACAGCAAAAACAAAACAAATAAAAGGAACGAAATCAAAGCAACCAACACCATGTCATACAATAAGGAACGAAATCAAAGCAGAATAAACACTAACCTCATTATCAATTGGAACTTGTTGTTGAGCTACTACCGTGTCTTTGGTATTCTTCGATTTTTTTTTAATATTTTCAATACAGGACTTCAATCTTTTAGATGTTTTCGACCGTCGAGGTATGGGATCCATCACGAAACTATTATCATTAACACTAAAACGTTGCAGGCCATTACTACTTGGTGCACTACCAACACCAACACCAACACTACATGGTGCACTACCAACACCAACACCAACACCAATACTACCAATACTCAACGGTGCATTTCCAACACTACTTGGTGTGTTAGACACTAAGGGTGCAAAACTTTGTTGTGTACTGAAAACTTGAGTGTCATCATCCATGACAAGATTATCCAAACCAGTAACTTGTTCTTCATCCTTGTTCATTGATCTGGTGCATTCTCCCTTATTCACCGATTGAGGAGTACGTTCCTGGTTTTCCCCTTCATTTTCTTGGCCGTTCTTCTTATTCTGAGCATTCACTTTGATGTTCTCATCAAGCTGGATTTCCAACTGATCTAAAGTTGCATTTGCAATTTTCACATATTCGGGCAGGGTGGCAGCCTTCAAGCAAAAGGACTCGAACTTGACCAAAAGGGTGTCAAACCGCAATACTTCTTCAGTTTTGCTTGGGTCATGGTAAGCCACTTTGACACGGGTATGCGGCCTATGAATATCCTTGCGCCAACGCCTAAGTATCATCCACTCCGGTACCTCGGTGATTTTCTCTCTGTCAAAAACATTAATCACATGCCTACAAATAATTCCATGGGCCTCAAATAACTTGCAATCACAACAAGCTTGTTTGGTCTCGATATTCAATCGCACTGTGTATGTTCTCCTCTTATCGGTTACAATCTCCTTCCTAATTTCCTTTATGTAAATCCATACCCTGTCTTCCAAATGGTGTTCCATTTCTATTTCTGACAACTCATCTCTTCTAAGCCATTGGATATATAATACTCTCATGCATTGAACTTGAACCTCCAAAAACTTCGCATCTGTGTACAACTTTCGAAATACTCTTTCTGCTGGAAAACCAGTTACCAGATCCCTAACATTAATGGATGTGTCGGCATCAGCTTGTTTCTCAGTATTAACTCTGTGTTCCATAGCATCAATGTAGCTCTCTGCAAACTGATACAAACGGGTGTCCCTTTTCACATACTTATCAAAAAAACTGTTGATACTCTCAGAACGTTGTGTGGTCTTCATTCCAGCCCAAAACAAGTGTTTCAGTTACGCTGGGACCCACATGTGTCTCTGGTCGTACAAGCCTTCAGTTAAACAAAATATTCAAACTCCAAACTCCAAAAATATATAAAGAAAAACCTTATGACAGTATTGGTACAGAATTGAAAATATTTTAAAATGTTATGACAGTATTTATAATGAAGTCAACAGTAGATGAAAGTTTTTTGATGGAAGTATTTTGACAACACAGTGACAGTATTTATAATGAAGTCAACAATAATTGTAAAGACCATCTACCTAAATAATATCAGAGACTCATAAGTGTTTAGCACAGAATAACCAACTTACTATCTTTACCATTTAAAACATGAAATAAAATGCACCTTTAAATGAGATAAAAGGATGACAGACGTACCACTTAACCAATCGTCTTCACCAAGTCCATATAACTCTATAGAAGAAGTCCAATTCACCTCAAACTCTGCTTCTGTTAAACTATCATAAATCACGTTATGTAACACAACTTTGAACTCCGAATATTTTGCATAGTTGCCCAACTTTTTGCCAAATTTTTGAAGTATGTGCCACAAGCACCATCGATGCTTAGTGGTTGGCATAGGCATAGCTATTTCAAGAGCCGCCCTCATTGCTGCACATTGATCAGTCAAAAAACTAATAGGAGCTTTGCCTCCCATACAATGGAGCCAAGTTTTGAACAACCAAACAAATGTTTCGGTGTCTTCATGAGACACTAGTGCACAGCCAAGCAAAATAGTCTGCCCATGATGATTGACTCCCACAAAATTAGAAAATGGAAGCTCATAATTGTTTGTGACATATGTGGAGTCAAAACATACTACATCCCCAAAGTCTTGGTAGGCTACTCTACTCCTTGCATCAACCCACATAACATCAGTCAAGCGATTCTTAGAATTTAATCTATAACGATGGAAAAAATTATGGTTTCCGGCAGTCATCTTATCGAAATAATCAAACATGGCTTTCGCATCCCCACCTCTCATCTTGAGCCTCTTTTCCTTCGCCACTATGTTCCTCAAGTCCTTCACACTTATAGACATATTTTCTACACCATTTCTCTCTTTAGCTAAGCTCCTGTGAATGTTACTGATCTTGGAACCACCACCAACACCATTGAATAACCTCCTCCTCACAATAGAAGTAATACTATCTCTCCTATACATTGAGATATATCGAGACTTAAGGGGCGTTGGCTTGTGATTCAAGTGTTCAACTACTGCTTTCCTTACTTCCCAAGTTCCAGAATTGTCTGCCACCGCATACATATGAACAGGGCATCCACACTTTTTTTACTTACTAGTCCTCTTGTCAAGGACACCAGGGGCGGTAATCATCGCCCCCTTAGCTTTCACCCCCTTCGTCCGGAATCGTAAATCTGGTTCGCCTCCACATTCACACTTCCAAACATAGCTCCTCAAGGTCCTCTTCTCACCAGCTTTGCGACTGTAATTACCATAAGCACGAACAACCCCAAAACCACATTGCTTTCCGTATTTCCTAAAATGTTCATCATCCCTATCCCATGATGAAAAGGTCATACCAACTACAGGGGTAGCCAGAACTTCCTCTTCCACTACACTCTTGCCCTCACAATTCAAAATTATCTCCGATGGTGTACGACATAAACTTTCATCTCCTAAGTTTCCCACTTCATCAAAGTTCCCCAATTCTGCATCCCCACACGATACTAGAATGTCATCGTCATTAGCATCCAACCAGTCAGATACAACCTACCAAATTATACATTCCCAAAATATTTCAACATCATCATCAATGACAGTATTTATAAACCAATGACACTAGTTTTCCACCAATATGACAGATATTCTAAATCCAATAATCTTATTTTTAACATAAATCAGCTGTCAAATAAACACCAACATAATTCTAAAGGAACACATCCGGAATCCTAAATTAACAACATAATTATAAAGGAACACATCCGGAATACCTAAGGTACCAAATAATATTTGGGCAGAATTTAATACAACAATGACACAACATAAATAGCATATGACAGTATATCAAAGTAACATGAAGGGGTATACATTCGTAGTCAAATTCAGAAATTGTTCTTAACTAGGTATACATATTGTTCTTAACTAGGTAAGAAATTGAATTACTTTTACACATGAATGTGTTGAAAATCAGAAATGTACGAGAAATGTATGTGAAATTGTTGAAATTGAGAAATGTACAAGAATTCTTACCTCTTCTCCGTTCTCATCTTCTCCACCATCTGAGCTTGAGCTTGAGCTTGAGCATAAATTAGAAATTTCCTCCATTTTTTTGGTAACCTTTCAATTTCAGAACAATTAATTGTAGTTCTTTTTTGCGAGATTGCTTTATTGTTGATGCTCATCAAAGGAGGAGCTTCTTCCCGCCATTTTCTTCCTCTACCTCTTGCTCCCTTTTCTTTGCTGCGAATGAACGGAGCTCAGGGGAAGTGAAATTTACCCCAATTCATTAAAAGTGGGCCAGCAATTAAAATTTATTTCATTTCCCTTTTTTTTTGCGTGGGTATGGAGCCAAAACATCGCTGGTAACCAGCGATGTAGCCTCCCTCGTTATGGGCTTTAGCAATATTAGTTCTAGGTACATTAGATATACAAAAATAATCTAAGCCTTTGTAATATGAACGATATCTTCCAGTAATCTTCGTGTCCCAATGCTTACTCCCCCCTCCCACACCTTAAAAAGCTCGCACTACTTGTATCGAGTTCATATGGACTTCCATCCTGGTGTAGTTCGGTTTCATGTCCTTAAGAGCCCACCAAACTGCTGCCATCTCCGCATGGAAAAGGATGGTAGCGAACACTCGTTGGCTTCCTTCTCTTATTAATCCCAATTTCTCTGTTGCATACCATCCCACTGCAGCAACCCAGCATGATTTTTGCCTTCTCCCTTTCTTCCACGCACCATCAGTTTGGATTGTGATGGGAATGCCTCCATTCGTATTACCTCTCGCAAAGAACGAAGAGACCATGAGTGTCCCAGGTTGGCTTGTGTGGGTATCTGAATTTGTCGTTGTATTGTTGCACATTACCCGTAAGCCTCGGGCCATTTGTTCTTCTATATTATCTATTATTCTCGTTGGGTTTGGTGGTCTTCCCTTGAATATGGCCTCGTTCCGATGAATCCAAATGCTCCAAAGAGTAGCAGCAAAACATAGGTTCCGATTATCATCCATTGTTTCATGTTTCCACGGGTATGATAAAAAAATTGAAACCCATAAACCAATGGGGACTATGTTCGAGCCCGAGTTAATTCCTAGGGAGCTAGCTCTCCAGACATGTTTCACAACCGAGTAACCCCGGAAGAGATGCTCTGCGAACTCCTCAATTGTCTTGCAAACGCTACATAAAGTATCAACACCTAATCCTCTTTTTCTAAGCCTGGTACACGAAGGCAAAGCCTTATTTATAAGCTTCCACGTGAAAATTGTCCATGATGGGATGAGGTCCATTTTCCAGAAGTTCCTCCAAAATGTTTGGAAGATTGGTGGTTTTGTCTTCTCTCAAGTAAGAATATGTACCCCGATTTCGTGGTATAGAATCCACTCTTGCTATAATTCCAGGATACCTCATCCTTCATCTCCTCTCCTAACAAGTGAATAGCCATAATGTCTCTCGTTGTTTCCTTGTCAAATAACTCCAAAACATACCTAAGCTCCATGTTTTTTTTTGGGTTGATGAGGTCTGCCACTTTGGAAGGTTGAACCCCTGCATCGCGTCGCCAACTGTATAATATTCTTTGTTACCCAAATGTCTTGCTCGATACTAGTATATCTACCATTGCATGTAATCATTCGTGTCCCTTCGCTCATAATAGTCGTTGCCCTGCACATACCTCTATAGCTCCAAGAAGCTTGGTGGATAGCTGTACCTGCCCTTACTTTAGCAATGGGTGAGGTGTGGTACCTCCCTATTATCAACTTGCTAACAAGGGGTTGAGGGTTAGTATGGATACGCCATGCTTGCTTATACAAGAGGGCCGAATTAAAGTCTTCCAAAGTCTTCAGCCCAAGTCCACCTCTTGTCTTGTGATTTTCCAACATCTCTCTACTTTTCCAATAAGTGGGGGTTTTATCAATGGATGAGATCCACCAGAATTTTAAGAAGAGGCTTGTAATCTTCTTCAAAATCAGTTTAAGAACTAGGTAGAAGGAGAGGATGTGAGTAGCCATTGAGACCACATTGCTATTGATTAGCACCAATTTCCCTGCTTGAGATAGGTTATTAAACTTCCACAATGACAATTTTTTGAGTATTTTCTCATACAAGAAGTTGAATTTTGTAGAGGACCGACCATCCACATCCAACGGGCTGCCAAGATAATTAAAGACTCAGGTGGTTTATGCTAAATCCCAGGGGGTCCCAGGGGGGTTACGCTAAATCCCATCTCCTTCTTTACGCTAAATCCCAGGGGGTCCCTTAGGTGATTTATGTACGAAGAAGGAGTATTGGGCGAGAAGATGATGAAAGACTTTGCCACACTGACTACCTCTCCGGATATAAGACTGAAATCGTCAAGGGTACTTCTCAACAACATACAAGACTCTGGGGTGGCATTAAAGAAAAATAGTGCATCATCCGCAAAGTGTGATTTATCCTTGGGGCGTGCCTACCTATCTTTATGCTCTGAATGGTTCCAATGGATTGAAGATGCAACATCTTATGAGAGAGAACTTCCATGCACAATATGAAAATGTAAGGAGAGAGCGGTCACCTGCCGTAGCCCACACATAGGCTTGAAAGGAGGGGATGGTTCGCCATTAACCAAAATCGAGTACGAAACTGTAGTGACACATTGCATTATCCAATTTACCCATATCTCCGGGAACTTGAAGGCTCTCAATACCTTTTCCACAAAGTCCCAACGAATACGATTATAAGACTTATTGAGTTCAAGTTTTATCACCCCCGCAAAGGCCTTTCCTTTCTCCCTCTTCTTTACAAATTGAAGAATCCCGTGAGCAATTTGGCAGTTATCCACCAATAGCCTCCCCAGGACGAAAGCATTGTTATAATCACACCCTATTTCCCTCACCACCTTTTTCAGATGAATGACCAGGCATTTGGAGATTATTTTTTATGTGGTGTTACAAAGCCCAATAGGTCTAAACTGCGAGGCCATTTATGGTCTTTTAACTTTCGGGATGAGGGTTAAGAAGGTTTGATTAGTTTCTGACAATAAATGGCCACTCACTAAGAAAATATGAACTGCTTCACAAACTCCTACCACAACAGTATTCCACGGTTTTTGAAAGAACGTTGGGGTACATCGTCCGGTCCCGGAGATTTCAAAGGGTGCATTAAGAAAGCAACTTTCTTGATATATGAGTTTGTAAAGGGGAGGGATAGATGTTATGTTTGGGCTAGGTTGATCAGAGGGATAAGGCAAAGTCATTCGACACAGATGGAATCTTCATTGTTACATTCGTTCATTAGGGTTGTTGATGAAGTAGTTGGGGGATGAGGGATGTAAATGGACTGGAGAAAGGAGGCAAACACCCCTTGAATTTCTTTTTGGCCGAAACTGTAATAGCCCTGATTTTTAAGCAGCTCTTGATCTCGTGATAAATATATTTATCGTCTTAAACTCGCTCTTAAAAAAAAATTCCCGAGATTATGGTTTTGGAATTATATTAATTTTTTGGGTCAATTTAAAATTTTATAATTTCCTCTTAAATAAGTATTCATATTAATTCTCGAATTTTTCTTTCTTAAGAATATTTTTTGGGAAGTGATTTCTTTTAAAGGTTTTAGATTTTGTTATTCTAAAATAAGTTGTTTAAACTAGAAGGTTAACTAAGAAATTAAGAATTATATTTATCCTTGTCAACTTATTTGACTAAAATAGGATAAATATTTTCAAGATTTAAATTTATTAGGCTTTATAGTTAAAATAATTTAATTACATATATATTATCAATTCAACTAGTGAAATTATTTTACTTACAAAATTATCTTAGATTAATATATTGCCAAAGAGCTAAATTAATTTTTCAATGACCTATACTTACTAAGTTCATATAGCGGAATTGTATTTTATAATTTTCTCGTGGTAATCGAGCTAAGTCAATCGTGTCTCCTCCCATCTGCTGCCACATGTCAATTTGAGGAGAAGCCAACTAGTCCATTTAGTTGCCAAGTGTCTAAGTGATTT
Organism: Spinacia oleracea; assembly: GCF_020520425.1. Classification (NCBI taxonomy): domain Eukaryota; kingdom Viridiplantae; phylum Streptophyta; class Magnoliopsida; order Caryophyllales; family Amaranthaceae; genus Spinacia; species Spinacia oleracea. The sequence goes on along the minus strand of NC_079487.1, from coordinate 45,856,986 downwards.
CCTTGTTGTTATTTGCTCTAGAAACTCTAGAAACTCCAGGAACTCAAACACTCTCCACTCTAATTCTGTTTCTCTCTCCTCACCCCGACTCTCACCCTTCGGCTTCCTTTGTCTCGCTCCTCTGCGCCGCAGCGCCGCTACGCCTTTCTCTTCACCGACGTTGCTTCGTCCTGATGGTTGTTGTTGGGGTAGTCGTCCTTGTTGTTATTTCTTCCCCAATTTCCTTTGCTCTCTCTCACCCCCGTCCAGGTCCTGCTGCCTTCTTCTGTTCGCCACCGCCAACGGTTGCCCATGGTTGCCTTCGTTGCATCTATAAATAGTAATCTACTCGATCTATCTTCTATGTGATTAAATTTAATTCAATTAGAAACTCCCAAATTATCAAACCCTAACTCAATTCATATTTTTCTCTCCTTGTGGTGGTGCGTCGCCTTGCCCTTTCCGGTGAATTGTGTCGCTGCGTGCTGTTGGGAGTTAATTGGTTTTGCTCGTTTTATCCTTGTTCCTCTCCTCAGCTCATCTCCCCTGCCCCACTCATTTACCTCTCTTCTCCTTCGCCTGACTCATGAAGTAGGCTCCATGGCTCTGCTGGAGCTGCTGCTATTCTATTGACGTTGATGTTGTTGCAGATTCTTGTTGTTGTTATTGATTACTTCATCCTCTTCTATTTTCCCTGAAGGTATGATCCAAACCCCTAATTCTATTTCATCTATTTTTTTGTGTGTAGCTGGTTCAACTGAAATTGTTTATAGAAGTTTTATTTTGAGTATTGATTTAGTGATTCTTGAATGATTTCAATTTGTGTGATTAAGCTATTTTGATACAAGATTAAGCAATTCGATCTAATGTCTTGTTCCCTAAACAGGTTCTCTAAATAAAAACAAAATTTAGAATTCCTAGATGTATTTTATGATTTAAACAAATATTTTATCTATGAATTCAATCACTAACTATGTCAGTAATTCAATCCGATTTTATTGAAAGCAAAGAAAGTTTCATGGAAAATTTTAAAATGAATTTCAAAAGTTTATCAAAAAGAATTCTCAAGGAGCTCAATTAAGTTCCTAATTCAATGTTAGTGAATACATAGTAATTCATGTCTTTATTTGTTGAGGTGAAATTTATTAAGGAGCGATTAAGGAGATTTAAATCATGGAGTTCAGCGGAGATTGATGATCGAATGAATAATTGTTGGAGTTTGATGATTGGTGATTAAAGGTACACATTGTCCAACCATCTTCTGATTTCGAAAAGATATTTTGTGTGTTTGAGAACGATAAAGTATTAGCAATATTATGCATAGATGTATATGTGTTTTGAATGGTTATTTGCAAAAGGAAATTGCGTTGTTTGATGAATCTCTATTGATTTAATGAATGGTTTATCGAATTGATTCTCTAATGATGAAACACAATGGTTTGTCGATGATTTGCAAGAAGAAAACTTTTGGATTGATTATAAGTGAGCTAAGAATGTGCATTCTAAGAGTTCAATCTACTAAGAGGTTGAATTTGTGAATAATTTATTGTCATGGTTACTCATGGAGTATGTGAATGTGCCTAAAAGGTTAGGAAGTTTTTTTTAAAAAAAACAAGAGATAATAGTAAACTAAGTACGGTAATGCTTAAGTACAATCTTGAACATAATGGATGTAAACTTACTAAAGTTCTTAAGATGTTAAGGGTTAATGTTAAATTATATGAGAGGTCCAAAACTAAGATCTAGTGTAATAAAAGGCATCATTAAAAACGATCTTAAAGGAGGAATTATTCGAGGAAACTAGTTTTATAATCCTGCCAAGTTCTACTTACATTGAATTTCTTAAAGTCGCACGTTTTCTTTCCCTAAATTTGTGAATTATGTTTTGAAATTTGTTTTGAATAATTACAAATATCTTTAGTAAATATATATATATACATATATATATATATATATATATATATATATATATATATTGGGACAACCATAATTGAAATACTTTCATTTGTGAATATGTTTTCTTATATGACAATGATCTTCACAATAAAAAGGAAATCTTTCAATAACATTTCACAAAAAGATTATGTTATGAAGAACGACGCAATGAGTTTGAATTATCTACTAAACTATGTTTTTTTAAAACTATTTAAAATTGGAAAGAAACTACTCCCTCCATCCCAATTTAGTCGTTACACTTACATTTGCACAAAGTTTTAGGTGATAAGTGATTGTTTGGTTATCAATTGTTATTTTATTGAAAAAGTAGATGTGATAGGAGTTAGTGGAATATTTTTTTAATTGAATGAGATAGGGTGTGATGAAAAAAAATAATTAGTGGGAAGAGAGAGACAATATATTAATTGTGGGGTCATTCCTAATTTAGAAGTGTAACAACTAATATGGGACGGACGAAAAAGGAAAGTGTAACAACTAATCTGGGACGGAGGGAGTAATAGTTATGACTTGTTTAATAAAGATTGTTTTAATATCAAAAGTATTTAGATGTTTTATAAAGTATATACATTTCAGGCACACTAAGCTCACCTAGTCGAACTTAACATTTGTAAATTAAATCATACTACGAGTCTAATCAAAATTACCTTAGAGTCTCATGTTGATTTATGTTTTAGGATGTAGGTTGAATTATGAGTTTGTGGCATAAAAGTTTATTCAAAAGAATAAAACGAATAATAGTGTCCATGGTTAACACGACACCAAGGTTTACCAAGCCTACGATGGGAAGAAAAGACACATTCGTTTGAGGCACAAGGCTGTCAAAGAATTGCTGTCAAGTGGAGTGATATCACTGGACTATGTGAAGTCTGAAAAGAACATCGCAGATCCGTTAACGAAAGGCCTATGTAAGAAACTAGTTTTGGAAACGTCGGAGGGGATGGGCTTGAGGCCCATTGGATGAATTGTAAGGTAATGAACTCCTACTCACTATGAGTTCAAAGGGGAACATTATGTAATAATTCAGAAGCACAAATTTTTGTTTTTGTCCATCCCTTAGATGTTTATGATGTGCTTTGCTATTATTGAACGAGGTTCAGCATACGGCTCTTAATGAACCCATATCCATATTTTTTGGTGGTGTGATGTAGCTCACACTTGATGGGATTCACCTACTTAGGTGTGGAAGTGAGGCTGCTTCCTATGAGAATTGCATGGGCTATTCTCTAGAGCACCTATGAGCATCCAGGTTATGGACGTATGGCCAGTATAACTCGTCACTTTTATTGGCGGAGATTCAGAATATTATACATGTTCAATTGTGTGCTTTGAGTAATGAGTTTCTAACCTCATATTAAGTTCAAAACGAAAGTCACTTGGTAGGAAAGAGATTCTAGCTTGAATGTCACTAAGTGTTAATTCAAGTCGCAAGACATTGACACTTATTCAGTTGTTTGTTTTGCCCAGAAATTCAATTCTTTTATTTCTTTCTTTTTTCATCTCATCTTCGGACCTGTGGGGGATTGTTGGAAATGCTAGTGAGAATACAAAAGAAAATGAGTGGGAAATGGGAAAATGTGGGAATATGGAAAGTCCCACATGCGAAAAACACAAACCACATTCAATGTTTATATTTGGGGACTTGAGGGAATCATTGGTTTAAGAAAGCATGTGAGTGGCATGGGTGGACACACAACACACACACGCGCGCGCGCGGGCCGGGCCGTGGGCCATGGGCCTTGGTACTTAGCGAATGCGGTTCGTGTGCGTGGGGTGGGTTTTGTGGTCCGGGTCTTTCTTTTGGTCAGTGGTGGGTTTAATTAATTCTAATGGGCATAAAGAATTAATCAAACCACTAATCCCGTAACTGTCCCATTAACTCCACTAAATGTCGTTTTAACCACCCATTAATTACCCAGTAAACGTGGTAACCTCTCACTACTCCACTACTAGCCGTTTATGGCTGTTGCAGCTCTCCTATAAATACATCACTTCTGTTTTTCATAAACACACAACTTACAAAAACAATTCTCACTATTCTCTCTCAAATTCTAAACACTATTCTCGTTTTTCTGGGCAAATATTATGGTCTCCAACCGAGGCTTGTGAGTGCACACAAACCTTGGTGTCGTGTTAACCCCGGAGGGCAACCACAAGTGATCTACTGCATCGGAGGCAGCGCGGAATTGTCTTTTAGAGCAGTGGTTTGGCCACGGCGCGACAAGTGTTCAGTTGGTACATACGTATTATCCAGCTAAGTTGTTCCAATTATTTTTTTAGCTAACAATGCATTCATAGCTGATGCACATGATACATATTGTAGTTTTTTTTTTGTTTTTATTTTTATTTTTTTATAATTGACTAATATTGACTCTTGGTACTGTGTTTGTTGTTGATAGGCTGTCGTACACCCGTCAAAAATAAAATCCTAACAAAACCTCCTAACAATATAGTAGGGTAAGCAGGGTCGAATCCACAGAGAGATGGCTATTTAAATATAGCTTTCAATGTATGGAGAAACTAACAATGTCACGAAATTTAGGATTGAATGGTTAAACTAAAATAAAGGAATATAAACTAAAAGATTTAGGGCAATGGTTCACCATGTTCATAGTTCAAAATCAATCAAAACATCATCAACAATTCAAATATTAAAATTATCTAGAACACAAGTTAATCCTACGGTCGGGTCTTAACACTCTCAATTCAACATATGCAGTAAGATCGCTAACATAATCAGAATTGCTAGTTGTAGGTATGCCTCTAAAATTCGATTCTAAACCCTATTAGCATGATTTAATCAAACAATTGATCAGATTGCAAAGATTAACGATATAAACATAATTAACTAGAAATATCAATGAATAATCAAACCATCAACAATATATTAAAGATTCATAATATAAACATGGATTCCCAAACCCTAGAAAGCAAACTACTCAATCATGAAATAAATTATGAAACTTAAGTCTAGGAATGAAAACATAATTAAAAGCGATAAATAAAATAAGAAAATCAATAATACCTCAAAGAATTACATTAATGGAGTATGTAGAAAAACTAGGGTTCATGAAAAAGAGAAGAGAGAAAACGAACGTAGAAAAAGAATTTGGAATAAAAAGCATAAGGGAAATAAAAGCATTCCCTTGAAGTATTTATATGCTTCCTAAGTTCTAAACAAAATAGGAAATAATAATAATTACATAAGTTACGATTTAACTGAACGATTACGAAACAAACGCACACGATTTCGCGCAGAAGTCAGTTGGGCACATAAATCAGCGGGCCCGCTGGTCCGTCGCTGGTTTTCGCGCCCAAGGAGAGGAATCGGGCCATCGTTTTGGGCTGTGGCCGAATCGGATAGTCGAGTCACCATGTTTATGTCATAACTCTTGTTCTACAATGCCTATAGGGACGTGACCTATCATTGGAAAGCTCTTGAAACCTACTTTCTAGCCCAATCAAAATCGTCTCATTCCAACATGTAGAATTTGAGATATCATCAAAAGAGTGAACGCTTGTTGGTTTTGATGCTTTGAAAAATAGCGTTTAGCTTCGTTGTTGACTCAAAATTATCCCTAAAGACATGTAATGATCCTCGAGTCAACATTCCATCCGTTCATCATCAAATCAACTCATAACACTCCGAAAGCATCCAAATAACCGTAAAAGCACCTGAAACATCAAAGAAAACACAAACGGGGCGTAATAGAGTACGACAACGATAACTTATGCAAATGTGACCCTAGATGCAACTAAAATGATATAAATGCCTAATAATGCAACCTAAATGTGCCTAAAATACCCTATACAAATATGACTCATCAAATTCCCCCAAGCTAGATTGTTGCTTGTCCCCAAGCAACACTAAACCAAAGATAGAGAAACAAGAAGCACATAACTTTCTTAAAACCATGGTAAAAACAACCCAACTTCCGATCAAACAATCAAACAGAGTTATTGAGACAGAAATTTAGCTCGGATACAAATAGAACCACAAAGCATCATGATCCACAATCGAAACAACCAAGCTTAGCCACAAACTATTCTCAATCAAGCTAGTCGTCGCCGCATACTTTGTAGAATATAAATATATGATGCAACATGGGGTAATATGACAATATCAAGAAACAATTTTCACTCAATCACAAAACAAACTTGCCGATCAAGAGGTCTTTATAATAAGCTTGTAATGGGGCTAGGTAAAAAGAAAAGGTAGGGTATAATTTGGGAAAAAGTGTGAGTAAGGTCCAACTTGGGGAGCAAAGGTGAACTATATGCGTCGGCGTGATAATGCCGAAAATCCAACTCCATCGAACCATGAAACCCAAACAATCAACCAAGTTATAACCAAGGGGAAAAACATAATATAATGTCAATGATCTTTCTTCAATCCCCTTTCCTTGCCTTCAAACTATATACAAAACCGAAAACGTATTTTTGATTTTTACTTGATTTTTCTCTCTCTTTTTTTTTCTTTCTTTTTTTTCTTTTTTTTCTATTTTTTTTCTACTCTTTTTTTTTAAAATTTGAGATGAAATAAATTGTTGTAAACGAAAGTCAAAAATAAATACTAATATTAACTATTACAAGCTTAGGTGCCAACAATAATATACACCATTTCCGAACCACAAATCCAAACATAGCCTCGAACCACGAACTATTGGCTTAGTGTGCCAATCAATAAACATCAATGAAACCATTACGAACACCGAAGCTCCCCCAAGCTAGACTCGGACAAGTAACCAACGGGCCTACTAGGGATCAATTTTGTGGAGTTACAAGGCTACAACATGGGTATGAAAGGAAGGAACTGATGTTTTTAAATTCGTCTGAAGGCTTCCTAAGAGAATGGCCTCTGTCATACGCGGCATGCGTGAGTTTCAACTAAGCTGCTAATGAACCTCAAGCCAAAATCATACGATAACAAGTCACATCAATCACACAAACACATAGTAAGGTGACCTACAAGATAATTGGCTAGCTATTCTTGACACGAGACCAACATCTTACCGCATACCATTCAATTGGTTCACACAATGCCAAGCAGTTATCAATGTATAGCACAACCGACTGAATTTCAGAATCATAACTAAGTTCAAAAGAAGCTCAAGAGAGCCAAATAAAGCCCAATCATAGTTTGAAAGTCAATTGCACAATGCAGGGTATAAAGACATATGAATGCAAGAGAGAATGCAACTAATTTGAACAATAAAACTATGAAAGCAATACATTTTTTTTCGTTGCACGTAAACTCCCACCCCTAATGGATGGTACAAAGAGTACAACACCTAAAAAAAAACTATACTAGAAAGCAATAAAGATAGATATCCCCCCCAAGCTAAACAAAACACAGTGCCCTCACTGTGAAAATAGCAACAAAGTAACTCAAACAAGGGAGAGAGATGGAAAGTTCTCACTCATGATGAGCCTCGTCGGCCGAGTAAGACTCGGTAGGACTGTCGACAGTAGAAGCGGTGTGGCCAGAAGCTTTAAACTGACAACGCAAAGAGCCAATCTCCACGCCCATTGCCTCAACCTTCTTGTCAAGGCCATCAAAGTTAGCCTTGATATCCTTTGAGAACTGAGTAAAGCAATCTAGGAGCGTTCGGAACGCTTCCATGGTGACTGGGGCAGAGCTCGGGGTCGCAAGATCATGCACCTCAGGTGGATATGAGGGCTCATGCTCCGAAGTAGTGGTATCATGTTGTCGGAGATTGACGCTTGCTTGCATAGTGGCCGTTTTGTTGGTAATAGGGGTAAACAACAAAGCATTAGGCAAACTCAACCGTGTAGCGGGATTAGGGAGAAGTGAATAAGGGACCTTGCATGCGGCCTCCGTTGCCCCTTTAATATACCACATATATGTGCTAGTTCCAAATGCCGATAACCAGTCGAATTTTTCCAACCTTTGATGAGTAAGGGAAGCCATGTTTTTCAACGGTGCAAAAGAAGACAAGGGGACTCCGACATATTCGGCAAAGAGAGTGAAAAAACTCCCTATAGTGATGTTTTCCTTCTTCTTTTGGCTCTCTCGAATGAACGCATCAATGAGGAACTTCCCAAAGTCAAGTTGACCAATTTTGTCATTGTCACCATGCACAAACCACCATAGCATCTTGAAATCTTTAATTGTGAGAATACCCAGATCTTTCCTTGCATAAAGCACCTGTGTGATAATCCGATGCCAAAGACGAATAGACGGATTCACAAAGGAGAAGGCTCTCCAATCATCCCGACCCGTCACCTCCCTCCAAAAGGCCTTGGAAAAGAATTGATGACCATTCTTGTCTCCGTCGAAGGACTCGAACTCCGTAGGACCGATGGTCCCATCACATGGCCATCCAAAAATCTCATTGACCTCCGTCGAAGTCATAGTCCTTTCCACCCCATCAAGGTAAAAAGATATGTCACATATCTCCGAAACAACCTCAATAGAAGCAAGAAATTCAATCACCAATTCCGGATAAGCCTCGACTTTCAAATTGAGAACCTTGGACCATCCATATTTGCTTGCAAGACCTTGCAAGCAATCATATATCCCTATGGCTTTAGCATGTTCGGCCGAATAACGAAGAGTGGGCATGATACTCCGACCTTGTAAGGCTAAGCAAGTCTCTTGTTGAGTTTTACTCAACCATGGATATTTGGGACACGTAGCAGGCGATGGTGGGATGGGGGGTTGTTTGTGTGAAGTGGATGGAGTGGCTTTAGATGATGCTTTGGTGGATTTCTTTGGTGGTGGCTTGGCTCTTGCTTTGCGGGTAGGATTACGCTTTTTTGCAATGGAATTTTTAGGAGCAAGTGGGGATGCGTTGGATTTTGGGTGAGATCTAGTTGGTTTAGTTGTTCACATGATGCAACAACCACAATTCAAAGTACTCCAAGTCTCCAATCAACCAAATCGACGCACAATTCAATATTCAACGATCAATCCCAACAAACAATTCAAGCAATGATCAATATTCCTCCAAAACCAATAATTCAAACTTCGACAACCAACAAGCGATAACCAATCTCAACTAACAATTCAGATAATATTCACCAACAACGACAACCATTCGATTCAACAACCAATATTGATAAAAATTCCAGTTTCCCTTTCAAAAAATGATTCAAGTGAAAAACTTTAGAAAAATAGAAATTTTAATACCTTTGCGCACCACCAAGACCAGAATTTGGGTGCAATAACGAGCCCAATACTACACAAATTTCCAATGCCTACAAAGAATAAAAAAACCCCCAAATTGATTTCAAAAGTTAGGGCTTTAATTCATGAACCAAATAATGGTGAAGAAGGGAGATTTGAGAGGTGAAGAAGGGGGTGGGAAGGTGGCGGATGGTGGCTGGTGTGAGGCGGTGCGCCGACCACCGTGCTTCCGGCGGGGTGGTGGTTGATTGGGCAAGGGAGAACAAGCAGGTGCGGGTGGTGGTGTTTCGTGCATGGGAGAGGGTGGTGTTGGCTAGGCGACGGTGGTTGGTTGGGCGATGGTGGTTGGGCCAAGACGGGCGCAGAGGAGGCGGGTGGGGTTTCTGCTGTGGCGCGGTGGTTGCTGGGGTGAACAAGAGGGGGTGATGCCGTGGGTGAGGGAAACTGGAGTGGGGTGGCGCGCCGACCGCCAGTGTGGCACGTGGGCGGGCCGGTGGTGATGTTGGTGTTCAAGGGTGATGATGGGGTGGAGGGAGATGGCTGAACTGGTGTGCGCGGAGGGGTAGTGCTGTGGTTTAATATTTTTTAAAAAATTTATTTGAATTGGGATAGGCTGTAAAACAAGTGAGGCCGCTGGATGGCCAGCGATCAAGGCAGAAGGTGTGAAATTGGATGCTCACAGGCCAGCGGGCCCGCTGACTAGGCGCTGGGAAACGTGCACACGAGCAGCGACTGAGCCAGCGAGGGGGCTGGTTAGCGCGTGTGTTGGGGCGAGTTGCTAAGGCTTGTCGATGCATCAAATTTTTTGGAATTAACTTGATCGTGCACCTAAACATCCCAAAAAAAATCAAGCCCACTAAACTCAAAAAAAAATCGTTAGTAAAAATTAAACACACAAAAATAAATAAATAAATAAATAAATACGATTAAAGAAAAACTAATCTAAAAATTAAATAAAAATATGAATTCAAGCGAACTCAAAGGAAGTTAGTAAAATTAAACGCAAAATAAATAAATAAATAAATACGATTAACGAAAACTAATCTAAAAATAAAACAAAATTATGAATTCAAGTGAACTCAAAGGAAAATATTTTTGTGCTTTTGTTGTTTCTATTTTCATCAATAAATTAAGCAAATGAAAAATAATAAATTGAAATAGAGAATAAATAAATTGAAATAGAAATAAATGAAAAAACGGAAATGAGGAAGAGTTAGAAATCGGGTTGCCTCCCGATAAGCGCTCGTTTTAAGTCATTAGCTTGACTCCAAACCTCAAAAATCAAGCGTCGATGGGTGGATCGGAGGGATAGATCGTCTCCAATTTTCCGATAAACGCTCCTTCAGTGTATAGATTCAAACGTTAACCGTTCACTTTGAACCTGGTGCCATCGAGTACCGAACCTTTTGCTCCAACTGTTGGACTAGCACCAACTGCATCACCAGGATCATCATCACCTGCAAACTCTTTCAAACCAAGTGCATTATTTGAAGAATTTCGAGAATACGAATGAGGCAACTTAGCATTTGAGGCAATCAAAGAACATGACACTTCTTGCATTGGACTTTTCATCTCATGAGACAAGTTAAAGGTCACCTTGTCATCCCCTACAGTCAACGTTAGCTTCCCTTTCTTAACATCAATGGTTGCCCCTACAGTATGAAGGAATGGCCTTCCTAAGATTATTAGAATCTGGTTGTCCTCTGCTATATCAAGCACAACAAAGTCCATAGGAATATAGAATTTACCTACTCTCACGGGGACGTCTTCTAAAACACCTAAGGGGTATTTAATAGAATGTTCGGCCATTTGAAGAGTAATGGTGGTACATTTTAATTCTCCCATGTTCAACTTTTTGTGAATAGAGAGGGGAATGACGGACACACTGGCACCTAAATGACATAGAGCCTTATCAATGAATAAAGCACCTATATGACAAGGGATGGAGAAACTACCGGGGTCCTTTAGTTTAGGAGGAGACTTATTTTGTAACATAGCACTACACTCCTCAGTTAGAGACACTCTCTCTACACCAACAAGATCCCTTTTCTTAGTGACTAATTCCTTTAAATATTTTGCATACATAGGAATTTGAGATATTAAATCAGTGAAAGGAATCGTTACCTCAAGATTCTTGACCATAGCCAAGAACTTACCGAACTGTTGATTAACCTTTGTTTTCTGCATTTGGTGAGGAAATGGTAGTGTAGGTGCAAAAGGGGGAGAATCAGTAACCTTCTCCTTGTCGTTTTCATTCTTCTCTATTTCATTCTCAACACCCGGGTTTTCAACCCTTACATCCACAGTGTTCCTTTCAACATATGCCTTCTCACCAAGCTGATGATCACCCTTTGACTTATTTTATCGATGAGGAAATGGCAATCGAGGAATAAAAGGGGGAGAATCATCAATAACCTTCTCCTTGACTCTTTCCTTAGTCCTTCTAGCCTCCTCTCTCCCCTTTTCAATATCTATAAAATCAGTAGGTACCAAGGAGGCATCATATGTAGTACCACTCCGAAGAACAATGGCACAAGCACTTTCTCTAGTGTGATCTTGAGACGGCGTAGATAGCCCTGGAAGTTTACCCGGTTGCCTTTTTGACAAAGTATCAGCGAGTTGAGAAACTTGGTTCTCCAACATTCTATTTTGATTCTTCAACTCCTTTATGCTTTCATTGTGGTTCTTTTGAGCAATCTCTGAGGTCTTCTGCATATTGGAAATGAGCTTATACAAATCACTCATGTTAGGCTCTGGAGTGACATTGCTCTATGGAGGTTGTTGCTGATAGCCTTGGTGCGGGGGTCTATTAAACCCCGGGGGAGCATTATGTGAAGCTCCTTGTGGAAATGGCGGCCTAAAAACATGTGGTTGAGGTGGATGGAACTGTGGTTTTAACCATTGTTGCTGAGGTTGAGGATTTTGAACATTGTTGCTCCGATATGAAATTTAGATGATTCCTCCAACTTGGATTGTATGAATTGGAATATGGGTCATTAGGCTGCCTCTTTTGAAAAGCATTCACTTGCTCCATCTGTGTGGTATCCTGCGAACTATAAGAGCACTCATGACCAAAGTGACCTTGAATTCCACATACTTCGCAGTAAGAAGTTGTCACTGGAGCTACACTAGACATAGCATTTGTACTCATTGGGGGAGTATCAGACTGAGGGGCCTTCAAAGTATCGATCTTTAGGTTTAAGGCTGCCACTTGTGAGGGTAATAGAGCATAAGAATAAACGTCCATCTTGCCCCTTTTAGATGTGGTTCTGGTGGTACTATAGTGATTGGAAGCAAGATTGGCAAGGAAATCATAACCTGCATCCACTTCCTTGTCAAGAAAAACACCTCCAGCGGCAGAATCAACCGTGTTCTTTGTTTCATCTTGCAACCCATGGTAGAAAATCTAAACAAAGAACCATTTTTCAATATTGTGATGCGGACACGACCGCTGCAATGCCTTGAATCTATCCCAGGCTTCTGGGAGTGACTCTCCAGGTTCTTGCGTGAATGTAGTCAACTTGTGACTTATTTCAGCAGTCTTGGTGGGCGGAAAGAATTCTTCCAGAAAGGCCTGTGAAATAACACTCCACTCTATCTCCTTAACATCGTTCAACCATGTTTGAGCCTTATCACGAAGGATAAAACCAAACAACATAACCTTCAATTGGTCTTGAGTAACCCCTTGATGCTTGATAGTGCCACATAGTTGGTTGAACCTTTGCAGATGGTTGGTGGGTTCCTCAGATGGGTTACCACCATATTGATTTTGCGAGACCATGGAGATTAGAGCTGGCTTGATCTCAAAGTTGACTGCTTCGATAGTTGGCATCATAAGCCCAGTCGGAACACTGCTCGAGGAAGGCACCCCATATGATTTCAGGGATTTAGACATCGTGCGACTCGGTGGAGTCTGTGAGTCTTGGGACCCTGATTGCTTCTTCTTCTGTTGTTTCTTTTTTAGTTGTCGAAGAGTCTTACCAAGATCGGGATCGGGAGGAACCAAGGTACCCGTTCTAGCAGACCTGGGCTGTAGACACCTACTTTTGTCCCCATTCCCGCAAGGGAAAGGTTCGATGATGAAAGCATAAAAATTCCACTTGACAACGCATCTCCTATAAAATACACGAATCTCGATTCCCTATTTCATTTCACCCGAAACCTGCTATTTATGGAAACCTGCTAAAAATAGTAACTGCCGTAAAAGGTAGCGTCTAAAAGTGGCAAATCATAAAAGATAGAAACCTGTCAGAATTAGGTGTTGCACTCCAACATAAATCCTAAATGAGATAGAAAGCCGCGAGAATCCTATTCCTGATAGGATTCGGAAATAAGAGTTACGTATTAATCAAAATCCTAACGAGCCTAGAGTTCGTAACGGGCCCAGACGCATTCCGTCATGAAATTGATACGCGCTAAAAGACTCGAATTAATCTCAAACTCTACGGATTTTAGGAATCCGAATCTGACTAAACAAAGCTGCCCAGACCCTATTTTCAACGCCTGGCTCTGGGAGCCGAAGAGGCCTGGGCGCTGAAAGTACCTGGGTACGTCTCTTTTCCTAATTCTTTGCGGATTAGAACTCTGCAAATCTATCTTTCCACGAACTCTTCCCTATAAATAGGCCCCTAGTTTCGACGTGAAACAACACACAACAACACATAATAAATTCTGAGTATTGACTCTAAACCCCTTAGCCTAAGCCTCTCGCTGCGAAACTGTTCACGCGTTCTGTCGCAATCGATCCATAAATCGAACAGAACGGATCCTGTCCCATAATCGAGATTCGTTAAATAAAAAGGAGAAATAGCAAAGTCAAAGTGGTTAGTTTTCTGAGAACCGTGACGCACCTCTCAAGGGTGCGTCGTAATGTGTCCCTTTTCGATGATTTAACTGCTTTCCTCGCCCTTTTTATGAACTGTTAAACTAACCTAATATGATTGTTCTATCACGCCTAACAAATATAATATTTTTGGGAAATCGGATTATCATGCTAGGTCCCTTAATGCTATTTAAATCAGATAATCACGATCGAATTAGTATTATATGTTGCATATTGCTAAAATCAATTCAGATTAGTTTAATAGTTAACGCATGTCCCTTCAATTATTTATGCTGAGCTAGTAAGGATATCCTGCCTCTGGAGTTATCGACGAGCGAATTACTCCTCTCGGTAGTTACAGTCCCCCGAACCCTCAATCTCTACCTTGCGGGTGTATATTGAGAGATCCCCACACCAGGGATCACAAGGGAACCTACGGCCGTCGTGGTCAAACATAATTGCACTCCCTTTATGTCACGATAACCGGGTTTTGTCATTTTTTCTCATTGTTGTTAAAAACTAAATGGCAACTCCTATATTACTAGTCAATTGGGTGTATACTCACAGGAAATCCAATTACACTTGATTGAATAAAAATAATCGTCACACCCACGAGGGACAAGGTCACGCATTAGCCTCGCGCTTTTTCGACCCCCTCACAGTGGCGACTCCACTGGGGATAGTGAAGGAAATACTCGTGCTTGTAGGTAATCAAAATAGCCGAAGGGTGAAACGATCCTACCCCGCGTTTATTTCCCCATCAAGTTGGGACGACCTGAAAATCAGCATATTAATGTGAACAGGCAGAACATCATAACGAATCTCGGCTCCCTCGGGAGTTGGGACTAAGGATACCTTTTTCTCCAATAGAGGGGTGCATACGCCGCGCATGTTTCCCACTCGGTACTTGTGCAGGTAGTACACCTATCCCGAACCCAATCGCTCGCCCATTAGGTCCCTCTCGCCTGCATGCCCCTTGGCTTGCACTTGCGGGTTGGCCTCTTGGGCGAAATTCGTCTGTTGAAGACACTACCTCGACCGGGGCATGTGTTGGATCTACGATAGAAGCGGTACCAAGCCAGGCGTAAATAAACTACCCATAGAAGCCTATCATAAACTACGTGGCATATTTAATTTTCAAATCCATGTTTGTAATGTAGTTATGTGTAGCGAAATATGTGATTGTATGTGACAAACTATCCTAGAAAACCAATGACCTTAAAATTGCCCAAACATTCATAGACTAATTTGCCAAAGAGTTATACCGAAACACGTGTTCCGCAAACCCGAATGATCGCCACAAAATAAGCGACGCTCGAGATGGCCTGTAACGAATCCCACAAACGCTGTCACGCGTAAAGGACGTTATTAGGCAAGTACGCAAATCGAAGTCGCATAAACAGAAAACAGAAAACGAGAACCAGCCAGGGACGCATTTTCAACGCCCCTGGCTGGGCGCCAAAATTTCTCACGCCCACTGCTGGGCGCTGAAGTTGCTGCTTGACTTTCTGGTCAGGCGCATCAGCCTCGGTGCCCAAGCAAAAAGGAAGTACGTAGCACAAAAAATGTTCATCAAAAGAATTGCTACGAGGGCGTAAGAAAAGCACTCGATTTCAAAAGGCGACTCGCGAAAAATTAATAACTCTTTGTGTCGTCATTAGGCCTCCTACGACGGCATGCAATGCTCGGCACCAAAACCGAACATGCTAACAACTATGAATGTCACACAGGCAAGTGTTTCGAAAATCCAAAGAATGACCAAAATAAATAAAAAAACCAAAATAAAAGTGTACTGACAGAAGAAAGAGCGAAAAAGTGAAAAACCAATTTAGAGAGTCGAAGTCTAGACTAAGTAATACCTGAAACTTTGGGAACCTAAACTTTAGCTTATCTTATGCCTAGGACTGGTCCTGCCACTTGGTGCCGATCAGGGAATCAACGGCTAGTGGGTCTCGAAGATACATCACCAACACCAGGTCTAGCAACTCCAAGCTCCGTCCGTCGTCCCTCATTTCAAGGATCTCCGCTTCCCCAACCTCGATTCGCACCTCCAAACATGTCCATCGAAGATTTGCGAGACCAGATGGTCCAAATGACCCAACTCATGGGCCAACTGAAAATGGAAAACGAAGCCTTAGCGGCTGCGCAAGCCAAAAATGACCTCGAAAACGAGAAGAGGATCGAAAAAAAAGGTCCTACAGCAAACCATGGGGAGCAAATACTTCTCCCTCGAGCCTGAACCTTTTTCTGGCAAATTACCAGAAAAGTTCAGTTTATCTGACTTACCAAAGTTCAAGGCCACGGACAACCCCCGTGATCATCTACTGAGCTTTGTGAATACCATGAACTTGAAAGGCGTGGACAAGTCCATGTACCTACCTGCCTTTCCTTTGTCCTTGGAACCTGTGCCGCTCAAATGGTACTATCACCAGGACCCTAAGCTCTTCCCCACCTGGGAAGACTTTGTCAATGTCTTCATCAAGCAATACTCGTCGAACATGGATTTCCAAGTCACCATGCGCGAGCTGGAAGTTCTCTTCCAAAAGAAAAATGAGGGTTTCACAACCTACTTTGCTAGATGGAGGGACCAGGCGGCCCAGCTAATCAATAGGCCTCCCGAAACAGAATTGGTCCAAAAATTCATTGACAACTTAGGCTTACAGACAACACCTTAGGTACCTGGGACTCGACACTTTCAAAAGGGTTTATGATGTGGGAATAAAAATCGAGGACGACCTCGCCAAAACCATACAGAGCAAACCTGCATATAAGACCAACACCTATAATCGGGGTAACACACCCCAAGCCCAAGAAGTCCATGCTGTAGAAGACGCTCTCGCCCGAAGATACCCTGTAAGATGGGTCCGAGACCGAAAGTTTGCCCCACTCGGGTCAACTTTGGTACAAGCCTTTGAAAGACTAACCAATCAAGGAAAGTTGAGACCTATAGGCCCCACCCGTGACCCACCTGTCAAAAACAAATATTGGGTCGAAGGTACTTACTGCAAATTCCATCAAGGAAATGGGCATGACACTGAAAACTGCTGGCATCTAAAACATACGATCCAGGACATGATAGAGGATGAAGTAATACCTCTCCCTAAAGTTGGCAAACCCAACAACAACAAGAGCCCACTCGTCTCTTGTCACATCTCTCTCGACCAACCAGAGAATTTCGACCCCACGGTGTATATTACACCTCAAGGTGCACCACTCGCTGTGGTACCTATGGATCGAATCGAGGGGGAAGTATGCGGTGTGTGGAACGATGATGCTGAAGATATTTACCTATCTCAAGTCTCGGGCCAGGACCTCTTCACTGAAACTTGGCCCGGGTATGCTCTCGTTGACACCACCCCTCAGGAGCCCGAGGTCGACAACCTCACCCGATCCGGAAGGATATACCAACCGGATATTCACCCACCTCCTATGGACGACATCCCGGTTAGGCAAACTCCTGAGAACGGGCGGCACGCCACCGTCGCGGAAGTCATTGAAAATCCTCTCCTGAAACAACTGAAAAGAACCAAGGCTGAGATTACCATCTGGGATATTTTGTGTACTTCAAAGGAACATCGCGAAAAGCTTATTCGCTCACTTGACCTCATCTCAGTACCCACAGATATCACACCTGACTCATTGGTTAGCCATGTCACGAGAGATGCCGGAGAAAAGGCCATAGTTTTCACTGATAAAGACTTACCCAAAGAGGGGGGTGCTCACAATAAAGCCCTTTACTTAGTGGTTGGATGCAAAGGACAAAACATCCCCCTAGCGCTCGTAGATAATGGTTCGGCGGTTAATGTCTGCCCATTGCGAACCGCCCATTGCTTGGGGCGAGGAAGCGATGACTTCCAAACCTCCTCACAAGGGGTACGAGCTTATGATAACTCCCGAAGGCTTGTGTTGGGAAAATTCAACCTTACCATACAAACTGGGCCTGTGGCACGCACCACGGAGTTTCAAATAATCGACATCAAACCCACTTTCAACCTCCTCTTGGGGCGACCTTGGCTCCATGACTTAGGAGGTGTGGCTTCAACCTTGCACCAAATGGTTAAACTTAACCAAAACGGGGTAATACTAGAAATCCGCGCCCCTCCTCTCGACGTCAGTTGTACTATGGTTGGAACGGCCGAAACTGCAGATGACCTTTATGGGTTTCAAATGGAAGAAGCAATCCAGTTCATCGAAGATTATGATCCAGCATTCCTAGACCCGCATGCATCCCGAGTCATCCCTAGAATGCTATTGGCTCAAGGTTATTTCCCAGGAACCCCATTGGGCATAAGGAAGAAGGAATGCACATTCCATCCTTTTCCCGACAAATCTACTCCCTTTGGCTTAGGTTATGAACCAACGGAGGAAGATATTGCTGACCGCCTATCTAGGCTACGCCTTAACAAAGCCAAACAAACCACCCTCCTTCCCCCATATCAAAGGACCCTTAACGGGATGTTTGTTCGGGAAGGAGAAGAACACCCATGCTGTGATTTCCCTGAACCCTTCGTTCAGGATGGCTTGCTAAAACCCGGATTTGAAATTTTCCATGACTGCCACACCTTGGATGAGGCACCCCACCTCACCAAGACTAAAACAGTTGAAATATTGGACAACCAGGTTCTATGGACATTGTTTAACGAATCGAGGCCTATGGAGAACGAGACTGTGATGACTACCTTAGCTTTACAAGATGAAGGTTTCGATCCAACCCGGTTAATTTCTCCTGCATCAACACTAGAAGAGGTCAAGAACGGATGGGTGAAGACATATCAGTGGGTCAACGCAAAAGGAATGGAATTCAAGATGAGTACCGGTGAAGGACCAAAGTTTTATGAGACTAAACCCCAGGCTTGAGCCACATAGAGCACCATTAGTAAAAAGCGCCTAGTAGTTCTTTAGATTGATAGAAAAGAATAATAGAGACTTTAGATGGTCCTAAGGCCCTTTAGAATATGGGTCAGTTTTATTTCAGTGTGTTTTCCTTACTTTCCGAATCAACAAAGGCGTAATATTTCTCCTAAAATTTTTATTCTAACACTAAATGAACACCAAATGTACTTGCAAAATACAAAAATAAAGAGGCGGCCCACTATAGGCCCAACAAAGCCCACTCGGTTTTGAAATAATGCCATGTGAACCAGTTCCCGAAACCCACAAAATAAACCACACTATCCCATCCTCAAAAAGCCAACCATCATAAGAGCCAATCCATGCAACCCAAAATTAAAAAGAAATCAAAAATTTAAAACAAATGCAAATGTTACCAAAAAAATAAATTCATAAAACATAGAATCCACCAACAGCGGTTTCACATAGATTCCATCATACCCTCCACAAAGATCTTTATAAGTTCCGCACCCTAACTCCATTTTCAAAACTGTTTTGAGTCACCAATAGAAAAAATTAATCTGGACAAAAATGCGTTTCACGCTAACAGTCAAAAAAGCCTCCAAAATAGCCTTAAAATTAACTTTAACTACGAAGCAAAATATCAAGGCACAAAAAAACGAAATAGAAATAAACGCAAGAACATGTGAAGCAAAAACGTCAAAATTGACCGCCCAAGTTATTTTCAGCGCCCAGGGCTGGGCGCCGAAATTTCTGACGCCCCAGCCTGGGCGTTGAAACTCTCTGCCTGCCAAAAGTTTTCCTTTTTTTCAAAAAGTGCCCGTCATTTTATCCGCACACAACGGAAAAATAACGAACACTTGGGGGGTACAGTACGTATCCAAATAGGTTTACCAACAAATTGGTCGAATTTTACGCAACCTATGGAAAACGGCAGATGAAAATAATGGCAAATACTTCACTCATTTGACCGATTAAGTAATATGTTTCCACTTCAGGACATATCTACCGAAATCCGGCATACTAGAACTTATTCTAAAGCTAAGAACTACGCGCGACCTGATTCTGACAAGATACGTAGGCAATCCTTACCAAGGATTCGGTCCAAATAATAATAAAAAAAATTATATTCTTTAGAAGTGTTAGACATAAACAAAATTGAATGGGAACTAAAAATACGCCTTTATTAAAATATAATAAGAAGGAAAACAAAGTGCTAGGAATAAAAACAAACACAACTGAAATAAATAGAGGGCACCTACACCCTAGCAAAGAACTACACTACTCTAGTTCTTCCGGATCATCAAATAAAGTCTTGAAGAGAGCAATGTTCGCAGGATCCACCCCCATAGTCTTCTGCGCTGCCCCAATATCAATCTCCATAAGAACTGGCTCCTGGACACTAACTTCCAAAGATGCCAAAGCTTTAGAAACATTCTCAGTTATAGCCCGCTCAGCCTCAAGGGCACAAACAATGGTGGGAGAAGGATTACTATCATCAACTGGACTAGCCACTGTTTCTACAGGCGGCTGAGCCTTCCTAACCCATACATTGTTCCTGCGACGATCTCCGCGAGAGCTTGCATTTCTTTTAACAACAGCAGGCCCCTTCATGTTAGGCATCTTTTTAGGCCTGACACTGGAACGGGGAAGAACTTCCTTTCTCTTTCGATCAGGACGAGCTTTCACAGTCTTAAAACTATAGGTACGAGGTCTGGCAGAATCAGGACCCTCATACTTAACACGAATACGAGGTATCAAAAGCTCAGCCGGCTCCCCATCACGAGCCTCGGTCCACACATCCTTGTCATCGGAACTCATCCACAACTTATAGTTTTCAGAAAGACCCACAAACCCATTTGTAGCTACAGCCCAACGCGGGAGACCATCATAATACCTAGCCCACGCTAAGACCCGTGTTTGTGCAAAGGTCGCTACCTTAGGTGGTACCGTATCAGAAAAGGGGATAGTTTGCCTTAAACCATATTGACGCATGACTCGGTAAGGGAAAATATAAATGAGACAAGATAGCCCCAACAAAGAAACATAAACCGATACATCAGACCCCCCTGTCATAGTAGTCAAACCCCACCATGGTACCACCCACTTAATAGAACAAATGCCATAAGTAAAAAAGGAGGTCCATTCGGCCTCGTCCTGGCCTTGGTGCAAGTATTTTCGGTTACCCAAAGCTATAAGGCGATAATGTTTAGGATCGGCAGGAGCTTCCAAAAGTCTAAGCCGTTTCGCAAGCCAAATCTGCAAAAACAGGTACGATCGAATCAAAAGAATGAAAAGAAAGAAAAAAGGTTCCTGGGGCGCAGTTTCAACGCCCAGGACCAGGCGCCGAATATTCCAGCGCCCAGCCCTGGGCGCTGAAACTCAGCCCCAGGCAAAAAGAAATATATAAAAGTGGCGTGTGTGTGCGCAAAGAAAAAATAGATTACCTGCAGTAATAGGGGGCTTCCCTAAAAAATTCCGGATTTGGCATCCTTCTTCAACTCATCCGCACTCAGCAAAGTCTCAGCAACAACCAACGGCATAATAGAATAGCAACTTTCCATCTGGCTAATCAAGGGGATCAGCCTTATGTCACCGTACTCACCATTATTATTCGACAGCAAATAATGATTCAACAAGCAAAATACAAGGGCTCGAATGTTCAATTTTTGTTCGGTCATATTCTTACTAGGCCTAAAATGATGTTTTACGAGTTTTTCCAAGTTAACCTTATCGTCTACAACAAGTTCAGCAAACATGTTATCATCTAGCCCTAGGAAAGCCTTTATGGTTGTTTTACCCTCTTCAATAGTGCCAGGGGTAACAGGAGTAGAATTAGTAGGATAACCAAGGATCGCAGAAAATTCATCAGGAAAATGACATATTTCATGGCCCCTAAAGGAAAAAACATGATGATCGGAGTCCCAAAAGTTTAGGGCAGCATGCAGAAAATTATAATCAATATTAATTTGTTGTAAGCCTAAAAGTGCCTCTAAGTGGTATTCTTTTAACAAAGCTTTTTCTGTGGGAGTAAGGGCTCGTAGCCAACGCCTAACAGTCCGTTGGAGTGAGAAAGTAGGGATCGACATGGCAAAAGCAGTAAATAATTAGAGTACAGCAAAAAAGAGAGAAAGAATTTGAGAGTTGTGGAAAATAAGGACGTACCTAGCCCCTATATATAGCTGAACGCACCCAATAAACATCCTAATCCCATTCGGAAACGTGTTTAGAAATCCGAAAATCAAATATTACCAGGAAAGAACTTTCAGCGCCCACCTCTGGGCGCCGAAATTTTTAACGCCTGAGCTTGGGCGCTGAAAATGCAGCCCAAGGCCCAGATTTCACAAAAACACGGAATAGGAAAGAACTTAAGACCGTGTTGCTAAAACACGAGGCCCTATTACAAGTAAGATCAAGCCCAAAACACCTTTAGCTCCCCAAATAAGCATTGAAACTTGGTCGAAACTTAGACTCATCTCAGAAAACGCTCATGTACACTTTTCAAAAAAAGCAAGTTAAATATCATGGTCATTCTTCGAAACACCAAAAATATGTGTCGTCAAGTCATTGGTTTTCCAAATAGAAAATGTCTGTCTGTCAAAGGGATAATCCGGGCCAAGCCAAAACCGGATGTCGCCTGAAAGCTAAAGTCGCACTCCACGGCTTCACTAAAATAGCACACTACTATAGGAGGTCGCTCGCACATACGAGCGTGACCCCGAACATGATTACAAGACGCGAAAAACAACCGACGAGCCCCAACACTTGGGGGCTCGCGAAAAGTGGACTCCAACAAAGAGCGCGCAATCAAAATCACATTCCCAGACTGCGCCACGCACCATATCATGTTTGGATATCTCAAAAAATATATTGTTAAATATACACAGTGTGGACCCACTTATAGGACACATATAATCAGGAAATATTACGACCAACCAACAGGTTGTAATCACCAAAAGCTCTTCTACATAGGTAAAATAACAAATTCAAAATGGGCTCGCCCACCCTCAGCGGGCGGGGTCTGCGTTACTAGCCGCGCAGGTCCTCAGTTTTTCAAAGAATAAAGTCTTCAAATTTAAAATAGGCTCGCCATCTTCAGCCGGCGGGGTCTACGGCGCAAACCACGTAGGTCCTTATTTTCAAAAAAAAAAAAATAAACAAAATAAAAATTCAAAACAGATTTGTCCACTTCTATCGGACGGGGGGTCCACCCTCAGCGGACATGCTCGCCATCTTCAGCCGGCGGGGTCTACGTCACAAACCGCGTAGGTCCTTATTTTCAAAACAGATTCGTCCACTTCTATCGGACGGGGGGTCCACCCTCAGCGGACAGGCTCGCCCACCTTCAGCGGGCGGGGTTTGCGTCACTAACAGCGCAGGTCCTTAGTCGCTGCAGCGATAACTTTTATTGGTTTTCCCTTTTTCCAAAAATTAAAGGATTGGTTTGTTGGATTTTCCTTCGTTTTACGTCCTATAAAAACAAGGGGGTTTTCTCGTTTAGCTAGCCCTGAAAATGAGAATCTTTAAAAACGTTTTACCTCGTGATTGGGCTTGGCCAGGCCCAATTACACTTTACAGCTTTAATTTCGAAAACATCTGTAGTTACTCCCAATGACAAAGTGAGGGAGTTTCTACGCATCTTTAGATCCTTCCAATTACAAAGTGAGGAAGTTTCTATACTATCAGTTGACAAATTCCAATGACACGTGAGGGATATGTCGGCACTTCAAGTGATGACCCTTAAGTCAAATGTTATCACTCGGGGGCTCGTGAGACCCTCGCAAAACAGGTCACATACACCTCCGTCTAATACTTTGACCATCGTCTTACTCCAAGACTCAGTCAAAGTGGGGGCTAACTGTAGACACCTACTTTTGTCCCCATTCCCGCAAGGGAAAGGTTCGATGATGAAAGCATAAAAACTCCACTTGACAACGCATCTCCTATAAAATACACGAATCTCGATTCCCTATTTCATTTCACCCGAAACCTGCTATTTATGGAAACCTGCTAAAAATAGTAACTGCCGTAAAAGGTAGCGTCTAAAAGTGGCAAATCATAAAAGATAGAAACCTGTCAGAATTAGGTGTTGCACTCCAACATAAATCCTAAATGAGATAGAAAGCCGCGAGAATCCTATTCCTGATAGGATTCGGAAATAAGAGTTACGTATTAATCAAAATCCTAACGAGCCTAGAGTTCGTAACGGGCCTAGACGCATTCCGTCATGAAATTGATACGCGCTAAAAGACTCGAATTAATCTCAAACTCTACGGATTTTAGGAATCCGAATCTGACTAAACAAAGCTGCCCATACCCTATTTTCAACGCCTGGCTCTGGGCGCCGAAGAGGCCTGGACGCTGAAAGTACCTGGGTACGTCTCTTTTCCTAATTCTCTGCGGATTAGAACTCTGCAAATCTATCTTTCCACGAACTCTTCCCTATAAATAGGCCCCTAGTTTCGACGTGAAACAACACACAACAACACATAATAAATTCTGAGTATTGACTCTAAACCCCTTAGCCTAAGCCTCTCGCTGCGAAACTGTTCACGCGTTCTGTCGCAATCGATCCATAGATCGAACAGAACGTATCCTGTCCCATAATCGAGATTCGTTAAATAAAAAGGAGAAATAGCAAAGTCAAAGTGGTTAGTTTTCTGAGAACCGTGACGCACCTCTCAAGGGTGCGTCGTAATGTGTCCCTTTTCGATGATTTAACTGCTTTCCTCGCCCTTTTTATGAACTGTTAAACTAACCTAATATGATTGTTCTATCACGCCTAACAAATATAATATTTTTGGGAAATCGGATTATCATGCTAGGTCCCTTAATGCTATTTAAATCAGATAATCACGATCGAATTAGTATTATATGTTGCATATTGCTAAAATCAATTCAGATTAGTTTAATAGTTAACGCATGTCCCTTCAATTATTTATGCTGAGCTAGTAAGGATATCCTGCCTCTGGAGTTATCGACGAGCGAATTACTCCTCTCGGTAGTTACAGTCCCCCGAACCCTCAATCTCTACCTTGCGGGTGTATATTGAGAGATCCCCACACCAGGGATCACAAGGGAACCTACGGCCGTCGTGGTCAAACATTATTGCACTCCCTTTATGTCACGATAACCGGGTTTTGTCATTTTTTCTCATTGTTGTTAAAAACTAAATGGCGACTCCTATATTACTAGTCAATTGGGTGTATACTCACAGGAAATCCAATTACACTTGATTGAATAAAAATAATCGTCACACCCACGAGGGACAAGGTCACGCATTAGCCTCGCGCTTTTTCGACCCCCTCACATGGGCATAAACAACAGACAAGAAAACGCAGTAAAATTTGCCTCAATTGGAACTAAAAGTTCCAATAAGACAATGGAAACAGTTCAAATAATCAAACTAAAACTAATAGAATCTAGCCGTCTCCCCGGCAACGGCGCCAAAAACTTGATGAATTAAAAAGTGATACCGCAAGTGCACGGTGTCTGTTGTTAGAAGATACTTAGCAAATACGGATCGATCCCACAGGGAGAAAAGTTCTATTAGTTTTTGCCCAATTAAATAAACTGTTTCAGTAAACGAAAGTTGATTTTGAATATTATTAACTAATAAAGCTAAAACAATGATGTAAATGAGAATTTATCTATGAATTAAAGGTCTAGGGCGTTTGTTCGGTTCACCATGCTTATACCAATCCAAGAACACAAATCAATCCAGAAATGAATAAACTAAGCCGAGTAATTAAAGTACATGTTAATCCTACGATCGGGTCTTAACACTTTCAATCCAACATATGCAGTACGGTCGCTAGCATAATTAGAATTGCCAATTGCACCAAGCCTCTAAGAATATGATCTTTCAATTCTAATTCCTATTAGCTAAATAATCAATCCATGAAATTGGCCAATTACACGAACCACCAATTAAAACAAATCAATTGGAATACTCAAGCAATAATTTATAAATTAACAAACTTTAATGCATAACAATCATGGTATAAACATGTCTTCCCCTACTTAACCCTAGAATACGACTATTCGCTCATAATTGAATTAACAAAAATGAAATAAATAGTAAAAATGAGATTCATAATCAAAGGACGAATTAATCTAAGAAACGAAAAAAATAAGAAAGAATTAAAGCAAAATAAATAATGAAAAATACTTTAGATTGGCGAATTGAATTGTGGAAAAGCTAAGGTTCAACAATGGAAAAGGGAAGAATAGAAACTAACGTGAAAAAGGAGTTCTAGGAATTTTGAGGGAATTAAAACATTAGGAAAATAAAAGCATTCCCTTGAAGTATTTATATGCTTCATAAGTTCTAAACAAAATAGGAAATAATAATAATTACATAAGTTACGATTTAACTGAACGATTACGAAACGAACGTACAAGATTTCGCGCAGAAATCAGCGGGCCCGCTGGTCCGTCGCTGGTTTTCGCGCCCAAGGAGAGGAATCGGGCCATCGTTTTGGGCTGTGGCCGAATCGGATAGTCGAGTCACCATGTTTATGTCATAACTCTTGTTCTACCATGCCTATAGGGACGTGTGACCTATCGTTGGAAAGCTCTTGAAACCTACTTTCTAGCCCAATCAAAATCGTCTCATTCCAACATATAGAGCTTGAGATATCATCAAAAGAGTGAACGCTTGTCGGTTTTGATGCTTAGAAAAATAGCGTTTAGCTTCGTTGTTGACTCAAAATTATCCCTAGAGACATGTAATGATCCTCGAGTCAACATTCCATCCTTTCATCATCCAAATCAACTCATAACACTCCGAAAGCATCCAAATAACCGTAAAAGCACCCGAAACATCAAAGAAAACACAAAAGGGGCGTAATAGAGTACGACGACGATAACTTATGCAAATGTGACCCTAAATGCAACTAAAATGATATAAATGCCTAATAATGCAACCTAAATGTGCCTAAAATACCATATACAAATATGACTCATCAAATTCCCCCAAGTTAGATTGTTGCTTGTCCCCAAGCAACACTAAACCAAAGATAGAGAAACAAGACGCACATGACTTTCATAAAACCATGGTAAGAACAACCCAACTCTTGATCAAACAATCAAACAGAGTTATTGAGACATAAATTTAGCTCGGATACAAATAGAACCACAAAACATCATGATCCACAATCGAAACAACCAAGCTTAGCCACAAACTATTCTCAATCAAGCTAGTCGTCACCGCATAATTTGTAGAATATAAATATATGATGCAACATGGGGTAATATGACAATAGCAAGAAACAATTTTCACTCAATCACAAAACAAACTTGCCGATCAAGAGGTCTTTATAATAAGCTTGTAATGGGACTAGGTAAAAAGAAAAGGTAGGGTATAATTTGGGAAAAAGTGTGAGTAAGGTCCATCTTGGGGAGCAAAGGTGAACTATATGCGTCGGCGTGATAATGCCGAATATCCAACTCCATCGAACCATGAAACCCGAACAATCAACCAAGTTATAACCAAGGGGAAAAACATAATATAATGTCAATGATCTTTCTTCAATCCCCTTTCCTTGCCTTCAAACTATATACAAAACCGAAAACGTATTTTTGATTTTTACTTGATTTTTCTCTCTTTTTTTTTCTTTTTTTTTCCCTTTTTTTCTATATTTTTTTCTACTTTTTTTTTTTCAAATTTGAGATGAAATAAATTGATGTAAACGAAAGTACAAAAACAAATACTAATATTAACTATTACAAGCTTGGGTGCCAACAATAATATACACCATTTCCGAACCACAAATCCAAACATAGCCTCGAACCACGAATTATTGGCTTAGTGTGCCATTCAATAAACATCAATGAAACCATTACGAACACCGAAGTTCCCCCAAGCTAGACTCGGGACAAGTAACCAACGGGGCTAATAGGGCTCAATTTTGTGGAGTTAAAAGAATAAACGGACAAGGCTACAACATGAGTATGAAAGGCAGGAACTGATGTTTCTAAATTCGTCTGAAGGCTTCCTAAGAGAATGGCTGAAGGAAATAATGCCCTTGGTCCAAGTATGCATTCTATGTTAAGTCTAATAAATGCGGTTCAGTATTAATTAACAAGTTAATAATTCAGTGAGATCAAGTGAGCTGAATGCCTAGCTAGAGGCCGCTTCAGTTCAAGTGGAATTAATGATATTAATCCACAGCTTACTCTTGACTGAACCCGTAGGGTCACACAAATAGTACGTAAACGGATCAAGTATTTAATGGCATTAAATACTCTATCTATGGATATTCGGAACCGACGGATCTTGGTTTCAGTGGGAGCTGAGATCGTCACAGGCAAGAAATGAATACTGCGGAAACGATGATATTACCGGAAACGGAAATATGGATTGTATCGGAAATATATATATTATCCAAGTCGTAGATGTTGCCGGAAACGGAAACATGGTACGTATCGGAAAATATTATCGGAAATGGAAATATTACCAGAATCGGAAATATTGCCGGAAACGGAAATATTGTCAGAATCGGAAATATTACCGGAATCGGAAAATAATTCCGGAAACGGAAATATTAAATATTTGTTCGAAACGGAAATTAATTCCGGAATCGGAAATGTTAAATATTGTTCGTATCGGAAATGAATTCCGGAATCGGAAATTTAATCGGAAGCGTATCGTACGAATAAGCATCGGACGAGGCCTGCCGGACGAGGCCCAGCACGAAGCCAGGCCATCACCCAGCAAGCCAAGCGCGCCGCACAAACAGCCACGCCAGGCCCAGCGCAAGGCCAGGCCCAGCAGGCCGTGGCAGCGCGTACAGCGCGCGCAGCGCGCGCGGGAGCTGCGTGGGCTTACAGCTCGCGCAGGCCTCGCTGCGTGGGCTGCTGCTTGTGCGCACGCATGGGCGGCCCATCGTGGCTGCCGTGTGTGCGTGTGTAAGTGTTTGTGTTCGTGCACGTTTCCTAAAAACGTGCAGAGTTCGGTTAATGATTAAATTCCTAATTCTATTTGATAAATTAATTAAATTAGAGTTCTTATAGGATTCTAGGTTTAATCAATTTGTATCTGAATAGGATTCCAATTCCGTTTCCATACCCCTATAAATATGTGGCCAGGGTTCACAATTTATAACGAGTTTCAAAGTATTCAAAGTGAGTTTTTGAGAGAAAAATTCAGCCACACATCTTGCTCAAAAGTGCCGAAAATTCTAGTACCTTAAGGGCGATTCTAGTTGGTCAATCTTAAGGCGGATCCGGACGTGCTGTGGACTATCTACGGAGGGACGACACTTGGAGTCCTAAAGACTTGTTCTTGTTCGGTTCGGGCGCAGCTAGGGAGGGCACGCAACAAAGAGTATGCATCTAAATTATGCTATATGATTATGTGTAAATAATATGTAATCCTGGGTTAATGGTTGTTTCCGCATGATTTATGTAATATCATATGTATCATAACCTAACAGTGGTATCACGAGCCCCTTATTATTTTCATAATCTAAATTGCATGAACATGGTTAAATATTACAAATTTGCAAGAATTAAAAGGGGTGATTAATTTTCGTAATTGTTAATTAATTGCAAATTGCGTTTATTTAATTATACGTACGCAGTGTTTCGGCAGTTTCTTCGTTACTCATCCAAATCGAGTGATTTTTGTGTCAATTCCGCATGTAAAAGGCATTCTAAAATTTTGACAAAAATATTATTTTTCTGCCGAACCCAGAATTCTCAAATTCGAAGCCTAACTATGACTTTTCGAAGGTTTTAGTTTTTCGAATGCAAAATTTCGTAAATTTAAGATGTTAAATTAAATATTTGCGATTCTTGTTGATAAATCTTGAATTTTTTATTGACCTACTGTATATGTTTAACAAGTTTGAATGCCTAGCCTTGTTAATTATGCAATCTAATTTGTAATTATGATTAATTTGTTGAAAATTAGAATAATTTAGAATTAATTTGATTTTCATAATTAATTATAATTTAATTAGAAACCAATGATTAAAAACCACCATAAAAATTGTAAATTTATGATAAATTTTAAATTTTTATGACCTAGACTTGAATCCATGTAAATCGGAAATCAATTGAATAATAAATTTTCGATTTTTCGCCCTAAAATTATGAAATTAATAATATTTATTAATTTGTCATTAATTTTATAAATTTTAAATTTTTTTTATGCGATTCGTTCATATAACTTGCACGCACAAAGCAATGGACGCTTCGTGTTACCCTTAAGGGGTGTTGTATAGTGCGGGCATGCGACGACGAGCAAGGGAGCTCGTCGCCCGTGCGGCACGAATGCAATGAGCAAGGCATGGTGCACGTGCACAAGGCAGCAGCCCTGCCTTGTGTCGTGGACCACGAGCAATGGACGAATGGGCATGGGCGAAGGGCGAGCCAAGGCATTCGCGTGTGGGCAGCAAGCGAGCTGCGCCACAACGCGCACTGCCTCGCGCAAGAGCGCGCAGCGAGCGCGCAGCGAGCGCAAGCTCGCGTGCCACGAGCGTTGCGCCCAGCGTTGCTCGCACGCCCAGCGAGCGATGTCGCGCGCCCAACGAGCGATGTCGCGCGCCCAGCGAGCGATGGCTCGCACGCACAGCAAGCGCTGGCGAGCGCGCACTGCGAGCGATGGCTCGCGTGCGACGAGCGCTGGCGCGCGCGCAGCACCACAGCGTGCGATGGCTTGCGATTGGTAGAGCAGCAGCTATGCGACGAGCGCATGGGCTGCGCGCATATGGCCAGCAATAGCTGTATGCGTGCGGCCCATGGGCGTGCAATGCGTAGGGTGTTTGCGTTACGATTAGATCGTTTTGAATGTTTAATTTGAAAATTTCAGTTCACGTAATTTTAATTAATTTTAAAATTAAAAATTTAAATTATTTTCTTGGATTTTAATTTTGAATATTGTAATTATAATAAATGTTATTTATTCTAATTATTTTACTAAAATTAAAATCATGAATTAATTTAAATATCGACTAAAATTAAATTAAACTTTTTGGATTCAATTATAAATTTATATGAGCTTTAAATTTTAATTAAATTTGTATGTTTCCGGTTAGACTAGAAATACATTTTTATGTTTAAAATTAGTAAAGCATATGAATTTATTGGTTTAAGTGGGAGCGTATTTTAGTCATAAACTCTTGATTAGGTCTACAAATCCTTAAGGTTAAAACAACTTGATTAGAATTAATAAGGACTGAATAATTGGTAGATTATTGGTGCCCTTGATTAATTGCTGCAAATGTTTACGTGATGCATAATGTGTTTTACTAACCAGCTATGTGGGCCATTCATGATAATGAATGGGTGAATGGTATATATTGTATATGTACTGTTTTGCAGGTTATGAAGTGACTAGTATGGCCCAAATAGGATAGAAAATATGGTCTGCGTACCATTAATTTGAATGTAATTGGTCTGAAGTACCAAAGTTATTTTTCAATTCAAATATGGTCTGCGTACCATCAAATAGTTGTAATTAGTTATAGCTTATCCTATTTGAAGAAAATGGTGCCTCCCACGGAGATTTTCAAGACGGACTTTGAAGTTAAAGCTTCAAGATGAAGTCGGGCCATACTAGATCACAAATATCTTATGCATGTTTTAAGTTATTTATTGCTTTTAAATATGTCTTAAAATGCATGAGATCAAAAGCTTGATTATGTTGCATGATTAAGGATTTTAGTTCACTTAAAATCTAACCAACATAGTAAGAGCCTTAAGTTCCAAACTTAAAAATTGAGTTAAAAGGTGCCATGCCAAAATATACACTTGCTTGGATATCCTTTACATCAATCTAGTAATAGTTTTCGCTCAGCGAGGTGTTACTTATTGGTCCTAAAGGGGCAAGGTACACAAATAATTGTGAGTACATGTTAGTTTTGGTGAAACTCAACGATATAAGTAAGGAGTCCTTTTATGTCGTGGCAAAATCGATAGGTTTACCTAATAAGTTCTTAGACGTACCTATCAACCAAGAGTAGTTTGTAGACTATTAGCAAAAGGCTTTTGCTTACCTAAAATGTTTTAGAATTGAGTCGACAAACTGCGCTTAATTCTTCAATGGTTTTAGGGTCTTGGAATCATTTTATTCACACCTGCCGGAACAATAAAATCGAATAAAATGCTAATAACTTGTTTGAATTGCATGGTTGCTTTAATTTCAAGTTATTATTCATGATAAATGTTTAGACTTTTCATGCTCTAATGTATGTTTTAATTATTGTTTATAATTAAATATCTTGCACTGCAATAAATCCTTTTAGAAAGGTAACAGTAAATTTCCTCGATTGGTAGTGAATCCAAGAACGATTCACGGAAAAGAGAGAAAGTGAGCAATTTAAAATGTACGTTTCTTATATCGACTTTTATGGTTGTTTTCAAATATCAAAATCGAATGGCAAACCAATTGGTGCTTGTGAATTCAAAATACAATGTAGTTTTGAGATCATAAAGCATTGAGTTTAAACGCTCAGCCTTACCAATGGTTAACAACCTAATATCTTTGTCCATTTATTTCTCGAATGAGTCTAGTCCCTAGACATTAGAATAGATCGATACTTAGAGAACTTTAGAAGCTTCTGGTAAGATCATCTAGTTGAAACAAAATATTCAACATAAATTAAAATGGTAAAGAACCTTGTTGGTGACATTGGACATGTCTAACAAAGTATAAAATTCAACACTAAAGAATTCAATAAGACTATAAGAAAGGGTACAAGAAATAGGAAAACGAGGAACAAATGAAAGGAATTTACGATTCCGTTTCTACCTATAAATTTATGTTTAAAGAGAAGTGACCTAGCAATCAAACTTCCTTGGTATCATATACCGCTTGAGGTTCTTACTTCGGTAATAACTCAAACAATGGAAGCTAGGATACACTAATGACCTACAAGTGGGAAATGAAGCATGGCATTGCTACATTAATTGTAGGGTCATCTAGTTTGTTTTAAGTCCTTTCAAAGGCTGGAACTAAATGGCTATTTTGTTCCATAATCAGCATACCTAAATTTCTGCTTCAAACACAGAAAGACTCACATTCAGAAGAACAAAAACAATGCTTGTTTGTTTGTTTATTTGAATGAAATGGTCATTTACGGAATGAGTCAATATGCTTGATTAAAACAAACAACTCTTTAAAGAACTTTACTAGGTTCAAATCAACCCCTTGATTTGAGTTCCACTAATCTTTGGCATTGTTACTTAGACCATATCAACAAGTTAACATTCAAAAGCTCTATTTTAATGGACTTTTGAAAGTTCATTGATTTCTAGATCAATTTAAGACAACTAGTCTTACTTGTTGAAAGTAACAAAAGATATGAACTATTGTTAGAACGCCTAGACAATAGAGTTCAAAGCTAAAGAAAGATTTTATGACTTTATTATTTCACATGGATTTGAGTGAATATAGGTTTATTTACTCAAATGTGATATAAGTTGAATCTGTTTGGCTAGTTCAAAGATTCAGAAGTATAAAATCCACTTGGCAAGAAATCATAAAGATCTAGGTTAGATCATGTTGATGATTACTTGAGACCAAATATGATCATCAATGATTGTGTGTTGTAATTTCACAATCTAGCTCCATAAGATATGGCATATCTACGTTGGAATGATCGAAGTCAATTAGTACTTGATTCGATCAATGATGAATCATAAAGACTTTTCCTATAATTTCTAAAACAAAATGCTCAACTACCACCAAACTAAACCAAATTCGTCAAAGCTATTGAAAAGTAATTTCAGAATATCTTTTCATAATATATCTAAAGAGTTCCTAAACTCAGTGGGAGCTTAGTGTTTGTTATTCAACAAACTAAGGCCCAAGTATAGATATATGTTTCATTGTGATTTATTCAAATGAGACACAAGGGTATTGTTTCTACCACGAATTTTTGAGAACATAATGTTTGTTTGCTCGAAATAATGTCCTTTTGGAGATTCGTTTCCAAAATGACAAGTGGGAGAAAATAGACCTCGAAAGTTTTCGAGGCGAACAACAAACATAAACGGACATTCCGGAGGCTTTTCGAAGTGCTTCAGAAAATCCGAACTTATTCTTTAAGACTTTAGAAGTGGCTTTAAAGAATAGACATCTCTTAGAAGACTTTACAAGTGCTTCAAGGAGAACAGAATATTCAAAGGACTTTAAGTGGCTATTGATATTCTAATGTTTGATGTTCTATACCCAAGTAGGCATAGAATTCAAGTCACTGAAACTATGAGATTCTTCTATTAGATAGTAAAGAAACATAGAGATCAGGTCAATGAAACTATGAGATTCTTCTATTAAATAGTGAAGAAACCTACAACTTGCAGTCAAACTATTATCATGTAGATTAATGAGTTTGTGACTTGTAAGAAAGCTATGACGAAACCTAGATTCCCTAAAATGGTTAGAGGCCATATATAGACTCAAATGTTTTAAATGGTTAGAGGCCATAAAACATACTCAATGTTTTGATGACAAAATTGAAATTTTGTTGATTTGCAAGAATAGGTTCACACCTATTGGTTGCAAGTTTGTTTTAAGGATAAAAACCATCAAACATGGAATTGTGTTCACACACAAAGCTAGATTAGTTGCTAAAGGTTACAAGCAAATTCATGGTGTAAATTGTGTTGAAACCTCATGCATAATCGTAATGCTCAAGTCTATAATTCAAGCAATGATTGCATATTGGTACATATAGCAATTGGATGACAAAACGTATTCCTCAATCAAATGTTGGAATAAACTATGTACATGGTATGTCATAGGATTTGTGGATCCAAATAAATGCTTGAAAGAGAAAGCTAGCTTATAAAATCTAAGTACAGATTTAAGCAAGCAATTGGGAATTGGAACTGTATTTTAAGTGAAGCTAATAAGCATTTTAGTTTCATAAAATATACATGATTCTTATACATATATAAGAAGTTTAGTGGGAGTACATAAAAACTTAATTGGTCCTATGTGTATCACACACATATCTCTCTATTGTAAAATAACATTCAAATGCTAATGACTTAGATTTGAGATTATTCATCAATGATGGACCATGGCGAAACTTAGTACATACTGGGTATTAAGATCTATTTACAAAGATCTTATGATATTGTTTTGGATTAAGTAATGGCATTTACTAAATCAAACACGAAAGTCTCCATTGGAGATATTCGACCCATGTGAATAAATCTAAGTAAAGGATGTTTTAACTATGTATAAGCATTTACTAAGTTAAACATCAAAGAGTCTAAATGAGATTCTTAACCTATATTATATGTCAAAGAATTTAGCTGAATTTAGTATCTACTGAAACTAGATAAGCTAAAGTTACATGAATAGAATTCAATTGGGAAATATTCTGCAAAAGAATTTATCATGTATGATATAATATGAGGATCGCCAAAAACGTATCGTATGACTTTAGGCATGACGAACATATACCAATCTCTATTGATCTAAGTGAAGATCAACTAGATTGAGATCAAGAATACTTATGGTACTTGAAATGGTACATAGGAATAGTTCTTGATTCAAGGAAATAAAGATACGCTAAATATTGATGCTACACGCATAAACACTGGCAAAGGATCAAGCAAGACCCTTTGGAGTTAACCATTGATAAGGACGAGCTATAGAGCATCGTGTTTTGAAATGGCAACATGGATTGGAGACCATGAGTTGTTGCGTGGGAAATTAAAATAATAATTTCTATGTTCTAAGATACAGCTGGAAAGTCTTCCACATGTCTGTGAACTGCTTGGATAAGTAAATCCAAACAAAGCATCACTAGCAACCTAAACAGTTGAAGTTAAAGTACTTATTGCCTAAGAAGCAATAAAAGAGGGTTGTTTAAAGTTCTTCACTGAACTTGGGTAGATCACCTATCTGCTGGCTTGATGGTTCTTCATTGAAAAATGCGTAGAACCACTCTTGAAGCAAGAAAAACGTCTGCTAACTTGATGGTTCTTCATTGAGAAATGCGTAGAACCACCATTGTAGCGAGAAAGACTAGATCACATAATAAACAAACTCGAAAAGATCTTATCATCATATCTCGAAGAACATTCGATGAAAAGGATATTAAGATTGGCAAAGCATGATAACTAAACCTATGCAACAAGTGAGAAGCAACACTCACGTTGTAGCACTGGAAATCAAGCATAGCTTTGAATTCCATGAATTGTTTTAGAAGATGGGTTTGAGGCCCATGGTTATAAAACATTGGGGTTGAACATTTATCATATATGAAATGTATTTTCATATTCCATTTAATCTTGGTTTAGTATTAAATGATGAGTCCCTTCAAATTTGACTATATATTCAAGATAGACTCTCAGGACCAGTCCTGTGACTAAGAAATGTCTATCAAGTGAACTTGAATGTCAAAGGTTGAAAATGGTCCCTAGTCGGAGTTTTCTATAAAATTGGACGCATAGAAAACGTTAGACGATTAGAATGCAAGATGACTAGTAGTTCTATTTCTTGAACTATGTGGACATGGCAATGTCATAATCATTTGCATAGATACTTACTTTGGGAAGACTAGTATCGGACAAGACCTATGAAACTTTACTGTAAGAGATGAAAATCTGTCATAAGTAAATTTCATTAAATTATTAGACACTAAATCCTCAATACCTGAGTGATTTGAGATTACTTGTTTGAGAACTGGTTGCTTTGACGTTGACCAACCGTCGCACCGTAAAAGGAGGCTATAAAGGCAACGCTCAGGTAATCACCTATCAAACGAAGTCTAATCTCAAGATCGCAAGATTGGGATTGTCCTCCCATAAATCGGGATGAGATGCTTAAAAGTTGTACAAGGCCACTCGGAGAGCTAGAAACTGTGAAATGCATGGCCGTGCTCGGATGAATCATAGGCTATGATTATCTGTTTATTTGATCAGTTGAACTCTGAAACCGAGGAACACCTCTGGACATAATAAGGATGACAACTCTTACCTTATGTTCAAGAGCAAGCATCGAGCGACAAAGGAATTAGGAAATGCACACTTGTCCCTAAGGACAAGTGGGAGACTGAAGGAAATAATGCCCTTGGTCCAAGTATGCATTCTATGTTAAGTCTAATAAATGCGGTTCAGTATTAATTAACAAGTTAATAATTCAGTGAGATCAAGTGAGCTGAATGCCTAGCTAGAGGCCGCTTCAGTTCAAGTGGAATTAATGATATTAATCCACAGCTTACTCTTGACTGAACCCGTAGGGTCACACAAATAGTACGTAAACGGATCAAGTATTTAATGGCATTAAATACTCTATCTATGGATATTCGGAACCGACGGATCTTGGTTTCAGTGGGAGCTGAGTTCGTCACAGGCAAGAAATGAATACTCCGGAAACGATGATATTACCGGAAACGGAAATATGGATCGTATCGGAAATATAAATATTATCCAAGTCGTAGATGTTGCCGGAAACGGAAACATGGTACGTATCGGAAAATATTATCGGAAATGGAAATATTACCAGAATCGGAAATATTGCCGGAAACGGAAATATTGTCAGAATCGGAAATATTACCGGAATCGGAAAATAATTCCGGAAACGGAAATATTAAATATTTGTTCGAAACGGAAATTAATTCCGGAATCGGAAATGTTAAATATTGTTCGTATCGGAAATGAATTCCGGAATCGGAAATTTAATCGGAAGCGTATCGTACGAATAAGCATCGGACGAGGCCTGCCGGACGAGGCCCAGCACGAAGCCAGGCCATCACCCAGCAAGCCAAGCGCGCCGCACAAACAGCCACGCCAGGCCCAGCGCAAGGCCAGGCCCAGTAGGCCGTGGCAGCGCGCGCAGCGCGCGCGGGAGCTGCGTGGGCTTACAGCTCGCGCAGGCCTCGCTGCGTGGGCTGCTGCTCGTGCGCACGCATGGGCGGCCCGTCGTGGCTGCCGTGTGTGCGTGTGTAAGTGTTTGTGTTCGTGCACGTTTCCTAAAAACGTGCAGAGTTCGGTTAATGATTAAATTCCTAATTCTATTTGATAAATTAATTAAATTAGAGTTCTTATAGGATTCTAGGTTTAATCAATTTGTATCTGAATAGGATTCCAATTCCCTTTCCATACCCCTATAAATATGTGGCCAGGGTTCACAATTTATAACGAGTTTCAAAGTATTCAAAGTGAGTTTTTGAGAGAAAAATTCAGCCACACATCTTGCTCAAAAGTGCCGAAAATTCTAGTACCTTAAGGGCGATTCTAGTTGGTCAATCTTAAGGCGGATCCGGACGTGCTGTGGACTATCTACGGAGGGACGACACTTGGAGTCCTAAAGACTTGTTCTTGTTCGGTTCGGGCGCAGCTAGGGAGGGCACGCAACAAAGAGTATGCATCTAAATTATGCTATATGATTATGTGTAAATAATATGTAATCCTGGGTTAATGGTTGTTTCCGCATGATTTATGTAATATCATATGTATCATAACCTAACAATGGCCTCTGTCATACGCGACATGCATGAGTTGCAACTAAGCTACTAATGAACCTCAAGCCAAAATCATACGATAACACGTGACATCAATCACACAAACACATAGTAAGGTGACCTACAAGATAATTTCCTAGCTATTCTTTGTTTGGTTATGATACATATGAATAAACATAAATCATGCGGAAAAACCATAAGGCCAGGAAACATATTATTTACACATAATCATTTAGCATAATTTAGATGCATACACTTTGTAGCGTGCCCTCCCTAGCTGCGCCCGAACCGAACAAGAACAATTCTTTAGGACTCCAAGTGTCGTCCCTCCGTAGATAGTCCACAGCACGTCCGGATCCGCCTTAAGCTTGACGTGTGCGCGCGCCCTAAGCTTCGGCTGGGCCTGGCTTTTGCGCTGGGCCTGGTCGTTGCTTGGCGTATGGTTGTTGCGCTTGGCTTGCTGGGCGATGGCCCGGCTTCGTGCTGGGCCTTCGTCTGGCAGGCCTCGTCCGATGCTAATTCGTACAATACGCTTCCGATTAAATTCTCGATTCCGGAATTCATTTCCGATACGAACAATATTTAATATTTCCGATTCCGGAATGAATTTCCGTTTCGAACAAATATTAAATATTTCCGTTTCCGGAATTATTTTCCGATTTCGATAATATTTCCGATTCTGACAATATTTCCGTTTCCGGCAATATTTCCGATTCCGGCAATATTTCCGTTTCCAATAATATTTTCCGATACGTACCATGTTTCCGTTTCCGGCAACATCTACGAATTGGATAATATTTATATTTCCGATACGATCCATATTTCCGTTTCCGGCAATATCATCGTTTCCGGAGTATTCATTTCTTGCCTTTGACGATCTCAGCTCCCACTAAAACCAAGATCCGTCGATTCCGAATATCCATAGATGGAGTATTTAATTCCATTAAATACTTGATCCGTTTACGTATTATTTGTGTGACCCTACGGGTTCAGTCAAGAGTAAGCTGTGGATTAATATAATTAATTCCACTTGAACTGAAGCGGCCTCTAGCTAGGCATTCAGCTCACTTGATCTCACTGAATTATTAACTTGTTAATTAACACTGAACCGCATTTATTAGACTTAACATTATATGCATACTTGGACCAAGGGCATTATTTCCTTCAGTCTCCCACTTGTCCTTAGGGACAAGTGTGCATTTCCTAATTCCTTTGTCGCTCGATGCTTGCTCTTGAACATAAGGTAAGAGTTTTCATCCTTATTACGTCCAGAGGTGTTTCTCGGTTTCAGAGTTCAACTGATCAAATAAACAGATAATCATAGCCTATGATTCATCCGAGCACGGCCATGAATTTTACAGTTTCTAGCTCTCCGAGTGGCCTTGTACAACTTTTAAGCATCTCATCCCGATTTATGGGAGGACAATCCCAATCTTGCGATCTTGAGATTAGACTTCGTTTGATAGGTGATTACCTGAGCGTTGCCTTTATAGCCTCCTTTTACGGTGCGACGGTTGGTCAACGTCAAAGTAACCAGTTCTCAAACAAGTAATCTCAAATCACTCAGGTATTGAGGATTTAGTGTCTAATAATTTTAATGAAATTTACTTATGACAGATTTTCATCTCTTACAGTAAAGTTTCATAGGTCTGTCCGATACTAGTCTTCCCAAAGTAAGTATCTATGCAAATGATTATGACATTGCCATGTCCACACAGTTCAAGAAACAGAACTACTAGTCATCTTGCATTCTAGTCGTCTAACGTTTTCTATGCGTCCATCTTTATAGAAAACTCCGACCAGGGACCATTTTCAACTTTTGACATTCAAGTTCACTTGATAGACATTTCTTAGTCACAGGACTGTTCCTGACAGTCTATCTTGAATATTTCGCCAAATTGAAGGGACTCGTCATTTAATACTAAACCAAGATTAAATGGAATATGAAAATACATTTCATATATGATAAATGTTCAACCCCAACGTTTTACAACCATGGGCCTCAAACCCATCTTTAAAAAGTTCATGGAATTCAAAGCTATGCTTGATTTCCAGTGCTACAATGTGAATGTTGCTTCTCACTTGTTGCATAGGTTTAGTTATCATGCTTTGCCAATCTTAATATCCTTTCCATCGAATGTTCTTTGAGATAGGATGATAAGATCTTTTGAGTTTGTTTATTATGTGATCTAGTCTTTCTTACTTAGATAGTGGTTCTACGCATTTTGTAATGAAGAACCATCAAGTCAACAGACATGTGATCCACCCAAGTTCAGTGAAGAACTCTTTAACGTAAAAAACCCTGTTTTATTGCTTCTTAGGCAATAAGTACTTTTACTTCAACTGTATAGGTTGCTAGTGATGCTTTGGTTGGATTTACTTATCCAGGCAGTTCATAGATATGTGGAAGACTTTTCAGCTGTATCTTAGAACATAGAAATTAATATTTAATTTCCCACGCAACAACTCATGGTCTCCAATCCATGTTGCCATTTCAAAACACGATGCTCTATAGCTCGTCCTTGCCAATGGTTAACTCCAAAGGGTCTTGCTTGATCCTTTGCCAGTGTTTATGCGTGTAGCATCAACTATTTAGCATATCTTTATTTCCTTGAATCAAGAACTATTCCTATGTACCTTTTCAAGTACCATAAGTTTTTCTTGATCTCAATCTAGTTGATCTTCACTTAGATCAATAGAGATTGGTATATGTTCGTTATGCCTAAAGCCATACGATACATTTTTGGCGATCCTCATATTATATCGTACATGATAAATTCTTTTGCAGAATTATTCTCAATTGAATTCTATTCATGTAACTTTAGCTCATTCAATTTCAGTAGATACTGAATCCAGCTAAATTCTTTGACATATAATATGGGTTTAAGAATCTCACTTAGATCCTTTGATGTTTAACTTAGTAAATGCTTATACATAGTTTAAACATTTATTACTTAGATTTATTCACATGGGTCGAATATCTCTAATGGAGTCTTTCGTGTTTGATTTAGTAAATGCCATTACTTAATCTAAAACAATATTATAAGATCTTAAATAGATCTTAATACCCAGTATGTACTAAGTTTCGCCATGGTCCATCATTGATGAATAATTTCAAATCTAAGTCATTAGCATTTGAATGTTATTTCACAATAGAGAGATATCTGTGTGATACACATAGGAACAATTAAGTTTTATGTACTCCCACTAAACTTCTTATATATCTATAAGAATCATGTACATTTTATGAAACTAAAACACTTATTAGCTTCACTAAAATACAGTTCTAATTCCCAATTGCATGCTTAAATCTGTACTTAGATTTTATAAGCTAGCTTTCTTTTTCAAGCATTTATTTGGATCCACAAATCCTATGACATACCATGTACATAGTTTCTTCCAACACTTGATTGAGGAATGCGTTTTGTCATCCAATTGCCATATGTACCAATATGCAATCATTGCTTGAATTATAGACTTAAGCATTACGATTTTGCATGAGGTTTCAACACAATCCACACTGTGAACTTTCTTGTAACCTTTAGCAACTAATCTAGCTTTGTGTGTGAACACAATTTCATGTTTGATAGTTTTTATCCTTAAAACAAACTTGCAACCAATAGGTGTGAAACTATTCTTGCAAATTAACAAAATTTCAATTTTGTCATCAAAACATTGAGTATGTTTTATGGCCTCTAACCATTTAAAACATTTGAGTCTATATATGGCCTCTAACCATTTTAGGGAATCTGGGTTTCGTCATAGCTTTCTTACAGGTCACAAACTCATTAATCTACATGATAATAGTTTGACTGCAAGTTGTAGGTTTCTTCACTATCTAATAGAAGAATCGCATAGCTTCAGTGACCTGAACTCCATGTTTCTTCACTATCTAATAGAAGAATCTCATAGTTTCAGTGACTTGAACTCTATGCCTACTTGGGTATAGAACATCAAACAATAGAATATCAATAGCCACTTGAAAGTCCTTTGAATATTCTGTTCTCCTTGAAGCGCTTGTAAAGTCTTCTAAGAGATGTCTATTCTTTAAAGCCACTTCTAAAGTCCTTTAAGAATAAGTTCGGATTTTCTGAAGCACTTCGAAAAGCCTCTGGAATGTCCGTTATGTTTGTTGTTCACCTCGAAGACTTTCGAGGTCTATTTTCTCCCACTTGTCATTTTGGAAATGAATCTCCAAAAGGACATTATTTCGAGCAAACTAACATTATGTTCTCAAAATTCGTGGTAGAAACAATACCCTTGTGTCTCATTTGAATAAATCACAATGAAACATATATCTATTCTTGGGCCTTAGTTTGTTTGAATAACAAACGCTAAGCTCCCATTGAGTTTAGGAACTCTGTAGATATATATTATGAAAAGATATTCTGAAATTACTTTTCAATAGCATTGACGAATTTGGTTTAGTTTGGTGGTTGTTGAGCATTTTGTTTTAGAAATTATAGGAAAAGTCTTTATGATTCATCATTGATCGAATCAAGTACTAATTGACTTCGATCATTCCAACTTAGATATGCCATATTTTATGGAGCTAGATCGTGAAATTACAACACACAATCATTGATGATCATTCTTGGTATAAGTAATCAACAATATGATCTAACCTAGATCTTTATGATTTCTTGCCAAGTGGATTTTATACTTCTGAATCTTTGAACTAGCCAAACAGATTCAAACTTATACCACTTTGAGTAAATAAACCTATATTCACTCAAATCTGTGTGAAATAATAAAGTCATAAAATCTTTCTTTAGCTTTGAACTCTATTGTCTAGGTGTTCTAACAATAGTTCATATCTTTTGTTACTTTCAACAAGTAAGACTAGCTTGTCTTGAATTGATCTAGAAATCAATCAACTTTCAAAAGTCCATCAAAATAGAGCTTATGAATGTTAACTTGTTGATATGGTCTAAGCAACAATGCCAAAGATTAGTGGAACTCAAATCAAGGGTTTGATTTGAACCTAGTAAAGTTTTTATTGTTAAAGAGTTGTTTGTTTTTAATCAAGCATATTGACTCAACCCGTAAATGACCATTTCATTCAAATAAACAAACAAACATTGTTTTTGTTCTTCTGAATGTGAGTCTTTCTGTGTTTGAAACAGAAGTTTAGGTATGCTGATTATGGAACAAAATAGCCATTAAGTTCCAGCCTTTGAAAGGAGTTAAAACAAACTAGATGACCCTACAACTAATATAGCATTGCCAAAAGAATCACTAGTAAGAAACCTCTTTTATAAAATAAGAGGTTTCCTAATAAAAAAGACCTCTTATCTAAGAAAAGTGGTTTCTTTAATTGAAATATAAGAGACCTCTTCTCAAGAAAATAGGTCTCTTTTTATGCATTTATATTTTACGCTCACATAAGAAACCACTTTTCATTTACGAGGTTTCTTCGTTCCTGGAAAAATAATAATTAAATAATAAAAAAATACAGTACATAAGAAACCTCTTATTCCAACCGGTTTCTTCTTTTATTAAATTAAAATAAAATAATAAATAAATAAATACCCGATCGTGATTGACCTGCTTTGCCTCTATCAAGGAAAAAAAACTCCTCAGTCTCACTTCATCTTCTCCATACTTGCCGCTTCTTCATTCTATGCAATCTAAGAGACTCTGTGCAATGTAGCACCACCAACGCCGCCTCTATTCTATTCAACGGGGAATTTTAATTCCTTCCGTTTCCCCACAATTTTCGCTCTTTTTCCCTCTATCGTCTTCTATTCGTTGCTCCGCCTCCGCCGCCACCGCCTCCTCCTCCTCCTCCTCCACCGCTTATACTACAATTTCACTGGAGCACGTCGCCGCCACCGCCTCTACTGCTTCCATCACATAACCCTGTAATTCGTACTCCTACCTTTTGATCCCAAAACGTCCTTTCACTTTCACTCCCCTCAAAACCCCTAAGTTTCACTCCACATCAAAAATCATATCACGCCACCGCCGATTCTCCAACCGTATCGTCGTTCCACTACAGATCCAAACCGATCTCTCTCCGATAAGTGCCTCTTCTCTCATTGCTTCCATTAATTTTGAGGATTTCATACTT
Source organism: Spinacia oleracea (assembly GCF_020520425.1). Taxonomy (NCBI): domain Eukaryota; kingdom Viridiplantae; phylum Streptophyta; class Magnoliopsida; order Caryophyllales; family Amaranthaceae; genus Spinacia; species Spinacia oleracea. The sequence continues at coordinate 45,812,728 of NC_079487.1, read as the reverse complement.
TTATTTTATTTTATAGATTTCTCACTTCAACTAATGTATTTCTTGTTTAAATTGTAAAGTTTAGGGCAATAATTAAGTTTGAATTACAAAAAAATCAGTCGAATTACAATCAATTCAGTCAAATTGGTGTCGGACAAAATTGATGATTTGAGTCCAATCGAACTGTTTTTCTTTTAATTATTAGTATGATTAGAACTTATGTTGGAGAAAGAAAGAAGGGGAATGAAAAATTGATGGCATTATCAAATTGTATCTTCCTTTATAGTTTCTCAAATTCAATTGTCAAAGGTTAATCTTTCGTTTCCTTTGTTTTTAGATTGTATCTAATGACTAAAATTAGACCATTTTGTATAATTGTATGTCTCAATTAGTAATGGTTTGCTGCAATTATATATTCATTGGTAATGGTTTGTTGTAATTATATATTCATTGGTAATGGTTTAATGAGTTTTACTGTAAAAATCAAGCAATTGTGAATAAAACTATAGTATTGACTTGTGTCTATCACTTTCCATGTGTGTGTGTTTGTAATCACAGTTTGTCACCTCCAGAAGATGTCCAGGTGAGCTTTGCTGGAGAACTGTTGAAGTACTTTTTAATTGTTGTGATGGGCACATAATACCTTAAGGTAGGTATTCTATTTTTTCAGTGTTATGATTATATTGTTAACTTGGTTTGTATGGTAGAGGCATGGACTTGTACTGGGTATTTTTAGCAGTAAAGAGTCTTCTCTGTTTCAGCAGAAGTATGAAATGCGGAAAATGAAGTAGGCTAGTCTTGCCTTCTGCTAATCTTAAAATTTTTATGATAGCGTTGCCCACATCCTCAATGAAACAAGTATCCGCTTTTAAGTTCGTGCTCATGTGTGTCTATTTCTATTTTTCATAAATCACCATGGTCGAATAAAACTAAATGCAGATGAATTTCTGTCGAATTAAACTGAATTAAGTCCAATAAAATTGCATTTAGTCGGACTAAACTGGATTTAATCAAATGAAACAAAATCAGGTTGAATAAAATTGAAACTTAATATCTAGGGAAGAATTTATAATTAAAACTTTAGTTGAACACAGATGAAACACACCTTATTTATGGGTTCTTTCTCCTTCTAACTAAAACTAACCATTTTTCTGAAAATAAATTATGTTGCCAATGCCAGCAATTTCTCACCTTTGATATCTTGTGCCTACTACAATTATATGTTCATTCACTTGATACATACATTTACGCTGGTATCCTTCGATATTGTTCATATCACGCGTGTGGAGTATACCGAGTCTCATGCATATTGAATTATCGAATATTATTACCTTTTGGCTCTTTCTTCTAGTTAGAATGGGAAAAAGGCTTATGAGTTATGACATAAAGTACACTGATAAGAAACTTCCAGCTGAATTGTTGATGTTATCTTGAGTGTCCTGTCAATAGAGCGAGCTTTAGCTGAATGGTTAATGTTAGATCATGAGTTCTCTGTCAACTTCCAGCTGAATTATTTAATGTTAGGTCTTGTATTGATATTTGCATGAGAATAAGTACAACATATAATATGATACTGTATAGAACCAGATGCAACAAAACAATTAAATGAAAGGAATTGATAAAACCAAAATATAGGTTTTATGGGATTGGCCAAATGTCCTATCAGGAAAAAAAAAATTAGAGAACCAACCTACCTTTTCCCATGCCTATGATACGCTTTTGAGGCTTAGCTTTAGATTTGAAGGAACTAATTTTGGTGCTGCGTTAGACGATGCCTTCCTCACAAAGTCACAAGCTTTCAAAATTTCTAGTTAATTGACTTTCCTCGTAGTGGTTTCTCACAGGTCAACTTTTCCAAAAATATCACCAACACAAAACCAGTGATCAATGCAGCAAGTCAGCAACTCACTTGAACAATCCTTATAGCTGATTGAGTTCTTTCACCAATAGACCTCCAACCACCTAGTTGACTGCAACAGAAAACAAGAAGAATGCTTTTGTATGTCTACGATTTTGGAGAGATTCCTGTTTCTGTGTGATCCAATTTAATTATTTGTACCCGTTCTAGGTGCTTGGCCAAGGAGTTGCTAATAGGACATGGAACACAATGGTAAAGCATGCTAATGAATGCCATCTGAACAATACATATTACAGCTCTTAATGTAATTTATTTGACATTATTGCCTTAGCAAGTTCAGTTGACATCTTGAATCTTGATATATATCTACTTTGCATCACTGGTTTTAGATGGTTGACAACTGCCTTTTTATACATCTCTTAGCTTTGCCTGGCTTTTTCTATGAGCTTGATAGTCTGATACACTATGCTCCGAATTATCCATAACTTGCATATTGCTTTAGCTTGATGTTTTTCTAGACTTACATTATGATTCATATCCTTCTCAAAGTAGAGCTGCTTGGTTAGTTTCATGTTCCCAGACAATCAATGCAAGCCCTGCTAAGTGCTGAGTTGCTAACCATTTGAACTGATATGAAAAATTGAGGTCCATAGCTCATGTCTTTATTCTTGGCAACTCCAGTTTTATAGGTATTCATTTAATATGGCGGGGGAAATAATTCTTATGTTGCCCTTGCAGTAGCAGATTAGAACTTAGAACTTGCAGTAGTCGATTAGACCTTAGAACTTGCAGTAGTCGATTAGACCTTAGAACTTGCAGTAGTCGATTAGAACTTAGAACTTGCAGTAGTAGATTCTGGTGGCTGATGGCAGTAGCCTATAGTGGTGGCTGCCCAGGTTTTTTATTAGTGATTTGTGTATTTTTCTATGGCTTCTCCTCTCGTCGATTGCAAGTTCTCTTTCACACCTACATTACACCAATGAACATTGCTAGCTAAAACCTCAACTATTATCAATATTGTCCTAGAACTACACCAATGGACACTATACTAATGCAGATTTTCTGATGTTTTGTAGTACTACAATGGAGTACCCATTTACTTATTCTCAAGCGAAGATGGACAAGTTAAGGGACTTATGGGTTACCTACGTGTTCGAGCGTAAAGAACTAGATGAAGAGTTTGAAGATGGTATAGATTATGAAGATGATGATATGACGTAGGTGATTTATGACTTCATTTTATTTAAGAATTTTCTATTTCTTTGCGGAGAAGATTATAGGACGAAACATTAAGTACGTTAAGACGTAATATTTTTGTAATATTTTTTCGATTAATGAAATATTTGGATTATTTTGATATTGTAAGTATGTTACAGTTTTGTAAAATAATAATAGGATCGTAAGTACAATACAATTTAACGTGGAAACAAAATTGTATCAGCGCAAAAAAAAAAAAAAACAAAGAAACCTCTTTTCCAAAAAAGTGGTATTTTAGGTTTATTAATTTTTTATGCCCAACAAAATATAAGAGACCTCTTTTCTTGGAAGTTGGTTTCTTAAATAAAATGTAAGAGACCTCTTTTTTGGAAAGTTGATTTCTTAAATAAAATATAAGAAACCACTTTTCTGGAATAAGTGGTTCCTTATATAGGGTAATTAAATAATAAATTCAATATATAAATAACCACCTTTCTAAGGCAGATGGTTTCTTATTTTTAACAAAGAAACCACCCTAAAAAGGTGGTTCCTTAACCTAAGAGACCTGTGATTTTGAGATCACCTCTCATGAGGTCTCTTACGTGTTTTTTAGGTGGTTTCTTTTGGGCTTTTTAAGCTAGTGTTCATTTCCCACTTTTAGGTCATTAGTGTATCCTAGCTTCCATTGTTTGAGTTATTACCAAAGTAAGAACCTTAAGCGGTATATGATACCAAGGAAGTTTGATTGCTAGGTCACTACTCTTTAAACATAAACTTATAGGTAGAAACAGAATTGTAAATTCCTTTCATTTGTTCCTTTGTTTTCCTATTTCTTGTATCCTTTCTTATAGTCTTAAGAATTGAATTCTCTAGTGTTGACTTTTATACTTTGTTTAGACATGTCCAATGTCACTCCAACAAAGTTCTTACCATTTATGTTGAATATTCTGTTTCAACTAGATGATCTTACCAGAAGCTTCTAAAGTTCTCTAAGCATCGATCTATTCGAATGTCTAGGGACTAGACTCATTCGAGAATTAAATGGGAAAAAGATTTTAGGTTGTTAACCATTGGTAAAGCTGAGCGTTTAAACTCAATGCTTTATGATCTCAAAACTACAGTGTATTTTGAATTCACAAGCACCAATTGGTTTGCCATTCGATTTTGATATTCGAAAACAACCATAAAAGTCGATATAAGAAACGTACATTTTAAATTGCTCACTTTCTCTCATTTCCGTGAATCGTTCTTGGATTCACTACCAATCGAGGAAATTTACTGTTACCTTTCTAAAAGGATTTACTGCAGTGCAAGATATTTAATTATAAACAATAATTAAAACATACACTGAAGCATGCAAAGTATAAACATTTATCATGAATAATAACTTGAAAATTAAAGCAATCATGCAATTCAAACAAGTTATTTGGCATTTTATTCGAATTTATTATTCCGGCAGGTGTGAATAAAATGATTCCAAGACCCTAAAATCATTGAAAAATTAAGCACATTATGTATTTTGACTCAATTCTAAAATATTTTAGGTAAGCAAAAGCCTTTTGCTAATAGTCTAGAAACTACTCTTGGTTGATAGGTACGTCTAAGAACTTATTAGGTAAACCTATCGATTTTGCCACGACATAAAAAGACTCTTTACTTATATCGTTGAGTTTCACCAAAACTAACATGTACTCACAATTATTTGTGTACCTTACCCCTTTAGTATCGATAAGTAACACCTCGCTATGGCGGAAACCTATTACTAAGATCGATGTAAAGGATATCCAAGTAAGTGTTATTTTGGCATGACACCTTTTAACTTAATTTTTTAAGTTTGGAACTTAAGGCTCTTACTATGTTGGTTAGATTTTAAGTGAACTAAAATCCTTAATCAGGCAACATAATCAAGCCACAATCTCATGCATATTTAAGACATATTTAAAAGCAATAAATAACTTAAATCATGCATAAGATAAATGTGATCTAGTATGGCCCGACTTCATCTTGAAGCTTCAACTTCAAAGTCTGTCTTGAAAATGGATTGGAAACTTCGTCTTGAATTTCACCGTGGGAGGCTCTATTTTCTTCAAACAGGATCAGCTATAATTAAACTAATTACAACTATTTGATGGTACGCAGACCATATTTGAATTGAAAAACAAATTTGGTGCATTAGACCAATTACATTCAAATTAATGGTACGCAGACCATATTTTCTATCCTATTTGGGCCATACTAGTCACTTCATAACCTGCAAAACAGTACATATACAATATATACCATTCACCCATTAATTATCATGAATGCATGGCCCACATAGTTGGTTAGTAAAAACACATTGTATGCATCACATAAATATTTGCAGCAATTAATCAAGGGCACCAATAATCTACCAATTATTCAGTCCTTATTAATTCTAATCAAGTTGTTTAACCTTAAGGATTTGTAGACCTAATCAAGAGTTTATGACTAAAATTGCTCCCACTTAAACCAATAACTTTATATGCTTTACTAATTTTAAACATAAAAGTGTATTTCTAGTCTAACCGGAAACATACAAGTTTAATTAAAATTTAAAGCTCATATAAAATTATAATTGAATCCATTTATTTAATTTATTTTTCAGTTGAATTAAATGAATTTAAATTAATTCAAGGTATAATTTTAGTAAAATAATTAGTATAAATTAAAATTTATAATAATTATAATATTCAAAATTAAAATCCGAGAAAACAATTTAAATAATTAATTTTAAATTTAATTAAAATTATTTCCGAACTGAAAATTTAAAATTAAAACGAAACGCATCAATACTTTGCAAGACGAGGCACTTGGGCTTGCGCCCAAGCCCCATCAAGCTACGAGGCCCATGCCCCGTACCATTGATCGTAGCACACGACCCGCACAGCCATACGCACACATGCCCCATGCCACGCACACACGCAACCTTGCGGGCTACGCTGCGCGCAGCTTCGTGTTGCGTCGTGGCTGCTGCCCCTGGGCGAGCTTCTTGCGTCGTGGCGCAGCGCACTGCTGCCCACACGCATCGTGCTCGTGCTGTGTGCCCATGCCCTCGCCCATCGCCCTACACGCACGCCTAGGCGCAGAGCCTTGCGTGCTGCATAGCTCGTTGCTCGCTGCATTCGTACCGCACGGGCGACGAGCTCCCTTGCTCGACGTCGCGTGCCCGCACTATACAACACCCCTTGAGGGTAACACGTAGCTTCCATTGCTTTGTGCGTGCAACATTTATGGGCGTTTTCATAAAAAATTTAAAATTTTTAATTTAAAATTAATGACAAATTAATAAATCATATTAATTTCATAATTTTAGGGCGAAAAATCGAAAATTTATTAATCAATTAATTCCCGATTAACATGGATTCAAATATAGGTCATAAAAATTTAAAATAACACAAATTAACAATTTTTATGGTGGATTTTAATCATGGATACCTAATTAAATTATTAATTAATTATGAAAAATAAATCAATTCAAAATTATTCGAATTTCAACAAATTAATCATAATTACAAATTAGGTTGTATAATTAACAAGTCTAGGCATTCAAAGTTGTTAAACATATACTGTAGGTCAATCAAAAAATCAAGATTTATGAACAAGAATCGTAAATATTCAATTTAACATCTTAAATTTACAAACTTTTGCGTTCGAAAAACTAAAACCTCTGAAAAGTCATAGTTAGGCTTCGAATTTGGGAATTCTGAGTTCGGCCGAAAAAAATTCTTTTTGTCAAAATTTTAGAATGCCTTTTACATGCGGAATTGACACAAAAATCACTCGATTTGGATGAGTAACGAAGAAACTGCCGAAAAACTGCGTACATATAATTAAATAAACGCAATTTGCAATTAATTACGAAAATTAATCACCCCTTTAATTCTTTGCAAATTTGTAAAATTTAACCATGTTCATGCAATTTTGATTATGAAAATAATAAGAGGCTCTGATACCACTGTTAGGTTATGATACATATGAATAAACATAAATCATGCGGAAAAACCATAAGGCCAGGAAACATATTATTTACACATAATCATTTAGCATAATTCAGATGCATACACTTTGTAGCGTGCCCTCCCTAGCTGCGCCCGAACCGAACAAGAACAAGTCTTTAGGACTCCAAGTGTCGTCCCTCCGTAGGTAGTCCACAGCACGTCCGGATCCGCCTTAAGCTTGACCAACTAGAACCGCCCTTAAGGTACTAGGATTTTCGGCTAATAGGCAAGTGTTTGTAGCTGATTTTTTCTTGAAAATCTTACCTTTTAATACTTCAATTCTCAATGTAAATATGTGACCCTAGGCACCTATTTATAGAGTTTATGGAAAGGAATTATAATCCTATTAGAATACAAATCTATTTAATTATAATCCTACTAGGACTCTAATTAAACAAACTTTATCTATTAGGATTAGATTTAATCATATTACGAATCCCGGTAGCCTTAGGATTCCGAGTAACACACACGAGTGGCGCACAAGCACCGCACGCCCGCGCGCAGGCCTTGCGGCCCACGCAGAGCGCACAGCGCAAGGCCCATTGTCGCAGCCTTATCCGTGCGCGCGCCCTAAGCTTCGGTTGGGCCTGGCTTTTGCGCTGGGCCTGGTCGTTGCTTGGCGTGTGGTTGTTGCGCTTGGCTTGCTGGGCGATGGCCCGGCTTCGTGCTGGGCCTTCGTCTGGCAGGCCTCGTCCGATGCTAATTCGTACGATACGCTTCCGATTAAATTCTCGATCCCGGAATTCATTTCCGATACGAACAATATTTAATATTTTCGATTCCTGAATTAATTTCCGTTTCGAACAAATATTTAATATTTCCGTTTCCGAAATTATTTTCCGATTTCGATAATATTTCCGATTCTGACAATATTTCCGTTTCCGGCAATATTTCTGATTCCGGCAATATTTCCTTTTCCAATAATATTTTCCGATACGTACCATGTTTCCGTTTCCGGCAACATCTACGACTTGGATAATATTTATATTTCCGATACGATCCATATTTCCGTTTCCGGCAATATCATCGTTTCCGGAGTATTCATTTCTTGCCTTTGACGATCTCAGCTCCCACTGAAACCAAGATCCGTCGATTCCGAATATCCATAGATGGAGTATTTAATTCCATTAAATACTTGATCCGTTTACGTATTATTTGTGTGACCCTACGGGTTCAGTCAAGAGTAAGCTGTGGATTAATATAATTAATTCCACTTGAACTGAAGCGGCCTCTAGCTAGGCATGCAGCTCACTTGATCTCACTGAATTATTAACTTGTTAATTAATACTGAACCGCATTTATTAGACTTAACATGGCGAACACTCGGCCCAGCGGGCGAATATGCCGGGCTCCGGTATGCATACTTGGACCAAGGGCATTATTTCCTTCATTCTTGACACGAGACCAACTGTAATACCTCGTATTTTTCTGTATTTATAAATATATTTTATTATATTTATAAAGTATTTTGTTATATTTATAAAGTATTTTTATGAATTTAATTCCATTTAATGATAATTAAAGGTATTTTATTTTTAATTAATTTTATTATTAATTAATTACAAAAACCGTATTTTTATTAAATAAATTCCACGAATTTATTTAATCAGGATTTGTTGGGTCGTGTTTTGAAAACGAATTTAATTTAATCAAAGCCCAGTTAAAATTCCATGACCAAACCCAACAAGGCTTACAAAGATTAATTTTAGTTAAGCCCGGAAGTAAGCCCAACTCAAACTACCAAAACCTAATCCATGTGGGAGAGAAAAACTATAAATACACCCCCTCATTAAACCCTCACAAAATTTTCAGCAATCTCTCTCTTCTCTCTCTCTCTCCTTGCGGCACACACACCCCTTCGTCCGCCCTTTTCTTGGATCCCAAGGCACGACCATTGTGCTCGTGTGCCCAACCTCGTGCGCGCACCCGCACTCCTCGAGTGCCCAGTCGAGCATCCCACTCCCTCGCCTCACCTCGCAGCCTGCAGCGCAGCACTCGCGTGCTTGCTGCTGCTGTTGCCTTGCGCTCCGCCTTCCCTCACCCTCGACCTCGCCCAACGCCCTCGCTGCTGTGTCGAGCGCTGCTCGCGTGCTTGCTGCGTTGTGCCGCGTGTGTTGCTGTTGTTGTCGTTGCTTCGACGCCCCATACACACAACACATCAATTGTTGTGTGTGTGTGTGTTGTTGATTGGTGATAATCAATTGTATACTTTTAAACTTTAATTTTCAGTTTTTAAATTGTTTTAATTATTATGATTATTTAATTATTTGGGTTATTTAAATTGATTGGAACAGTTATGAACACCGTATTTTATTATTGTCGTAGTTAAATTGACAAGATTGATTTTAATGGTTGAAATTATTATTTTCAGATTTAATGAATTATTAAAGTGTCAATTTTTAAGGTCAAAACATGGTTTTTATGATGACCTATTATTAGGGTTTTAATTCCAATTGAATAGGCGATTGATCCACAAAATTTAATGACGATTTAAATTATGGGAATCAACTTAAATTTTCAGATTGTTTATAAGATTTAAAAAGTTAATTTTTAATGATTTTAAAGTAAGAAAGTCAATGTTTTTATGCTAGGACTTGAGTTGACTATTTGAGACTATCAAATTAACAAGTAACGATTAATTTCTAATTAAACTAAGGGTTTTAGTTTCTTAAATAGTTTCTGGAAATTTAGTAAACATGATTAATAATTAAGTTTCTCCTTTGTGATTATAGGAGTTGATTTCTAGTGATTCGTGATTCGCACAATGGCCCCCGTACTTAGGTATTCCAGGTACGTACAAGACTAGTATGACCACCCAATCCCTTGAGGACTTTGTGAAGTGTATTGAATGCGAATCATGTGAACTTATCTGTTGGGAATTCATGTTTGATGTGTAGACAAGCATGTGATTACTGTTATTGAATCTATGTGAATGAGCATGTTATGAATTGAGTTATGCTTATAGATTCTGTTGAACTATCATGTTATGGACTTTTATAATCGTTGAATTATGTCAAGCATGTTGTTCAAGTTGGTTTGCATGTATGAGTATTGCGCATGCAAGTTATTATTATTATTATTATTATTATTATTATTATTATTATTATTATTATTATTATTATTATTATTATTATTATTATTATCATCATTATTATTATTATTATTATTATACCAAAACGTTACAAGCTTAACAAGCTACAAAGATCAAATGAACTACAAGAAGTTGGAGGGGAGCCGAGATACAATCTGGGCCCCCACTCCTCTAGCTATGGCGAACCCGATCCTGCTGAAAATGTGGGCAGCTGCCCGCGCCCCAATGTCTTGAGTCCTGGAGTACGTCTGGACCCGCTTCAGCAAAGAAACAGCCCCTTTCTCTAATTCCCCAAAAGAAGAGAAGGAAAAAGGAAAGAAACCGTAACCCAAAGCCCTACAACGTGCCCCATACTTATCCTGCTTCCGCTGCGCTGCAACCGCCACAACCCGACCCGGAACGAAGCCTGACAACCCAGATTGCGTCATAGGGGAAGACCCAGTCAAGTCAACACACACATCTAGACCGCCATCCCATGAGTAAAGCAATATATCTGCAGGACGAAGAGCTCCATCACTCTCACTAGTCAGCCCAACATCAACCTCCTTGCGAGCAGAGATCCCCGACCGATAGCAAATATCCAAAAGGGTATCACGAACAACATTATGTCGATGTTTGATACCCACAATCCCAGCACAAGACACGGCATGATCCCCATAAATGTCCCCGTCGAAAACCCGAGAGCAAGCAGAACACGGCGTCGAATAAGAGAACAACGGAATACCCAACCGATAGCAAAGAACCGAACGATAAGTCTTACCGTTCATAGTCTGGCCTAACCCCGAGATGGGGACTGCCCGCAACCAAGCTGAGGAGTGATCCCCCTGCTGTGATTTCCATAGGGCAACAAGACGTGAAGATAAGGAGTAGGCGGATTCCGCATCAGCAGTAACCTTCGTGAAATATAAGTCTGCCAATTTCTTCATGAGTCTGGGGGCAGCGATCTCACTAGGGCTACGCATAAGGTCGGTCTCCACGGTCCTATTGAAAAGACCAAGAGCATCATCAAAGGCCGGTCCCGGACCATCAACACCTGAAAGCCGAAGAAGCGAATCCTGCAAACCAGAAGACTACAAACGGGATGCAAGAAAAGCATAATGCCGAACATCACCAGCTGAATAAACACCCAATCCTCCATAAGAATAAGGCAAGGTGGAAAGGCGCCATTGCCAGTCACCGAACCCAGGTCCCGAAGCAGTCACGATGCGCTCTAAAGAAGCCCGCAGAGCCACATCAAAAGATAATTGGGCCGCTTCGAAAAGATGAGGCGGACAAGTGCGCATAGCAAAGTAGAGTTTAGAAACTCCAGTACACGCACGAAGAAGCAACAACTCACACTGGGGATCATTAAGCTTGGCTACAGCATCCATCAACACAACAGTCTTCGACACACGCTGCGAAACCAACTCCTTACAAAAAGAGGAATCCGTACTGACTGGGCCACCAAGCAACTTAACACCAAGCGCAGGACGAGCAATATCCGTAGGAAAGACACCCTCTAGACGACTGCGGGGGTCCTCCGAAGGCCAGAAAACCTCCGTCTTCGCAACATTAACATGGAGACCTAAATGAGGACCCTCCTCCAAAATCAACCCCAAGACCTGTCCAACCACCAAAGTGTCACCAACGATAGTGCCATCGTCCAAGTACCACGCCTGAAGAGATAGATCAAATGAGTCTCTGATTCGACACACCAATGGATGTAGAACCAGAGAAAAAAGCAAAGGGCCGAGAGGATCCCCTTGCTGCACACCCTGACAAGACCACAAGGTATGCTCCCCATAATACAGCCGCGCTGGAGAAGAGTAGCAGAATTCAACCCAACGCGAAAGAGCAGGACAATGTAGCCGTACCTCACGCAACAAAGCCGATCGATCAACTAAATTGAACGCATTCCGAAAATCCACCAATAACATAGAGAGGCCAACATCAGCCCCACGAGCCTCAACCAACCGATTGACAGCATGGAGAATGGCCTCACCACCTGCTGGAACCCCAACTCCAAACTGAAGACCTCCAAAGTAGTTTCCTAAACGCAGACCAATCAAAGCAGCCCCGACCTTAGAAACAAGGCGCCTCCAAATAGTGCCCACGGCAATAGGCCGAATACCCCCACCAGGCTTAATAAGTGGCGTAAGAGGAGCACTAGCAATGTATCCTCCAAGCTCAGCAGGACACTTTCCAGCAAGAAAGAGATTAACTACCTGAGTGATAGCATCCACCAACTCATCAGAAACAGCTACAGCAGCACCACCCAAGCAATCCAAAAGGTGTTGAGCACGCAAGCCATCTCTACCGCACGAAGTACCACGCGGAAAGCCCTTAATCTGCTCCAAAACAACAGCGGAGGAAGCAATAAGGTGATGATCAACAGGGATATCCGGTAAGGTAGGGACCGGAACGGAAGGGTGCTTTGCTTGCAAATCTGCAAGAGTAGCATCATTGTAAGGGGCAAGACCTGAGGAAGAAAGAACCCTAACGGCAGCAGTGTAGTGACCGTCAGAAATCTTTCTCTTGCATTGCTTAATATTACGCTCCGCCAAATCATGGTCATCGTCAACATCCAATAGAGGGGGAGACACGCTAGCCAATGTGTCTATGACAAGTTGCTCAGAACCACCAGGCACACCCCAAGAACGAATAGCAGAGGTGATACTCTCTTCCTGTTGTCGCCGCCTAACACCGGAGGAACACTCACGATTACTTCGTGGAGAAAAAGTCTTGAGGACACAAAGAGGTAACACGAGCAACTGAACCCAACAAGCGATGTCATCTGGTCTGCAAATCACCTTATCAAGCGCCCCTTTCAGAACTCGCGAAAAACCCAAACGACATTTGGGAGGGATGGATTTCACAGAACGCAGCCGCTTAGACCATAAAGTGTTTAGAAGAGCAACATCAAAAGAAAAATGATGTTCTCGAGGCGCATCAGAAGTAGACAGCTCGGAAGAAGGAGCCTGTGGTTTTTGAATACCGTAGAGAGTAAAACGAATAGTACCATCCCCAGAATCAGGTGGGTCCACAAAAACCGAACTAGAACCACTGCCATGTCGACACCTAATACGATGAGTATGCGTCTTGAAACAATCTCCACATAGCCAAATTCCCATACGACGAAAGGTCACCTCAGCCGTAGTAAAAACCTGCAAATTGGTAGTAAGGGAATGACGGGTTACATCCCGCACATCAGTGCAACAATGACGATCACGTAAGTGAGTGATCAGAGAACTCCTCACCAAACCACGCCCACCTCCATCCTGGCACCCGCTAAGACCCACAAAAGGGCAATGAAACTTCTCCACGGAAGCTGCCATATCAAAGCACTTCAACCGCACTGAAAACTGAAACGGAACTCACCGAAACTGCCACTGCCACTGCTGGTAACTTCCAAACTACAAACACCACTGACCACCCCGCAATGACCACCACAACTGACACGCAACTTCCTAACACCAAACACTGCAACTGAGCCGCAAAGTTCCAAACACCCAACACCTACACTGCCACAAAAACAAAGCAAACAAGACAGCCTCTCAAGCACAACAACGCACACCGCTGCCGGACACCACTGAACGGCGCTTCAGAACTCGCGAACACCACTGAACGGCGCTGACTAGAGAGAACCGTTGCGAACAACCCTAGTGACCCTGTATAACCGTTGCGAACACCGCTGACTTGTGACCCAGTATAACCGTCGCGAACACCACGGACCTGATGAATAGAAACGCCTTGTCGAACCAGTATAACCGTCGCCAAACACCCCTTGTCAAACCTGTATCCACGTCATCATTATTATTATTATTATTATTATTATTATTATTATTATTATTATTATTATTATTATTATTATTATTATTATTATTATTATTATTATTATGCTATAGTACGGGATCTCTAGCATATGTTGAGCCTATTGATTATTGCCGGAGTGCATTGTTTATTCTACCAAGGGGTAGAATATGTTTAGAGAGTCTATGTGAATTGAACTAAGGACAATTCGTGCTAAGGGCACACCCCGCTTGTTAATGGGCAATGTCGGGTTATCTCAAACAGTGTTTTTGAGAAGGAACAATGGGAGTAATTTCACTTGAGTCTATGTTTGATCACAAGTCCTAAAGGATTAAAATGAAGTGTCATTGTTGAGTTGTTTAATTGTTTAATTGTTTGCATGTTATGTCTTGTGTAGAGTCTTGAGTCGCCTTGATCATAACATACTAATTAACGTAAAGTGTAACCCGAATGAGCTTCAAAACTCTCGGAACGTATATACCTTGAGTATGAATAATGGGGGGAGTCTGGTCCGAGAACTTGTACTCCTTGAATGATACAAGTCGTTGTTTCATTCTTTTGTTTTAGGCCGTTGTGCATTGGAATTCCGTCAGTATGGTCCGACTGTCGGTAGGAGTCCGACTTGTTGTTGTTTGGTGTATGGTGGGCTCCCATCACCCTTTTCTTTCCTTTTGAGGATACTTTATTTTACCCGTTTGAAGCTACTTTCTTTATTAAACTGTGAGTCAAGAGTCGTGTCAATTGTCGAGTCTTGTCTCCATGTTTATTTGTTTATTAAATGGTTTTTGCATGTGGATTATTAATTCGTCGAGTGAAGCATGTTAGGATAGAATGTTATTCTAGCTTGTTCGTACTCAGCTTTTGCTAACTTCGTGCTTCATGTCTTTTTGTCATGGCCTTTGCCTTAATGACCCTATGATGATCCATCAATTGCATTTGCGTTGTTGGGGAGTAGAATTTTAATAAAGCAGGTTTGTAGAGATAACTTGCGGGAGAAGTTATCATGGGATTCATGTTGAGAGCTTATTTCTTCCGTATTTTATAAACTCTATTTATAGTCATGACTACTACTTATAGTTAATGGATTTTGAAATATTTAATACTTTGGTTTTGGGCCTTGATGGTTCCAGTTTGTTTTAATGACCATTAACTATTTAATTTGTTTTGTAAGTTAGTTAAATTCCGCTGCGTAATTCTGGTAAATAGCCTTAGCCGTTATCACGGTGGCGGTAATATCTTGGTAATTCCTTTGTTTTAACTTGCAAAATGTTTTAGAAAAAGCAAGGAATTATTAGGGTGTTACACCAACATCTTACCGCATACCATTCAATTGGTTCACACAATGCCAAGCAGTTATCAATGTATAGCACAACCGACTGAATTTCAGAATCATAACTAAGTTTAAAAGAAGCTCAAGAGAGTCAAATAAAGCCCGAACATAGTTTGAAAGTCAATTGCACAATGCAGGGCATAAAGACATATGAATGCAAGAGAGAATGCAACTAATTTGAACAATAACACTATGAAAACAATACATTTTTTTCATTGCACGTAAACTCCCACCCCTAATGGATGGCACAAAGCGTACAACACCTAAAAAACACTATACTAGAAAGCAATAAAGATAGATATCCCTCTCCCAAGCTAAACAAAACACAGTGCCCTCACTGTGAAAATAGCAACAAAATAACTCAAACAAGGGAGAGAGATGGAAAGTGCTCACTCATTATGAGCCTCGTCGGCCGAGTAAGACTCGGTAGGACTGTCGACAGTAGAAGCGGTGTGGCCAGAAGCTTTAAACTGACGACACAAAGAGCCAATCTCCATTCCTATTGCCTCAACCTTCTTGTCAAGGCCATCAAAGTTAGCCTTGATATCCTTTGAGAACTGAGTAAAGCAATCTAGGAGCGTTCGGAACGCTTCCATGGTGACTGGGGCAGAGCTCGGGGTCGCAAAATCATGCACCTCAGGTGGATATGAGGGCTCATGCTCCGAAGTAGTTGTATCTGAAGGAAATAATGCCCTTGGTCCAAGTATGCATTCAATGTTAAGTCTAATAAATGCGGTTCAGTATTAATTAACAAGTTAATAATTCAGTGAGATCAAGTGAGCTGAATGCCTGGCTAGAGGCCGCTTCAGTTCAAGTGGAATTAATGATATTAATCCACAGCTTACTCTTGACTGAACCCGTAGGGTCACACAAATAGTACGTAAACGGATCAAGTATTTAATGGCATTAAATACTCCATCTATGGATATTCGGAATCGACGGATCTTGGTTCCAGTGGGAGCTGAGATCGTCAAAGGCAAGCAAATGAATACTCCGGAAACGATGATATTGCCGGAAACGGAAATATGGATCGTATCGGAAATATAAATATTATCCAAGTCGTAGATGTTGCCGGAAACGGAAACATGGTACGTATCGGAAAATATTATCGGAAATAGAAATATTGCCGGAATCGGAAATATTGCCGGAAACGGAAATATTGTCTGAATCGGAAATATTATCGGAATCGGAAAATAATTCCGGAAACGGAAATATTAAATATTTGTTCGAAACGGAAATTAATTCCGGAATCGGAAATATTAAATATTGTTCGTATCGGAAATGAATTCCGGAATCGAGAATTTAATCGGAAGCGCATCGTACGAATTAGCATCGGACGAGGCCTGCCAGACGAAGGCCCAGCACAAAGCCGGGGCCATCGCCCAGCAAGCCAAGCGCAACAACCACATGCCAAGCATGCGACAGGCCCAGCCGAAGCTTGGGCGCGCGCGCGGGGCTGTGACGAGTGGGCTGGCGCTGTGCGTGGGCCGCAAGGCCTGCGTGCGGTGCTAGCGTATTACTCGAAGTGTGTTACTCGAATCCTAAAGCGTATAGAATTCGTTTAATGATTAAATTCCTAATCCTAAAAGATAAATTAATTAAATAAGAGTTCCACTAGGATTCTAATTTAATTAATTCGTATCCTAGTAGGATTCCAATTCTCTTTCCATACCCCTATAAATATGTGGCCTGGGTTCACAATTTATAACGAGTTTTCAAGTATTCAAAGTGAGTTTTTGAGAGAAAAATTCAGTCACACATTTGCCTAAAAGTGCCGAAAATAATAGTACCTTAAGGGCGATTCTAGTTGTTCAATCTTAAGGCGGATCCGGACGTGCTGTGGACTATCTACGGAGGGACGACACTTGGAGTCCTAAAGACTTGTTCTTGTTCGGTTCGGGCGCAGCTAGGGAAGGCACGCAACGAAGAGTATGCATCTAAACTATGCTAAATGATTATGTGTAAATAATATGTATTCCTGGCTTAATGGTTGTTTCCGCATGATTTATGAATTGTCATATGTATCATAACCTAACAGTGGTATCACGAGCCTCTTATTATTTTCATAATCTAAATTGCATGAACATGGTTAAATATTACAAATTTGCAAGAATTAAAAGGGGTGATTAATTTTCGTAATTGTTAATTAATTGCAAATTGCGTTTATTTAATTATACGTACGCAGTTTTTCGGCAGTTTCTTCGTTACTCATCAAAATCGAGTGATTTTTGTGTCAATTCCGCATGTAAAAGGCATTCTAAAATTTTGACAAAAAGAAATTTTTTCGGCCGAACCCAGAATTCCCAAATTCGAAGCCTACCTATGACATTTCGAAGGTTTTAGTTTTTCGAATGCAAAATTTCGTAAATTTAAGATGTTAAATTAAATATTTGCAATTCTTGTTGGTAAATCTTGAATTTTTGATTGACCTACTGTATATGTTTAACAAGTTTGAATGCCTAGCCTTGTTAATTATGCAATCTAATTTGTAATTATGATTAATTTGTTGAAAATTAGAATAATTTAGAATTAATTTGATTTTCATAATTAATTATAATTTAATTAGATACCTATGATTAAAAACCACCATAAAAATTGTAAATTTATGATAAATTTTAAATTTTTATGACCTAGGCTTGAATCCATGTTAATCGGAAATCAATTGAATAATAAATTTTCGATTTTTCGCCCTAAAATTATGAAATTAATATTATTTATTAATTTGTCATTAATTTTAAATATAAATTTTTTAAATTTTATGCGATTCGTTCATATAACTTGCACGCACAAAGCAATGGACGCTACGTGTTACCCTTAAGGGGTGTTGTATAGTGCGGGCATGTGACGACGAGCAAGGGAGCTCGTCGCCCATGCGGCACGAATGCAATGAGCAAGGGCATGGTGCACGAGCACAAGGCAGCAGCCCTGCCTTGTGTCGTGGGCTATGAGCAATGGACGAATGGGCATGGGCGAAGGCAAGGCACGGCAGTCGCGTGTGGGCAGCAAGCGAGCTGCGCCACAACGCGCACTGCCTCGCGCGCAGCGAGCGCAAGCTCACGTGCAACGAGTGCTGCGCCCAGCGTCGATGCCGTGCGCAGCGAGCGCTGGCTCGCACCAAGCGAGCGCGCACAGCATGCGCCGGCGAGTGCACGAAGCGAGCGCTGGCCCGCGTGCAGCGAGCGCTAGCGAGCGAACGCAGCGAGCGATGGCTCGCGTGCATCGAGCGCTGGCGCGCGCGCAGCGAGCACATGCTCGCGTGCATCGAGCGCTGGCGCACGCGCAGCGAGCACCAGCTCGCGCGATGGCTTGCGAAGGGTAGAAGCAGCAGCTATGCGACGCAGCGCATGGGCTGCGCGCACATGGCCAGCGATGGCTGTGTGCGTGTGGCCCATGGGCGTGTGATGCGTAGGGTGTTTGCGTTGCGATTAATTCGTTTTGAAATTTTAATTTGAAATTTTAAGTTTACATAATTTTAATTAATTTTAAAATTAATAATTTAAATTATTTTCTTGGATTTTAATTTTGAATATTATAATTATAATAAATTTTATTTATTCTAATTATTTTACTAAAATTAAAATCATGAATTAATTTAAATACGACTGAAATTGAATAAATTTTTTTTTTTTTTGGATTCAATTATAAATTTATATAAGCTTTAAATTTTAATTAAATTTGTATGTTTCCGGTTAGACTAGAAATACATTTTTATGTTTAAAATTAGTAAAGCATATGAATTTATTGGTTTAAGTGGGAGCGCTTTTAGTCATAAACTCTTGATTAGGTCCACAAATTCTTAAGGTTAAAACAACTTGATTAGAATTAATAAGGACTGAATAATTGGTAGATTATTGGTGCCCTTGATTAATTGCTGCAAATGTTTACGTGATGCATAATGTGTTTTACTAACCAGCTATGTGGGCCATTCATGATAATGAATGGGTGAATGGTATATATTGTATATGTACTGTTTTGCAGGTTATGAAGTGACTAGTATGGCCCAAATAGGATAGAAAATATGGTCTGCGTACCATTAATTTGAATGTAATTGGTCTAAAGTACCAAAGTTTTTTTTCAATTCAAATATGGTCTGCGTACCATTAAATAGTTGTAATTAGTTTTAATTATAGTTTATCCTATTTGAAGAGAATGGTGCCTCCCACGGAGATTTTCAAGACGGACTTTGAAGTTAAAGCTTCAAGATGAAGTCGGGCCATACTAGATCACATTTATCTTATGCATGTTTTAAGTTATTTATTGCTTTTAAATATGTCTTAAAATGCATGAGATCAAAAGCTTGATTATGTTGCATGATTAAGGATTTTAGTTCACTTAAAATCTAACCAACATAGTAAGAGCCTTAAGTTCCAAACTTAAAAATTGAGTTAAAAGGTGCCATGCCAAAATATACACTTGCTTGGATATCCTTTACATCAATCTAGTAATAGTTTTCGCTCAGCGAGGTGTTACTTATTGGTCCTAAAGGGGAAAGGTACACAAATAATTGTGAGTACATGTTAGTTTTGGTGAAACTCAACGATATAAGTAAGGAGTCCTTTTATGTCGTGGCAAAATCGATAGGTTTACCTAATAAGTTCTTAGACGTACCTATCAACCAAGAGTAGTTTCTAGACTATTAGCAAAAGGCTTTTGCTTACCTAAAATGTTTTAGAATTGAGTCGACAAACTGCGCTTAATTCTTCAATGGTTTTAGGGTCTTGGAATCATTTTATTCACACCTGCCGGAACAATAAAATCGAATAAAATGCTAATAACTTGTTTGAATTGCATGGTTGCTTTAATTTCAAGTTATTATTCATGATAAATGTTTAGACTTTTCATGCTCTAATGTATGTTTTAATTATTGTTTATAATTAAATATCTTGCACTGCAATAAATCCTTTTAGAAAGGTAACAGTAAATTTCCTCGATTGGTAGTGAATCCAAGAACGATTCACGGAAAAGAGAGAAAGTGAGCAATTTAAAATGTACGTTTCTTATATCGACTTTTATGGTTGTTTTCAAATATCAAAATCGAATGGCAAACCAATTGGTGCTTGTGAATTCAAAATACAATGTAGTTTTGAGATCATAAAGCATTGAGTTTAAACGCTCAGCCTTACCAATGGTTAACAACCTAATATCTTTGTCCATTTATTTCTCGAATGAGTCTAGTCCCTAGACATTCGAATAGATCGATACTTAGAGAACTTTAGAAGCTTCTGGTAAGATCATCTAGTTGAAACAAAATATTCAACATAAATTAAAATGGTAAAGAACCTTGTTGGTGACATTGGACATGTCTAACAAAGTATAAAAGTCAACACTAAAGAATTCAATTCTTAAGACTATAAGAAAGGGTACAAGAAATAGGAAAACAAAGGAACATATGAAAGGAATTTACGATTCCGTTTCTACCTATAAGTTTATGTTTAAAGAGAAGTGACATAGCAATCAAACTTCCTTGGTATCATATACCGCTTGAGGTTCTTACTTCGGTGATAACTCAAACAATGGAAGCTAGGATACACTAATGACCTACAAGTGGGAAATGAAGCATGGCAATGCTACATTAGTTGTAGGGTCATCTAGTTTGTTTTAAGTCCTTTCAAAGGCTGGAACTTAATGGCTATTTTGTTCCATAATCAACATACCTAAATTTCTGTTTTCAAACACACAAAGACTCACATTCAGAAGAACAAAAACAATGTTTGTTTGTTTATTTGAATGAAATGGTCATTTAAGGGTTGAGTCAATATGCTTGATTAAAACAAACAACTCTTTAAAGAACTTTACTAGGTTCAAATCAACCCCTTGATTTGAGTTCCACTAATCTTTGGCATTGTTGCTTAGACCATATCAATAAGTTAACATTCAAAAGTTCTATTTTGATGGAATTTTGAAAGTTGATTGATTTCTAGATCATTCAAGACAACTAGTCTTACTTGTTGAAAGTAACAAAAGATATGAACTATTGTTAGAACGCCTAGACAATAGAGTTCAAAGCTAAAGAAAGGTTTTATGACTTTATTATTTCACACAGATTTGAGTAAATATAGGTTTATTTACTCAATGTGATATAAGTTTGAATCTGTTTGGCTAGTTCAAAGATTCAGAAATATAAATCCCACTTGGTAAGAAATCATAAAGATCTAGGTTAGATCATGTTGATGATTACTTAAATCAAGAATGATCATCAATGATTGTGTAGTAAAATTCACAATCTAGCTCCATAAGATATGGCATATCTAAGTTGGAATGATCGAAGTCGATTAGTACTTGATTCGATCAATGATGGATCATAAAGACTTTTCCTTTAATTTCTAAAACAAAATGCTCAACTACCACCAAACTAAACTAAATTCGTCAAAGCTATAGAAAAGAAATTTCAGAATATCTTTTCGATAATATATATCTAGAGAGTTGCTAAACTCAGTGGGAGCTTAGTGTTTGTTATTCAACAAACTAAGGCCCAAGTATAGATATATGTTTCATTGTGATTTATTCAAATGAGACACAAGGGTATTGTTTCTACCACGAATTTTTGAGAACATAATGTTTGTTTGCTCGAAATGATGTCCTTTTGGAGATTCGTTTCCAAAATGACAAGTGGGAGAAAATAGACCTCGAAAGTCTTCGAGGCGAACAACAAACATAAACGGACATTCCGGAGGCTTTTCGAAGTGCTTCAGAAAATCCGAACTTATCCTTTAAAGACTTTAGAAGTGGCTTTAAAGAATAGACATCTCTTAGAAGACTTTACAAGTGCTTCAAGGAGAACAGAATATTCAAAGGACTTTCAAGTGGCTATTGATATTCTATTGTTTGATGTTCTATACCCAAGTAGGCATAGAGTTCAAGTCACTGAAACTATGAGATTCTTCTATTAAATAGTGAAGAATCATGGAGTTCAGGTCACTGAAGCTATGCGATTCTTCTATTAGATAGTGAAGAAACCTACAACTTGCAGTCAAACTATTATCATGTAGATTAATGAGTTTGTGACTTGTAAGAAAGCTATGACGAAACCCAGATTCCCTAAAATGGTTAGAGGCCATATATAGACTCAAATGTTTTAAATGGTTAGAGGCCATAAAACATACTCAATGTTTTGATGACAAAATTGAAATTTTGTTGATTTGCAAGAATAGTTTCACACCTATTGGTTGCAAGTTTGTTTTACGGATAAAAACCATCAAACATGGAATTGTGTTCACACACAAAGCTAGATTAGTTGCTAAAGGTTACAAGATAATTCATGGCATGGATTGTGTTGAAACCTCATGCATAATCGTGATGCTCAAGTCTATAACTCAAGCAATGATTGCATATTGGTACATATGACAATTGGATGACAAAACGTATTCCTCAATCAAATGTTGGAAGAAAACTATGTACATGGCATGTCATAGGATTTGTGGATCCAAATAAATGCTTGAAAAGGAATGCTAACTTATGAAATCTAAGTACAGATTTAAGCAAGCAATTGGGAATTGGAACTGTATTTTAGTGAAGCTAATAAGCATTTTAGTTTCATAAAATATACATGATTCTTATAGATATATAAGAAGTTTAGTGGGAGTACGTAAAACTTATTTGGTCCTATGTGTATCACACATATCTCTCTATTGTGAAATAACATTCAAATGCTAATGACTTAGGTTTGAAATTATTCATCAATGATGGACCAAGGCGAAACTTAGTACATACTGGGTATTAAGATCTATTTACAAAGATCTTATGATATTGTTTAGTAATGGCATTTACTAAATCAAACACGAAAGACTCCATTGGAGATATTCGATCCATATGAATAAATCTAAGTAATGAATGTTTGAACTAAGTATAAGCATTTACTAAGTTAAACATCAAAGAATCTAATGAGATTCTTCACCTATATTATATGTCAAAGAATTTAGTTGGATTCAGTATCTACTGTAACTGAATGAGCTAAAGTTACATGAATAGAATTCAATTGGGAATTATTCTGCAAAAGAATTTATCATGTATATAATATAATATGAGGATCGCCAAAACGTATCGTATGACTTTAGGCATGACGAACATATACCAATCTCTATTGATCTAAGTGAAGATCAACTAGATTGAGATCAAGAATACTTATGGTACTTGAAAAGGTACATAGGAATAGTTCTTGATTCAAGGAAATAAAGATATGCTAAATATTGATGCTACACGCATAAACACTGGCAAAGGATCAAGCAAGACCCTTTGGAGTTAACCATTGATAAGGACGAGCTATAGAGCATCGTGTTTTGAAATGGAAACATGGATTGGAGACCATGAGTTGTTGCGTGGGATATTAAAATATTAATTTCTAAGTTCTAAGATATAGTTGGAAAGTCTTCCGCATATCTGTGAACTGCTTGGATAAGTAAATCCAAACAAAGCATCACTAGCAACCTATACAGTTGAAGTAAAAGTACTTATTGCCTAAGAAGCAATAAAATAGAGTTGTTTATATTAAATAGTTCTTCATTGAACTTGGGTGGATCACATGTCTGCTAACTTGATGGTTCTTCATTGCAAAATGCGTAGAACCACTATTTAAGTAAGAAAGACTAGATCACATAATAAACAAACTCAAAAGATCTTATCATCATATCTCGAAAATCATTCGATGAAAAGGATATTAAGATTGGCAAAGCATGATTACTAAACCTATGCAACAAGTGAGAAGCAACACTCACATTGTAGCACTGGAAATCAAACATAGCTTTGAAATTCCATGAACTGTTTTAAAGATGGGTTTAAGGCCCATGGTTGTAAAACATTGGGGTTGAACATTTATCATATATGAAATGTATTTTCATATTCCATTTAATCTTGGTTTAGTATTAAATGATGAGTCCCTTTAATTTGACGATATATTCAAGATAGACTGTCAGGACCAGTCCTGTGACTAAGAAATGTCTATCAAGTGAACTTGAATGTCAAAGGTTGAAAATGGTCCCTAGTCGGAGTTTTCTATAAAATTGGACGCATAGAAAATGTTAGACGACTAGAATGCAAGATGACTAGTAGTTCTGTTTCTTGAACTATGTGGACATGGCAATGTCATAATCATTTGCATAGATACTTACTTTGGGAAGACTAGTATCGGACAAGACCTATGAAACTTTACTGTAAGAGATGAAAATCTGTCATAAGTAAATTTCATTAAAATGATTAGACACTAAATCCTCAATACCTGAGTGATTTGAGATTACTTGTTTGAGAACTGGTTGCTTTGACGTTGACCAGCCGTCGCACCGTAAAAGGAGGCTATAAAGGCAACACTCAGGTAATCACCTATCAAACGAAGTCTAATCTCAAGATCGCAAGATTGGGATTGTCCTCCCATAAATCGGGATGAGATGCTTAAAAGTTGTACAAGGCCACTCGGAGAGCTAGAAACTGTGAAATGCATGGCCGTGCTCGGATGAATCATAGGCTATGATTATCTGTTTATTTGATCAGTTGAACTCTGAAACCGAGGAACACCTCTGGACATAATAAGGATGACAACTCTTACCTTATGTTCAAGAGCAAGCATCGAGCGACAAAGGAATTAGGAAATGCACACTTGTCCTTAAGGACAAGTGGGAGACTGAAGGAAATAATGCCCTTGGTCCAAGTATGCATTCAATGTTAAGTCTAATAAATGCGGTTCAGTATTAATTAACAAGTTAATAATTCAGTGAGATCAAGTGAGCTGAATGCCTGGCTAGAGGCCGCTTCAGTTCAAGTGGAATTAATGATACTAATCCACAGTTTACTCTTGACTGAACCCGTAGGGTCACACAAATAGTACGTAAACGGATCAAGTATTTAATGGCATTAAATACTCCATCTATGGATATTCGGAATCGACGGATCTTGGTTTCAGTGGGAGCTGAGATCGTCAAAGGCAAGCAAATGAATACTCCGGAAACGATGATATTGCCGGAAACAATATCATCGTTTCCGGAGTATTCATTTCTTGCCTGTGACGATCTCAGCTCCCACTGAAACCAAGATCCGTCGATTCCGAATATCCATAGATGGAGTATTTAATGCCATTAAATACTTGATCCGTTTACGTACTATTTGTGTGACCCTACAGGTTCAGTCAAGAGTAAGCTGTGGATTAATATCATTAATTCCACTTGAACTGAAGCGGCCTCTAGCTAGGCATTCAGCTCACTTGATCTCACTGAATTATTAACTTGTTAATTAATACTGAACCGCATTTATTAGACTTAACATAGAATGCATACTTGGACCAAGGGCATTATTTCCTTCAATATAAATATTATCCAAGTCGTAGATGTTGCCGGAAACGGAAACATGGTACGTATCGGAAATATTATCGGAAATAGAAATATTGCCGGAATCGGAAATATTGCCGGAAACGGAAATATTGTCTGAATCGGAAATATTATCGGAATCGGAAAATAATTCCGGAAACGGAAATATTAAATATTTGTTCGAAACGGAAATTAATTCCGGAATCGGAAATATTAAATATTGTTCGTATCGGAAATGAATTCCGGAATCGAGAATTTAATCGGAAGCGCATCGTACCAATTAGCATCGGACGAGGCCTGCCAGACGAAGGCCCAGCACAAAGCCGGGGCCATCGCCCACCAAGCCAAGCGCAACAACCACACGCCAAGCATGCGACCAGGCCCAGCGCAAAAGCCAGGCCCAGCCGAAGCTTGGGCGCGCGCGCGGGGCTGCGACGAGTGGGCTGGCGCTGTGCGTGGGCCGCAAGGCCTGCGTGCGGTGCTAGCGTATTACTCGAAGTGTGTTACTCGAATCCTAAAGCGTATAGAATTCGTTTAATGATTAAATTCCTAATCCTAAAAGATAAATTAATTAAATAAGAGTTCCACTAGGATTCTAATTTAATTAATTCGTATCCTAGTAGGATTCCGATTCTCTTTCCATACCCCTATAAATATGTGGCCTGGGTTCACAATTTATAACGAGTTTTCAAGTATTCAAAGTGAGTTTTTGAGAGAAAAATTCAGTCACACATTTGCCTAAAAGTGCCGAAAATAATAGTACCTTAAGGGCGATTCTAGTTGGTCAATCTTAAGGCGGATCCGGACGTGCTGTGGACTATCTACGGAGGGACGACACTTGGAGTCCTAAAGACTTGTTCTTGTTCGGTGCGGGCGCAGCTAGGGAAGGCACGCAACGAAGAGTATGCATCTAAACTATGCTAAATGATTATGTGTAAATAATATGTATTCCTGGCTTAATGGTTGTTTCCGCATGATTTATGAATTTTCATATGTATCATAACCTAACAGTATCATGTTGCCGGAGATCGAAGCTTGCTTGCATAGTGGCCGTTTTGTTGGTAATAGGGGTGAACAACAAAGCATTAGGCAAACTCAACCGTGTAGCGGGATTAGGGAGAAGTGAATAAGGGACCTTGCATGCGGCCTCCGTTGCTGCTTTAATATACCACATATATGTGCTAGTTCCAAATGCCGATAACCAGTCGAATTTTTCCAACCTTTGATGAGTAAGGGAAGCCATGTTTTTCAACGGTGAAAAAGAAGACAAGGGGACTCCGACATGTTCGGCTTAGAGAGTGAAAAAACTCCCTATAGTGATGTTTTCCTTCTTCTTTTGGAGCTCTTGAATGAACGCATCAATGAGGAACTTCCCAAAGTCAAGTTGACCCATTTTCTCCTTGTCACCATGCACAAACCACCATAGCATCTGGAAATCTTTAGTTGTGAGATTACCCAGATCTTTCCTTGCATAAAGCACCTGTGTGATGATCCGATGCCAAAGACGAATAGACGAATTCACAAAGGAGAAGGCCTTTGAGATACCAACTCTCCAATCATCCCGACCCGTCACCTCCTTCTAAAAGGCCTTGGAAAAGAATTGATGACCATTCTTGTCTCCGTCGAAGGACTCAAACTCCGTAGGACCGATGGTCCCATCACATGGCCATCCAAAAATCTCATTGACCTCCGTCGAAGTCATAGTCCTTTCCACCCCATCAAGGTAAAAAAATATGTCACCTGTCTCTGAAACAACCTCAATAGAAGCAAGAAATTCAATCACCAATTCCGGATAAGCCTCGACTTTCAAATTGATAACCTTGGACCATCCATATTTGCTTGTAAGACCTTGCAAGCAATCATCTATCCCTATGGCTTTAGCATGTTCGGCCGAATAACGAAGAGTGGGCATGATACTCCGACCTTGTAAGGCTAAGCAAGTCTCTTGTTGAGTTTCACTCAACCATGGATATTTGGGACACGTAGCAGGCGATGGTGGGATGGGGGGTTGTTTGTGTGAAGTGGATGGAGTGGCTTTAGAAGATGCTTTGGTGGATTTCTTTGGTGGTGGCTTGGCTCTTGCTTTGCGGGTAGGATTACGCTTCTTTGCAATGGAATTTTTAGGAGCAAGTGGAGATGCGGTGGATTTTGGGTGAGAGCTAGTTGGTTTAGTTGTTCTGATGATGCAACAACCACAATTCAAAGTACTCCAAGTCTCCAATCAACCAAATCGACGCACAATTCAATATTCAACGATCAATCCCAACAAATAATTCAAGCAATGATCAATATTCCTCCAAAGCCAATAATTCAAACATCGGCAACCAATAAGCTATAACCAATCTCAACTAACAATTCAGATAATATTCACCAACAACGACAACCATTAGATTCAACAACCAATATTGATAAAAATTCCAATTTCCCTTTCAAAAAATGATTCAAGTGAAAAACTTTAGAAAAATAGAAATTTTAATACCTTTGTGCACCACCAAGACCAGAATTTGGGTGCAATAACGAGCCCAATACTACACAAATTGCCAATGCCTAAAAAGAATAAAAAACCCCCAAATTTATTTAAGAAGTTAGGGTTTTAATTCATGAACCAAATAATGATGAAGGAGGGAGATTTGAGAGGTGAAGAAGGGGGTGGGAAGGTGTCGGATGGTGGCTGGTGTGAGGCGATGCGCCGACCACCGTGGTTCCGGCGGGGTGGTGGTTGGTTTGGGCGAGGGAGAACAAGCAGGTGCGGGTGGTGGTGTTTCGTGCGTGGGAGAGGGTGTTGCTGGCTGGGCGACGGTGGTTGGTTGGGCCATGGTGGTTGGGCCAAGACGGGCGGAGAGGAGGCGTGTGGGGTTTCTACTGTGGCGCGGTGGTTGCTGGGGTGAACAAAAGGGGGTGATGCCGTGGGTGAGGGAAACTGGAGTGGGGTGGCGCGCCGACCGCCGGTGTGGCACGTGGGCGGCGCCGGTGGTGATGTTGGTGTTCGAGGGTGATGATGGGGTGGAGGGAGATGGCTGAACTGGTGTGCGCGGAGGGGTGGTGCTGTGGTTTAATTTTTTTAAAAAAAATTTATTTGAATTGGGATAGGCGGTAAAACCAGTGAGGCCGCTGGATGGCCAGCGATCAAGGCAGAAGGTGTGAAATTGGATGCTCACAGGCCAGCGGGCCCACTGCCTAGGCGCTGGGAAACGCGCACACGAGCAGCGACTGAGCCAACGAGGGGGCTGGTTAGTGCGTGTGTTGGGGCGAGTTGCTTAGGCTTGTCGATGCATCAAAATTTTTGGAATTAACTTGATTGTGCACCTAAACATCCCAAAAAAAATCAAGCACCACTAAACTCAAAAAAAAATCGTTAGTAAAAATTTAACACACAAAAATAAATAAATAAATACGATTAAAGAAAAACTAATCTAAAAATGAAAT
Source organism: Spinacia oleracea (assembly GCF_020520425.1). Taxonomy (NCBI): domain Eukaryota; kingdom Viridiplantae; phylum Streptophyta; class Magnoliopsida; order Caryophyllales; family Amaranthaceae; genus Spinacia; species Spinacia oleracea. Next base: position 45,783,750 of record NC_079487.1, on the reverse strand, counting down.
ACAAATATGAATTCAAGCGAACTCAAAGGAAGTTAGTAAAATTAAACGCAAAATAAATAAATAAATAAATACGATTAACGAAAACTAATCTAAAAATAAAACAAAATTATGAATTCAAGTGAACTCAAAGGAAAATAGTTTTGTGCTTTTGTTGTTTCTAGTTTCTTCAATAAATTAAGCAAATGAAAAATAATAAATTGAAATAGAAAATAAATAAATTGAAATAGAAATAAATGAAAAAAATGAAATGAGGAAGAGTTAGAAATTGGGTTGCCTCCCGATAAGCGCTCGTTTTAAGTCATTAGATTGACTCCAAACCTCAAAAATCAAGCGTCGATGGGTGGATCGGAGAGATAGATCGTCTCCAATTTTCCGATAAACGCTCCTTCAGTGTATAGCTTCAAACGTTGACCGTTCACTTTGAAATTGGTGCCATCGAGTACCGAACCTTTTGCTCCAACTGTTGGACTAGCACCAACTGCATCACCAGGATCATCATCACCTGCAAACTCTTTAAAGCCAAGTTCATTATTTGAAGAATTTCGAGAATACGAATGAGGCAACTTAGCATTTGAGGCAATCAAAGAACAAGACACTTCTTGCATTGGACTTTTCATCTCATGAGACAAGTTAAAGGTCACCTTGTCATCCCCTACAATCAATGTTAGCTTCCCTTTCTTAACATCAATGGTTGCCCCCGCAGTATGAAGGAATGGCCTTCCTAAGATTATTGGAATCTGGTTGTCCTCTGCTATATCAAGCACAACAAAGTCTACAGGAATATAGAATTTACCTACTCTCACGGGGACGTCTTCTAAAACACCTAAGGGGTATTTAATAGAATGTTCGGCCATTTGAAGAGTAATGGTGGTACATTTTAATTCTCCCATGTTGAACTTTTTGTAAATAGAGAGGGGAATGACGGACACACTGGCACCTAAATCACATAGAGCCTTATCAATGAATAAAGCACCTATATGACAAGGGATGGAGAAACGACCGGGGTCCTTTAGTTTAGGAGGAGACTTGTTTTGTAACATAGCACTACACTCCTCAGTTAGAGACACTCTCTCTACACCACCAAGATCCCTTTTCTTAGTGACTAATTCCTTTAAATATTTTGCATACATAGGAATGTGAGATATTAAATCAGTGAAAGAAATCGTTACCTCAAGATTCTTGACCATAGCCAAGAACTTACCGAACTGTTGATTAACCTTTGTTTTTTGCATTCGGTGAGGAAATGGTAGTGTAGGTGCAAAAGGGGGAGAATCAGTAACCTTCTCCTTGCGTTTTCCTTCTTCTCTATTTCATTCTCAATACCCGGGTTTTCAACCTTACATCCATAATGTTCCTTTCAACATGTGCCTCTTCACCAAGCTGATGATCACCCTTTGACTTATGTTGTCAATGAGGAAATGGCAATCGAGGAATAAAAGGGGGAGAATCATCAATAACCTTCTCCTTGACTCTTTCCTTAGTCCTTCTAGCCTCCTCTCTCCCATTTTCAATATGCATAAAATCAGTAGGTACCGAGGGGGCATCATAAACAATGGCACAAGCACTCTCTCTAGTAAAATTTGCCTCAATTTGAACTAAAAGTTCCAATGAGACAATGGAAACAGTTCAAATAATCAAACTAAAACTAATAGAATCTAGCCGTCTCCCCGGCAACGGCGCAAAAAACTTGATGAATTAAAAAGTGATACCGCAAGTGCACGGTGTCTGTTGTTAGCAGATACTTAGCAAATACGGGTCGATCCCATAGGGAGACAAGTTCTATTAGTTTTTGCCCAATTAAATAAACTGTTTCAGTAAAAGAAAGTTGATTTTGAATATTATTAACTAATAAAGCTAAAACAATAACGTAAATGAGAATTTATCTATGAATTAAAGGTCTAGGGCGTCTGTTCGGTTCACCATGCTTATACCAATCCAAGAACACAAATCAATCCAGAAATGAATAAACTAAGCCGAGTAATTAAAGTACATGTTAATCCTACGATCGGGTCTTAACACTTTCAATCCAACATATGCAGTACGGTCGCTAGCATAATCATAATTGCCAATTGCACCAAGCCTCTAAGAATATGATCTTTCAATTCTAATTCCTATTAGCTAAATAATCAATCCATGAAATTGGCCAATTACACGAATCAACAATTAAAACAAATCAATTGGAATACTCAAGGAATAATTTATAAATTAACAAACTTTAATGCATAACAATTATGGTATAAACATGGCTTCCCTTACTTAGCCCTAGAATACGACTACTCGCTCATAATTGAATTAACAAGAATGAAATAAATAGTAAAAACGAGAATCATAATCAAAGGACGAATTAATCTAAGAAACGAAAATAATAAGAAATAATTAAAGCAAAATAAATTATGAAAAATACCTTAGGTTGACGAATTGAATTGTTGAAAAGCTAGGGTTTAACAATGGAAAAGGGAAGAATAGAAACTAACGTGAAAAAGGAGTTCTAGGAATTCTGAGGGAATTAAAACATTAGGAAAATAAAAGCATTCCTTTGAAGTATTTATATGCTTCATAAGTTCTAAACAAAATAGGAAATAATAATAATTACATAAGTTAGATTTAACTGAACGATTACGAAACGAACGCACACGATTTCGTGCAGAAGTCAGTTGGGCGCAGAAATCAGCGAGCCCGCTGGTCCGTCGCTGGTTTTCGCGCCCAAGGAGAGGAATCGGGCCATCGTTTTGGGCTGTGGCCGAATCGGATAGTCGAGTCACCATGTTTATGTCATAACTCTTGTTCTACAATGCCTATAGGGACGTGTGACCTATCGTTGGAAAGCTCTTGAAACCTACTTTCTAGCCCAATCAAAATCGTCCCATTCCAACATGTAGAACTTGAGATATCATCAAAAGAGTGAACGCTTGTCGGTTTTGATGCTTAGAAAAATAGCGTTTACCTTCGTTGTTGACTCAAAATTATCCCTAGAGACATGTAATGATCCTCAAGTCAACATCCCATCCGTTCATCATCCAAATCAACTCATTACACTCCGAAAGAATCCAAATAACTGTTAAAGCACCTGAAATATCAAAGAAAACACAAACGGGGCGTTATAGAGTACGACAACGATAACTTATGCTAATGTGACCCTAAATGCAACTAAAATGATATAAATGCCTAATAATGCAACCTAAATGTGCCTAAAATACCCTATACAAATATGACTCATCAGCTGCACATAAGGAAAGTGTTGTTGTTGCATCTGGTATAGACTGTTGTTGTTTGCTTATTCGTTATTTTGTTAATTCTGCCTGCCTATTCCGATCTGTAGATTTTGTCATGCTTCTGTTCTTCCCTTGATTAGCTGATGTTGTTGTTCTTCTCTTCTTCTGGTTCTGCTTTGCTGCTTCTTGTATGCTTAGTGTTTCTGCTTCTGATATTCTTCTAGTATGCTAAGTGTTTCTGATATGTTCTACTCTTTTGTTTTTGGGTAGTTGCTGATTTTTGTTACCCATAAAACAAAGTGTTTGTTTTTCTGGGGGTTTTTCTCAATTTTGTCCTTTTTTTCATGAGTATAATTTGAATAGTAATTCAGTTTGCAGGCAACTGATTATTGGAGTTCTTAGAAATGTTAGTGAATCGGTGTGATTTCCTATATTAGGTGCAGTCAATGCAGTTGTCAGAAATCACATTGAGTTCTTGTGTAACCGTTATTAACAATCTTTAACTCCCATTTAACGAAGATCATCAGTTTGGGCATTGCATGGATGATAATTTTTACGAGATTAGCCTTTTACTATTTTAGTGTTAGGGTTGAGGTTTATTACAGACTTACAGAAAACAGGCGAATTGTGTCTTCTTCTTGTATATAATTTCAAATGAATCGTACCCCTTTTATTGAAATTGTTAGGAATAGTACGAGATAACAATCTAGACAAAGCACACACAATATAAATAACGTGGTATACCCACGTCCCAACTTGTATTATTAATCAAAACCGTTATTAACAATACAATCAATCAACCTCACAGGTGTTTCTCTCAAACTATGCTCAAGCTCAGGATCTAAAGCATATAAATCATAATGGTATATAAATCTCTATTTATATACCCCAACTTCCTAACCCTAGTCCTAGTATTATGAAACACAATATTAACAAAGATAACAATAAAATAACTTCATAATTAATATCTAAGTAGATTAGGAATGATTTTCTTAGAATCCTTGTTGCCCACTAAATTTGATCTCGTGAGATCTCCTTGCTGCCCAAGTAAATTGTTTCCCAATTACATTATCTTTCCTTGTAGTCATACGTCGTATATTAGGCAACAAAAAAACTCACCAACAATTTTTATCTCACGACTAATGATCCACTTTGACTCATTCGGGTCCATACGTACCATACCTAACACTTATAAAAGCAAGGAGTTGGAGTTACTATTCATGTAATAAATTACCGTAATACCCTCGATTTCATGCACACATGTATTTTGGCGTTTTTCTTACAGACAGTGTTTTTATAGTTTTTCCCTTCTACGTCCTTTCCCTTCCCTTCTCATTGGCACAATTGATTTATCACCTCTTCCATTCCATCTTCAAGCCAGCCCTAGGTCTCGTCACAAACTCTTTCATGCCAGGGTCAGTCTTCTTCCTAAATCAACTCTTGCGATTTAACTACTTATGTGATTTATTCTAATCTATTCATTCTGATTTTCTCATAGCCTAAGCACGCCGGCAATGATTTGTGGGATGTCGCCATGGAGAGGAGGGGCAAGAAGATAATGGAGATTTGCTTCAATATTCGTCAAAATCAGCAATCTGTAAGTTTTACCCTTTTCTGTAAATAAATAATCATCAGTTAGGGTTTTTATTTGTATCAACTCATTTTAGTTCCTTTATCCAAGTTAAAGGAATTTCAGGTATTTCGTACCTGGTTCTTTAAATTTGAAGTGTAGAAAATCAAGAACAAGCCAATGTAACAATGAAGAATTGAAATTTGAAATTGGCCCAAATTGAGATTTCAAAGGAATTTCAGGTACTTTCTTCTTATCTTCTCTCAATTTATGATTTTTTAGAATTTTCTATGTATTTAAATTTCGATCTTTTGGGGGTTTTGTTATTTTAGATTAGGGTTTAAAATTCGATCATCTATCCTATCCAAGTTATCTCATCGTTCGACTTCAAAGATGTTTTAGGTATTTTTCTTCTTATCTTTCCTCAATTCCTGAACTTTTTCAAAAATTTTAGATTTGTGTATTTAAATTTCCATTTTTTTGGGTTTCAGTGCTTCATATGAGGTTTATATTTTCGATCTCGTAAATATGTCGATCTTTCATTTGCGGGTGGGTGGATGGGGGGGGGGGGTTGGTGTTTCCGTTGATGTGATTTTTTTGAATTCTTTTGTATTGTTAGTTGTGGTGGTAGGATTATCCATTTTGAGGTTCATGAATTGTTGTTGGAGCTAAATTTCATGTCTAAATATGAGTTACTAAAGAAAGTAATCCGGCATTCTCATTCTCTCTGGTCTTTAACTGTCAGTTGTTTGAAACTAGACCAGAATGATGAGGACGACAATCCATTTGGAAGTAGTCCTAACCTGCAATTTGAGATTATTGATGCACACTCTCTTGAGTCTTTTCACTTCATTGGTCTTGATCCTGATGTTTATGAATTATGAGCACTTGACTAGGAAGGTTCATAAAGAGATTAATGGTGCTTCCTGTTAGGTTATGATACATATGAAAAACATAAATTATGCGGAAAAACCTTAATGCCAGGAATCATATTAATTGCACATAATCAGTTAGCATAATTTAGATGCATACACTTTGTAGCGTGCCCTCCCTAGCTGCGCCCGAACCGAACAAGAATAAGTCTTTAGGACTCCAAGTGTCCTCCCTCCGTAGATAGTCCACAGCACGTCCGGATCCGCCTTAAGCTTGACCAACTAGAATCACCCTTAAGGTTCCTAGGATTTTCGGCTAAAAAGGTTGCAAGTGTTTGGCTGATTTTTGGTCCAAAATCTTACCTTTGAATACTTCAATTGTGTGTATAAATCTGTGACCCTAGGCACCTATTTATAGTGTTATGGAAAAGGAATTATAATCCTATTAGAATACAAATTTATTTAATTAGAATCCTGCTAGGACTCTATTTAAATAAACTTTATCTATTAGGATTAGATTTAATCATATGACGAATCCCGGTAGCTTTAGGATTCGAGTAACACACACACGAGTGGCGCACCCAAGCACCGCACGCCCGCACGCAGGCCTTTCGGCCCACGCCGAGCGCACATAGCAAGGCCCAACTCGTCGCAGCCCCTTTGCTCCGCATGCGCGCCCAAGCCTTGGCTGGGCCTTGGCTTCGCGCTGGGCCTGGTCGAGGCTTGACGTGTGTTTGTTGCGCTTTGGCTTGCTGGGCGATGGCCCGGCTTCGTGCTGGGCCTTCGTCATGCAGGCCTCGTCCGATGCTAATTCGTATGATACGCTTCCGATTAAATTCCCGATTCCGGAATTCATTTCCGATACGAACAATATTTAACATTTCCGATTCCGGAATAAATTTCCGTTTCGAACAAATATTTAATATTTCCGTTTCCGGAATTATTTTCCGATTTCGATAATATTTCCGATTTTGACAATATTTCCGTTTCCGGCAATATTTCAGATTCCGGCAATATTTCCATTTCCAATAATATTTTCCGATACGTACCATGTTTCCGTTTCCGGCAACATCTACGATTTGGATAATATTTATATTTTTCGATACGATCCATATTTCCGTTTCCGGCAATATCATCGTTTCCGGAGTATTCATTTGCTTGCCTTTGACGATCTCAGCTCCCACTGAAACCAAGATCCGTCGACTCCGAATATCCATAGATGGAGTATTTAATGCCATTAAATACTTGATCCGTTTACGTACTATTTGTGTGACCCTACGGGTTCAGTCAAGAGTAAACTGTGGATTAATATCATTAATTCCACTTGAACTGAAGCGACCTCTAGCTAGGCATTCAACTCACTTGATCTCACTGAATTATTAACTTGTTAATTAATACTGAACCGCATTTATTAGACTTAACATTAAATGTATACTTGGACCAAGGGAATTATTTCCTTCACTCTCCCACTTGTCCTTTGGGACAAGTGTGCATTTCCTAATTCCTTTGTCGCTCGATGCTTGCTCTTTGAACATAAGGTAAGAGTTGTCATCCTTATTACGTCCAGAGGTGTTTCTCGGTTTCAGAGTTCAACTGATCAAATAAACAGATAATCATAGCCTATGATTCATCTGAGCACGGCCATGCATTTTACAGTTTCTAGCTCTCCGAGCGGCCTTGTACAACTTTCAGCATCTCATCCCGATTTATGGGAGGACAATCCCAATCTTGCGATCTTGAGATTAGACTTCGTTTGATAGGTGATTACCTGAGCGTTGCCTTTATAGCCTCCTTTTACGGTGCGACGGTTGGTCAACGTCAAAGTAAGCAGTTCTCTAACAAGTAATCTCAAATCACTCAGGTATTGAGGATTTAGTGTCTAATAATTTTAATGAAATTTACTTATGACAGATTTTCATCTCTTACACTAAAGTTTAATAGGTCTGTCCGATACTAGTCTTCCCAAAGTAAGTATCTATGCAAATGATTACGACATTGCCATGTCCACATAGTTCAAGAAACATAACTACTAGTCATCTTGCATTCTAGTCGTCTAACGTTTTCTATGCGTCCATCTTTATAGAAAACTCCGACCAGGGACCATTTTCAAATTTTGACATACAAGTTCACTTGATAGACATTTCTTAGTCACAGGACTGGTCCTGACAGTCTATCTTGAATATATCGTCAAATTGAAGGGACTCATCATTTAATACTAAACCAAGATTAAATGGAATTTGAAAATATATTTCATATATGATAAATGTTCAACCCCAATGTTTTACAACCATGGGCCTCAAACCCATCTTTAAAACAGTTTATGGAATTCAAAGCTATGCTTGATTTCCAGTGCTACAATGTGAGTGTTGCTTCTCACTTGTTGCATAGGTTTGGTTATCATGCTTTGCCAATCTTAATATCCTTTTCATCGAATGTTCTTCGAGATAAGATGATGAGATCTTTTGAGTTTGTTTATTATGTGATCTAGTCTTTCTTACTTCGATAGTGGTTCTACGCATTTTGCGGTGAAGAACCATGAAGCCAGCAGACATGTGATCCACCCAAGTTCAGTGAAGAACTCTTTAATGTAAACAACCCTGTTTTATTGCTTCTTAGGCAATAAGTACTGTTACTTCAACTGTATAGGTTGCTAGTGATGCTTTGGTTGGATTTTACTTATCCGGGCAGTTACAGATATGCGGAAGACTTTACAACTATATCTTAGAACATAGAAATTAATATTTAATTTCTCATGCAACAACTAATGGTCTCCAATCCATGTTGCCATTTCAAAACACGATGCTCTATAGCTCGTCCTTGCCAATGGTTAACTCCAAAGGGTCTTGCTTGATCCTTTGCCAGTGTTTATGCGTGTAGCATCAATATTTAGCATATCTTTATTTCCTTGAATCAAGAACTATTCTTATGTACTTTTTCAAGTACCATAAGTTTTTCTTGATCCTCATATTATATCATACATGATAAATTCTTTTGCAGAATAATTCCCAATTGAATTCTATTCATGTAACTTTAGCTCATTCAATTTCAGCAGATACTGAATCCAGCTAAATTCTTTGACATATAATATAGGTTTAAGAATCTCACTTGGATCCTTTGATGTTTAACTTAGTAAATTCTTATACATAGTTCAAACATTATTTACTTAGATTTATTCACATGGGTCGAATATCTCCAATGGAGTCTTTCGTGTTCGATTTAGTAAATGCCATTATTTAATCTAAAACAATATTATAAGATCTTAAATAGATCTTAATACCCAGTATGTACTAAGTTTCGCCATGGTCCATCATTGATGAATAATTTCAAATCTAAGTCATTAGCATTTGAATGTTATTTCACAAAAGAGAGATATGTGTATGATACACATAGGACCAATTAAGTTTTATGTACTCCCACTAAACTTCTTATATATCTATAAGAATTATATACATTTTATGAAACTAAAATATTTATTAGCTTCACTAAAATACAATTCTAATTGCCAATTGCTTGCTTAAATCTGTACTTAGATTTCATAAGCTAGCTTTCCTTTTCAAGCATTTATTTGGATCCACAAATCCTATGACATGCCATGTACATAGTTTCTTCCAACATTTGACTGAGGAAGATGTTTTGTCATCCAATTGCCATATGTACCAATATGCAATCATTGCTTGAGTTATAGACTTTGAGCATTACGATTATGCATGAGGTTTCAACACAATCCACGCCGTGAATTTTCTTATAACCTTTAGGGACTAATCTAGCTTTATGTGTGAACACAATTCCATGTTTGATGGTTTTTATCCGTAAAACCAATTTGCAACCAATAGATGTAAATCATTCTTGCAAATCAACAAAATTTCAATTTTTTCATCAGAACATTGAGTATGTTTTTATGGCCTTTAACCAATTAAACATTAAGTCTATATATGGCCTCTAACCATTTTAGGGAATCTAGGTTTCGTCATAGCTTTCTTTCAAGTCACAAACTCATTAATCTACGTGATAATAGTTTGACTGCAAGTTGTAGGTTTCTTCACTATCTAATAGAAGAATCTCATAGTTTCATTGACCTGATCTCTATGTTTCTTCACTATCTAATAGAAGAATCTCATAGTTTCAGTGAATTGAACTCTATGCCTACTTGAGTATAGAACATCAAACAATAGAATATCAACAGACACTTGAAAGTTCTTTGAATATTCTGTTCTCCTTGAAGCACTTGTAAAGTCTTCTAAGAGATGTCTATTCTTAAAGCCACTTCTAAAGTCCTTAAAGAATACGTGTTCGGATTTTTTAAAGAACTTCGAAAAGCCTCCGGAATGTCCATTTATGTTTGTTGTTCGCCTCGAAGACTTTTGAGGTCTATTTTCTCCCACTTGTCATTTTGGAAACGAATCTCCAAAAGGACATTATTTCGAGCAAACAAACATTATGTTCTCAAAAATTCGTGGTAGAAACAATACCCTTGTGTCTCATTTGAATAAATCATAATGAAACATATATCTAGACATGGGCCTTAGTTTGTCGAATAACAAACACTAAGCTCCCACTGAGTTTAGAAACTCTTTAGATATATATTATTGAAAAGATATTCTAAAATTACTTTTCAATAGCTTTGACGAATTTGGTTTAGTTTGGTGGTAGTTGAGCATTTTGTTTTTAGAAATTATAGAAAAAGTCTTTATGATTCATCATTGATCGAATCAAATACTAATTGACTTAGATCATTCCAACTTAGATATACCATATCTTATGGAGCTAGATTGTGAATTTACTACACACAATCATTGATGATCATTCTTGACTTAAGTAATCATCAACATGATCTAACCTAGATCTTTATGATTTCTTGCCAAGTGAAATTTATACTTCTGAGTATTTGAACTAGCCAAACAGATTCAAACTTATATCACTTTGAGTAAATGAACCAATATTCACTCAAATTTAGGTGAAATAATGAAGTCATAAAATCTCTTTCTTTAGCTTTGAACTCTATTGTCTAGGCGTTCTAACAATAGTTCATATCTTTTGTTACTTTCAACAAGTAAGACTAGCTTGTCTTGAATTGATCTAGAAATCAATCAACTTTCAAAAGTCCATCAAAATAGAGCTTATGAATGTTAACTTGTTGATATGGTCTAAGCAACAATGCCAAAGATTAGTGGAACTCAAATCCAGGGGTTGATTTGAACCTAGTAAAGTTTTTATTGTTAAAGAGTTGTTTGTTTTAATCAAGCATATTGACTCAACCCGTAAATGACCATTTCAATCAAATAAACAAAAAAACATTGTTTTTATTCTTCTGAATGTGAGTCTTTCTGTGTCTGAAAACAGAAATTTAGGTATGCTGATTGTGGAACAAAATAGCCATTAAGTTCCAGCCTTTAAAAGGACTTAAAACAAACTAGATGACCCTACAACTAACGTAGCATTGCCATGCTTCATTTCCCACTTGTAGGCCATTAGTGTAGCCTAGTTTCCATTGTTTGAGTTATTACTGAAGTAAGAACCTCAAGCGGTATATGATACCAAGGAAGTTTGATTGCTAGGTCACTTCTCTTTAAACATAAATTTATAGGTAGAAACGGAATTGTAAGTTCCTTTCATTTGTTCCTTGTTTTCCTATTTCTTGTACCCTTTCTTATAGTCTTAAGAATTGACTTATGTAGTGTTGACTTTTATACTTTGTTAGACATGTCCAATGTCATTTTATCAAAGTTCTTACCATTTAATTTATGTTGAATATTCTGTTTCAACTAGATGATATTACCAGAAGCTTCTAAAGTTCTCTAAGCATCGATCTATTCGAATGTCTAGGGACTAGACTCATTCGAGAAGTAAATGGACAAAGATGTTAGGTTGTTAACCATTGGTTAAGCTGAGCGTTTAAACTCAATGCTTTATGATCTCAAAACTACATTGTATTTTCAATTCACAAGCACCAATCGGTTTGCCATTCGACTTTGATATTCGAAAACAACCATAAAAGTCGCTATAAGAAACGTACATTTTAAATTGCTCACTTTCTTTCATTTCCGTGAATCGTTCTTGGATTCACTACCAATCGAGGAAATTTACTGTTACCCTTCTAAAAGGATTTATTGCAGTAAAAGATATTTAATTATAAACAATAATTAAAACATACATTGAAGCATGCAAAGTCTAAAACATTTATCATGAGTAATAACTTGAAAATTAAAGCAATCATGCAATTTAAACAAGTTATTGGCATTTTATTCGAATTTATTGTTCCGGCAGGTGTGAATAAAAATGATTCCAAGACCCTAAAACCCATTGAAGAATTAAGCACATTATGTATTTAGACTCAATTCTAAAATCTTTTAGGTAAGCAAAAGCCTTTTGCTAATAGTCTAGAAACTACTCTTGGTTAATAGGTACGTCTAAGAGCTTATTAGGTAAACCTATCGATTTTGCCACGACATAAAAGGACTCCTTACTTATATCGTTGAGTTTCACCAAAAACTAACATGTACTCACAATTATTTGTGTACCTTACCCCTTTAGGATCAATAAGTAACACCTCGCTGAGCATAAAACTATTACTAGATTGATGTAAAGGTTATCCAAGTAAGTGTTATTTTGGCATGGCACCTTTTAACTCAATTTTTAAGTTTGGAACTTAAGGCTCTTACTATGTTGGTTAGATTTTAAGTGAACTAAAATCCTTAATCATGCAACATAATCAAGCCACAATCTCATGCATATTTAATACATATTTAAAAGCAATAAATAACTTAAAGCATGCATAAGATAAATGTAATCTAGTATGGCCCGACTTCATCTTGAAGCTTCAACTTCAAAGTCCGTCTTGAAAATGGATTGGAAACTCCGTCTTGAATTTCACCGTGGGAGGCGCCATTTTCTTCAAATAGAATCATCTATAATTAAACTAATTACAACTATTTGATGGTACGCAGACCATATTTGAATTGAAAAAACAAACTTTGGTGCATTAGACCAATTACATTCAAATTAATGGTACACAGACCATATTTTTCTATCCTATTTGGGCCATACTAGTCACTTCATAACCTGCAAAACAGTACATATACAATATATACCATTCATCCATTCATTATCATGAGTGGCCCACATAGCTGGTTAGTAAAACACATTGTTATGCATCACATAAATATTTACAGCAATTAATCAAGGGCACCAATAATCTACCAATTATTCAGTCCTTATTAATTCTAATCAAGTTGTTTAACCTTAAAGGATTTGAAGACCTAATCAAGAGTTTATGACTAAAGGCTCCCACTTAAACCAATAACTTTATATGCTTTACTAATTTTAAACATAAAAATGTATTTCTAGTCTAACCGGAAACATACAAGTTTAATTAAAATTTAAAGCTCATACAAAATTATAATCAAATCCAATTAATTTATTTTCAGTTGAATTAAAAGAATTTAAATTAATTCAAGGTTTATTTTTAGTAAAATAATTAGTATAAATAAAAAATTTATAATAATTATAATAATCAAAATTAAATTGCGAGAAAACAATTTAAATTATTAATTTTAAAGTTAATTAAAATTATTTCCAAACTGAAAATTCAAATTAAAACCAAAACGTGCCAATCGTCGCAAGACGAGGCACTTGGGCTTACGCCCAAGCCTCATCGAGCCTCGAGGCCGCATCGCCCCTCGACTGACCGTTGCACAAGGCACGAGTGGCAGCAGCCACGCGCAAACGCAGCAAACCAAGCCACGCTTGCGCGCAGCCTGCTCGTCGCATCGCATCGCAGCAGCTCTCCCTCGCGAGGCATCGCTCGCTGCACGCGAGCCATCGCTCGCTGCGCGAGGCAGTGCGCGCTGTGGCGCAGCTTGCTTGCTGCCCACACGCGACTGCTCGCAATGCCTTGTCCCTTGCCCATCGCTCATCGTATAGCACACACGGCCAGCACCTTCGCCTCGCGCGCGCGCCATGCTATGTTTCTCGCTGCATTCGTACCGCACGGGCGACGAGCTCCCTTGCTCGTCGTCGCGTGCCCGCACTATACAACACACCTTAAGGGTAACACGTATTCCATTGCTTTGTGCGTGCAACATTTATGAGCGTATTTTATAAAAATTTAAAATTTCATAATTTTAGGGCGAAAAATCGAAAATTTATTAATCAATTAATTTCCTATTAACATGGATACAAATCTAGGTCATAAAAATTTAAAATTTATCATAAATTAACAATTTTTGTGGTGGTTTTTAATCATGGATACCTAATTAAATTGTCAATTAATTATGAAAATCAAATCAAATTCTAAATTATTCGAATTTCAATAAATTAATTACAATTACAAATTAGGTTGTATAATTAACAAGCTTAGGCATTCAAAATTGTTAAACATATACAGTAGGTCAATCAAAACTTCAAGATTTATCAACAAGACTCGCAAATATTCAATTTAACATCTTAAATTTACAAACTTTTGCTTTCGAAAAACTAAAACCTCCGAAAAGTCATAGTTAGGCTTCGAATTTGGGAATTCTGTGTTCGGCCGAAAAAAAAAAATTTGTCAAAATTTTAGAATGCCTTTTACATGCGGAATTGGCACAAAAATCACTCGATTTGGATGAGTAACGAAGAAACTGCCGAAAAACTGCGTACATATAATTAAATAAACGCAATTTGCAATTAATTACGAAAATTAATCACCCCTTTAATTCTTTGCAAATTTGTAAAATTTAACCATGTTAAGCAATTTAGATTATGAAAATAATAAGAGGCTCGTGATACCACTGTTAGGTTATGATAAATATGAAAAACATAAATCATGCGGAAAAACCTTAATGCCAGGAATCATATTAATTGCACATAATCAGTTAGCATAATTTAGATGCATACACTTTGTAGCGTGCCCTCCCTAGCTGCGCCCGAACCGAACAAGAACAAGTCTTTAGGACTCCAAGTGTCGTCCCTCCGTAGATAGTCCACAGCACGTCCGGATCCGCCTTAAGCTTGACCAACTAGAATCGCCCTTAAGGTTCCTAGGATTTTCGGCTAAATAGGTTGCAAGTGTTTGACTAATTTTTGCTCCAAAATCTTACCTTTGAATACTTCAATTGTTTGTATGAATCTGTGACCCTAGGCACCTATTTATAGTGTTATGGAAAAGGAATTATAATCATATTAGAATACAAATCTATTTAAATAAACTTTATCTATTAGGATTAGATTTAATCATATGACGAATCCCGGTAGCTTTAGGATTCGAGTAACACACACACGAGTGGCGCACAAGCACCGCACGCCTGCACGCAGGCCTTACGGCCCACGCCGAGCGCACAAAACAAGGCCCAACTCGTCGCAGCCCCTTTGCTCCGCATGCGCGCCCAAGCCTTGGCTGGGCCTTGGCTTCGAGCTGGGCCTGGTCGAGGCTTGGCGTGTGTTTGTTGCGCTTTGGCCTGCTGGGCGATGGCCCGGCTTCGTGCTGGGCCTTCGTCTGGCAGGCCTCATACGATGCTAATTCGTACGATACGCTTCCGATTAAATTCCCGATTCCGGAATTCATTTCCGATATGAACAATATTTAATATTTCTGATTCCGGAATAAATTTCCGTTTCGAACAAATATTTAATATTTCCGTTTCCGGAATTATTTTCCGATTTCGATAATATTTCCGATGCTGACAATATTTCCGATTCCGGCAATATTTCCGATTCCAGCAATATTTCCATTTCCAATAATATTTTCCGATACGTACCATGTTTCCGTTTCCGGCAACATCTACGATTTGGATAATATTTATATTTCCGATACGATCCATATTTCCGTTTCCGGCAATATCATCGTTTCCGGAGTATTCATTTGCTTGCCTTTGACGATCTCAGCTCCCACTGAAACCAAGATCCGTCGATTCCGAATATCCATAGATGGAGTATTTAATGCCATTAAATACTTGATCCGTTTACGTACTATTTGTGTGACCCTACGGGTTCAGTCAAGAGTAAGCTGTGGATTAATATCATCAATTCCACTTGAACTGAAGCGGCCTCTAGCTAGGCATTCAGCTCACTTGATCTCACTGAATTATTCACTTGTTAATTAATACTGAACCGCATTTATTAGACTTAACATTAAATGCATACTTGGACCAAGGGCATTATTTCCTTCACTTTCTTATATAAACTCCAATATATACCTTTATCAGGACCTCTTTAGAGTTTAATCTTTTCTTATATAGAATTCCTTGAATATTTGTTACACTCAACTAAGAAATTTTGACGCCTAGGCCCTAAGCTTCTTGGAAGTTAGAACTACAGAACTGTTGCACGTTCTTATATCATAAAGTAGCATACAGGCAGGCAGTGGAGGCTCAAGGAGGAAAAGCCTAACTGTCAGTGTGATGCGTGCGATCTTAGTGAGAGAAAGAAATTATATACGCCCCTTTTGGAGCTTTAATTAGTATGGGGTTATTATTTTCTATGTATAATAGTAAATCTATTGGAAATTCGCTCTTTTTTATGTACGGGGAACTAATCACATGCAATATCCAATGTCCTAGCAATAGTTTCTACGGTTGATGTCTGCAGTTTAGAGTGGTTGTGTCGCACCTGAAGTCTCCATAGATCTTATATCCTAGAAGGAGATATAAAGAGCATTGGTGTTGTCACATATATATTATTATGTGGAAGCATACCTTTTTGGGCACTGGCAGAATCAAGGATTTTTCGTGCGGTGTTAAGAGCGGAGCTCAATTTTGATGATTTGCCTTGGCCTTTTGTGTCTCTTAATTCACTAAGCTTTGCACAGACATCTGGCCTTGTGCATTTGTGGTTGTCCATTTGATCTGGATATTCCAGGCTGTTGAGAGCCTTGTCATTAGAGGTTTAAGTTACAATTTTTTGTACTATTCATGAGTCTTCTCCTTTTGAACCGTAACTATGGCTAGAGAAAGAGCACACAATCATAAGAACTACTAAAATGTGCATTGAATTGTTTTCAGGTCATGTTAATTTATATTGCCTCCCTTGTATTTCTTTTTAAAGAATTAGTGAATATGAATTTGCTCCCTTAGTTCAGTGTGAAATCACTGAAATGTGTTTCCTAATCAGCTACACTGTTATCATACAAAATGCTTCAAATCATTGTGTATTGCAACTTATCTATATCCTTCTCTGTGATTTCAAGGTTGAGGTTTTAAACATGCTTTGTTGTCTTACTTTTCCATGTTTGTTTACAGGCTATGAATGATTCTTGGAGCAAACTATTTCTTAGTGCCTTATGTTGTGGGGTTTTTCCGGTAAGCTGATGACTTGGAGGTTTCCGGTAGCCTGCTATGCAATTCCTGCTCCGACCAGCAAAACAAGAATATTCCTCTCGGAATATTCCCTCCGATGCTTAAGTAAGAATGTGTTTTTAGAGAGAGAAAGTAGAGAGAAGGCAGAGCAATTAATATATCTGACTGTGTTGTGATTGTAACCCTTTTTTCTTGGGAAATGAGGCTTTATATAGTACTAGGTTATTGGGGGAATGACCTAACATTCCCTCATATGATTGGCTGAGGTAGGAGGAGAGGACAAGTGTCCTTTTCCTTTTGCAGTTTTCTGGCCTTTTAGGACATAAGTGGGCTTTTTGGGCTTTTGTGCCATCATAAGGTGTTTGTCAAGTATTCCACTTATGTATGGACGGGAATACATACATTTATCCGTATATGAATACAAGCACGTATACTTCGTAGATACTTAGAAGGCGTATGGTTTGCTTACGGGGCATAATACGTGCCAAGTGTCGTACCTTTATTGGTACACGTTGGCATGGTAATTTTGCCCACAACATTTGCCCCTTAAGAAGGGCAATTCTGGAAACAATCTCTCGGATATCGCTTCTGGATCTTTGATATTCAGATACATTTTTGGACAAGTGTTGAGATAGTGACAAGTGTCACTTTTTCTCTTTTTTACCCCTCTCTATATAAAGGGGGGGGGGGGGGGTAAATGTTCATTTTCTACGTTTCAATTTCACAAAGTTCAAGACAGGCGATTTCCGGCGTATTTCCACCACCAGTAGGTGATTTTCGGCCGTATTTCCACCAGCAGTAGGCGATTTCCTGCCGCCGTGAGACTCAACCTGTTCTTCATCAGATTCAACCTGTTCTTTATTAGACTCAATATGTTCTTCACCAATTTCTTCTCAGATCTTTCAAGGTTAGTTTTCACCTGTTTTACATGTTTTTTGTCAAACGGTCGTCATTTTTTATCTTCGTTGGTAGTCGGCACCTTAGTATTAGGTAAGGATTCATTGGGTTTAAATGAGGCATTTACGCCGCTCGTCCTTTGTCGGGGCGGACGCCCAGTCACGTCTTTTTCTTCATTGTTAGTCACCCCTAAGCGTGCCCTGTTCACTATGCAGAGAGCATGGCAAAAACTAAGCAGACAGCAGACCCTACTCGTCTGCGTTTACGAGAGGGGCCGGCTACGCCTCCTATGGAGAGGTATTCTTCCACTGACCCGGCAGTAGACTAGGAGACCTCTTTCAAGAGATCGATGAATATGCCGAGGCGGAGGGGGGCCAAACAGCAAGTTCGTCCGAGCATACAGCGAGCCGGGCAGTCGGGGAGTCGAGCGTAGCTTTACTGCCTTTGGTTGCCGAGGAGCAGGAGGCTGCTCAAACAATGGTTAGGCCGAGGGGCCGAGAAGAAGCTCAGCTTCTTCCTTCGGAGATTCATCCAGACGTCGACTGGATGAGATGGCTGGAGAAGAAAGGGGCTGAAATGAGAGACGACCTCTGCGTTGGTGAGGGGTATGAGATGCGGGTGCCGGCTGGCATGGACTCAACTGTCAGCCTGCTAGCCGAGGGAGAGTTTCCCGTTTATGCCTTCACCATTAAACTAGGCATGAGGTTCCCTCCACATCCATTTGTTATGGATGTGCTAGATGGGTTCAACATTGGGGTGGCTCAACTTACCCCAAATTCCTGGGCGGACATATTCGGCTACATTGCTAAATGCGCGCTGAACAATGTGCAACCGTCTTTCAATGCTTTCTTGCATTTGGTTTCTATCTCCCGTTCTCCCAAGGCCGCCGAGGGATGGTTGAACCTCAGCAGCCGAGGCACCTACCAAACTGTGGTGGGTAAGCTCAACAAGTGGCACAAGTGGAGGAAGAGATGGGTCGTGTTTCACACTGACAACGAGGAGATGTATAATAGAATGAGCCGCTGGAGTTGCACGGCCAACTACATGGAGCATGACGAGGCTCTCCCACCCCTCACCGCGGACGAGTGGGATCACATAATGGTGTTGTTTAAGGCCAACACCCACCATCTGACTGCTGATAAGACTTTTCATGTGCCGGCCGAGTGCTTGCCGCACATAAGCCAGTTGCGAGATGAAGCGGTTTTGGCTGCTGTGGGTTTAGGGTATTCTATGACCCAAGGTAGAATGTTAGGTTATATGCCGTCTGACTCTGTTCCATTCTTTCTCTAACTATTACTCCTTTTTGTGTGCAGAGGAAGGGATGAGTAAGCTGTCTGCAGCGGATAAAGGCAAAGGCGATATGACTGACTGGATGGCGGACATCTATGAGGCCAAGATGAAGAAGGCCAAGGCCGAGTTGGAGGAGAAGGTGAGTAACAATCCTTTTGATTTAGTTCCACTTTGTTCTTTTTCTGAGTAAAGTACTCGCGTCCTTTGGGTGGACGAGTCAGTATGATAAATGTTGGTTTGTGTTTGCTGAAGTACGCTTCGTCATACTCTAATGACGAGCGCTTCTTTTGGTGACGAGCCACTTCTTTGAGATTGGCTTGTGATCACAAAGATGCGCCTCGTCATTAATGTATGGGCGAGCGTCTCTTTTGGTGACGAGCCACCTCTTTGAGAGTGGCTTGTGATCACAAAGATGTGCCTCATCATTAATGTATGAGCGGGCGTCTCTTTTGGTGACGAGCCTCCTCTTGGAGAGTGCGTTGTGATCATAAAGGTGCGCCTCGTCATTAATGTAAGGACGGGCGTCTCTTTTGGTGACGAGCCACCTCTTTGAGAGTGGCTTGTGATCACAAAGATGCGCCTCGTCATTAATGTAAGGACGAGCGTCTCTTTTGGTGACGAGTCACCTCTTTGAAAGTGGCTTGTGATCACAAAGATGTGCCTCGTCATTAATGTATGGGCGGGCGTCTCTTTTGGTGACGAGCCACCTCTTTGAGAGTGGCTTGTGATCACAAAGATGTGCCTTGTCATTAATGTATGAGCGGGCGTCTCTTTTGGTGATGAGCCACCTTTTTGAGAGTGGCTTGTGATCACAAAGGTGCGCCTCATCATTAATGAAGGACGGGCGTCTCTTATGGTGACGAGCCACCTCTTTGAGAGTGGCTTGTGATTACAAAGATGCGCCTCGTCATTAATGTAAGGACGAGTGTCTCTTTTGGGGGCGAGCCACTTCTTTGAGAGTGGTTTGTGACCCATCAATTTTCTGACTTAGCCTTAATCAATTTTCTGACTTTGCCTCGTTTTTAGCAAGCGAAGGATGCGGCCAAGGCGGCGGCTAGAGCGAAAGGGACCACTCTTTCACAGCTGAAGAAGAGGCCGGTGCCTGCTGATTCGGAGACCCCGAGCAACTTTAAGAAGCCTCGGCCCAAACCCCATCGCCTAGCAAAGAAGGACGAGTCACAGGCTGCCGAGGGTGGTCACCCTGCTGACGACGAGCAAGCAGTGGATAAGCCCTCCTCGGTTGTGGACTTGGTGTCCAAATCGAAGTCGGGTGGGCACCAAGCTGAGTCGGGGGATCCTTTAGCTGGAATTCCGGCTAACGTCCGTTCTCAAATCCCTGTGGAGGTGGCCTGCCAAGCTAGGTCATCGGGTGTTAAGTTTTACTCGAACGTAGTACAGACGTATCGAGCCTCATCTGACAGTTCTTCTTACTCTCCTCGTCATCCTAAGACCATTGTTTTTCCTATAGCTAAAGAAGACAAAGGGAAGGAAGCAGCTTTGTAGAGGACGAGAATATCCCCTCTACTCCTCACTATTCGTCAAGGGATAGGGCGGCTATATGCCGTAAGGTTTTTAAGGCCGTCCCAAAAGAATATGTCGCTTCTCTTCCTGGTCGTCGGACAGACGCTCAATTTGGTTCCATCCAAGCCAACCTACTTGACGTGAGTTTTTCTCAATTGATTAATAAATTTACCTGTATGTAAATGTTTTTTGGACCGTTTACTAACATATAGATCTTTTTGTAGTTGTTCTGCCACATGGAGTTCTGCAAGAGTTGGAAGACCAACACGGTTGAGGAGCTCAAAGCTCAGGTGGCCGAGTCTGTTCATCATGGTGATTATGCTTTCAAGTCAATTGAGGAGGTCCGCTTGGAAATGCAGACGACCATAGATCTTCAGGCGAAGGAGGTGGCGTCATTAAGATCCGAAAAGGCCGAGCTGCTGAAAAAGATCTTGAAGCAGGACAGGGACATAATGGAGATGGTCGAGGAAGGAAAAAAGGCTGCGGTGGAAATACAGACGCTCCAAGACCAACTTCAAGAGTATCCTCAAGTCAAGGAAGCAGCCGGCCATGCTGAGCGACTTCAGGGGGACCTGGAAACTGCTAGGTCGCAGGTTCGCGCCTTGAGAGAGCGTCTCCACGAGTCCTACGACCAAGGGGAGCAGGCGGTGAAGGATGCCGTCAAGCATGACTGGGACAACCACATGGAGGAGTATGACCTCGCGTGGTTCCAGCGGCACTTAGAGCACAGTGCTGCTGTGTTGCCTGCTGAGCGTCTCGGGCAGCCGCCCCCGGAGTTTGTACCTTTCGATGATGAGGACGATGCTGCTGCCCCCTGATTTGCTGCCTCCTACTTTATAACAATTTCTATTTTAGTGTTCTTATCCCTAAGGGCAAAAACAATTTCTATCTTTTTTTGCGCCGTTGGCGTCTGTACTATTGTGCCTGCTAAGCAAACAAAAATTTCTTTTTCTTTTGCTACTTTTGCAAGCCTTGCTATGGGCGTTGTTTTATGAGTAGGGTCGTTCGTTGTTTCTTTATCGTGTTAATTTTTTTCGTACTTTGGTTTTTCTTATCAACGGTGCTTCCAATTAATAGGTATGGTCGTCACTTCATCTGACGATCATGTTTAAAGTGGAATTAATTGACACAAGTTAATCAACAGGTATAACCTGCTCGTCAGATGAAGTTGGCGACCAAGGAATGAATGGCATGAAATGCTGCCGCAAACAACCTTTGCTTCAAGGTTAAACTTGCCATAGACATTAAATTATGCCGCAGGGCAATGTTGTGGTCGTCCCTTTATTTGACGAGCGTGTTAATCCATAAGTATGATGGCCACTGGATAGTCTTGTCAAATGAAGTGGACGACCAAGGAATGGACATAAACAGCCTTTGTTCCAAGGACATTCTTCGCCGCGGGCAATTGAGTATGTGCTAGGCACTTATGTGGTCTTCACGTTCTTGGACGAGCGTGTCTACAATGATATTGATTGACGCAAGTCAATCAATAGGTATGATTGTCTCTAGACATGCTCGTCAAATGGAGTGGACGACCACGGAATTGCACAAACAACCTTTGTTCCAAGGATGTTCGTGCTGCCGGACTTTTGAGCAAACAACCTTTGCTCCAAGGTTATTCCTGCCTCGGGCAACTAGGTATGCGTTAGGCACTTATGTGGTCGTCACGTTCTTTGACGACTGTGTCTACAACGTTATTGATTGACGCAAGTTAATAAATAGGTATGATTGCCGCTAGACATGCTCGTCAAATGGAGTGGACGACCAAGGAATTGCACAAACAACCTTTGTTCCAAGGATGTTCGTGCCGCCGGACTTTTGAGCAAACAACCTTTGCTCCAAGGTTATTCCTGCCACTGGCAACTAGGTACGTGCTACGAACTTATGTGGTTGTCACGTTCTTGGACGAGCGTGTCTACAATGATATTGATTGACGCAAGTCAATCAATAGGTATGATTGCCTCTAGACATGCTCGTCAAATGGAGTGGACGACCAAGGAATTGCACAAACAACCTTTGTTCAAAGTATGTTCGTGCCACCGAACTTTTGAGCAAACAACCTTTGCTCCAAGGTTAATCCTGCCGCGGGCAACTAGGTATGCGCGAGGCACTTATGTGGTCGTCACGTTCTTTGACGAGCGTGTCTACAATGATATTGATTGAAGCAAGTCAATCAATAGGTATGATTGCCACTAGACATGCTCGTCAAATAGAGTGGACGACCAAAGAATTGCACAAACAACCTTGGTTCCAAGGATGTTCGTGCCGCTGAACTTTTGAGCAAACAACTTTTTCTCCAAGGTTATTCTGCCGCGGGCAACTAGGTATGCGCTAGGCACTTATGTGGTCGTCACGTTCTTTGACGAGCGTGTCTACAATAATATTGATTGACGCAAGTCAATCAATAGGTATGATTGCCGCTAGACATGCTCCTCAAGTGGAGTGGACGACCAAGGAATTGCACAAACAACCTTTGTTCCAAGGATGTTCGTGCCGCCGGACTTTTGAGCAAACAACCTTTGCTCCAAGGTTAATCCTGCCGCGGGCAACTAGGTATGCGCGAGGCACTTATGTGGTCGTCACGTTCTTTGACGAGCGTGTCTACAATGTTATTGATTGACGCAAGTCAATCAATAGGTACGATTGCCGCTAGACATGCTCGTCAAATGGAGTGGACGACCAAGGAATTTCACAAACAACCTTTGTTCCAAGGATGTTCGTGCCGCCGGACTTTTGAGCAAACAACTTTGCTTCAAGGTCGTTCTTGCCGCAGAGCTTTTGGGCAAACAACCTTTGTTCCAAGGTCGTACGCGCCGCTGAACTTTTGGGCAAACAACCTTTATTTCAAGGTCATTCTTCCTGCAGAGCTTTTGGGCAAACCACCTTTGTTCCAAGGTCGTACGTGCCGCTGAACTTTTGGGCAAACAACCTTTGTTTCAAGGTCGTACGTGCCGCTGAACTTTTGGGCAAACAACCTTTATTTCAAGGTCATTCTTGCCGCAGAGATTTTGGGCAAACCACCTTTGTTTCAAGGTCATTCTTGCCACAGAGCTTTTGGGCAAACCACCTTTGTTTCAAGGTCATTCTTGCCGCATAGCTTTTTGGTTGGCCAGCAGCATGTTGTGCCGCTGAGGTGAAAGTTGGATAGGTGATCAACCTACAACTTAGTGCTGATCTAGGCCACTTCTTAGGCTTCAAGCAATTAGGCTTGTTATGAATAGGTGCTAATCAGGGCCACTTCTCAGGTCGTCATTCAATTAGGCTTTGGTATGCATGTGGTGAATAATTTTGTATTCGATGTGCGAATAATAAATAATATGAAACAAGTAAAGTTGTATTATTTATAACTTTGCAAGGCAAATTTATCCGGTTATAAAAGTGATTACTACCCTATCAGGACCATTAGAGGTCGCCTCTTAAGCAACAGATCCTTCTATGTAAGACGAAGATAACACACATCTAGAAGAAATATTTCTTGAGGTTGTCAGCATTCCAAGTGCGCAGAATAGGTCGGCCTTGCATGTCTTGAATGCGGTAAGTTCCATCTCTGACTTCATCATAGATCTCATAAGGTCCTTCCCAGGTAGGCGTCAACTTACCCTATTCATTGGCTCGGCGAATGGGATTCCATTTTTCGGAGGACAAAATCTCCCACTTTGAGCACTCTGTTAGAGAATTTCTTGCTATATTCCCTCGCCATTCTTATCTTGTAAAACTGTTGTCTTAGGGCTGCATTCCCTCTAACCTCAGGCAAGAAATCCAAGGCTACTTTCATCATTTCCCAGTTAGCATTTTCATCGTATAGCATGACTCTCAAGGTTGGTTCACACATCTCTATGGATAAGACAGCATCGGCACCATAAGCTAGTAAGAAGGGGGTTTCGCCGGTGGAGTTCTTAGCCGTGGTGCGGATTGACCATAAGACGTTTGGCAACTCATCAGCCCACAGACCCTTGGCTTCGTCAAGCTTCTTTTTCATCCCTTCAGAGATTATTTTGTTGAACGCCTCAACCTGGCCATTGGCTTGGGGACGTCCGACAGAGGCAAAACAGCTGTGTATGCCATGGTCCGCTAACCATTCTTTCAGCTTAGGCATCTCAAACTGAGGCCCATTATCAAAGACGATAGCCTGTGGAATTTCGAAACGAGTCATGATATTTTTCCAAATGAATGCTCTTACATCACTAGGGAGTGCTTCTGCCTCCACCCACTTGGTGAAGTAATCGACAGCAACAATGACATAACACCTCCCTTTGGGAGCGGCAGTAAACGGGCCTAGGAGATCCATTCCCCACTTAGCAAAAGGAATTGGACTCGTGATGGGTGTCAGAACTCGAGCCGGCCAATGTATTAGGTGAGAAAAGCGTTGACATTTGTCACACTTCTTGACCAATGAGATTGCACCATCCTTAAGAGTCGGCCAGTAATAGCCGGTTCGAAGTGCCTTTTCTGCCAAAGCCCTTCCCCCAATATGTGAGCTACACAGTCCCTGGTGAAGGTGTAATACCCCGAATTTTTAAAACTCGATTAATTATGCTTAATTATTTTTATTTAGCTTAAAATCGATTAAAATCCTAAATTCGAACTTTATTTTTAATTAACGAAGTTTTATTTCGCTTGCATTTTTAAATTGCTACACGATTTATTTTTCAGTTTATAATTCAAATTCATATTTACGAGCTTAACGCCCTTTTTAAATTTTAATTATTTTCGGATTTCTAATAATTTCGAAACGTTTTTATTTTATTCAAAAATTAAATTTATTTTCGTTAACAATGTTTCTTATAAAGAATTATTTCAAAACTTGATTTTTAATTAAACATTTCTATTCCAATTAATTTTCTTAGGTAGCACCAATTTTCTGAATTTTTGCCTAAGTAAGTGAAATTAAGAAAATGCCCTTACAAAGCCAAAATTCCATTTTTGTTCTCCTCTTTACTCTCCACGTACACAGCAAAGAGGGAAACCATTTCTTCCTTCTTCTCTTCCCTCAATTCAGTCCACATTCAACGCTTAAGCCCCAAGTAATTTTCCTTCTCATACACTCTACTTGACTCTACAAATTAGCCACAACTTCAATTGAATTCCAACAAAAGACAAAAATAAAAACAAAAAAATTGAATTTCAACTCTCAACTTTCAATTCTCCTGTTTTGTCTGATTCGAACCACCAATAACCACCACCATTGCCGCCCCTTTCTCCCCTTCGCTGCGCCCCATTCCCAGCCACCCTCACCACCATCTCCGGCGCAACACCCGACCCGGCACCTCCTTATTTTTCTCCCCTCCTCGAAGTACCGCACTCCCCTGCTCCCTCGTCTCTCCCTCTGCCGCACCACCATCCCGCAACCACCACCGATTCCAGCCACCTCACCGTTCCCTAAATAACCCCCCTGCATCCACCCTCACCGCCTGAACGTCGTTGCACCTCCGCGAACCACCCAACTCACTAATCTGCCGCCTCTCCTCTCCCTTTCGCACGACCTTCCTCTCCTTCCTCGTGGCTCTGCCGCCGCGAAACCCCCCCCCCCCACTACCGTCGACCTAGCCGGAGAAATACAGCAGCTCCAGTCCACCCAGTCGCCGTCGTCCTTTCCTCCTCCCTCGTGCTCTGCTTTCCCCTGTTTCTTCGTGCTTCCCCTGTTTCTCACCCTTCTCTCTCTCTTTTGCTCGACATTCAAAAGTCAGAAAACCCAAATTCCTTACTTGAATCCTATTAAACCAAAAATAAAAGGGCTGGGCCCAATTCTAACCACTTGGGCATTGGGTGAGTTAAAGATGATTTATAATTTCAGATTTTAATTCATCAATACTTATGTTTTAATAATTTTTCATAATATATTTATTTACTAATAAATTGTTATTATTTTCAGGTTTAAGTATCAATTTTATGAAAATAAATGATTACCTAAGCATTGAAATTAAATAAAATGGACTTTTAAATGATGATTTTAAAAATATATTTTGACTGAAATTTTGATGTAAATAATATTTTCGTTAATTTATGAAATTTAAATAATGTAAATCGATTTATGAAATATATATATATTTTTGATTAAAATGTCGATTAATAATATTTTCATTAAAATATGAAATTATATTTTTATTAAAATACGTTATTTATAAATTCATTATTTATAAACTTAATATTTATAAGATATCGATTTTAGATTATTTGTCGATTTAAATACTAATTCAATAATTCAATATTTTGAAAGAAATTGGACTCGGGGCTCAGGGCTCAGGAATAACGAACCAACGAAAAGGCTTAGCAAATCGCGGAATTGAGGTAACGGTTATTTCTAGTACCCGCAATCCCTTCGAAATGTATTTATGAATGATGTTATGAATGATTGATGTTTTATAATGATGTTTTATGATTTGCGGGATTACAAGTATGATTTGATTGAATTGTTTTACGATAATGCAGCTTTATGCAAAGTATTGATTTAATGAATTATTATTCCTGAAAGAAATGATTTTATGAAATAACGAGATTTAATGATTTTGTTGAACTATCCTGAATGAATGAGATTTTCCTGATTAATGTCCCATTAAAAGAAATGTAAACATGATAAATGAAAGGGTAAGAACTGGTCAAGTTCCCCTGATATGGAGCCCAGGCTCCCCCTGATAAGAAGCACTGGTTTCCCCTGATATGGAACCAAGGTTCCCCCTGATAAGAAGCACTGGCTTCCCCTGATATGGAACCAAGGTTCCCCCTGATAAGAAGCATTGACTTCCCCTGTTATGGAGCACTGGCTCCCCCTGTTATGAAGCACTGGCTTCCCCTGTTCGTAGGAGACGTCCTACCATGTTTTCCTGTAAAATCCTGACGACCAGAATAATACTATTAAAAAGGAAAAAGGTTAAAGAATGATGTTCCTAAAATGATGTTCCTGAAATGATATTTCCGAAATGATGTTTTCGATATGATGCTTTTGAAATGATGATTTATTAAATGTTTTACTATATTTTATTCTCCCTGTTTATTAAATAAAATGAATTGAAATGATGTTACGATGCTAGGGTAACTCATTACTGAGTCTTCGGCTCACCGTTTTGTTTTCCATTTTAGGTACTGCTGGGGACCACGGAAACGAGTAGTGGAGAGGATTTCACCATTACCATGTTCACCTAAGTCAATGTTAAGTTGTAACAAGTTTAAGTAAAGATTCTGGATTAAAGTTACGTACTTTTATTAAGGAATTAAAAAGGATTATTATGTTAATCTTGGAGTTTAATAGCTTATGATTGATGGTTGCCTGGTAATTCCCAAGAGGGAGTTACGGCAGGTAATGTCCCGACCGAATTAGATTAATTCCGCTGCTAAGTATTCCTTAATAAGTGATTTAGAGGTCGGGGTGTTATAGTTTGGTATTCAGAGCCAAGGTTCTGGACCATAAGTGCTAAACCTTACGGGTTTTGCGCGTAGTAGAATTCAATAGGCTTTAAGCAAAGAATTTTTAAGGAATAAGTTAAAAAGAATATGTTAAAATCATGTTAAGTTAAAATGAAATGAGTGTGAGTGTAGGAACGAGCTAAAAAGGGATTATTTCCCTGTACGTTGTTTATGTTTCCTAATCGAGTATATTACGCAGAATGTCGACTATCGAGGCTGCTAACGATATTAACGATGGAGCCCACAACGAGCACAACGTCCATGTCAACGATGACACTATCTACGAGGATGTTGCCCACGATGATCCCTATGAAGATCAACCTATCGAAGATCACAAAGAAAGGATGGAACGATTAGAAACCGTTAGCACGATGTTAGCTGAATTAATCAAAGATTCTCAGAAAAAGAAATCGACGAATGCGAACGAAAATGCATCAATGTTTAAGAAGTTTTCATCCCTAAACCCCCCATGTTACGATGGCAAGCCCGACCCTGTAGAATTCGAGGATTGGATTAATCGCATAGATCAGTTGTTTGAAACCTTGCAATGTCCTAAGGAATGGAGAGTCGATTTCGCCGTGTTTTACTTAACGGGTCAAGCAAGTTTATGGCGGAAAGTTAATAAGGAAAGGAAGAATGAGCCTAGTTTTGGCTGGACCGAACTGCAAAAATTATTAAGTGACAAGTTTTATCCACCATCCCTGAGGAAACAAAAGGAAGACGAGTTTTTACACTTGCAACAAGGAACAATGAGTGTTATGGAATATGAAATCAAGTTCATGGAATTGTCAAGATTTGCACCGGAGCTGGTATCGACAGAACAATCTAGGATGAACCGTTTTTGAGCGAGGTATTCATTTGAAATACCAAGATAGGTTGGCAACTCAAAGGTTTACTTCCTATCAAGATATGGTTGATATTGCAGTTAATGTCGAACGAGTTGTATTACTACGAGAAGCACAAAATGTTGGTGATAAAAGGAAGAATGATAATCAAAACCATGGAGGGGCTAAAAGGCCAAACCAAGGAAACCATAATTATAGAAGATACCAAGGTCATAATGATAGAGTAGCTCGTAGTGTATGGTGTGCTAAGTGTGGAAAGAGAAACCATACTGAAAGTGAATGTCGTGCAGGAACGAAGACGTGTTATCGATGTGGAGGAAAAGATCATTTTGTCAGGGACTGCCCTAAACCACCTCCCACAGATACTGGAAGAGCAACCTCGACCAATCATGAACGAAACAACAACAATGCTAGGGTTAATCATGATCCACCACGACCACCAATATCTGGAAAAGCTTACATGATGAGAGCTGACAAGGAAGAAGAAGATGACGCCAACGCTGATACCATTTCAATTTAGTTCTTATGTACGTTTGAACCTAAGTTTCCTGTTTTAGATTTGCATCATGTCATAGATATTTTGTCAAGGACATGTTATGAAATGTTTAAGGATCATTAATGTCCTCAAAGAAGTTTATGAAAGAATTAATAAAAACATGATTTTGTGGATATGAATTGTTTTAAGGAACTTTTATGTTTATGAATTATTTAAGGTTGATTGTTAGAGTACCGAAAGAGCATGAGTTTGTATTTAAGGTTGAATGATAGAGTAAACAGGAGTATGAGTTTATATTTCATAAATGGAAAATCATCACTTAACTCAAGATTATTAAAGGTTCAAAACATTTAAGTTATGACTTATGGGTTATTTCCCCGCACTCTTCATAATGATTGTTTGTGGTTGTAAGTACCAAAGTGTATTTTCATATATGTTAAGGAAGCTAAGCTAGAATATTAAAAAGTTATGCAAAAATATTATGTGATCGAGACCAAACATGATTTATGGTGAAAATATGAAATTGAGGTTTACACATGGAGTTCTGAGGATTATACCAAAGGAAGTAATCAGGAATTAGTCAGTCAGTAAGGTTGATGGTGTTTTCAGTATACCTTTCCACATCATTTATAGGGATTGTTTTTGAAAGAATGCTTGATTATCTCCATAAAGAAAGCTAAGCGAGAGAATTAAGGTTTTGCAAAATGTTAGGTGGAAAACATGATTTATGGTGATCGAAAAGATGAAACTAAGTTTGCATAAAGTTTGGGGATCTTACCAATGTAAGTTATCGAGAATTAGTCTGTCTATGAGGTTGATGATATCAATGAATGTTATGAAGTTCGAAAAGAATTATGATTGAGGAATGCAATGGAGTAAAGAAAAGAAATCGACGAAATGACATCCAGGTAGTCTGAACTAAGTTTCTGGAACCTAGGTTGTTTCTGATAAAGGCACATGTGATGGCTTAGAATTATCCGCCAAAACCCAAGTGTTTGTCGACTTAAAATACTAAGGATAAGTAACGAAGTCGTACGTCTAATGATGTAGTTCCTGTCACGTGATTGGACTCAAACCCCCGCAACGAACGTAGTCAACGAAGTTATTTGACGCATAAGAAAAGACCGGAGATCGAAATCAAAACGAATCGAATAACGAAATTCAACGACAAGATTCCTGCGGCAAAGAAGCCCAATGGCAAATGAAAGTGAAATGTCTCTAATTGTTCGCCCATGAACGATATGATGTATGAATGACTATATTGTCTATGGATGATCATGATATGGTCAACTGCTCGTGTGTTAGATCAAATGATTATGAATGTTATGCTTATGTTGAATTTGAAATTTTCAGTTTATGAAATTATGTCCTTATGATATGGATTATGATGACATGACTGTACTGGTAATCTAACTGTTATACATGGAAGCCGCCTCCGATGGCAGTTCTCCTGAGCTCAGAGTCCGAGATTGTGATAATAAATAACTTTTTATTTGAGTATTGCAATTGGTAGACAAATATTTATTTTCATTACATATACATATATTTTCGGAATCATAATTTTGCATTAAAAGTTACTATTTTCGGTACAAAATATTTTCAAACAAGATATCACAAAGTAAAATGGGAGCCTAGTCTAAGCTAACAAATTGCCCCTTTTATGCTCTTTGATCCTCGATCCTATTTTATGAAGTAAAGTGATATGAAAGACGATGGCGGAATGTAATTAACCTTAATATATAATTTTGCCCCTTTTGTATTCCTTACTTTTCAATTCTAGGTCTCGAGTTGAAGCGGAGTCATCAAAGAAGATGGCGGAATGAAAACTAGACATTGTCGGAATTGGAATGAAATTGTGAGATCTTGGTTTTAAAATAAATATCATAATTTTAATCGAACGTTTTTGATTTTCAACAACCATTCTATACGTCTAATTTTCAAGTTTCGAGGACGAAACTTTTTCTAAGGGGGTAATAATGTAATACCCCGAATTTTTAAAAATCGATTATTATGCTTAATTATTTTTATTTAGCTTAAAATCGATTTAAATCCTAAATTCGAACTTTATTTTTAATTAACGAAGTTTTATTTCGCTTGAATTTTTAAATTGCTACACGATTTATTTTTCAGTTTATAATTCAAATTCATATTTACGAGCTTAACGCCCTTTTTAAATTTTAATTATTTTCGGATTTCTAATAATTTTGAAAAGTTTTTATTTTATTCAAAAATTAAATTTATTTTTCGTTAACAATGTTTCTTATAAAGAATTATTTCAAAACTTGATTTTTAATTAAACATTTCTATTCCAATTACTTTTCTTAGGTAGCACCAATTTTCTGAATTTTTGCCTAAGTAAGTGAAATTACAAAAATGCCCTTACAAAGGCAAAATTCCATTTTTGTTCTCCTCTTTACTCTCCACGTACACAGCAAAGAAGGAAACCATTTCTTCCTTCTTCTCTTCCCTCAATTCAGTCCACATTCAACCCTTAAGCCCCAAGTAATTTTCCTTCTCATACACTCTACTTGACTCTACAAATTAGCCACAACTTCAATTGAATTGCAACAAAAGACAAAAATAAAAACAAAAAAATCGAATTTCAACTCTCAACTTTCAATTCTCCTGTTTTGTCTGATTCGAACCACCAATAACCACCACCACTGCCGCCCCTTTCTCCCCTTCGCTGCGCCCCATTCCCAGCCACCCTCACCACCATCTCCGGCGCAACACCCGACCCGGCACCTCCTTATTTTTCTCCCCTCCTCGAAGTACCGCACTCCCCTGCTCCCTCGTCTCTCCCTCTGCCGCACCACCATCCCGCAACCACCACCGATTCTAGCCACCTCAACGTTCCCTAAATAACCCCCCTGCATCCACCCTCACCGCCTGAACGTCGTTGCACCTCCGCGAACCACCCAACTCACTAATCTGCCGCCTCTCCTCTCCCTTTCGCACGACCTCCCTCTCCTTCCTCGTGGCTCTGCCGCCGCGAAACCCCCCCCCCCCACTACCGTCGACCTAGCCGGAGAAATACAGCAGCTCCAGTCCACCCAGTCGCCGTCGTCCTTTCCTCCTCCCTCGTGCTCTGCTTTCCCCTGTTTCTTCGTGCTTCCCCTGTTTCTCACCCTTCTCTCTCTCTTTTGCTCGACATTCAAAAGTCAGAAAACCCAAATTCCTTACTTGAATCCTATTAAACCAAAAATAAAAGGGCTGGGCCCAATTCTAACCACTTGGGCATTGGGTGAGTTAAAGATGATTTATAATTTCAGATTTTAATTCATCAATACTTATGTTTTAATAATTTTTCATAATATATTTATTTACTAATAAATTGTTATTATTTTCAGGTTTAAGTATCAATTTTATGAAAATAAATTATTACTTAAGCATTGAAATTAAATAAAATGGACTTTTAAATGATGATTTTAAAAATATATTTTGACTGAAATTTTGATGTAAATAATATTTTCGTTAATTTATGAAATTTAAATAATGTAAATCGATTTATGAAATATATATATATTTTTGATTAAAATGTCGATTAATAATATTTTCATTAAAATATGAAATTATATTTTTATTAAAATACGTTATTTATAAATTCATTATTTATAAACTTAATATTTATAAGATATCGATTTTAGAGTATTTGTCGATTTAAATACTAATTCAATAATTCAATATTTTGAAAGAAATTGGACTCGGGGCTCAGGGCTCAGGAAGAACGAACCAACGAAAAGGCTTAGCAAATCGCGGAATTGAGGTAACGGTTATGGCTAGTACCCGCAATCCTTTCGAAATGTATTTATGAATGATGTTATGAATGATTGATGTTTTATAATGATGTTTTATGATTTGCAGGATTACAAGTATGATTTGATTGAATTGTTTTATGATAATGCAGCTTTATGCAAAGTATTGATTTAATGAATTATTATTCCTGAAAGAAATGATTTTATGAAATAACGAGATTTAATGATTTTGTTGAACTATCCTAAATGAATGAGATTTTCCTGATTAATGTCCCATTAAAAGAAATGTAAACATGATAAATGAAAGTGTAAGAAATGGTCAAGTTCCCCTGATATGGAGCCCAGGCTCCCCCTGATAAGAAGCACTGGTTTCCCCTGATATGGAACCAAGGTTCCCCCTGATAAGAAGTACTGGCTTCCCCTGATATGGAACCAAGGTTCTGAAGGAAATAATGCCCTTGGTCCAAGTATGCATTCTATGTTAAGTCTAATAAATGCGGTTCAGTATTAATTAACAAGTTAATAATTCAGTGAGATCAAGTGAGCTGAATGCCTAGCTAGAGGCCGCTTCAGTTCAAGTGGAATTAATGATATTAATCCACAGCTTACTCTTGACTGAACCCGTAGGGTCACACAAATAGTACGTAAACGGATCAAGTATTTAATGGCATTAAATACTCCATCTATGGGTATTCGGAATCGACGGATCTTGGTTTCAGTGGGAGCTGAGATCGTCACAGGCAAGAAATGAATACTCCAGAAACGATGATATTGCCGGAAACGGAAATATGGATCGTATCGGAAATATAAATATTATCCAAGTCGTAGATGTTGCCGGAAACGGAAACATGGTACGTATCGGAAAATATTATCGGAAATGGAAATATTGCCGGAATCGGAAATATTGCCGGAAACGGAAATATTGTCAGAAACGGAAATATTATCGGAATCGGAAAATAATTCCGGAAACGGAAATATTAAATATTTGTTCGAAACGGAAATTAATTCCGGAATCGGAAATATTAAATGTTGTTCGTATCGGAAATGAATTCCGGAATCGGGAATTTAATCGGAAGCGTATCGTACGAATTAGCATCGGACGAGGCCCGCTAGACGAAGGCCCAGCATGAGGCCAGGCCATCGCCCAGCGAGCCGCACGCAACGCACGCCTCGACCAGGCCCAGCGCAAGGCCAGGCCCAGCCAAGGGCGCGCGCGCGCACGCAGCACCGCACATGGGTTGTGCGCTTGTCGTGGGCCGCAAGGCCTGCGCGGGTGCACGGCTTGTGCGATGCGTATGCCGGAAATCCTAATTCTATTGGGATTCGTGCGAAGATTAAAATCCTAATCTTATTAGAATTGCTTTGTTATTTAGAGTCCTAATAAAGTTCTAACTAACAAATCCACATCCTAGTAGGATTACAATTCCTTTTCCATACCTCTATAAATAAAGGCCTAGGGGTCATTATTTATACATAAGTTTTCAAGTATTCAAAACTAGGATTTTTAAGCAGAAAAATCAGCCATAACTCTTGCCCATTTTAGCCGAAAATAATAGTACCTTAAGGGCGATTCTAGTTGGTCAATCTTAAGGCGGATCCGGACGTACTGTGGACTATCTACGGAGGGACGACACTTGGAGTCCTAAAGACTTGTTCTTGTTCGGTTCGGGCGCAGCTAGGGAAGGCACGCAACAAAGAGTATGCATCTAAATTATGCTATATGATTATGTGTAAATAATATGTATTCCTGGCTTAATGGTTTTTTCCGCATGATTTATGAATTGTCATATGTATCATAACCTAACAGGTTCCCCCTGATAAGAAGCATTGGCTTCCCCTGTTATGGAGCACTGGCTCCCCCTATTATGAAGCACTAGCTTCCCCTGTTCGTAGGAGACGTCCTACCATGTTTTCCTGTAAAGTCCTGACGACCAGAATAATACTATTAAAAAGGAAAAAGGTTAAAGAATGATGTTCTTGAAATGATGTTCCTGAAATGATATTTCCGAAATGATGTTTTCGATATGATGCTTTTGAAATGATGATTTATTAAATGTTTTACTATATTCTATTCTCCCTGTTTATTAAATAAAATGAATTGAAATGATGTTACGATGCTAGGGTAACTCGTTACTGAGTCTTCGGCTCACCGTTTTGTTTTCCGTTTTAGGTACTGTTGGGGACCACCGAAACGAGTAGTGGCGAGGATTTCACCATTACCATGTTCACCTAAGTCAATGTTAAGTTGTAACAAGTTTAAGTAAAGATTCTGGATTAAAGTTACGTACTTTTATTAAGGAATTAAAAAGGATTATTATGTTAATTTTGGAGTTTAATAGCTTATGATTGATGGTTGCCTTGTAATTCCCAAGAGGGAGTTACGGCAGGTAATGTCCCGACCGAATTAGGTTAATTCCGCTGCTAAGTATTCCTTAATAAGTGATTTAGAGGTCGGGGTGTTACAGAAGGTCTTCTAGAATTTCCTGCCCCTTCTCAGGCGTCACACATCTCAACAAAGGGTGGGAGTAGGCCTTTTTGTAAAGTGTGTCGTTCCACATTTCAAACCACGTGCATTTTTTCTGAAGTTTTGCCGCTTGCCTTAACTCTTCTGGCAAGACTCCAGTCATTTTGAAGTTAATTATGTTAGGTTATGATACATATGATATTACATAAATCATGCGGAAACAACCATTAACCCAGGATTACATATTATTTACACATAATCATATAGCATAATTTAGATGCATACTCTTTGTTGCGTGCCCTCCCTAGCTGCGCCCGAACCGAACCAGAACAAGTCTTTAGGACTCCAAGTGTCGTCCCTCCGTAGATAGTCCACAGCACGTCCGGATCCGCCTTAAGATTGACCAACTAGAATCGCCCTTAAGGTACTAGAATTTTCGGCACTTTTGAGCAAGATGTGTGGCTGAATTTCTCTCTCAAAAACTCACTTTGAATACTTTTAAAACTCGTTATAAATTGTGAACCCTGGCCACATATTTATAGGGGTATGGAAAGGGAATTGGAATCCTATTCAGATACAAATTGATTAAACCTAGAATCCTACAAGAACTCTAATTTAATTAATTTATCAAATAGAATTAGGAATTTAATCATTAACCGAACTCTGCACGTTTTAGGAAACGTGCACGAACACAAACACTTACACACGCACACACGGCAGCCACGATGGGCCGCCCATGCGTGCGCACGAGCAGCAGCCCACGCAACGAGGCCTGCGCGAGCTGAAAGCCCACGCAGCTCCTGCGCGCGCTGCGCGCGCTGTGCGCGCTGCCACGGCCTGCTGGGCCTGGCCTTGCGCTGGGCCTGGCGTGGCTGTTTGTGCGGCGCGCTTGGCTTGCTGGGCGATGGCCTGGCTTCGTGCTGGGCCTCGTCCGGCAGGCCTCGTCCGATGCTTATTCGTACGATACGCTTCCGATTAAATTTCCGATTCCGGAATTCATTTCCGATACGAACAATATTTAACATTTCCGATTCCGGAATTAATTTCCGTTTCGAACAAATATTTAATATTTCCGTTTCCGGAATTATTTTCCGATTCCGGTAATATTTCCGATTCTGACAATATTTCCGTTTCCGGCAATATTTCCGATTCTGGTAATATTTCCATTTCCGATAATATTTTCCGATACGTACCATGTTTCCGTTTCCGGCAACATCTACGACTTGGATAATATTTATATTTCCGATACGATCCATATTTCCGTTTCCGGTAATATCATCGTTTCCGGAGTATTCATTTCTTGCCTGTGACGATCTCAGCTCCCACTGAAACCAAGATCCGTCGGTTCCGAATATCCATAGATAGAGTATTTAATGCCATTAAATACTTGATCCGTTTACGTACTATTTGTGTGACCCTACGGGTTCAGTCAAGAGTAAGCTGTGGATTAATATCATTAATTCCACTTGAACTGAAGCGGCCTCTAGCTAGGCATTCAGCTCACTTGATCTCACTGAATTATTAACTTGTTAATTAATACTGAACCGCATTTATTAGACTTAACATAGAATGCATACTTGGACCAAGGGCATTATTTCCTTCAGTCTCCCACTTGTCCTTAGGGACAAGTGTGCATTTCCTAATTCCTTTGTCGCTCGATGCTTGCTCTTGAACATAAGGTAAGAGTTGTCATCCTTATTATGTCCAGAGGTGTTCCTCAGTTTCAGAGTTCAACTGATCAAATAAACAGATAATCATAGCCTATGATTCATCCGAGCACGGCCATGCATTTCACAGTTTCTAGCTCTCCGAGTGGCCTTGTACAACTTTTAAGCATCTCATCCCGATTTATGGGAGGACAATCCCAATCTTGCGATCTTGAGATTAGACTTCGTTTGATAGGTGATTACCTGGGCGTTGCCTTTATAGCCTCCTTTTACGGTGCGACGGTTGGTCAACGTCAAAGCAACCAGTTCTCAAACAAGTAATCTCAAATCTCTCAGGTATTGAGGATTTAGTGTCTAATAATTTAATGAAATTTACTTATGACAGACTTTCATCTCTTACAGTAAAGTTTCATAGGTCTTGTCCGATACTAGTCTTCCCAAAGTAAGTATCTATGCAAATGATTATGACATTGCCATGTCCACATAGTTCAAGAAACAGAACTACTAGTCATCTTGCATTCTAATCGTCTAACGTTTTCTATGCGTCCAATTTTATAGAAAACTCCGATTAGGGACCATTTTCAACCTTTGACATTCAAGTTCACTTGATAGACATTTCTTAGTCACAGGACTGGTCCTGACAGTCTATCTTGAATATATCGTCAAATTGAAGGGACTCATCATTTAATAAACCACAAATTAAATGGAAAAATGAATTCTTTTCATTTATTGTGAATGATTACCCAATAATGTTTTACAAAGATTTAAACTCTAAAACTTTAAAACATTAAACAGAGACATCAAAGCCATTCTCCAATATGCTTGATTCCCATAGCTGCAGTGTGCGAGTTGTGCTTCGCTTGCGGCAGAGGTTTAGTTAATGGATCTGATATGTTGTCATCAGTTCCAATTTTGCTTATCTCGACTTATTTTCTTTCAACGAACTCTCGTAGAAGGTGAAATCTACGAAGTACATGCTTGAC
Source organism: Spinacia oleracea (assembly GCF_020520425.1). Classification (NCBI taxonomy): domain Eukaryota; kingdom Viridiplantae; phylum Streptophyta; class Magnoliopsida; order Caryophyllales; family Amaranthaceae; genus Spinacia; species Spinacia oleracea. The sequence continues at coordinate 45,745,507 of NC_079487.1, read as the reverse complement.
TCTCTGGTGGTGTCTAGGCTCTTTTGCCTGTGCAATAGCTCCGTTATTATCACAATACAGGGCTATTGGTCCTTTAATGGAGGGGACTGTTAGGTTATGATACATATGATATTACATAAATCATGCGGAAACAACCATTAACCCAGGATTACATATTATTTACACATAATCATATAGCATAACTTAGATGCATACTCTTTGTTGCGTGCCCTCCCTAGCTGCGCCCGAACCGAACCAGAACAAGTCTTTAGGACTCCAAGTGTCGTCCCTCCGTAGATAGTCCACAGCACGTCCGGATCCGCCTTAAGATTGACCAACTAGAATCGCCCTTAAGGTACTAGAATTTTCGGCACTTTTAAGCAAGATGTGTGGCTGAATTTTTCTCTCAAAAACTCACTTTGAATACTTTGAAACTCGTTATAAATTGTGAACCATGGCCACATATTTATAGGGGTATGGAAAGGGAATTGGAATCCTATTCAGATACAAATTGATTAAACCTAGAATCCTACAAGAACTCTAATTTAATTAATTTATCAAATAGAATTAGGAATTTAATCATTAACCGAACTCTGCACGTTTTAGGAAACGTGCACGAACACAAACACTTACACACGCACACACGGCAGCCACGATGGGCCGCCCATGCGTGCGCACGAGCAGCAGCCCACGCAGCGAGGCCTGCGCGAGCTGTAAGCCCACGCAGCTCCCGCGCGCGCTGCGCGCGCTGTGCGCGCTGCCACGGCCTTCTGGGCCTGGCCTTGTGCTGGGCCTGGCGTGGCTGTTTGTGCGGCGCGCTTGGCTTGTTGGGCGATGGCCTGGCTTCGTGCTGGGCCTCGTCCGGCAGGCCTCGTCCGATGCTTATTCGTACGATACGCTTCCGATTAAATTTCCGATTCCGGAATTCATTTCCGATACGAACAATATTTAACATTTCTGATTCCGGAATTAATTTCCGTTTCGAACAAATATTTAATATTTCCGTTTCCGGAATTATTTTCCGATTCCGGTAATATTTCCGATTCTGACAATATTTCCGTTTCCGGCAATATTTCCGATTCTGGTAATATTTCCATTTCCGATAATATTTTCCGATACGTACCATGTTTCCGTTTCCGGCAACATCTACGACTTGGATAATATTTATATTTCCGATACGATCCATATTTCCGTTTCCGGTAATATCATCGTTTCCGGAGTATTCATTTCTTGCCTGTGACGATCTCAGCTCCCACTGAAACCAAGATCCGTCGGTTCCGAATATCCATAGATAGAGTATTTAATGCCATTAAATACTTGATCCGTTTACGTACTATTTGTGTGACCCTACGGGTTCAGTCAAGAGTAAGCTGTGGATTAATATCATTAATTCCACTTGAACTGAAGCGGCCTCTAGCTAGGCATTCAGCTCACTTGATCTCACTGAATTATTAACTTGTTAATTAATACTGAACCGCATTTATTAGACTTAACATAGAATGCATACTTGGACCAAGGGCATTATTTCCTTCAGTCTCCCACTTGTCCTTAGGGACAAGTGTGCATTTCCTAATTCCTTTGTCGCTCGATGCTTGCTCTTGAACATAAGGTAAGAGTTGTCATCCTTATTATGTCCAGAGGTGTTTCTCGGTTTCAGAGTTCAACTGATCAAATAAACAGATAATCATAGCCTATGATTCATCCGAGCACGGCCATGCATTTCACAGTTTCTAGCTCTCCGAGTGGCCTTGTACAACTTTTAAGCATCTCATCCCGATTTATGGGAGGACAATCCCAATCTTGCGATCTTGAGATTAGACTTCGTTTGATAGGTGATTACCTGAGCGTTGCCTTTATAGCCTCCTTTTACGGTGCGACGGTTGGTCAACGTCAAAGCAACCAGTTCTCAAACAAGTAATCTCAAATCTCTCAGGTATTGAGGATTTAGTGTCTAATAATTTAATGAAATTTACTTATGACAGACTTTCATCTCTTACAGTAAAGTTTCATAGGTCTTGTCCGATACTAGTCTTCCCAAAGTAAGTATCTATGCAAATGATTATGACATTTCCATGTCCACATAGTTCAAGAAACAGAACTACTAGTCATCTTGCATTCTAATCGTCTAACGTTTTCTATGCGTCCAATTTTATAGAAAACTCCGATTAGGGACCATTTTCAACCTTTGACATTCAAGTTCACTTGATAGACATTTCTTAGTCACAGGACTGGTCCTGAAAGTCTATCTTGAATATATCGTCAAATTGAAGGGACTCATCATTTAATAAACCACAAATTAAATGGAAAAATGAATTCTTTTCATTTATTGTGAATGATTAACCAATAATGTTTTACAAAGATTTAAACTCTAAAACTTTAAAACATTAAACAGAGACATCAAAGCCATTCTCCAATATGCTTGATTCCCATAGCTGCAGTGTGCGAGTTGTGCTTCGCTTGCGGCAGAGGTTTAGTTAATGGATCTGATATGTTGTCATCGGTTCCAATTTTGCTTATCTCGATTTCTTTTCTTTCAACGAACTCTCGTAGAAGGTGAAATCTACGAAGTACATGCTTGACTCTCTGGTGGTGTCTAGGCTCTTTTGCCTGTGCAATAGCTCCGTTATTATCACAATACAGGGCTATTGGTCCTTTAATGGAGGGGACTACACCGAGTTCACCTATGAACTTCCTTAGCCATATAGCTTCCTTTGCTGCTTCATGTGCAGCAATGTACTCCGCTTCAGTTGTAGAATCCGCAATGGTGCTTTGCTTAGCACTTTTCCAGCTTACTGCTCCTCCGTTGAGGCAGAAGACAAACCCAGACTGTGATCTGAAATCATCTTTGTCGGTTTGGAAACTTGCGTCCGTATAGCCTTTAACAATTAATTCATCATCTCCACCATAGACCAGGAAGTCATCTTTGTGCCTTTTCAGGTACTTCAGAATATTCTTGGCAGCAGTCCAATGCGCCTCTCCTGGGTCTGACTGGTATCTGCTCGTAGCACTGAGTGCGTACGCAACATCCGGGCGTGTACATATCATAGCATACATTATTGAACCAATCAATGATGCATATGGAACCCCATTCATTCGTCTACGCTCATCAAGTGTTTTTGGGCACTGAGTCTTGCTTAGAGTCATTCCATGAGACATGGGTAGGTAGCCTCGCTTGGAGTCCGCCATCTTGAACCTATCAAGCACCTTATTGATATAAGTGCTTTGACTAAGTCCAATCATCCTTTTAGATCTATCTCTGTAAATCTTGATGCCCAATATGTACTGTGCTTCTCCTAGATCCTTCATCGAAAAACATTTCCCAAGCCAAATCTTGACAGAGTTCAACATAGGAATGTCATTTCCGATAAGTAATATGTCGTCGACATATAATACTAGGAAAGCAATTTTGCTCCCACTGACCTTCTTGTATACACAAGATTCGTCTGCGTTCTTGATGAAACCAAAGTCACTGACTGCTTCATCAAAACGTATATTCCAGCTCCTGGATGCCTGCTTCAATCCGTAGATTGACTTCTTTAGCTTGCATACCTTTTTAGCATTCTTTGGATCCTCAAAACCTTCAGGCTGTGTCATAAACACAGTTTCTGTTAAAACGCCGTTTAAGAAAGCAGTTTTGACATCCATCTGCCATATTTCGTAATCGTAATATGCAGCGATTGCTAACATTATCCGAATAGACTTTAGCATTGCAACTGGTGAAAAGGTTTCATCGTAATCCACACCGTGGACTTGCCTGTAACCTTTTGCAACCAATCTAGCTTTGAAAACTTCAAGTTTCCCATCCTTGTCCTTTTTCAGTTTGAAAACCCATTTGCTTCCAATGGCTTGGTAGCCATCTGGCAAATCGACCAAATCCCATACTTGGTTTTCAGACATGGAGTCTAATTCAGATTGCATGTCTTCTTGCCATTGCTTGGAGCTAGGGCTCGTCATAGCTTGTTTGTAAGTCGCAGGTTCATCACTTTCAAGTAATAGAACGTCATAGCTCTCGTTCGTCAAAATACCTAAGTACCTTTCCGGTTGAGATCTATATCTTTGCGATCTACGCGGGGTAACATTTCTAGATTGACCATGATTCTCACCAGATTCTTCTAAAGATCTCTGAGTTTCATCCTGAATGTCATCTTGAGCATTCTCTAGAGTTTGTTGTTCGACTCGAATTTCTTCGAGGTCTACTTTTCTCCCACTTGTCATTTTGGAAATGTGATCCTTCTCCAAAAAGACACCATCTCGAGCAACAAACACTTTGTTCTCAGATGTATTGTAGAAGTAATACCCCTTTGTTTCCTTTGGATAGCCCACAAGGATACATTTGTCAGATTTTGGATGAAGTTTGTCTGAAATTAATCGTTTGACGTATACTTCACATCCCCAAATCTTAAGAAAAGACACATTTGGAGGCTTTCCAAACCATAATTCGTATGGAGTCTTTTCGACAGCTTTAGACGGAGCTCTATTTATAGTGAGTGCAGCTGTATTTAGTGCATGTCCCCAAAATTCTAATGGAAGTTCGGCCTGACCCATCATTGATCTGACCATGTCTAGCAAGGTTCTGTTCCTCCGTTCCGACACACCGTTCCATTGTGGTGTTCCAGGAGGAGTCAATTCTGATAGAATTCCACATTCTTTCAGATGGTCATCAAATTCATAGCTCAGATATTCACCGCCTCTATCAGACCGCAGTGCTTTAATCTTCTTGCCTAATTGATTCTCTACTTCACTCTGAAATTCCTTGAATTTGTCAAAGGATTCAGACTTATGCTTCATTAGGTAGACATAACCATACCTACTGAAGTCATCAGTGAAAGTGATAAAGTAGCTGAAACCACCTCTAGCATTTGTACTCATTGGTCCACATACATCTGTATGGATTAAACCTCATAGTTCATTTGCTCTTTCTCCAACTTTAGAGAAAGGTTGCTTTGTCATTTTGCCAAGTAAACATGATTCGCATTTACCATAATCCTCTAAGTCAAATGGTTCTAGAATTCCTTCCTTTTGAAGACTTTCTAAGCGTTTCAAGTTTATATGGCCTAATCGACAATGCCACAGATAGGTGAGATCTGAATCATTCTTTTTGGCCTTTTTGGTATTTATGTTATATACTTGTTTGTCGTGATCTAATAAATAAAGTCCATTGACTAATCTAGCAGATCCATAAAACATCTCTTTAAAATAAAACGAACAACTATTGTCTTTTATTAAATAGGAAAATCCCTTAGCATCTAAGCAAGAAACTGAAATGATGTTTTTAGTAAGACTTGGAACATGGAAACATTCTTCCAGTTCCAAAACTAGCCCGGAGGGCAACGACAAATAGTAAGTTCCTACAGCTAATGCAGCAATCCGTGCTCCATTTCCCACTCGTAGGTCGACTTCACCCTTGCTTAACTTTCTACTTCTTCTTAGTCCCTGTGGATTGGAACATAAGTGTGAGCCACAACCTGTATCTAATACCCAAGAAGTTGAATTAGCAAGTATACAGTCTATAACGAAAATACCTGAAGATGGAACGACTGTTCCGTTCTTCTGATCTTCCTTTAGCTTTGGACATTCTCTTTTGTAATGGCCTATTCCATCACAATAAAGACAGCTTGATGTGGACTTGTCCTGCTTTGATTTAGCATTGCCTTTGGACTTTCCACCTTTCTTGAATGGTCTCTTTCTAGCCTTGAGTAAATCTTTGGCTTCACAGTCCAGTACTATTTCAGCCTTTCTGACAAGGTGAATAAATTCTGCAACTGTTTCTTCTCTTGGTTCACTTAGGTATAGTTGCTTGAAGCGACCAAACCCACTGTGTAGTGAATTGAGCAAGACAGAGACTGCCATCCTTTCGCTTATTGGTGTTCCTAGTAGACTTAGGCGATCAAAATATGAACATATAAGATCCACATGGAACCTCAGTAGGACGCCTACCCTCTGTTTAGTGCGAAGGAGCTGAACATGTGTTTCTTGGACCTCCATCCTATAACACCTGTTGGGAGAACTAACCTTTAGACCAGACATTGATTCAATCAACTCATGGACGTTCAGGTCCCTGTCCTCCGTACTTCCACGACAGATATCCCTCAGATTCTTGATGAGCGTAAAAGGTTCATAGGCTACAAACCTTTTAGCCCAATCATCAGGGATATTGTTCAGCATGAGACTCATAACCTTTCTGAGATCCGCATCCCAGGCGTAAAATCTCTCAGGGGTCATGTCTCTGGCATAGTAGCTTGGCATGGGATGTGACAGTACATACTCAAGTCCATTGAGTTTGACTATTTCAACTAGCTTAGCTTCCCATTCAAGAAAATTTGTCAGGTTCAGCTTGACCATAAGCTCAGAACCCATTATGATGTTTTGATTGTTGTTTGCCATATTAAAACTACAATTGAAAAGAATAAACAAATAAATAACCATTCACAGTTTCTCTTAATAAACTTAAATTCTAGCATACATGCATAATTCAATGTTTATTAAGCATTTTATTCAAATTATGTGTTCCGGCAGGTGTGAATAAAATGATTCCAAGATCCTAAAATCATTGAAGAACTAAGCACAGTTTGTCGACTTAATCCTAGAACATCTTAGGTAAGCAAAAGCCTTTTGCTAATAGTCTAGAAACTATTCTTGGTTGATAGGTGCGTCTAAGAACTTATTAGGTAAACCTATCGATTTTGCCACGACATAAAAGGACTCCTTACTTATATCGTTGAGTTTCACCAAAACTAACATGTACTCACAATTATTTGTGTACCTTGCCCCTTTAGGACCAATAAGTAACACCTCGCTGAGCGAAAACTATTACTAGATTGATGTAAAGGATATCCAAGCAAGTGTATATTTTGGCATGGCACCTTTTAACTCAATTTTTAAGTTTGGAACTTAAGGCTCTTACTATGTTGGTTAGATTTTAAGTGAACTAAAATCCTTAATCATGCAACATAATCAAGCTTTTGATCTCATGCATTTTAAGACATATTTAAAAGCAATAAATAACTTAAAACATGCATAAGATATTTGTGATCTAGTATGGCCCGACTTCATCTTGAAGCTTTAACTTCAAAGTCCGTCTTGAAAATCTCCGTGGGAGGCACCATTTTCTTCAAATAGGATAAGCTATAACTAATTACAACTATTTGATGGTACGCAGACCATATTTGAATTGAAAAATAACTTTGGTACTTCAGACCAATTACATTCAAATTAATGGTACGCAGACCATATTTTCTATCCTATTAATTTGGGCCATACTAGTCACTTCATAACCTGCAAAACAGTACATATACAATATATACCATTCACCCATTCATTATCATGAATGGCCCACATAGCTGGTTAGTAAAACACATTATGCATCACGTAAACATTTGCAGCAATTAATCAAGGGCACCAATAATCTACCAATTATTCAGTCCTTATTAATTCCAATCAAGTTGTTTTAACCTTAAGGATTTGTAGACCTAATCAAGAGTTTATGACTAAAATACGCTCCCACTTAAACCAATAAATTCATATGCTTTACTAATTTTAAACATAAAAATGTATTTCTAGTCTAATCGGAAACATACAAATTTAATTAAAATTTAAAGCTCATATAAATTTATAATTGAATCCAAAAAGTTTAATTTAATTTCAGTCGTATTTAAATTAATTCATGATTTTAATTTTAGTAAAATAATTAGAATAAATAACATTTATTATAATTACAATATTCAAAATTAAAATCCAAGAAAATAATTTAAATTATTAATTTTAAAATTAATTAAAATTACGTGAACTGAAATTTTCAAATTAAACATTCAAAACGATCTAATCGTAACGCAAACACCCTACGCATTGCACGCCCATGGGCCGCCCGCACACAGCCATCGCTGGCCATGTGCGCGCAGCCCATGCGCTCGTCGCATAGCTGCTGCATTTCCATCGCAAGCCATCGCACGCTGCGCGTGCGCCAGCGCTCGTCGCACGCGAGCCATCACTCGCAGTGCGCGCGAGCCATCGCTCGCTGTGCGCGCGACATCGCTCGCTGGGCGCGCGACATCGCTCGCTGTGCGCGCGAGCCATCGCTCGCTGGGCGCGCGACATCGCTCGCTGGGCGCGCGACATCGCTCGCTGGGCGCGCGACATCGCTCGCTGTGCGCGCGAGCAACGCTGGGCGCAGCGTTCGTGGCACGCGAGCTTGCGCTCGCTGCGCGCGAGGCTGCGCGCTCTTGCGCGAGGCAGTGCGCATTGTGGCGCAGCTCGCTTGCTGCCCATACGCGACTGCCTTGGCTCGTCCTTCGCCCATGCCCATTCGTCCATTGCTCGTGGTCCACGACACAAGGCAGGGCTGCTGCCTTGTGCACGTGCACCATGACTTGCTCATTGCATTCGTGTCGCACGGGCGACGAGCTCCCTTGCTCGTCGTCGCATGCCCGCACTATACAACACCCCTTAAGGGTAACACGAAGCGTCCATTGCTTTGTGCGTGCAAGTTATATGAACGAATCGCATAAAAAATTTAAAATTTATAAAATTAATGACAAATTAATAAATATTATTAATTTCATAATTTTAGGGCGAAAAATCGAAAATTTATTATTCAATTGATTTCCGATTTACATGGATTCAAGTCTAGGTCATAAAAATTTAAAATTTATCATAAATTTACAATTTTTATGGTGGTTTTTAATCATAGGTTTCTAATTAAATTATAATTAATTATGAAAATCAAATTAATTCTAAATTATTCTAATTTTCAACAAATTAATCATAATTACAAATTAGATTGCATAATTAACAAGGCTAGGCATTCAAACTTGTTAAACATATACAGTAGGTCAATCAAAAATTCAAGATTTATCAACAAGAATCGCAAATATTTAATTTAACATCTTAAATTTACGAAATTTTGCATTCGAAAAACTAAAACCTTCGAAAAGTCATAGTTAGGCTTCGAATTTGAGAATTCTGGGTTCGGCAGAAAAATACTTTTTTTGTCAAAATTTTACAATGCCTTTTACATGCAAAATTGACACAAAAATCACTCGATTTGGATGAGTAACGAAGAAACTGCCGAAAAACTGCGTACGTATAATTAAATAAACGCAATTTGCAATTAATTAACAATTACGAAAATTAATCAACCCTTTTAATTCTTGCAAATTTGTAATATTTAACCATATTTATGCAATTTAGATTATGAAAATAATAAGGGGCTCGTGATACCACTGTTAGGTTATGATACATATGATATTACATAAATCATGCGGAAACAACCATTAACCTAGGATTACATATTATTTACACATAATCATATAGCATAATTTAGATGCATACTCTTTGTTGCGTGCCCTCCCTAGCTGCGCCCGAACCGAACCAGAACAAGTCTTTAGGACTCCAAGTGTCGTCCCTCCGTAGATAGTCCACAGCACGTCCGGATCCGCCTTAAGATTGACCAACTAGAATCGCCCTTAAGGTACTAGAATTTTCGGCACTTTTGAGCAAGATGTGTGGCTGAATTTTTCTCTCAAAAACTCACTTTGAATACTTTTAAAACTCGTTATAAATTGTGAACCCTGGCCACATATTTATAGGGGTATGGAAAGGGAATTGGAATCCTATTCAGATACAAATTGATTAAACCTAGAATCCTACAAGAACTCTAATTTAATTAATTTATCAAATAGAATTAGGAATTTAATCATTAACCGAACTCTGCACGTTTTAGGAAACGTGCACGAACATAAACACTTACACACGCACACACGGCAGCCACGATGGGCCGCCCATGCGTGCGCACGAGCAGCAGCCCACGCAGCGAGGCCTGCGCGAGCTGAAAGCCCACGCAGCTCCTGCGCGCGCTGCGCGCGCTGTGCGCGCTGCCACGGCCTGCTGGGCCTGGCCTTGCGCTGGGCCTGGCGTGGCTGTTTGTGCGGCGCGCTTGGCTTGCTGGGCGATGGCCTGGCTTCGTGCTGGGCCTCGTCCGGCAGGCCTCGTCCGATGCTTATTCGTACGATACGCTTCCGATTAAATTTCCGATTCCGGAATTCATTTCCGATACGAACAATATTTAACATTTCCGATTCCGGAATTAATTTCAGTTTCGAACAAATATTTAATATTTCCGTTTCCGGAATTATTTTCCGATTCCGGTAATATTTCCGATTCTGACAATATTTCCGTTTCCGGCAATATTTCCGATTCTGGTAATATTTCCATTTCCGATAATATTTTCCGATACGTACCATGTTTCCGTTTCCGGCAACATCTACGACTTGGATAATATTTATATTTCCGATACGATCCATATTTCCGTTTCCGGTAATATCATCGTTTCCGTAGTATTCATTTCTTGCCTGTGACGATCTCAGCTCCCACTGAAACCAAGATCCGTCAGTTCCGAATATCCATAAATAGAGTATTTAATGCCATTAAATACTTGATCCGTTTACGTACTATTTGTGTGACCCTACGGGTTCAGTCAAGAGTAAGCTGTGGATTAATATCATTAATTCCACTTGAACTGAAGCGGCCTCTAGCTAGGCATTCAGCTCACTTGATCTCACTGAATTATTAACTTGTTAATTAATACTGAACCGCATTTATTAGACTTAACATAGAATGCATACTTGGACCAACGGCATTATTTCCTTCAAATTATGTCATCCATCCGCGTGGAGGTCCTGTCCAGAGTTGCTACCTCCACTTGGTCAACACTTATATGCTCCTTTACCTCCCAGAACACATGACGAGGGGTATCAAAGGATTCAGCTGGCCAATTTTGACAAGGCATCGGCTTGGTTATTTTCTGAGCGAGGGACTTGCCTTACTTCAAAGCTTTTCAGTTGCTCCATCTCTTGGTGGACGGCCTGCATGTACTTAATCATCGTCGGATCCCTAGTCTCGTAGGTTCCATTGACTTAAGTCACAATCACTTGAGAGTCAGATAGTGCTAAGATCTCCTCGGCGCCGGCCGCTTTACACATTTTGATGCCACAAAGCAGGGCTTCATACTCGGCCTCATTGTTGGACGCTGTAGACACCTACTTCTGTCCCCATTCCCGAAAGGGAAGGTTCGATGATGAGAACATAAATCTCCACTTGGCAACGCATCTCCTATAAAATAACGAATCTCAAATCACCCTTTCATTTCAGCCAAAACTGCTATTTTTAGAAACCTGCTAAGAATAGTAACTGCCGTAAAAGGTAGTTGTTAAAAGTGGCAAAGTCATAAAAGATAGAAACCTGTCATAATTAGGTGTTGCACTCCAACATAAATCCTAAAAGAGATAGAATTTGCATTCCTGGCAAAATTCGAAAATAAGAGTCACGTATGAACTAAATTCCTAACGAACCTAGAGTTCGTAACGGGCCCAGACGCATTCCGCCATAAAGTTAATACGCACTAAAAGAATCGGGACAGTCTCAAAAGCTCCGTATTCTAAGAGTCCAAATCTGACAAAGAACTCGGCCCAGATCCCATTTTCAACGCCTGGATCTGGGCGCCGAAATCTTCGGCACCCAGCCCTGGGCGCTGAAAATGCCTGGGGCTGTTTTATCTCCGGATATTTTTTGAATTCGTATCTTAAAAATCTATCTTTCCACACACTCTTTTTCCTATAAATACAGCCTCAAAACCGACGGGAAAAGGACAATTCCATAACCTGAGTATTGACTTTAGCCTTAAGGCTAAGCCTCATGCTGCGAAATTCATCCAGCGTTATGTCGCAATCGACCCAAAAGTCGAACAGAACGCATCCTGCCCCTTCTTGCTTGATGAATTAAGCCTAAATACTGAAACATTGCTTAGAAACCCGAGATTCGTTAAATAAAAGGAGAAATAGCAAAGCCAAGTGGTTAGTTTTCTGAGAACCACAACGCACCTCTCAAGGGTGCGTTGTAATGTGTCCCTCATATGATTTAATCGCTTTCATAACCCTTTTATAAAATTGTCAAACTATTAATTTGATTGATCTATCACGCCTAATAAGATAATACCTTGGACAATTGAATTATCATGCTAGGTACCTTAAATCAATCTAAATAAGATAATCACGATCGATTTAGTATTATGTGTTGCATATTGCTAAAATCAATTCAGAATAGTTTAATAGTTTAACGCATGTCCCTTCAATTATTTATGCTGAGCTAGTAAGGATAACCTGCCTCTGGAGTATTATTGATGATCACTCCTCTCTGTAGCTACAGTCCCCCGAACTCTCAATCTCTGCCCTGCGGGTGTACATTGAGCGATCCCCACACCTGCGGATCACAAGGGAACCTATGGCCGTCGTGGTCGAACATAATTGCACTCCCTTTATGTCACGATAACCGGGTTTTGTCAGTTTTTGTCATTGTCGTTAAAAACTGAATGGCGACTCCTATATTACTAGTCGATTGGGTGTAAACTCACAGGAAATCCAATTACACTTGATCTGACAACGTCACGTCCACGAGGGACGAGGTCACGCATTAGCCTCGTGCTTTTTCGACCCCCTCACAGTGGCGACTCTGCTGGGGATGTTAATGAAATATTCGTGCTCGTAGGTAATCAAAATAGCCGAAGGGTGAAACGATCCTACCCTGCGTTTATTTCCCTATCAAGTTGGGACGACCTGAAAATCAGCATATTAATGTGAACGGACAGAACCGCATAACGAATCTTGGCTCCCTTGGCATGTTTCATCTCGGGAGTTGGGAATAAGCTAGGATACCCATCGCCACCCTGGGGGTGCATACGCTTCGAATGTTGTCCACTCGGCACTTTCGCTAGTAGTACACCTGTCCCAAACCCAATCGCTCGCCAATTAGGTCCCTCTCATTGGTGCATGCCCCCTTGGCTTACATTGTGATTGGCCTCTTGGGACGAAATTCGCTCGTGAATGCACTACCTTGACCAGGGCATGTGTTGGATCGACGATAGAAGCGGTACTAAGCCGGCGCAAATATTACCCATAGAAGCCTACCATAAACTACATGACATATTATTTTGCTTCATGTTGTAAAGTTAGTTATGTGTAGCGAATTATGTGATTGTGTGTGACAAATAATACTAGAGAACCAACGACCCTAAAAATTGCCCAAACATTCATGAACACCAATTGGCCAAAGAGTTATACCAAAATACGTGTCCCATAACCCCGGGCGATCGCCACAAAAATAAGCGACGCCCAGGACAGCCTGTAACGGATCCCACAGAGCTGCACAACGCGTAAAGGACGTTATTAGGCGAGCGCGCAAAATTAAGTCGTATATACGAAAAAAGGATACGCGAACAGAATAGGAGTACCCGTCAGGGACGCATTTTCAGCGCCCCGTGCTGGGCGCCAATCATTTTCAACGCCCAGAGCTGGGCGCTGAAGTTGCTGCCTGGCCTTTTGGTCAGGCACAGCAGCTTCGGTGCCCGCGCATAAAGTACACGTAACAATATAAAAAATTCGTAACAAATTTTCTACGAGGACGTATGAAAAAAGGCACTCGATTCTAAGAACGACTTATAAAATGAACAACTCCCTGTGTCGTCATTAGGCCCCCTATGACGACAATGTTCGGCACCAAAACCGAGCATGCTAATTAAATGACCTTGAATGTCACATGGGCAAAGGATTAAAAAAAAATGATGTTCAAATAAAGTTTTCAAGGAAAAATAATGTTCGAATAAAAAAATAAATAAATCCAAGTCTAGACTATGCTATGCCAAAGTACAATCTAAATCCTAAGCCTTAGTTGTCTTATACATAGAATCGGTCCTAATGTTTGGTGTCGTTCTGCAAGTTAAAAGTTTAAACCATATTGAGTCTCCCTTCCTAACATTTAAAAGAAATCAATAAGCACCCATATGTAATTGTCATCCCTTGCTAAGAATCTACGACCTCAATACTCTCTCTCACCAATATAAAGAAAATATTATGTAATTCAAGTATTTGCAAAATGGAAACAGTCACATTCTGAAAATCATTCCTCCATAGTCGCACAACCCCCAAAGTGAGCCTAAGGTGTCAATACCATTGGAAAAAAAAAAAAAAAATTAATGGCCTCAAGGCTTATGATCACATTGGGTCACGACTGTCATAGTCCTCTCGAGCCACTCGCTCCTTGAAGTACTCCTAAGTACGGACTAAAAGATCTTCCATGAATGCAACATGACGAACCATGAAAATACACAAATCGGCATGCCATAAGGCTACCATTGGGGTAAAGCAATACACAATAAGAGGGAAGCCGCACTAATGATTATAGCCTTGCAAAAATGAAAATTCGATCTCCCCAACTAACTACCTTGCCAACATTAAGCAAAATGGCGCATGACAAATGAATACCCAAGGGTTAAAATCTAAAGTGTCAACCAACGAACGTTATGGTCCAATTAGCCTAAGTCTGAAAGTCGCTTGGGCAAGTATTATAGGCTTACGCCACGTCATTATTTTGAGTCTAGGCCACCTCCTTGTATTCATACACGGGTTATAATCAGAAAAATTAATGAAAGTTCGAGTCTAAATCACAACTTCCAATTAAATCCCGGAAACTTGAATCTGAAAAGAAGCAAAAAATTATTTTCGATGTAATTCTTTCGTTAAATTTCAATAAAGTAAAAACAACATTTTGAATCTACGCTATTTGCACATTTTAAGAAACGACTAAATACTCTTGCAAAGTAAGACAATTCAAAGGTCCACCCTAGGCCTACTAAAATTAAAGGTCCACTATAGGCCTACCAAACGAGGCTCACTCAGTCTCGCCTCGTGACTCAAAGACCACAACCATCTACCTTTTAGCCCAAATAAAAAGGGGGAGAAATCCCAAGCAAAAAAGAAAAAAAAGAAAGAGAAAAGGGAGAGAGAAAAGAGCGAGCCATGAAATACTTAGCTCGTACCTCCCAAAGTGCGAAATTTACCCAAAGTAAACGAAGGAAAAGAATTGAGTCAACCAATCCAAATCATACCACAAAAACTACATAAAGTTCTACGATCTTCTACCCTTTCCAATCCACATGCTTGACTAATACCTATACAAATTATCCTATCTCATTCAACCCATCTTTCAAGCCGTCTTGAGTCACAAATAAAAAAAAAAAGACAAATGAAAAGTACATTATACGCTTAACGTAAAAAATAATAATAATAATAATAATAATAATAATAATAATAATAATAATAATAATAATAATAATAATAATAAAGAAACTTTGCAAAGCGCCTTTAAAGTTCGTCTAAAAAAAAGTATTTAGCGCACAAAAATGATTCGCAAATATTTGGCACAAAACGAAAAGGAGCAGCACAAAAAGGCAGACCAGAACACATTTTCAGCGCCCAGACCAGGGCGCCAAAAATAATAACGCCCAGCCCTGGGCGCCGTTCTTGCTTATCACTTTTCAACTCCTAATTCCTAAAAGTGTTCGTATATCTTCCTATATACATGCGGAAGAATAACGAACACTTGGGGGGTAGAAGATCGTAATAAATACGCAAAATACGCGCGCTCCAAAATTTTCGTACACTTATTTCACCCTATTTCAAACATTACGATTCCACTCGAACGTACTTGTTTAAAATCTGCATTCTAAGAAACCATTTTCTGGCTAAGAACTACGCAAGACCTGATTCCAAATTAAATCTATTTAAGGCGGATACGTAGGCAATCCATGATTCGGTCCAACCAATTTGCAAAAATGTTAAAGCCTATAGAATAAAAAGAATAACAAAAATAGAGTCCCTTATTGAAATTTAATTACTTGCAATCCAAAATCGAAAGAAAATTTAAGTCAAAGGAAGAATCCAAGTCATCAAGATGCCAAAATGAGCACACATCGAAAAATAATAAGGGCACGTACCCTTGCCAGAAGGAGCACTCACACTCCTAGGCACTTAGCCAATGCTCAAAACATCGCTTTGCTTCAATTGAATGGGGGCTAGCGCGAGCGTCCATGACCTCTAAAATACTCGACTTGACCCTCCCTAAAGAGAACTAACTCACTTAAAGACCTTCTTTCACCGCTAGACACGGTCATAATCGCCAACAAGTAGTAAAGGCAGTAAGCTTGCAAAAAAGAGGATTGTTCTACGGCATCGCCCCATCGTTCCTTCGAACTCAGGGCACCCGTTCATGGTAATTCAAATGCTTGCGAATCCCCTTTGAAAAAATCAGACATTGTCAATAGGACTTGGCACTTAACCAAGGCTAACCCTACTCAGACATATGACACGGGCATCTAAAATCGAAATCTGAAAGCATTATTAATGAGAAGACATAATAGCAACTTGGGCTAAAAATTGAAATGAAAGAGCTAGGGAAAGAACTAAGTATACCTTGACCTTTTGTGCAGACATGCACCAAGTAAATCTAAGTCAATTTGAAAGCGGTTTATATTCCCGCAATTCTGGAAAAGATGGCCCTAAAAGCCGAAAGCATGTGCCACACGGGCACAAGTAATATCTTGATGCCTGCACCCTGGCTTCCAGCAAATCCTTAGACAGCATTCCGAAAACCGTAACAGTATTTTGATTCACTCATGTAATCCTGTACGAACCCTTCCATAAGTCAACTTACTTAGGACACCTCGGATTGTACACAGTAGGACTCGGATTTCAAATAATTTTCAAAGACTTCTTCGAACATAATAAAGTGTCGTTGGTTTAAGCTAAGTATGCGTTTATCTCGATGTTGCAAGTGAGTCAAAAAGATTTCTAAATATGATTACGGGTAAAGAAAGGCACCTAGCTTTTGGTCAAGGCACACTTCAACATGTGACTACCTTGACCATGGCAATGTCGCACAATACGACATTTACAAGAGAAGTAGCAAATCACTACTCGAACGTACCTCGCACTAAACGAGTCTGGTTCAAACTATTCATGATCCATGTCACCATGAATGCATAAAAACGTATGCAAAGCATTATAGCACCAAGCCAATCCCGTAGCTACAATTGGGGGCTTGAGAAAAACACTCTAAAAATGCTCGAAATGACGATTTTATCGCAAATTCTCGACGCTAATGCTATACACACGTCATAGGGGCACAATCCTAAGGTTTGATCGTGTAAAACGAACCTTAGAATGGCTACAACCCCTCCCAAATTCTAAGCGCTACTTAGAATATATAAAGTCACCCCACTAACAAGGGTAACTGAAAATCGCGAGTCACCAAAACTCCGATCAAACTACTGCACATAACGCTCGCCCTACAAGCGCCCGTTGCACAGTCTACGTCGTTCCGAAGCAAAAGCGAAAGAAAAAATCAAGGATAAAAACAAGAAGGAAACATCTATGAATCCTCGCATCGAACGAAGTAATAAGCCGTGCGCACCCACGCAGAAGGTGCTACACTTGTTGGAGCACCTGAACGAGGCGTGATGAAGTACTCCAATGCAAAAAATAATAATGATATCCCAACACCTGGAGGAATGTTCTAAGACACGCTGTTAGGCCACACAAGCCTGCGTTGCACCATGAGTTCAACTATCCCACGGTACAAGTCTTAAAAAAATAAAAAGAGTAAGGCATATTGCACTAATGCGGGCACGACAAAGAGTATGAGGCAAAGACTACTTATCGCCCAAATTCAAAATGCAAGCCACACGACTTCTATATTAAGGATTAAAGGTAGCAAAATATTACCTACCACGGAGGGGATGGCTCACACCTACACGAGCGGAACCCCAAGGCATCTTTCTCGAAAGAACCCACAAAAATCGTACGCCAAAAGGAAGCATCCCAACATGCATACTTGGGGGCTCCAAGCTACGAAACGACCGTAGAAAAATAAAAAAAAATCTCAAAGAAAATGTTTGAACGATCGAAAAGGGCACGATGCTTGAGCCCACTTCATGAATAGGCCTGAACCCTATCAAGCTTCTAAGCAAACTATTCAACATCAGTCATTGCTCCAAAAAATAAATAAATAAATAAAAATGATTCAAGCGGACTGATTAATGGACCGCAAGCAACGGCCATTCTATGAACGCTCGTTCGCACATACATATCATCATTCTAAGTATCGAACATTCACGAACGTGTTCAAAAGAAAAAAAATATACGTTCAAAATAACAACAAGAGCGATTAAACTCTTACGCCTCAAGGTATGTTCCTCGGGCCATATAGACTCGCCCAACTATTGCAATAACTGTACGCCTTAAGAGCAACAGTTCCTTTAAATAATCGCCCCAAAGCGACAAACACCGTAGTCCACCAATCGGCTACGGCTTCTCGAGAAATCATCACGATCACTCAGATCATTGTGATTTCTAATAAAATTCTACGTTCCAAAAATAAAGAAAAAACAAAAAGATAATACGTAGAATTTCCAAGTGAAATAAACGAACGAACAAGAGGCCAACTGTGTCATCAAAAGACCAGCCCAAACAATATTTTCAACGCCCCACTTGGGCGTGAATTATTTCTAACGCCCAGGCCTGGGAGCCGAAAATGAGCCCAGGCCCAAAAGAAGCCCTGATTTCTATAGGGTCCTGCCGTATCCATTCGACTAGAAAATTGCCGATTTCTTTGCTGAAAGTCGCACCTCACGGCTTTGTTAAGAGTAGCACACCACTACAAAGATCGCTCGCACTTACGAGCACGATCCCAAACACGATCAAGTACATTACAAAATGCGTATCCCCAAGGAACCTCTTTGACAAGAAATGACCGTCAAGCACGAGTGCTTGGGGGCTAGAAAGAAAATATATATTTCAAAAGAGAGAATGCAAAGTTAAAACAATATTCCCAGACTACGCTGTACGAAGTCCCGTGTTTGGATAATCTCAAAAGATAAAATCGGATTACGGCCTCAAGACAAAGGTCACCGTTGATACTTATACATAGTCCCCTAATCAAGGACCCAGGTAGTGGCAAAATTGAGCCGTAAAGACTAGCTCAAAACCATGAAAGATGATGACCACAAGACAATGGTCCGTCTAAGCACGTTGTCAACCCACATTCAGGTTGCGACTAAATCCGAGCATCCCTCGAAAGAATTCCCTCTTACAAGAATGAATGAAAGGAAATTCTCAAAAGAAATCACAAGAACAAATGAAATAGGGACTTGCCCACCTCAATCGGGCAAGATCGCGGCACGTACCACGCGAGTCCCAAATCGAAAAGACGAATTCAGGTTCGCTCACCTCCAGCGGGCGGGGCGTCCACCCTTTGCGGACAGGGCTCGCCCACCTTCAGCGGGCGGGATCTGCGTCACTAACCGCGCAGGTCCTCAGTTTTCGAAAATGAAAAGAAAATAAAATCTTCAAAAACAAAAACAGGCTCGCCATTTTCAGCCGGCGGGGTCTATGTCACAAACCGCGTAGGTCCTTATTTTCAAAACATCAAAACAGATTCGTCCACTTCTATCGGACGGGGCGTCCACCCTTAGCGGACAGGCTCACCCACCTTCAGCGGGCGGGGTCTGCGTCACTAACCACGCAGGTCCTTAGTTGCTGCAGCGATAACTTTTCCCGGTTTATCCTTTTCCAAAAATCAAAGGATGGTTTCCCTTTTCCAAAAATCAAAGGATGGTTTCCCTTTTCCAAAAATCAAAAGATGGTTTCCCTTTTCCAAAAATCAAAGGATTGGTTTTCCGCTTTTCCAAAAAAGAGTGATGTGCTGGATTTTCCTTCGTTTTACGTCCTATAAAAACAAGGGGGTTTTCTCGTTTAGCTAACCCTGAAAATGAGAATCTTTAAAACATTTTACCTCGTGATTGGGCTTGTCCAGGCCTAGTTACACTTTATAGCTTTGATTTCGAAAACATCTTAGATACTTCCAATGACAAAGTGAGGGAGTTTCTATCAGTTAACAAATTCCAATGACACGTGAGGAATGTGTTAACACTTCAAGTGATGACCCTTAAGTCAAATGTTATCACTCGGGGGCTCGCGAGACCCTCGCAAAACAGATCACATACACCATGGCTTGTATGACGCACTCTGTCTAATACTTTGACCATCGTCTCATCTCGAGACTCAGTCAAAGTGGGGGCTAACTGTAGACACCTACTTCTGTTCCCATTCCCGAAAGGGAAGGAGCGATGATGAGAACATAAATCTCCACTTGGCAACGCATCTCCTATAAAATAACTAATCTCAAATCACCCTTTTATTTCTTCCAAAACTGTTATTTATAGAAACCTGCTAAGAATAGTAATTGCCGTAAAAGGTAGTTGTTAAAAGTGGCAAAGTCATTAAATATAGAAACCTGTCAGAATTAGGTGTTGCACTCCAACATAAATCCTAAAAGAGATAGAATTTGCATTCCTGGTATAATTCGAAAATAAGAGTCACGTATGAACTAAATTCCTAACGAACCTAGAGTTCGTAACGGGCCCAGACGCATTCCGTCATAAAGTTAATACGCGCTAAAAGACTCGGATAAGTCTCAAAAGCTCCGTATTCTAAGAGTCCAAATCTGACAAAGAACTGGGCCCATATCCCATTTTCAACGCCTGGATTTGGGCGCTGAAAATTCCTGGGGCCGTTTTATCTCCGGATTCTTTTTGAACTCGTATCTTAAAAATCTATCTTTCCACACACTCTTTTCCTATAAATACAGCCTCAAAACCGACGGGAAAAGAACAATTCCATAACCTGAGTATTGACTCTAGCCTTAAGCCTAAGCCTCACGCTGCGAAATTGATCCAGCGTTCTATCGCAATCGACCCAAAAGTCGAACAGAACGCATCCTGCCCCTTGTAGCTTGATGAATTAAGCCTAAATACTGGAACATTTCTTAGAAACCCGAGATTCGTTAAATAAAAGGAGAAATAGCAAAGCCAAGTGGTTAGTTTTCTGAGAACCACAACGCACCTCTCAAGGGTGCGTTGTAATGTGTCCCTCATATGATTTAATCGCTTTCATCACCCTTTTTTAAAATTGTCAAACTATTAATTTGATTGATCTATCACGCCTAATAAGATAATACCTTGGACAATTGAATTATCATGCTAGGTACCTTAAATCAATCTAAATAAGATAATCACGATCGATTTAGTATTATGTGTTGCATATTGCTAAAATCAGTTCAGAATAGTTTAATAGTTAAACGCATGTCCCTTCAATTATTTATGCTGAGCTAGTAAGGATAACCTGCCTCTGGAATATTATCGATGAGCACTCCTCTCGGTAGCTACAGTCCCCCGAACTCTCAATCTCTGCCCTGCGGGTGTACGTTGAGCGATCCCCACACCAGGGATCACAAGGGAACCTATGGTTGTCATGGTCGAACATAATTGCACTCCCTTTATGTCACGATAACCGGGTTTTGTCAGTTTTTCCCATTGTCGTTAAAAACTGAATGACGACTCCTATATATATTACTAGTAGATTGGGTGTAAACTCACAGGAAATCCAATTACACTTGATCTGACAACGTCACGCCCACGAGGGACGAGGTCACGCATTAACCGCATAGCATACTCGAAAGTATCCCCTTCTAGCGATTGACATATTATCCCGGCTCCACATCCATTCTGCGTGGACGAACCGTCTACATACAGTGTCCACACCGTCTTCGTATTCTTGGAAAAGACAAGCCTCGTCATTTCAACAATAAAATCTACACAAGCTTTCCCCTTGACAGCTTTCCTGGGTTCATAAGTGATATCAAAGGCATTCAGCTCGATAGCCCAATTCAGCATTCGGCCTGACGCTTCCAGCTTCGAGAAAGGTAGTTTAAGCGGTTGGTCCGTGTAGACCACTAACCTGTGGGCTAAGAAATAAGGACGAAGCTTTTTGCTGGCCATGAACAAGGCTAAACCAAACTTTTCCACTGTTGGGTATCTAATTTCAGCAATTTGAAGAACATGACTGACGAAGTACACTTGCATCTGTATTCCTTCCCTCTATGTCAGTAGAACGGCACTCAGCGAGTGTTGAGATGCAGCAAGATACATGTATAAAGTCTCCCCTTGAAAAGGGCTAACAAGAAGAGGTAAGGTGTGCAAATGGTCCTTTAATTTTACCAGTGTCGCCTCGGCTTCATCCGACCATTCAAACTTAGCCTTCTTTCTGATTGCTCTAATAAAGTAGTGACATTTGTCTCCGGCTCTGGAAAGGAATCTTCCCAGGGCGGCCAGAAAACCTGTGAGCCGCTGTACTTCTTTTACCGTCTTTGGTGAGCTCATATCAATTACTGCCTGGATCTTGTCCGGGTTGGCTTCAATTCCTCTTCCGTCAATCAAGAAACCTAAGAATTTGCCCGACGTTACCCCAAACACACACTTCTTAGGATTCAGCCTCATGATGTAAGCTCGGATAGTCTCAAATGTTTCCCTCAAATCTGCTATATGTGCCGCTCGCTGCTTACTGTTCACTATCATATCATCAATATAAGCTTTAATGTTTCTGCCGAGCTGCTTGGTGAACATAGTGTTAATGAGACGCTGAAAGGTGGCCGACGCGTTCTTTAACCCAAACGGCATTACTTTGTAGCAGTATAGACCTTGTTCTATAACAAATGACGTCTTTTCCTGGTCGTCAGGCCATAGGGGAATTTGATGAAACCCCGAGTATGCATCCATGAAGCTCATCATGGCATTTCCCGCCGTGGAGTGGACAAGCCAGTCGATCTTTGGCAATGGGAAGCTGTCTTTGGGACATGCCTTGTTGAGGTTGGTGTAGTCAACACGCATCCTCCAGGTGCCGTTTAGTTTCTTGACAAGGACCACGTTAGCAACCCAGTCCGGATATTGGCTAGGCCGAACAAACCCTGCATTCATCAACTTCTTTACTTCTGCCGCTGCTGCCTGATTTCTATCTTCCCCATGGTTCCTTTTCTTTTGACGGACCGGTTTAAAATTTGGGTCCACATTTAGCTTATGGACAGCCACGGCAGGGTCAATGCCTGGCATTTCTTCAACAGTGAAGGCAAAAATATCTTCAAATTCTCTCAATAGGTGGACCAACTCTGCCGCCAGCGGGTCGTTAGGAGGAATTCTAATGGGCACTATTCTGTCTGGCTTGTCTGTATTTAACACCACATTGTAATGAGCCCCAACAGGCTCTGGTCGTCGTTCTTCCATGTGCGCCGCTGATATAGTTAGTGTTTCTTTCAGGGATTTGGATTGTGTGCCGCTGCACTTTCGTTTGTTACCTAACACATATTTCTCTTCACCTGACCCCCATGCCTCTGGACTCAAGGTGGTTAAATAGCAGTCTCTAGCTTGCTGCTTATCACCATGTATGGTGGTGACGCTCCCATCATCACAGACAAACTTTAGAAGCATCAAGTGAGTAACAATAATAGCCTTTGCCCTGTTCAAAGTAGGACGCCCCAAAATAATATTATAGGCAGTCAGATCTTTCACTATGAGGAAACGGACGTCCATTTGACGAGATTCTTTCTTATTTCCCATCCGCAGAGGGAGAGAAATGATGCCGACTGGGTGGATGACACTACCTCCGAAGCCTATAATGGGATAGTGAATTTTCTCTATCTTTGAGGAATCATGCTGAAGTCGGTTTAAACACTCAAGACTAATTATATTTGACGAACTCCCTGTATCAACCAGGAAACGCCTAACCCTCAGATTGGCGACCTTCAACTCGATTACTAATGGGTCGTCATGTGGGGTGGCTATTTTTCCACGGTCGGCTTCGCTGATCTCTACTTTTGGGAACGGGTCGGCTGTGGCCTTTCCTGACAACATCACTTGCCCCATCTGTTTGGCATAATCTTTCTGACCTCTCATGGTTGGACCTCCGGCGGCCAACCCTCCTGATATGACGGCCACAAACTCTGGGTCAGTACGGTTTCCATCCTCTTCTGAGGGAGGTGACTTGTTCTTTTTGTAGAACGGTTTTCCAGAGCCTCCAGTGTTCCTGCTGATATAACTCTTTAGGAATCCCTTAGCGGCTAGGTCGTCCAGTGCCCTTTTTAGGCTCTTATACTCTTTGGTGTCATGTCCAATGTCACTATGAAAATGACAATACAGCTTGGGGTCCCTACTTTCTGATGGCGACTTCATGGGAAACGGCCGATCAATCTCATAGTTGGACCCAACGTCCATCAGGATTGTGTACATGTCTGTGTTATACTCAAATCGCTCTCGGTCATAAGTTCTGGACCTCTTCTGACCTTCCGCCCCGGGAGCCCTGTCTGACTATTTTGCAGTAGCCCAAGTCCCATTAGGCCGGCTCTTCTTCTCAAATTTTTCTTTCTTTGCTGTCGGCTCAGTGATATCACTTCGTCGAGGTTCTTTTGGGACGCTGCAAATTTCTGTGGCGTGGATAAAGGCCTCGGCCTCATCTAGCACCTCTGCCATGGTTCGCACACTTTTCTTTACCAGGTCAAACTTGAATGAGCCTTTCTTAAGCCCCCTAATAAAGTTATCAAACGCAACCCCATCCGGCAAATCTGGGATTTGCCCTGCTTCTAAGTTGAATCTTTTCACATAGCTCCTCAGAGAATCATCTTTCCCTTGCTGAATTCGACTCAAATGCATGCTCATATTCTTTTCTTCCTTGTGAGCCATGAACCGAGTAGAGAACAATAACTCGAGCTCCGAAAAAGAGCGAATGGTTCCAGCCGGAAGCCTCTCAAACCACTTGGACGCTACTCCTTTCAGCGTACCCGGGAAATACTTGCACCAAGTTGAGTCAGTTGTCCCTTGAACATACATATGATGCTGGTAAACTAGGAGATGCATGTCTGGATCTGTAGTTCCATCATAGGCGTCAATGTTAGGCGGTTTAACCTTAGGCTCCTTCGGTGCTCTCATGATATTATCTGCAAAAGGAGTGGAATGTCCTAGGGCCATGCTGGACACTCCTTCTTGGATGTGATACACAGGATCTTAGTACCTTGAGTACGGTTCCCGCCGAGAGGACTCACGATGGCAAGTTTGAAGAGTTGGAAGGGTGGCCCGTGGGCGCGCTTGACTCAAGTGCGTGTAAGTTGGGTGAGGTAGAGGTCTATCCGGCATGACGGGGGTTGACCCTGTATCAGAAAGTTCAGATTCAGAATCAGGTACCTGCTCTGCGTGTGGCTGCTCACGTCCTCGAGACGTTTCACCGACCAACCGCTGAGGCAGTCGGCGCGGCAGGTAAGACAGGGTCTGATTGGCATGGTTCGCTGGCAGCCGCCTCCTGACATCCTCACCTGTCTGCCTGGTCCAGACATTCAGGGGACGCAGAGAAAGGGATGGCCTGTTATCTGCCGGCCTCTCAGCATTGGCAGCCGCGCTGGTGGTGTAAATCAGCATGCTCTTCTGTACATCTGCGTTGACTGTCTTGCCCATATCAGCTTGGAACTCGGCCAAGATAGCTCGTAGGGCACCTACAGACACGGGCATGTCTGGGTTCTCTTCCATTAATGTATCTGATTGAGGATCTAGGTGTCCACCAGGGGGGGTGCGGTTTGCCTGCTCGTCCTCCTCACTGAGCACTTCTACCTCGGCGGCATGACGAGGTGTGTGCCCTGCTGCAAAATCCCGGGCGGCATCTCCTGTGATCCTTGGAGCCTGCGTCTGCTGCTGCTCAGTCGGCTTTTCCCTTTCCAGGGGTGGCCGCTCCACTCGTACAAGCCGCCCAGTATCATTTTCCTGCCGTTGCTCTTCCATACTACCGTACCTCCCCACAGACGGCGCCAAATGTTGTGGGGTTTTTCCGGTAAGCTGATGACTTGGAGGTTTCCGGTAGCCTGCTATGCAATCCCTGCTCAGTCCTGCAAAACAAGAATATTCCTCTCGGAATATTCCCTCTGGTGCTTAAGTAAGAATGTGTTTTTAAAGAGAGAAAGTAAAGAGAAGGCAGAGCAATTAATATATCTGATTGTGTTGTGATTGTAACCCTTTTTTCTTTGGAAATGAGGCTTTATATAGTACTAG
The DNA here is from genome assembly GCF_020520425.1 of Spinacia oleracea. Classification (NCBI taxonomy): domain Eukaryota; kingdom Viridiplantae; phylum Streptophyta; class Magnoliopsida; order Caryophyllales; family Amaranthaceae; genus Spinacia; species Spinacia oleracea. The sequence continues at coordinate 45,719,727 of NC_079487.1, read as the reverse complement.
GTTATTGGGGGAATGACCTAACATTCCCTCATATGATTGGCTGAGGTAGGAGGAGAGGACAAGTGTCCTTTTCCTTTTGCAGTTTTCTGGCCTTTTAGGACATAAGTGGACTTTTTGGGCTTTTGTGCCATCATAAGGTGTTTGTCAAGTATGCCACTTATGTATGGACGAGAATACATACATTTATCCGTATACGAATACAAGTACGTATACTTCGTAGATACTTAGATAAGTACTTACACTCCAGAATAGAAGGCGTATGGTTTGCTTACGGGGCATAATACATGCCAAGTGTCGTACCTTTATTGGTACACGTTGGCATGGTAATTTTTCCCACAACACCTTATGTGATTCCAAGAATGTCCACCTTTATGAGGTATACACGTTTAATATCGTACATTAAGAATAAATATATGGTATGCTGTTTGGACCCCTAGCTATAGATGGTTATTTTATGTATCGTGTTGTTTGGTTAAGTTCTTAGTCTTTGATGCTATAACTATGTTATGAATGCGCACATGCGATCTAATTCTAATCTTTGTCGAATTCAATACGAAAAATGAATGTAGTTCAAGTCCATGCAATGTCTATTATGACTCATGTTGCTTAAGTGTGTCCTCGGCTCTTCTTCCCTAAAGGATCTCAACACATTCGTGTTATGAACTAGAATAATTTTCCTATCCGCAGGGAGATGCCTATGGAGATCCTACGTGCAAGTCTTCCTCACACTGATGAGTTTCAACGGGGAATGTTGATCAATTTTGCTCACCATTTTATTCCATTTCCTATTACTGAATTCCATCTCCGTGATGAGGAAAACAGTGGCTGGATTACTCTAGAACCGGTCAGGAGTTACGAACATGTATGTGGTTGAGTCAGATGCGTAGCTACGTGGTTGCAACATGTATGAGAGGGATGGCATGCATGATTTCAGGAGGGTTCTATATGGGCTTCATCTTGTTTGGAAGCGGTCGTTATAAGTTCTATCCGGTTTTATCAGGGTGGTGTACTTGTAAGTTGAAAGCTTGACTTGTGTGGAGTCACAATTGATGCCATATTTGAATGAACAAGTGCCCCGACATCTGATTGTGTATTATTCGGAAACACAAATTCTTGTTTACAAGGGTTGTACAATAAATATTGTACACCAGAGTAAAAGTTAACTCAAAATGTTTAAAAGTTAAGCTTATATATGTAAAAGTTGTCCATTTTTTAGTGATAAATTTGTTCATTTTAATAAAACTTATTTTTTCAAAATCATTAATAATGTATAAAATTAATCATTTAACTATTTAAAATGTTTATCTATCAACGTTTTTTTTACTAATATAAAAGTTAATCAAAACTAGGTTAAAGTTACAAAAAAATGGGTAAAAGTTATTTTGGTGTACAATAAATTTATTGTGCACCTAGTGCGCACAAGACCTTTTGATTCGGAAAAAAGTTGTCGTGATCGACAATATTGTGATGCTTCCTCTTGTACAAAGCCTAATTTTTGAAGCTATGTTGGAACCCTTAGGAAAGAACTAGCAGCATAGGGGTTTAAATTGTACAAAATATAACGAAATTGTTTTCCTTTCCCGTCTCTTTTTATATATTTTTTGACTATGTTATTGTTAAGTGAAAGGGCCAGTGTATTTTTAGGTTGCTCTGAGTTCAAGTCCACCTATTCTTTGAAGTTAACAATGGTCTAACGTTTGGACTATTGCTTATTGGCGTATTACGAAGACCTGAAGTGGCATAGCGCAAAATGAGGTTTTTCTCAGTTAAATTATTTGTTGATCATTATGTTGGTTGATATACAGTAAATTATGTTTGACCGATAGCTTAAATGCACCAGTTGTATATTTTTGTTTGAAACGCATGACCCACATTGCAAGTAAGCGAAGGGAAACTCAAACTTCTAACTTCTTGTATAGACGCCTTCAATTTTAACGACTTATCGAAGATACTGTCAATGTCAATGGTACTATGAATTTGGTGAGTTTAGCAATCAATTTAATACTTCAATGAAAGTAAGTGTCGTTGTGTAGTGCAATACTCCGTATTGAAGCAACCGACAACAATCCTATTATTTTATTTTTTTATTTTTACATAGCTGTAGTCACCTACTTTTATCCCCATTCCCGAAAGGGAAGGTTCGATGATGAGAACATAAATCTCCACTTGGCAACGCATCTCCTATAAAATAACGAATCTCGATCACCCTTTTCATTTCACCCGAACCTGCTATTTATAGAAACCTGCTAAAAATAGTAACTGCCGTAACGGGTAGTTGCTAAAAGTGGCAAGACATAAAAGATAGAAACCTGTCAGAATTAGGTGTTGCACTCCAACATAAATCCTAAAAGAGATATAATTTGCAAGAGGAATCCTGTTCCTAGTATAACTCGAAAATAAGAGTTACGTATTAATTAAAATCCTAACGAACCTAGAGTTCGTAACGGGCCCAGACGCATTCCGTCATAAAGTTAAAACGCACTAAAAGACTCGGATAAGTCTCAAAGACTCCGTATTCCACGAGTCCAAATCTGACAAAGAACTCGGCCCAAACATCATTTTTAACGCCCAGCCCTGGGCGCTGAAATTGCCTGGATCCCATTTTCAACGCCCAGAGTTGGGCGCCGAAATCTTTAACGCCCAGCCCTGGGCGCTGAAATTACCTGGGTACGTGTTCTCTCCTAATTCTTTTTGGATTTGTGCTCTAAAATTCTATCTTTCTACGAACGCTTCCCTATAAATACAGCCCCAAATTCGACGTGAAACAACACACAGCACACAATTCATATTCTGAGTATTGACTCCAACCCCTAAGCCTAAGCCTCACGCTGCGAAATTGATCCCGCGTTCTGTCGCAATCGATCCAAAAATCGAGCAGAACGTATCCTGTCCCTTGTAGCTGAAGAATTAAGCCCGGAAACTTGAGATTCGTTAAATAAAAGGAGAAATAGCAAAGCCAAAGTGGTTAGTTTTCTGAGAAACGTGACACACCTCTCAAAGGTGCGTCGTAATGTGTCCCTTCGTGTGATTTAATCGCTTTCCTCGCCCTTTTATGAAACTGTTAAACTATTAATCTGATTGTTCTATCACCCCTAAAAAAGATAATATCTGGGACAATTGAACTATCATGCTAGGTCCCTTAAATCAATCTAAACAAGATAATCACGATCAATCTAGTATTATGTGTTGCATATTGCTAAAATCAATTCAGATTAGTTTAATAATTAACGCATGTCCCTTCAATTATTTATGCTGAGCTAGTAAGGATATCCTGCCTCTGGAGTTATCGAAGAGCGAGTACTCCTCTCGGTAGTTACAGTCCCCCGAACCCTCAATATCTACCCTGCGGGTGTATGTTGAGCGATCCCCACACCAGGGATCACAAGGGAACCTATGGCCGTCGTGGTCAAACATAATTGCACTCCCTTTATGTCACGATAACCGGGTTTTGTCAGTTTTTCTCATTGTCGTTAAAAACTGAATGGCGACTCCTATATTACTAGTCAATTGGGTGTAAACTCACAGGAAATCCAATTACACTTGATTTGACAAAAAGAAACGTCACGCCCACGAGGGACGAGGTCACGCATTAGCCTCGTGCTTTTTTGACCCCCTTACAGTGGCGACTCCACTTGGGATAGTGAAGGAAATACTCGTGCTCGTAGGTAATCAAAATAGTCGAAGGGTGAAACGATCCTACCCCGCGTTTATTTCCCCATCAAGTTGCGACGACCTGAAAATCAGCATATTAATGTGAACGGACAGAATCGCATGACGAATCTTGGCTCCCTTGGGATGTTTCATCTTGGGAGTTGGGACTAAGGATACCCATCGCCAATCGGGAGGTGCATACGCTTCAAATGTTTTCCACTCGGCACTTTCGCTAGTAGTACACCCGTCCCAAACCCAATCGCTCGCCCACTAGGTCCCTCTCATTGGTGCATGCCCCCTTGGCTTACATCGTGATTGGCCTCTTGAGCGAAATTCGTCTGTTGAAGGCACTGCCTCGACTGGGGCATGTGTTGGATCTGCGATAGAAGCGGTACCAAGCCGGCGCAAATACTACCCATAGAAGCCTATCATAAACGATATGACATATTATTATTTTGCCTCATGGTGTAATGTTAGTTATGTGTAGCGAATTATGTGATTGTGTGTGACATATAATGCTAGAAAACCAACGACCTTAAAAATTGCCCAAACATTCATAAACCAATTGGCCAAAGAGTTATACCAAGATACGTGTTCCGCAACCCCGAACGATCGCCACAAAAATAAGCGACGCTCAGGAGGGCCCGTAACGAATCCCACAACGCTGCACAACGCGTAAAGGACGTTATTAGGCAAGCACGCAAAATTAAGTCGCATATACAAAAAATATACGCGAACAGAATACGAGTACCAGTCAGGGACGCATTTTCAGCGCCCCTGGCTGGGCGCCAAATATTCTCACGCCCACCGCTGGGCGCTGAAGTTGCTGCCTGGCCTTCTGGTCGGGCACAGCAGCCTCGGTTCCCGCGCATAAAAAAATACGTAGCAGTAAAAGAAAATTCGTGAAAAATGCTGCAAGGGAGTACGAAAAGGCACTCAATTCTAAGAACGACTTATAAAATAAACAACTCTTTGTGTCGTCATTAGGCCTCCTATGACGACAATGTTCGGCACCAAAACCGAGCATGCTAATTAAATGACCTTGAATGTCACATGGGAAAAGTATTCAAAAAATAATGTTCAAATAAAGTCTTCAAGGAAAAATAATGTTCGAATAAAAAATAAATCCGAGTCTAGACTAGGCTATGCCAAAGTACAATCTAAATCCTAAGTCTTAGTTGTCTTATCCATATAATCGGTCCTAATGCTTGGTGTCGTTCTGCAAGTTAAAAGGTTAAACCATATTGAGTCTCCCTTTCTAACATTTAAATCAATAAGCACCCATATGTAATTGTCATCCCTTGCTAAGAATCTACGGCCTCAATACTCTCTCTCACCAATAAAAAGAATATATTATAGTATTTGCAAAATGGAAACAGTCATATTCTGAAAATCATTCCCCCATAGTCGCACGACCCCCAAAGTGAACCTAAGGTGTCAATACCATTAGCAAAAATTAATGGCCTCAAGGCTTATGATCACATTGGGTCACGACTATCGTAGTCCTCTCGAGCCACTCGCTCCTTGAAGTACTCCTAATACGGACTAAAAGAATTTCCATAAGTGCAACATGACGAACCATGAAAATACCCAAATCGGCATGCTATAAGGCTACCATTGGGGTAAAGCAATACACACTAAGAGGGAAGCCGCACTAATGATTCTAGTCTTGCAAAAATGAAAATTCGATCTCCCCAACTAACTACCTTGCCAACATTAAGCAAAATGGCGCGTGACAAATGAACACCCAAGGGTTAAAATCTAAAGTGTCAACCAATGAAAGTTATGGTCCAATTAGCCTAAGTCTAAAAGTTGCTTGGTCAAGTATTATAGGCTTACGCCACGTCATTATTTTGGGTCTAGGCCACCTTCTTATATTCATACACGGGTTATAATCAGAAAGATTAATGAAAGTTCTAGTCTAAATCACAACTTCCAATTAAATCCCAGAAACTGGAGTCTGAAAAGAAACAAAAAATTATTTTCGATGTAATTCTTTCGTTAAATTTCCATAAAGTAAAAACAACATTTTAAATCTACGCTATTTGCACATTTTAAGAAACGACTAAATACGCTTGCAAAGTAAGACAATTTAAAGGTCCACCCTAGGCCTACTAAAGCTAAAGGTCCACCCTAGGCCTACTAAAGCTAAAGGTCCACCCTAGGCCCACTAAAGTTAAAGGTCCACTATAGGCCTACCAAACGAGGCTCACTCAGCCTCGCCTCGTGACTCAAAGACTACAACCATCTACCTTTTAGCCCAAATAAAAAAAATTGAAGGATTTATGTTGGGGAGATATCCCAAGAAAAAAGAAAAAATAGAAAGAGAAAAGGGAGAGCGAAAAGAACGAGCCATGAAATACTTAGCCCGTACCTCCCAAAGTGCGAAATTTACCCAAGTAAACGAAGGAAAAGAATTGAATCAACCAATCCAAAGCATGCCACAAAAACTACATAAAGTTCTACGATGTCTACCCTTTCCAATCCTTATATTCTTAGACGCCTTCGCTCTGGAGCCCCTGTTCAGCTCATTTAACCCATCCATGTTCTCATTGCCATAACCCAAGAAACCATTACCTCGACTCTTGTTCTTGAACTTGTTATCAACTGCAAACCACGTACGGCCATTGACACGTGCGTCATACCCATTATTTCCAAAGCCCAAACCTACTCTTACACCACCATTAGCATAATGACCATATAACTTGTTTGGATACATCCTGTTGATATACCCTTGAGCCGTCCCCATGCTACTTATTTGCCTTGGTTGATGTAAACTCATGACCCTAGCTTGAGGCTGCAAATTGTGAGTCCTAGCAGATGTAATCCTCATGCTTGACCAATACCTATACAAATTATCCTATCTCGTTCGACCCTCCTTTCAAGCCGTCTTGATTCACGAATAAAAAAAACAAATGAAAAGTACGTTCTACGCTTAACGTAAAAAAATAAAAAAAAAATAAAAAATAATCATAAAAAAAACTTTGCAAAGCGCACAAAAAAAAGAAAAGAAGCATTTAGCGCACAAAAAAGATTCGCAAATACTTGGCACGAAACAAAAACGAGCAGCGCAAAAAGGTAGCCCAGAACACGCTTTCAACGCCCAGACCTGGGCGCTGAAAATAATAGCGCCTAGCCCTGGGCGCCATTCTTGCTTTTCAACTCCCAATTCCTAAAAGTGTTCGTATATTTTCCTATATACATGCGGAAGAATAACGAACACTTGGGGTGTAGAAGATCGTATAAAATACACTTATTTCACCCTATTTCAAACATTACGGTTCCACTCGAACGTACTTGTTTAAAGTCGGCATTCTAAGAAACCATTTTCTGGCTAAGAACTACGCAAGACCTGATTCCAAATTAAATCTATTTAAGGCGGACACGTAGGCAATCCATGATTCGGTCCAACCAATTTGCAAAAATATTAAAGCCTATAGAATAACAAGAATAAAAAAATAAAGTCCCTTATTGAAATTTAATTACTTGCAATCCAAGTCGAAAGAAAAATTTAAGTCAAAGGAAGAATCCAAGTCATCAAGATGCCAAAATGAGCACACATAGAAAAATAATAAGGGCACGTACCCTTGCCAGAAGGAGCACTCACACTCCTAGGCAATTAGCCAATACTTAAAAGATCGCTCCGCCTCAATTGAATGGGGGCTAGCGCAAGCATCCATGACCTCTAAAGTACTCGACTTGACCCTCCCTAAAGCAAAGTAACTCACTTAAAGACCTTCTTTCGCTACTAGACACAGTCATAATCGCCAACAAGTAGTAAAGGCAGTAAGCTTGCAATAAAGAGGATTGTTCTACGGCATCGCCCCATCGTTCCTTCGAACTCAGGGCACCCGTTCATGGTAATTCAAATACTTGCGAATCCCCTTTGAAAAATCAGACATTGTCAATAGGACTTGGCACTTAACCAAGGCTCACCCTACTCAGCCATATGACACGGGCATCTAAAATCGAAATCTGAAAGCATCATTAATGAGAAGACATAATAGCAACTGGGGGCTAAAAAATTGAAATGAAAGAGCTAGGGAAAGAACTAAGTATACCTTGACCTTTTGTGCAGACATACACCAAGTAAATCTAAGTCAATTTGAAAACAATTTATATTCCCGCAATTCTGGAAAAGATGGCCCTAAAAGCCCAAAGCATGTGCCACACGGACACAAGTAATATCATGACGCCTGCACCCTGGCTTCCAGCAAATCCTTAGACAGCATCCTGAAAATCGTAACAGTATTTTGATTCACTCATGTAATCCTGTACGAACCCTTCTATAAGTCAACTTACTTAGGAAACCTCGGATTGTACACAGTAGGACTCGGATTTCAAATAATTTTCAAAGACTTCTTCGAACATAATAAAGTGTCGTTGGTTTAAGCTAAGTATGCGTTTATCTCTATGTTGCAAGTGAGTCCAAAAGATTTCTAAATATGATTATAGGTAAAGAAAGGCACCTAGCTTTTGGTCAAGGCACACTGCAACATGTGACTACCTTGACCATGGCAATGTCGCACAATACGACATTTACAAGAGAAGTAGCAAATCACTACTCGAACGTACCTCGCACTAAACGAGTCTGGTTCAAACTATTCATGATCCGTGTCACCATGAATGCATAAAAACGTATGCCAAGCATTATAGCACCAAGCCAATCCCGTAGCTACAATTGGGGGCTTGAGAAAAATACTCTAAAAATGGTCGAAATGACGATTTTATCGCAAATTCTCGACGCTAATGCTATACACACGTCATAGGGGCACAATCCTAAGGTTTAATCGTGTAAAACGACCCTTAGAATGGCTACGACCCCTCCCAAATTCAAAGCACTACTTAGAATATATAAAGTCACCCCACTAACAAGGGTAACTGAAAATCGCGAGTCACCAAAACTCCGATCAAACTACAGCACATAATGCTCGCCCTACAAGCGCCCGTCACACAGTTTACGTCGTTCCGAAGCAAAGGCGAAAGAAAAAAAAATCAAGGATAAAAAAAAAGAAAAAGAAAGAAACATCTATGATTCCTCGCATCGAACGAAGTAATAAGCCGTGCACTGCCACGCAGAAGGCGCTACACTTGTTCGAGCAGAAGGCGTGATGAAGTACTCCAATGCAAAAAATAATAATGATATCCCAACACCTGGAGAAATGTTCTAATACATGCGGTTAGGCCACACAAGCCTACGTCGCACCATAAGTTCAACCATCCCACGGTACAAGTCTAAAAAAAAAAAGTAAGGCATATTGCACTAATGCGGGCACGACCAAAGATCATGTGTAAAACTAGTCTATACTCAAACTGAGTTAGCTGCTATGCCTCATTATTCTGTGAAAACAGTTTATGAGAAAATCATTGGTCCAAAACCTGTGATTCAGTGGGATAATATGGTGTGGAATAGGCTGAATATCCCTAAGCATAGATTCATATGCTGGTTGGCAGTGCAGGACAGGCTTCAAACCACTGCAAAATTGGCAAGATTTGGTGTTAGTAATACTGCAAGTTGCCTGATTTGTGGACAAGCTGATGAAGATCATAAGCATCTGTTCTTTGCTTGTCCCTATAGCAGCAGATGCATTAGTGCTCTCAAAGCTTGGTTAGGGATTACTTATTCCACTGGTAATCTGAAGCAGCTCATGAGGTGTATTGCTCATGGCAGAATGTCAAAGTTTAGAAGGCAGGTTAGCTTTGCAATGCTAGCTGCTGCAGTGTATGCTGTTTGGTCAAGTAGGAATGGTTGTTTTTGGAATGCTTCCTTTCCAACTGTTCAGAATATGGTAGCTAGAGTTAAGCAAAATGTTAGAGATCGAATTTTGGTTGTTTTACCTAAACATGTATCTAGGAGAGATAGCTTGTGGTTTTCTACTCTGTAAGATAGCTTTCTGTTTCTAGCTCTTTGATGGAATGGTCCAACCTAGTTGGTTTGTTTCATCCTTGAGTTAGTTTAGGTTGTAAATCTGTTTTGAGCTTAATATTATTCGATCTTGCTTGCCTAGCAAAAAAAAGAGCATGTGTAAAAGAGGCAAAGACTACTTATCGCCTAAATTCAAAATGCAAGCCACACGACTTCTACATTAAGGATTAAAGGTAGCGAAATATTACCTACCACGGAAGGGATAGCTCGCACCTACACGAGCGGAACCCCAAGGCATCTTTCTCGAAAGAACCTACAAAAATCGTACGCCAAAAGGAAGCATCCCAACATGCATACTTGGGGGCTCCAAGCTACGAAACAATCATAGCAAAATAAAAAAAAATCTTGAAGCAAATGTTTGAACAATCGAAAGGGCACGATGTTTGAGCCCACTTCATGAATGGGCCCGAACCCTATCAAGCTTCTAAGCAAACTATTCAAAATCAGCCATTGCTCAAAAAAAAAATTGATTCAAGCAAACTGGTTAATGGACCGCACAGAACGGCCATTCTATGAACGCTCGTTCGCACATACATATCATCATTCTAAGTATCGAACATTCACGAACGCGTTCAAAAGAAAAAATATATACGAGCGATAAAAAATATACGCCTCAAGATATGTTCCTCGGGCCATATAGACTCACCCAACTATTGCAATAACTGCACGCCTTAAGAGCGACAGTTCCTTTAAATAAGCGCCCCAAAGCGACAAACACCATAGTCCACCAATCAGCTACGGCTTCTCGAGAAATCATCACGATCACTCAACTCATTGTGATCTCTAATAAAATTCTATGTTCCAAAAATAAAGAAAAACAAAAGAGAAGAGAATACGTAGAATCTCCAAGTGAAATAAGCGAACGGAAAAGAGGCAGATCTGCCCGATAATCAACTCCGACGCCAAATCCCACGCCTGACTTTGGGCATTGAAGATTAATCCCACAATCATTCTAAGCTAAGAAATGGCGAAAGAATAAGGAAATAATAAACACCGTTGGTCCACTATTAGGCTACGGTTTCTCGAGAAATAATTATTCACCAATCAACGGTGATCTCAAATGAACGGTTCGTTCCAAAAAAGCATCTCTAGACGAAAAGAAAAAAAGAAAACGATCGAACAAGAGGCCAACTGTGTCATCAAGAAACCTCGCCAGAAATCATTTTCAGCGCCCGGCGATGGGCGCCGAAATCTTTAACGCCCAGGCATGGGCGCCGAAAAAATCCCAGACCCAAAAAGGCCCCTGACTTCTATAGGGCCCTGGCGTATCCATTCGACTCAAAAATTGCCGATTTATTTACTGAAAGTCGCACCTCACGGCTTTGTTAGGAGTAGCACACCACTACAAAGATCGCTCGCACTTACGAGCACGATCCCTAACACGATCAAGGACATTACAAAATGCTTATCCCCAAGGAACCTCTTTGACAAGAAATGACCGTCAAGCACGAATGCTTGGGGGCTCGAAAGAAAATATATATTTCAAAAGAGAGTATGCAAAGTTAAAACAATATTCCCAGACTACGCTGTACGAAAGTCCCGTGTTTGGATAAACTCAAAAGATAAAACCGGATTACGACCTCAAGACAAAAGTCGCCGTTGATACTTATACATAGTCCCCTAATCAAGGACCCAGGTAGTGGTAAATTTGAGCCGAAAAGACTAGCTCAGAACCATGAAAGATGACGACCACGAGACAATGGTCCGTCTAAGCACGTTGTCAACCCAAATTCAGGTTGCAACTAAATCCGAGCATCCCTTGAAAGAATTCGCTCCTACAAGAATGAATAAAAAGAAATTCTCAAAAGAAATCACAAGAACAAATGAAATAGGGACTTGCCCATCTCAATCGGGCAAGATCGCGCCACTAACCACGCGAGTCCCAAATCGAAAAGACGAATTCAGGTTCGCCCACCTTCAGCGGGCGGGGTCTGCGTCACTAACCGCGCAGGTCCTCAGTCTTCGAAAATGAAAAGAAAATAGAATCTTCAAAACAAAGCAAAAAACAGGCTCGCCATCTTCAGCCGGTGGGGTCTACGTCACTAACCGTGTAGATCCTTATTTTCAAAACATCAAAACAGATTCGTCCACTTCTATCGGACAGGGTGTCCACCCTTAGCGGACAGGCTCGTCATCTTTAGCCGGCGGGGTTTACGTCACAAACCGCGTAGGTCCTTATTTTCAAAAAAAACAAACAAACTTCAAAACAGATTCGTCCACTTCTATTGGACGGGGCGTCCACCCTTAGCGGACAGGCTCGCCATCTTTAGCCGGCGGGGTCTGTGTCACTAACCGCGCAGGTCCTTAGTCGCCCTAGCGATAAATTTTTCCGATTTTCTCTTTTTCCCGAAATAAAGGATCGGTTTTCCCTTTTTCCAAAAATTAAAGGATTGGTTTTCTGTTTTTCCAAAAAAGAGCGATGTGCTAGATTTTCCTTCGTTTTACGTCCTATAAAAACAAGGGGGTTTTCTCGTTTAGCTAACCCTGAAAATGAGAATCTTTAAAAAAAAATTTACCTCGTGATTGGGCTTGGCCAGGCCCAAATTACAATTTATAGCTTTGATTTCGAAAACATCTGTAGGTACTTCCAATGACAAAGTGAGGGAGTTTCTACATATCCTTAGATACTTCCAATGACAAAGTGAGGGAGTTTCTATACTATCCGTTGACAAATCCCAATGACACGTGAGGGATATGTCGACACTTCAAGTGATGACCCTTAAGTCAAATGTTATCACTCGGGGGCTCGTGAGACCCTCGCAAAACAAGTCACATACACTATGGCTTGTGTGACGCACTCCGTCCAGTACTTTGACCATCGTCTCATCCCGAGACTCAGTCAAAGTGGGGGCTAACTGTAGACACCTACTTTTGTCCCCATTCCCGAAAGGGAAGGGTTCGATGATGAGAACATAAATCTCCACTTGGCAACGCATCTCCTATAAAATAACGAATCTCGATCACCCTTTTCATTTCACCTGAACCTGCTATTTATAGAAACCTGGTAAAAATAGTAACTGCCGTAACGGGTAGTTGCTAAAAGTGGCAAGACATAAAAGATAGAAACCTGACAGAATTAAGTGTTGCACTCCAACATAAATCCTAAAAGAGATATAATTTGCAAGAGGAATCCTGTTCCTAGTATAGCTCGAAAATAAGAGTTACGTATTAATTAAAATCCTAACGAACCTAGAGTTCGTAACGGGCTTAGACGCATTCCATCATAAAGTTAAAACACACTAAAAGACTCGGATAAGTCTCAAAGACTCCGTATTCCACGAGTCCAAATCTGACAAAGAACTCGGCCCAAACATCATTTTCAACGCCCAGCCCTGGGCGCTGAAATTGCCTGGATCCCATTTTGAACACCCAGAGCTGGGCGCCGAAATCCTTAACGCCCAGCCCTGGGCGCTGAAATTACCTGGGTACGTGTTCTCTCCTAATTCTTTTTGGATTTGTGCTCTAAAATTCTATCTTTCCACGAACTCTTCCCTATCAATACAGCCCCAAATTCGACGTGAAACAATACACAGCACACAATTCATATTCTGAGTATTGACTCCAACCCCTAAGCCTAAGCCTCACGCTGCGAAATTGATCCCGCGTTCTGTCGCAATCGATCCAAAAATCGAGCAGAACGTATCCTGTCCCTTGTAGCTGAAGAATTAAGCCCGGAAACTTGAGATTCGTTAAATAAAGGGAGAAATAGCAAACCCAAAGTGGTTAGTTTTCTGAGAACCTCGATGCACCTCTCAAGGGTGCGTCGTAATGTGTCCCTTCGTGTGATTTAATAGCTTTCCTCGCCCTTTTATGAAACTGTTAAACTATTAATCTGATTGTTCTATCACGCCTAACAAAGATAATATCTGGGACAATTAAACTATCATGCTAGGTCCCTTAAATCAATCTAAACAAGATAATCACGATCGATCTAGTATTATGTGTTGCATATTGCTAAAATCAATTCAGATTAGTTTAATAATTAACGCATGTCCCTTCAATTATTTATGCTGAGCTAGTAAGTATATCCTGCCTCTGGAATTATCGAAGATCAAGTACTCCTCTTGGTAATTACAGTCCCCCGAACCCTCAATCTCTACCCTGCGGGTGTACGTTAAGCGATCCCCACACCAGGGATCACAAGGGAACCTATGGCCGTCGTGGTCAAACATAATTGCACTCCCTTTATGTCACGATGTGAGGGGGGTCGAAAAAGCACGAGGCTGATGCGTGACCTCGTCCCTCGTCGTTGTGACGTTTCTTTTTGTCAAATCAAGTGTAATTGGATTTCCTGTGAGTTTACACCCAATTCACTAGAAATATAGGAGTCGCCATTTAGTTTTTAACGACAATGTGAAAAAATGACAAAACCCGGTTATCGTTACATAAAGGGAGTGCAATTATGTTTGACCACGACGGCCATGGGTTCCCTTGTGATCCCTGGTGTGGGGATCTCTCAACGTACACCCGCAAGGTAGAGATTGAGGGTTTGGGGGACTGTAACTACCGAGAGGAGTACTCGCTCTTCGATAACTCCAGGGGCAGGATATCCTTACTAGCTCTGCATAAATAATTGAAGGGACATGCGTTAACTATTAAACTAATCTGAATTGATTTTAACAATATGCAACACATAATACTAGATCGATCGTGATTATCTTGTTTAGATTGATTTAAGGGACCTAGCATGATAGTTCAATTTCCCAAGATATTATCTTTATTAGGCGTGATAGAACAATCAGATTTAATAGTTTAACAGTTTTATAAAATGGCAAGGAAAGCGATTAAATCATGCGAAGGGACACATTACGACGCACCCTTGAGAGGTGCGTCACGGTTCTCAGAAAACTAACCACTTTGGCTTTTGCTATTTCTCCTTTTATTTAACGAATCTCAAGTTTTCGGGCTTAATCCTTCAGCTACAAGGGACAGGATACGTTCAGTTCGATTTTTGGATCGATTGCGACAGAACGCGGGATCAATTTCGCAGCGTGAAGCTTAGGCTTAGGGGTTGGAGTCAATACTCAGAATATGAATTGTGTGTTGTGTTCTTTTCACGTTGAATTTGGGGCTGTATTTATAGGGAAGAGTTCGTGGAAAGATAGAATTTTTAGAGCTCTAATCCAAGAAGAATTAGGAGAGAACACGTACCCAGGTAATTTCAGCGCCCAGGGCTGGGCGTCAAAGATTTTGGCGCCCAGCTCTGGGCATTGAAAATGGGATCCAGGCAATTTCAGCGCCCAGGGCTGGGCGTTGAAAATGATGTTTGGGCCGAGTTCTTTGTCAGATTTGGACTCTTAGAATCCGGAGTGTTTGAGACTTTATCCGAGTCTTTTAGTGCGTATTAACTTTATGTCGGAATGCGTCTGGGCCCGTTACGAACTCTAGGCTCGTTAGGATTTTAATTAATACGTAACTCTTATTTTCGAATTATACTGGGAATAGGATTCTTCTTGCAAATTCTATCTCTTTTAGGTTTTATGTTGGAGTGCAACACCTAATTCTGACAGGTTTCTATCTTTTATGTCTTGCCACTTTTAACAACTACCCGTTACGGCAGTTACTATTTTTAGCAGGTTTCTATAAATAGCAGGTTCGGGTGAAATGAAAAGGGTGATCGAGATTCGTTATTTTATAGGAGATGCGTTGCCAAGTGGAGATTTATGTTCTCATCATCGAACCTTCCCTTTCGGGAATGGGGACAAAAGTAGGTGTCTACAGTTAGCCCCCACTTTGACTGAGTCTCGGGATGAGACGATGGTCAAAGTACTAGACGGAGTGCGTCACACAAGCCATAGTGTATGTGACTTGTTTTGCGAGGGTCTCACGAGCCCCCGAGTGATAACATTTGACTTAAGGGTCATCACTTGAAGTGTCGACATATCCCTCACGTGTCTTTGGGATTTGTCAACGGATAGTATAGAAACTCCCTCACTTTGTCATTGGAAGTATCTAAAGATGCGTAGAAACTCCCTCACTTTGTCATTGTAAGTAGCTACAGATGTTTTATTAATCAAAGCTATAAAGTGTAATTGGGCCTGGCCAAGCCCAATCACGAGGTAAAATGTTTATTTTTTAAAGATTCTCATTTTCAGGGTTAGCTAAACGAGAAAACCCCCGTGTTTTTATGGGACGTAAAACGAAGGAAAATCCAGCACATCGCTCTTTTTTGGAAAAACGGAAAACCAATCCTTTGATTTTTGGAAAAAGGGAAACCAGAAAAAGTTATCGCTGCAGCGACTAAGGACCTGCGCGGTTAGTGCCGCAGACCCCGCCGGCTAAAGATGGCGAGCCTGTCCGCTAAAGGTGGACACCCCGTCCGATAGAAGTGGACGTATCTGTTTTGAAGTTTGTTTGTTTTTTTTTTTGAAAATAAGGACCTACGCGATTTGTGACGTAGACCCCACCGACTAAAGATGGCGAGCCTGTCCGCTAAGGGTGGACACCCCGCCCGATAGAAGTGGACGAATCTATTTTGAAATTTGTTTGCGTTGTTTTTGAAAATAAGGACCTACGCGGTTTGTGTCGTAGACCCCGCCGGCTGAAGATGGCGAGCCTGTTTGTGTTTTGAAGATCTCATTTTTTGAAAACTGAGGACATGCGCGGTTAGTGACGCAGACCCCGCCCGCTGAAGGTGGGCGAGCCCAATCCGCTAAGGGTGGACGCCCCGCTCGCTGGAGGTGAGCGAACCTGAATTCGTCTTTTCGATTTGGGACTCGCGTGGTTCGTTGCGCGATCTTGCCCGATTGAGGTGGGCAAGTCCCTATTTCTTTTGTTCTTTGTGATTTCTTTTGAGAATTTCTTTTTATTCATTCTTGTAGGAGCGAATTCTTTCAAGGAATGCTCGGATTTAGTTGTAACCTGAATGTGGGTTGACAACGTGCTTAGACGGACCATTGTCTTGTGGCCATCATCTTTTCATAGTTTTTGAGCTAGTCTTTACGGCTCAATTTTGCCACTACCTGGGTCCTTGATTAGGGGACTATGTATAAGTATCAACGGCGACCTTTGTTCTGAGGTCGAAATCCGTTTTTCTCTTTGAGATTATCCAAACACGGGACTGTGTATAGCGTAGTCCAGGGATATGATTTTAACTTCGCACACTCTTCATTGGAGTACATATTTTCTTTCGAGCCCCCAAGCGTTCGGCCTTGAAGGTCATTTCTTGTCAAGAAAGGTACGTATTTTATAACGTCTTTTAATCATGTTTGGGATCGTGCTCGTATGTGCGAGCGACCTTTATAGTGGTATGCTATTTTGACGAAGTCGTGGAGTGCGACTTCGTTTTCCGGGCGACAGAGTTTATTTTTCAATAATATCAGGTTTAGCTTGGCCCGGATTAATCCTTTGACAATCAAACATTTTTTTTATTTGAGAAACCAACGACTTAATCATATTTTTTGGTGTTTCGAAGAATGACCTTGATATTTATTTTGCTTATATTTGTTTTGAAAAATGTACACATATATATTCCTTGATATGAGTCTAAGTTTTGACAAGTTTTAACATTCATTTTCACTATTTGGGTGCTAAAGGTGCTTTTGGGCTTGATCTTGATTTAAATAGGGCCTCGTGTCTACCAACACAGTTTTAAGTCCTTTCCTGTTCCACGTTTTGCGAGATCCGGGCCTTGGGCTGCATTTTCGGCGCCCAAGGCTAGGCGTTAATCATTTCGGCGCCCAGCCGTGGGCGCTGAAAGCCTTATCCTGGCAATTTTTGCTTTTGGAATTTCTTAACGCGTTTCCGAATGGGATCAGGATGTCACTTGATGGCTTCAGGTATATATAGGGGTTAGATACGTCCTTCTTTTCCATCACTCTCAATCTTCCTTTCTCTCGTAATTACTTAGCTTTAATTCTTCCTTGCTTTTGTCATGTCGATTCCTCTCTTCTCCCTCCAACGAGCTGTCAGGCGTTGGCTAAGAGCCCTTACTCCTACAGAAAAGGCTTTGTTGAAAGAATACCACTTAGAGGCACTTTTAGGCTTACAACAAATTAATATTGATTATAACTTTCTGTGTGCAGCCCTGAGCTTTTGGGATTCTGATCACCATGTTTTTGTCCTTCGGGGAAATGAAATATGTCATTTGCCAGATGAATTTGCTGCGATCCTTGGTTATCCTACTAATGCTACTCCTGCCACCCCTGGCACCATTGAAGAGGGTAAAACAACCATAGGGGCTTTCCTAGGACTAGATGCTAACATGCTTGCTGAGATTGTAGTGGGTGATGAGATTAATTTGGCAAAGCTTGTAAAACATCACTTTAGACCCAGTAAAAATATGACCGAACAGAAATTGAACATTCGAGCCCTTGTATTTTGCTTGTTGAATCATTATTTGTTGTCGAATAACAATGGCGAGTTCGGTGACATAAGGTTGATCTCCTTGATTAGCCAGATGGAAAGTTGCTATTCTATTGTGCCGTTGGTTGTTGCCGAGACTTTGTTGAGTGCGGATGAGTTGAAGAAGAATGCCAAATCTGAATATTTTAAGGGGAGCCACCTATTGCTGCAGGTAATCGATCTTTCTTTTGCGCACACATATTTTTTATATTTTTTCGTTCGTCCTGCCTGGAGCTGATTTTCAGCGCCCAGGGCTGGGCGTTAGAATTTTTGGCGCCTGGTCCTGGGTGTTGAAACTGCGCCCCAGGTTTCGTTTGTTTATTTATTATTTTTTGATCCGATCGTACCAGTTCCTTTTTGCCGATTTGGCTCATGGAACGGCTTAGGCTTTTAGAAACTCCTGCCGATCCTAAACATTATCGTCCTATAGCCTTGGGTAATCGAAAGTATTTGCACCGAGGCCAGGACGAGGCCGAGTGGGCTTCCTTTTTTACTCATGGTATTTGTTCTATTAAGTGGGTGGTACCGTGGTGGGGTTTGACTACTATGACGGGGGGTTCTGATGTATCAGTTTATGTATCTTTGCTGGGGCTATCTCGGCCCATTTATATATTTCCTTACCGAGTCATGCGCCAATACGGCTTAAGGAAGACTATCCCATTTTCTGATACAGTACCACCTAAAGTAGCGGCCTTTTCACAAGCACGGGTTCAAGCATGGGCTAAGTATTATGATGGTCTCCCGCGTTGGGCTGTGGCTACAAATGGTTTTGTGGGTCTTTCCGAAAACTACAAGTTGTGGATGAGTTCCGATGATAAAGTTGTGAGGACCGAGGCTCGAAATGGGGAGTCGGCTGAGCTTTTGATACCTCGTATTCGGGTTAAGTATGAGGGTCGTCACTACAAGAAAATTTAGATACAGAGGCAACACCTTGAGGCAATTCATTTTTTATGGCCTCTAAAAATGCCTTTTAGCATTAGTTAATTATGGTAGCCTCTAAAAGTTATTTTTAGGGTCGGTGAAATTTAGCCTGCCCCTAAAAGTACTTTTTAGCATTAATAAAATAATGGTTGCCCCTAAAAAGTTTCTTTAGCATCAAAAGAAATTAAGTTGCCCCTAAAAACTACCTTTTAGCATTAATGGAATAATATTTGCCTCTAAAACTATTTTTTAGCGTCAATAAAATTTACGTTGCCCCTGAAAGGTACTTTTTAACATTAATGAAATAATGGTTGCCTCTAAAACATTTTTTTAGCATCAGAAAATAATGGTTGCCCCTATAACCTTTTTTTTTAGCATCAATAAAATTTACGTTGCCCCTAAAAAGTATTTTTTAGCATTAATGAAATAATGGCTGCCTCTAAAATATTTTTTTTTGAATCAAAAAATAATGATTGCCTCTAAAACTTCTTTTTTAGCATCAATTAAAAATTTGTTGCCCCTAAAAAGGTTTGTTTAGCATTAATGAAATAATAGTTTCCCCTAAAAAGTATTGTATAGCAGTAGGATTCCGTGTACAATAATTAAAAAAATAATTACTATGTCAAAATTAAAGAAATAATGTTATAATAGAGAAATGTTATAATTTTAATTCATGGTCAACTCTAATTAGACTTATTAAGTCAAAATTATTGAAATAATGTTATATTAGAGAAAACTTAGATTACTAAGGCTATTTTAGAGAAAGTGACAAAATATTTGTTATCAGTGAGAATTTGCAAAAGTATAATGCTACCAAAGAGAATTTCCCTATTTTTTTTATTGTTTTAATAAAGTAATATTTGCCTCTAAAACCTTCTTTTTAGCATCAATGAAATTTATGATGCCCCTAAAAAGTATTTTTTAGCATTAAAGAAATTTTCGGGCAAGTCTTTGATTTTTATTGTTCGTTTTTTGCTTTTTATCCATATTTTGTGCTCGTAACCGTGATTTTTATATTCTTCTGTTCATTTCTCCGACTTATTTTTCATGAATTAGGTTTCTGATTTTTTTCCCCTTGGATTAATAAGGGTATAATAAACTAAAGTAAACGATCAACCAATAGGAGAATTAATAGTAGCATATGTAGGATTCGAGCCTACATCATTGTGCAATTGCACAAAGCTCTGCCAATTGAGCTAATAGACTCTTTTTATTGGTATAGTCTCATGGTAGTTTTAAGAAGAATAAATAAAGTGTAGTGACATATTAGTTTACATAGTCTTTTATTATCTTAAGTGAGCCCATGCGAACCAGAATTTTATCTAGCCCAACTGATCAAAATAACGAGCAATGATCAACAACAACCCCACATACATTGTTAATTACAGTTGGACCGGGATCTACCAACGTGAGATTCTGACTGTCTCCAGCAGTCATTATAAACTATAAAATGAAATATATATCATGTATATACTCAGTTGCAAAAGGAAATGAAATATTTTATGCGTCTATATTCTACTCATCACTGAAATCCTGAATGTATGACCTAACAAATGGCCAATAGTGTCCAAACAAGATTAATCCACACATTAGACCCAAAAAAGGATACCGTATGGAAAGAACACCAAAGACCTACCCTCATAGCTTACATACTATCAGGTGTGTCAGTGACCGGCAATGTGAAGATCCGTTGACTTCAGTGAGCTTTTAGATCTTCGACTTGTTTGCAGACTTATCAAGAAATTTTGGTTTCTCATCTATTTGGCTGCTGTTATCATCATTTTGCAAACCAATTAAAAGGAAAAGTTATTGCAAGGCATATAATGTTCAAATAAGAGTGTGCTTAGCTATAATGATGACAAATTCGAAACGGAAAACAAAGTCTAACCATAAGACATATACCATAGCAAACATGGACGGCACAACATCAGTTCGATCTGGAATACTGGATCCTATCGCAGCACTTGCAGCAGGAAATATGCCAAGTGTAGGGCCTTGGATAAGCAAACAGCCAAGTGAGCCAGCCATACTTTAACTTAGGAACAAAAAACATTTTCTTTCATTCTGTTTTGGTACGAAGTAAAAGGAACTCAAGAAGCATATTGACCCCTCACTAGAGAGAGAGGTCGAAGAAGAAGAGACTGTAAATGAGTAAAACCAGAGTAAACAAGAAAATGACATCACAAAGTACCTAGAATATCAGTGAATGAACAATTAACAACACAATAGACCTCATCCAGCTAAACACAACGATTTCATCATAGATAGTTTTAAAGTTAAATTTTGTACTAAGCAGCATAAAAAAATTGAATATTGTACTGAAATTCCAACTAAAAAATTGATCGAGAAAATAGACTGCCCTGGCAGATAGCAAAGGCAACACATGGGCTAACATGCTAAAGCAGGCAGAATTACAGGGCAGTATATATTATAGATGATAATGCAATAAGGATTTACAGCAACCAAGAACAGTTAACAGCATAGGTTATTAATTAACAAAAATCTGGAAGGCGTTAGATCAAATGAAGTGAACTTACAGTACCGAGAGTGAAGAACAATGCTCAAGAGGAGGTATGATCCCCTAAATGAAGTTCTTTTCTAGTATCAACTCTTGTATAGAAGTAGCTTTTCCAACTTCAGCAGGGGTTCTCCCATTCAGCTTGATTTCGCTTAAATCAAGAACATTCATCGGCCTTAATTCCACAACATTACTTGGAATAGTGCCTGTCAAAGTTTCTTGACAAAGCCAAGAACTCCAATAGCACAATCAGCTGCTGCACATGCAATTGTCCTCCCAAAATCATTAAATGCAGATGTAAAAGTCTTAACCAGAGATATGTAATATGATCTACATTGTTAAATAAATCAACAAGACTGGAACGGACTTGCCTCTATTTTCTTGGTCCCTAAGACAATATCTGATCCGATAAAGTCATCACTGGAAATCAGGGTATGGTCACCTTCAAATTCTTACAACACATAGCGTGTGTGATCTACAGCCATAGCCGCAGGATCCTACAGCCATACAAAAATCAAATCAGGAAGAAAGTGGTAGGTTGCTTAATAAACAAAAAACGCAACACAAAAAATAAGATGCACTCGCTTATTTGTAGGTTCAAATGGATAGCGGAAAGCTCATCAATGTGCTTACGCGATTTGATAATGTCATGCACCACAGTCCTCTAGCTAACTCAAAAACTCTAAACTTTCCTAAAACCAAACTGATCAGAATAACAAGAAGCAATGTCAGCAATACCTCTACAACTATTAGACCAGCAGCAGTTGCGGCCTTCAAGTCAATGTAATCGTTTCAGCCTTCAAGTCAAGTCAAGTCAACCATTCTAAGTGTTTCTAGCACCTTAACAACAAGTAGTAGTGAAGAGTTTGATAATTTCTTCTTGCCCAATTGTTAGAATGAAAGAGTCTTACCTTGCTGCAATACATGTTCTGGAAATAATTTTATTTGTGACATCCAAAGGCTCAAATCAGATATAATTTTACATAAACAACATAACTTTCAGGCAATGTATAAAAAGGCTCAAGGGTCACCGAGGCAATTTAACCTCTATGACAACACTTGATAATATGTAGAATTGTTTTAACTGTGTCAGTGATTAGATTGAGCTATACTTGATAATATGCAGGATGCTATACCACGCATGGATCCATGATCTTTATACCATCAATATTTTCATTTTTAAAGTGTAGTCTAAATGAATTCACCTGCCATAATTTTTCAGATGAGATAATGATATACACAAGCGAAACAAATACAACAAATAGCAGAAATTCAACTATGGTCAACTCTGATCATATAGTTTGAAATTCAAATTGAATAAATCAGTAAATAGCTTCAAAACCTAGTTGAACCTTCAACTGTAATGAACTTATAACAGATTTCATCGTCATTTCCAACACAGTTGTAATTCATGAATTGATAAGCAAAACCCTAAATAACTGAAATTCAAAGTCGAGTAGTTCTGTTAATTGCAATAGATACCAGTAGAACCTTCAGAATTGGTGAACTTTGTTGTATTTCTGATAGCATTCTAAATGTAAATTTAAGCAAAAATCTAAAGTTTGAAATTCAAGTCGGCCAAATCAATAAATTGCTTCAGATTCTAACTAAACCTTCAAAATTAACAAAAACTAGAAACAATTGAAACATGAACCTTTGCATTTTCAGAAGAAAAAAAATCAACAACTTCAATTTGCTCAAAGAGCGATAATACAGTAGATCTTATTCAATCAATAACAAAAATCAAACTTCAAAAGTTGGAAATCGACTCACCTGCTCGAGGCCCCGATAACAACCCAGTATATATAAAAACTCATTATAATTTTTACATACACAAAATTAAAACCAGAAATCATGACAATAAAGCAGAAAACGTATTTCCTCACAAATAAGAATCAAATTCAAACACAGAAGACTAATCAAACTATAATCAGCGTATTTAAACCCTAGAAATTCATGGTCTGAAACGAATTTGAGAAAAGCGGAAAATTAGATAAAGTATTCAATGATAAAAGAAGAAATACCTCATCAGAGACTTGCCGCTAATAAAATTACCGATTGATCTTCTTCAATAGGGCAGGACAGTTCACAAGAGAGTAGGAATTGAGGGAGAGGCGCGGTGACCTGAAATTTCTGGCGCTCAATAGTGTTTTAACTCCCACTTTGGTGAAATGTTGGGGAAATATCTTGGATTAAGGGTTTAGGAAGGAGTAGAGGAAGAGCGCTGAATAGCTAAAGAGGTTCCTTTGAATTCTTTTGGGAATTTTATGCCCGCGCTCTAATCCCGCGTCTCTTGTAGAAATAATAACAACAAATTTATTTTATTTTAATTTTAACCCTTTTTTTTTGTTGGAATGTATAATGACTAAACATGTCAAAAATCGACCCAATCCGTACCCGACCCAAAAATAATGGATCATGAATAAGTTTTTGTGATCGTAACCCGATTTTATCCGAATCTGAACAACCCGAAAAATAATGGGTCAAAACCCGACCGAACCCATTTTGGACCCGACCGATTGAAAATCATTGTATTTATAGTATAAATGAGATTTTGAGAAAATTTAAGCAAAATAAACACGTTGTTTTTACTATTGTTCTGTGTGATATGATTTTAATTTGAATTATACGACATTTTATGGTTGAATTTGACTAACTATAAACTTGTATAGGAAAATTTGTTAATTTGTGCCCATATTGTGTATATTAATCACCTACGTTAATGAAAATATAATGCGCATTTCAAAATCTCTCAACTCGTTGGGTCGACCCGGACCCAAAAGTTCTGGGTCTTGAACAAGCATTTGTAAACCCGGAAAGTGACCGACACGATATAACTCAAACCCGAAAATATTTTTTTACAACCCGACCCCACCGACCCATTTGACAGGTATAATAATGACGGTTGAATTTAGTAACAACAACTATTGTTTGTTTCGTTCGGATATTGATCGGTCTTGGTTTGACATGGTTCGCCAAGGTAGAAAAAATTAAAGACGTGAAAACAGTCAGTCATACGTTGACCGTCCCTTTTGACGGTCCCTTATGTTTTAAAAACCGCTCAACCTCAGATTGTCGCGCATCATATTTCAAGTTCCTACATAAGATGGCCCTTGTCTTGGAAAATTTTCAAATTAGGGAATCGCCTAATACCTCTATGACGAGGAATATACAGGTGTAAGGAGCTGCAGTGCCACAGGGAGTGGAAGTAGAAGAGTTATCTAGATTTCTAGTGGTTTTATGCTTATTTTTTTCAATATTTGGTAAGCTAACCACAAGCTATTCTAAGAACCATTTGTAAACTTGAAGAGTTGTTACACTCATAATTTTGTAAAATGATTACAGTATACTCTAATCACTCATACATTGTATCATGTAGGAAATTTACAGCCTTTTTAACTTCTATGAAATTCCTCGTCATGGCAGCCACATATTGCATTCTCTATACCTATGTTTGTAAGTACTTCAACACTGTAAACCAAATAGCAATTCAACTAGTTAATAATATCTTTCAAAACATTAGTGAAGATTAAAACTAAGATACATTTTTTCTTTAAAGTATATATGTAAACAAATTTACAGCCTCTGCAGGTCTGAATCACCTTCAGTTTTGCAAATTGAACAGTTTTATAACATCTATTACTATATACTAAAAGAGACACCAGGAATGACACGTGTCAATTCCTGGTGCGATTTTTTCCCGCCAAAAACCCTATCCTAAAAGAAAATATATCTACTTTATTCTATTTTTGTTTTCTCTCCTTTTGTATAAATGTTTATAAATAGAAAATATTGTAGGATTATTCAATATTTATATGACATTATTAAACAATTTTGGTAATATTAATTTAGTCTGGTCGTCATATCAATAATAGAAAATATTCTTACTCAATATTTTGTTCATATTAAGCATATCAAATATTAATTTGGTCAAACAATCATAACCCCTACACCCGAACTTAACTGAACTTATTGGAACTGATTAAACTTGAATACTTTATTGATTTGAACTGATTAAACTTGAATATTTAATTGATTTGATCTGATTGAAATTGAAATTTTCCTTAAATCCTTACCCCTAAACCTGAACTTAATTAAATTGATATGAACTGATTAAAGTTGAATAATTGATTGATCTTAATTGATTAAACTTGATTTTTCACATAAATTTTAATTTTAAAAAATACAAAATTTTAGTTTGGGCTTGTTATTATTATAATTTAAAGAACTGAAAAACAAGTTACGCCAAAACCCTAACCCCTAAACCTGAACTTAATTGAATTTAACTTGAATACTTATTGATCTGAATTAATAAAACTTGAATACTTGATTGATCTGAATTAATAAAATTTGAATACTTGATTGATCTGAAGAGGAGTTACATGTAGCATGTGGTGTTATTAATTTGTGCAAACTAGTTTAGATCAACGTTGACTTGGTTTGACTTTCTAGTAATTTTTTAAAATTTTTTAAATTTTTAAATTTTTTGATTTTGTTAGTTTTGGACTTAGTCAAAACCCTATAAAAAGACATATGTCTCTCTTAGTCGGATTATTAATGCTTAATTATGTTAAATTTTTATATGTATAATCTCAGCCACCCGATCCATTTAATCCAAGAGCTCATATTTCAACCGATCAAATAAAAAATTAAGGGTTCTTTCTAGCGTGAATGACTTCCTTCTTTCAACTCCATTTCTCTCTTTCTCGTTTCTCTCTCTTATTCCAATTTTCTCCCTCCTCCTGGACATTATCTCTGCTCTACGATTCTCACCTTCTTCAAGTTGTCCCTTCGAATTTCTTCAATTTTCGCCAAGTAAGTTTACAATTGTATTTCCATTTTGATTGTTGAAATTTGGGTTTCGAAATTCTTTGTATAGTGTTCCGTGATTTTGATGGATAAACTTAGGGCTTTTAAAATTGTGGTTTTGTTTCTGTTTGTGCTACTCCGATTGCTATATTAGGGATTTTAATTGCTATCTTGTTTTCGTTTTTGCAATTGTCATTGCTAATTCAAAGCGTATTTATAATGAGGTCCTATGTGAATTCTTCAATGCAATGGTTATTTCAATTTGGCTTCTGCGATTGAAAGGGCAGCCAGCAACACTCAGTAAGCTTGCTAAGAGTATCGAGTCTTTGACTGACACTCTGGAAGGTATTGGCCTTTTTCTGTTCAGCTATAAATTTGCTATATAAATTGTATACTCCCTTTGAATGCCTACTACATATTTGATGAAATGCCACTTTGAATATCTCCAGCTTTATTGGCTAGTCTATTCTTTATAAATTCAATAGATTGTCTGACTCTTTGCTGGTAATTGATTCTTCTAACTTTCTTGTTAGTTTAAAGAATTTCATCTCTGGATGCTTGAATTTTGAACTCTGTTGTAGAACCAATGCAATTAAAGAGAGTGTAGTATGATGTTAAATTACGATCATGATTTGTTTGAAGGGTTGTAGTTTTCTAGTAAAAGGTGTTATGGATTCATTAGTGCTAACTCCTATAGTAGGTTACTGGGCCACAAAGTCTAGGCTTGACCATCTCTTGTGCCAGTTGTTAACTATACAGATTCCTAACCACTGCGGGCTGAACTACTTCGCTCAAGTAAAGCCAGACATTGTACAGCGCGTGTATGGCATCATCAATGTAACATCCATTACGATTATTAGTTAGAAAGGGCGGCATAGTTTCGCAAGTCAAGGGCAAGGTGACTTGTGGCTGACTCGGTAAGTTATAACTCCTTTATGTTGGCAATTTCATCACTGAGAAAACTCCTAGCAAGCTCTACTATTTTTTGACCAGTGCATCTAAATTCTGCCTAAATGTCTTATACATATTAATGATTTCTTGAATGGTTTCAGAATTTGATAACTTAAGCAATAAAGGATAGGAGATAGTGTGTTGCCCGTATCCAACTTTTGTTTTACTTCTGATTGATGAGTTGTCTTTGCTTAGTGTCAGAAGGCTTCCCATGATTTCATTATTAGTTGTGTACTTCATGGCTTGTTGTTAGGCACAATTTGAGAGTGACATGGGTTCTGATAGTTTTTGGTGCAGGCAGTTGGGGAGTGTCTTGTTTGTGATCCTGCAGTATTCTGGAGTCAAAATTATTTATTCCTGCACTGCTGGTCTTGTGGTTGTTTTGAAATCATGGATCAACTAGGTGGTTCTGAGAGTTTGTTGATGCAATCTTGCTTCAGTGTTGACCTGCATTGACTGATTAGCAGCTGCATTATATTGACTATTCTCAGGAGTGTGGTTGCTGCAGGGAGGGGGAGTGGGTACTAATGCAGATTTGGTTTAGCCTGGATTCCTATTTCCTAGTAGTGGTTTCAGTTCGTCTAAGTAGTAGCTTTGGGTAGCTGACTAGCTGTAGCATTAGGTATTCTGGTGTGCGATATTTAGAGTGTTTAGGTCTTTGAGTGTGTTAATATGTCAACTTAGGAGCCTATATTAATCCTTAGCCTCATGAAGATGGTAGGAAAGCTAACTAGTTTTTTTAGTAACATAACTGAAGTAAGTAAATTAATCGAACTTAGTAGTAAATAAAAAGTTGCAGAAGTAGATATACAATTAAATGGTCAAAAGTGATAAATGAGTATAGAAACTTCGAGTAATTAAGCAAGAGTTGCAGGCCCTTAGTTCAAGTATTACTTACACAAATAAGCTTCTGGTGAAGCAGATAGTGGAGCCAAAATGAGCATATCCTACCGCTGACTATAAAAGCATCCATCATTTAAACCACCAATCCAACTGCTTCCCAGACTGCAGACCACAATAAAGCAGACCACGTAAGTACAAACCCTCAACAACTACTAGAAATGAACTAGGAAAACCCTGCCTGGCATGAATCATACCACCACTGATATGAGCAAACTAAACAGACCTGTCGTAACTAACTCAACACTTCAAGGAATAGAAGATGCAACCTTGCGTTAGTTCATTTCCTTTAAATTTTATTAATTGAGTTCATTCTGAATTGATTATTTAATTATCTTTTATTTTAATTATCTATGTAAATGGGTGGGTTCGGGGATTGCAGAGTATTTGATTGAGTATGGATGATTAGTTCTTCTTCCTTGTGAGTAATTATGGCTGATTGATGTTGGTTGGAGTTGAATGCGCCACAAAGATAGAAGCATATATGAAATCAGATTGGTATTCTCTTATCTCAATTCCTTACTTTCCTGTTATTCTTTCTCAATTGTGAATCTTCTGTTCTTCCTCCCTCTTTTTGCAGATACCTGAAAATTTTTGAGTGGTGCAGGAAGATAATGCGCATAAAGAGAATAACATCGTATTTTTAGATTTATATTTTTAAATGATAATTTTTTTTCTCATCTTAATAATTCGTCATTTACTTATTTTGATGTAAAGTCATGTCGTTCGACAATGAGATTTTTGAGAGGTACTAATTATGTAATGACTTAAATTATTTGTAGATACATTTTTTTTGGAGTTAATACTACCAATATTGATTTTCATGAAATACTTTTTTTTACTTTTACTATTCGATCATGATTACTTCTTATAGGTTATCGTACTTGGAAATGTATGAAGTAAAATTGTGTAATTTGAAGCAAGATTATTTCTTATAGGTAATAGTGCATACAAATGTATGAAATAAATATGCTAGCTTTATTTTCGGTGCCTTTAAACACCTTTTATGACAATATCAAATTGCATCTAAATATCATTATTTAAAAATAAGATATTGACTCTAATTATATATAGAGGCATTAAATATTTAAATGGTTGCCCCAAAATATACGTCGTTTTAGAAACAACTGTTTATACGGCCTCTATTTATATTTCGAGGCAAAACCATATGATTGCCCCCGACTTTTTATTTTGTCTCTTATTATATTTTGAGGCAAAATTATATGGCTGCCCCTAAATATATAGTGTCTTTAGAATCAACTTTTAATATTGCCTCTAAATATATTTTGATGCAAGAATATATGTTAGCCTCTAATTATATTTTGGGACAAGAATATACGGATGCCTCTAATTATATTTCGAGGCAATAATATGTGGTTGCCTCTAATTATATTTTGAGGCAAAGATATATGATTGCCTCTAATTATATTTTGAGGCAAGTATAAATGGATGCCTCTAATTATATTTTGGGGCAATAGTATGTGGTTGCCTCTAATTATATTTAGAGGCAAGGATATATGGTTGCCTCTAAATGTATGGGATTTTAGAGGCAACACATAATGTTGCCTCGAAAAGGGGCCTTTAGAGGCAACCAGTAATTAGCGACGGACTTATAAGAGGCATCCACTTTTTTGCTTCAAAAACTCATTAGAGGCTAAATCCCCATTTATAGAGGCAATTATGACTTGCCCCTGTATCCGATTTTTCTAGTAGTGCGTGATTCTCCCAATCCTCGCACCCATGGTATTAAGACTGTGAAAGCTCTTCCTGATCGAAAGAGAAAGGAAGTTCCTTCCTGTTCCAGTTCTAGGCCTAAGAAGATGCCTAACATGAAGGGGCCTGCCGTTGCTAAAAGAAATGCAAGCTCTCGCGGAGATCGTTGCCGGAACAATGTATGGGTTAGGAAAGCTCAGCCGCTAGTAGAACCAGTGACTAATCCAGTTGATGTTGATAATCCTTCCCCCACCATTGTTTGTGCCCTTGAGGCTGAGCGGGCTATAACGATTCAAACTGAGAATGTTTCTGAGGCCTTGCCATCTTTGGAAGTTAGTGTCCAGGAGCCGGTTCTTATGGAGATTGATATAGGGGCAGCGCAAAAACCTGTGGAGGTGGACCCCGCGAACATTGCGCTCTACAAGACTTT
This sequence comes from Spinacia oleracea, assembly GCF_020520425.1. Taxonomy (NCBI): domain Eukaryota; kingdom Viridiplantae; phylum Streptophyta; class Magnoliopsida; order Caryophyllales; family Amaranthaceae; genus Spinacia; species Spinacia oleracea. The sequence continues at coordinate 45,689,565 of NC_079487.1, read as the reverse complement.
ATTTGATGATCCGGAGGAACTAGAGTAGTGTAGTTCTTGCTAGGGTGTAGGTGCCCTTTATTTATTTCAGTTGTGTTTGTTTTTCATTCCTTAGCACTTTTGTTTTCCTTCTTATCATTTTTTAATAAAGGCGTATTTTATTTTTACTTTCACTTTTTGCTTCTCCTCTTTTTCCATTTTTTATATATTTGCTCATGTCTAACACTTTTGCACAACGTATATATATTTTTTACTTGATTGGACCGAACCCGTAAATAGGATTGCCTACGTATCTTTGTTAAATAATTTTAACTTTGAATCAGGTCGCGCGTAGTTCTAGCTAGAATAAATTCTAGGATGCCGAATTTAATAGATATGTTCTGAGGTGGAAACATATTATTTGATCGGTGAAATGAGTGAAGTTTTATCATTATTTTAATCTGATGTTTTTGTCGTAAGCCGTGTATCTGCACATAAAAATGAAATTCCATGTGTTTTTTTTTGTTTTGTTTTTTTTGTACGGCTATTTTTCGGTACGTATATCTGAATACGTGTTGTACCCCCCAAGTGTTCGTTATTTTTCCGTTATGTGCGGATAAAATGACGAGCACTTCTGGGCAAAATTTGGCAGGCAGAGAGTTTCAACGCCCAGGCTGGGGCGTCAAAGATTTCGGCGCCCAGCCTTGGGCGTTGAAAATGATTTCTGGGCGGTCTTTTTTCGACGCTTTGATTCACATGTTCTTGCATTTATTTCTTTTCTCTTTTTTTTGTTTTACTTTTTTACTCGTATTGAAATCAATTTTGACGCTATTTCGGAGGCTTTTTTGACTGTTAGCGTGAGACGCATTTTTTTCCGGATTAATTTTTTCTATTCATGACTCGAAACGGTTTTCAGAATGGGGTTAGTGTGCGGAAGATATGAAGATCTTTGTGTAGGCTTTTGAGTGGGCCGAGGTGCACGTTGATGTGGGGGCGGTGTTTATTATTTTATGAATTTTTTTTGAGCAACATTTGCATTGTTTGGGTTTGATTTCCTTTTTGATTTCTTTGGGTTGCATGGGTTAGACCCTTATGTTTTGGCAATATGATAGTGTGGTTCACTTTGTGGGTTTTAGGGTATTGATTTCGATGTCACGATTTCAAGACCGAGTGGGCCTTGTTTATTGGGCCTAGAGTGGGCCGCTTCTTTGTTTTTGTATTTGCAAGTACGTTTAGTGCTTGTTTAGTGTTAGAATAAAAGTTTTTAGGAGAAATCTTACCCCTTTATTAGTTTGGAAAGTAAGGAAAACACACTGAAATAAAATTTGCCTATATTCTAAGGGGTCTTAGGACCATCTAAAGCCTTTATTTTTTCTATCAATCTAAAGAACTACTAGGCGTTTTTCTTTACTAAGGTGCTCTCTATGGCTCAAGCCTTGGGTTTAGTCTCGTAAAACTTTGGTCCTTCGCCGGTACTCATCTTGAATTCTATTCCCTTTGTGTTGACCCACTGACATGTCTTCACCCATCTGTTCTCGGCCTCTTCTAGTGTTGATGCAGGAGAGATTAACCGGTTCGGATCGAAACCTTCATCTTGTAAAGCTAGGGTAGTCATCACAGTCTCGTCCTCCATAGGCCTCGATTCGTTAAACAATGTCCATAGAGCCTGGTTGTACAATATTTCAGCTGTTTTGGTCTTGGTGAGATGAGGTGCCTCATCCAAGGTATGGCAGTCATGGAAAATTTCAAATCCGGGTTTTAGCAAGCCATCCTGAACGAAGGGTTCAGGGAAATCACAGCATGGGTGTACTTCTCCTTCCCGAACAAACATTGCGTTAAGAGTTCTTTGATACGGGGGAAGAAGGGTGGTTTGTTTCGCCTTAGCTGGGTTAAGGCGTAGCCTAGACAAGCGGTCAGCAATATCTTCCTCCGTTGGTTCATAGCCTAGGCCAAAGGGAGTAGATTTGTTGGTTAGAGGATGGAACGTGCATTCCTTCTTCCTTATGCCCAATGGGGTTCCTGGGAAATAACCTTGAGCTAACAGCATTTTAGGGATAACCCGGGACGCTCGCGGATCTAGAAATGGTAAATTGTAGTCCTCAATGAATTGGATGGCTTCATCCATTTGAAAACCGTAAAGGTCGTCTGCAGTTTCGGCTGTTCCAACCATAGTACAACTGATGTCGAGAGGAGGAGCGCGGATTTCCAAAATTACCCCGTTATGGTTAAGTTTAACCATTTGGTGCAAGGTAGAAGCCACACCTCCTAAGTCATGGAGCCAAGGGCGCCCTAAGAGGAGGTTGAAAGTGGGCTTGATGTCGATTATTTGAAACTCCGTGGTGCGTGCCACAGGCCCGGTTTGTATTGTAAGGTTGATTTTTCCCAACACGGGCCTTCGAGAGTTATCATAAGCTCGTACTCCTTGCGTGGAGGTTTGGAAGTCATCGTTTCCTAGCCCCAAGCGATGGGCGGTTCGCAATGGTCAAACGTTAACTGCCGAACCGTTATCTACGAGCGCTAGGGTGATGTTTTGTCCTTTGCATCCAACCACTAGATAGAGAGCCTTATTGTGGGCGCCTCCTTCTTTGGGTAAGTCTTTGTCAGTAAAAACTATTGCTTTTTCCTCAACATCTCTCGTGACGTGGCTAACCAACGAGTTAGGTGTGATGTCCGTAGGGACTGAGATGAGGTCAAGTGAGCGAATAAATTTTTCGCGATGCTCCTTTGAAGTACACATGAGATCCCAGATGGTAATCTCGGCCTTAGTTCTTTTTAGTTGCCTCAAGAGAGGATTTTCAATGACTTCTGCGACGGTAGTGTGCCGTCCATTCTCAGGAGTTTGTCTGACTGGGATATCGTCTATGGGAGGTGGGCGAATATCCGGTTGGTATATCCTTCCGGATCGGGTGAGATTGTCGACTTCGGGCTCCCGAGGGGTGGTGTCAATGAGAGCATACCCGGGCCAACTTTCGGTAATGAGGTCCTGGCCCGATATTTTAGATAGGTAGACATCTTCAGCATCATCATCCCACACACCGCACACTTCTCTCTCGATTCGATCCCTAGGGACCACAGCGAGTGGTGCACCTTGAGGTGTAATGTACACCGTGGGGTCAAAGTTCTTATTTTCTGGTTGGTCGAGAGAGATTTGACAAGAGCCGAGTGGGCTCTTGTTGTTGTTGGGTTTGCCAACGTTAGGGAGAGGTATTACTTCATCCTCTATCATGTCCTGGATTGTTTTTTTTAGATTCCAGCAGTTTTCAGTGTCATGCCCATTTCCTTGATGGAATTTGCAGTAAGTACCTTCGACCCAATATTTACTTTTGACAGGAGGGTCACGGGTGGGGCCTATAGGCCTCAACTTTCCTTGATTGGTTAGTCTTTCGAAGGCTTGCACCAAAGTCGACCCGAGTGGGGCAAACTTTCGATCTCGGACCCATCTTCCAGGGCTTCTCCGGGCGGGGGTCTCCTCTACGGCATGGACCTCTTGGGCTTGGGATGTGTGGCCCCTGTTGTAGGTGTTACTTTTGTATGCGGGCTTGCTTTGTATTATTTTCGCGAGATCATCCTCGATCTTTATTCCCACATCATAAACTCTTTTGAAAGTGTCAAGGCCCAGGTACCTAAGGTGTTGTCTGTAAGCCAGGTCCAGGTTGTCAATGAATTTTTGGACCAATTCTGTTTCCGGAGGCCTATTGATTAGTTGGGACGCTTGGTCCCTCCATCTAGAAAAGTAGGTTGTGAAACCTTCATTTTCTTTTGGAAGAGGACTTCCATCTCGCGCATGGTGACTTAAAAATTCATGTTCGACGAGTATTGCTTGATGAAGACATTGCCAAAGTCCTCCCAAGTGGGGAAGAGCTTAGGGTCCTGGTGGGAGTACCATTTGAGCGGCACAGGTTCCAAGGACAACGGAAAGGCAGGTAAATACATGGACTTGTCCACGCCTTTCAAGTTCATGGCATTCACGAAGCTCAAGAGATGATCACGGGGATTGTCCGTGGCTTTGAATTTCGGTAAGTCAGATGAACTAAACTTTTCTGGTAGTTTGCCAGGAAAAGGTTCAGGATCGAGGGAGAAGTACTTGCTCCCCATGGTTTGCTGTAGAACCATTTTTTCAATCCTCTTCTCGTTATCGAGGTCGTTTTTGGCTTGCGCAGCTGCTAAGGCTTCATTTTCCATTTTCAGTTGGCTCATGAGTTGGGTCATTTGGACCATCTGGTCTCGCAATTCTTCGATGGACATGTTTGAGGGCGCGAATCGAGGTTGGGGGAGCGGAGATCCTTGAAAGGGGGAATGACGGACGGAGCTCGGAGTTACTAAACCTTGCGTTGGTGATGTAGCTTCGAGACGCACTAACCTTTGATTTTCAGATCGGCACCAAGTGGCAGGACCAGCCCTATGCATAAGATAAGCTAAAGTTTACGCCCCAAAGTTTTAAGCATTACTTAGTCTAGACTTTTGACTCTTTCTATTGGTTTTTTCATTCTCTCCTTTGTTGGTACACTTTTTGGTTTTTTCCTTGGTCATTCTTTGGATTTTCGAAACACTTGCCCGTGTGACATTCATAGTTATTAGCATGCTCGGTTTTGGTGCCGAACATTGTCGTCGTAGGAGGCCTAACAACGACACGAAGAGTTATTTATTACTATTTTTTTTAGTCGCTTTTAGAATCGAGTGCCTTTTCATACGCCCTCGCAGCAATTTATTTACGAAAAGTTTTTTTTTTGCTACGTATTTTCTTCATGCGCGGGCACCGAGGCTTCTGTAAAAGGCCAGGCAGCAACTTCGGCTTCAGCGAAGGGCGTGAGAAATATTGGCGCCCAGCCAGGGGCGCTGAAAATGCGTCCCTGGCTGGTCCTCGTCTTTCGTTTGCGTATATCTTTTTGTTTATGCGACTTTGATTTTGCGTGCTTGCCTAATAAAGTCCTTTACGCGTTGTGCAGCGTTTGTGGGATTCGTTACGGGCCATCCCGAGCGTCGCTTATTTTTGTGGCGATCGTTCGGGTTTGCGGAACACGTATTTTGGTATAACTCTTTGGCCAATTGGTTTACGAATGTTTAGGAAATTTTTAAGGTCGTTGGTTTTCTAGCATTATTTGTCACACACAATCACATAATTCAATTCGCTACACATAACTAACATTACATCATGAGGCAAAATAATAATATGTCATGTAGTTTATGATAGGCTTCTATGGGTAGTATTTGCGCCGGGTTGGTACCGCTTCTATCGCAGATCCAACACATGCCCCGGTCGAGGTAGTGCCTTCAACAGACGAAGTTCTCCCAAGAGGCCAATCACGATGTAAGCCAAGGGGGCATGCACCAATGACAGGAACCTAGTGGGCGAGCAATTGGGTTTGGGACGGGTGTATTACTAGCGAAAAGTGCCGAGTGGACAACATTCGAAGCGTATGCACCCCCCGGTTGGCGAGAGGTATCCTTAGTCCCAACTCCAGAGATGAAAACATCCCAAGGGAGCCAAGATTCGTTATGCGGTTCTGCCCGTTCACATTAATATGTTGATTTTCAGGTCGTCCCAACTTGATGGGGAAATAAACGCGGGGTAGGATCGTTTCACCCTTCGCCTATTTTGATTACCTACGAGCACGAGTATTTCCTTCACTATCCCCAGTGGAGTCGCCACTGTGAGGGGGGTCGAAAAAGCACGAGGCTGATGTGTGACCTCGTCCCTCGTGGGCGTGACGTTTCTTTTTGTCAAATCAAGTGTAATTGGATTTCCTGTGAGTTTACACCCAATTGACTAGTAATATAGGACTCGTCATTCAGTTTTTAACGACAATGAGAAAAAATGACAAAACCCGGTTATCGTGACATAAAGGGAGTGCAATTATGTTTGACCACGACGGCCATAGGTTCCCTTGTGATCCCTGGTGTGGGGATCTCTCAACGTACACCCACAAGGTAGAGATTGAGGGTTCGGGGGACTGTAACTACCGAGAGGAGTACTCGCTCTTCGATAACTCCAGAGGCAGGATATCCTTACTAGCTCAGCATAAATAATTGAAGGGACATTCGTTAACTACTAAACTAATCTGAATTGATTTTAACAATATGCAACACAAAATACTATATCGATCGTGATTATCTTGTTTAGATTGATTTAAGGGACCTAGCATGATAGTTCAATTTCCCAAGATATTATCTTTATTAGGCGTGATAGAACAATCAGATTTAATAGTTTAACAGTTTTATAAAAGGGCGAGGAAAGCGTTTAAATCATGCGAAGGGACACATTACGACGCACCCTTGAGAGGTGCGTCACGGTTCTCAGAAAACTAACCACTTTGGCTTTGCTATTTCTCCTTTTATTTAACGAATCTCAAGTTTCCGGGCTTAATCCTTCAGCTACAAGGGACAGTATACGTTCTGTTCGATTTTTGGATCGATTGCGACAGAACGCGGGATCAATTTCGCAGCGTGAGGCTTAGGCTTAGGGGTTGGAGTCAATACTCAGAATATGAATTGTGTGTTGTGTTCTTTTCACGTCGAATTTGGGGCTGTATTTATAGGGAAGAGTTGGTGGAAAGATAGAATTTTTAGAGCTCTAATCCAAGAAGAATTAGGAGAGAACACGTACCCAGGTAATTTCAGCGCCAGGGCTGGGCGTCAAAGATTTTGGCGCCCAGCTCTGGGCATTGAAAATGGGATCCAGGCAATTTCAGCGCCCAGGGCTAGGCGTTGAAAATGATGTTTGGGCCGAGTTCTTTGTCAGATTTGGACTCTTAGAATCCGGAGTGTTTGAGAATTTATCCGAGTCTTTTAGTGCGTATTAACTTTATGTCGGAATGCGTCTGGGTCCGTTACGAACTCTAGGCTCGTTAGGATTTTAATTAATACGTAACTCTTATTTTCGAATTATACTAGGAATAGGATTCTTCTTGCAAATTCTATCTCTTTTAGGTTTTATGTTGGAGTGCAACACCTAATTCTGACAGGTTTCTATCTTTTATGTCTTGCCACTTTTAACAACTACCCGTTACGGCAGTTACTATTTTTAGCAGGTTTCTATAAATAGCAGGTTCGGGTGAAATGAAAAGGGTGATCGAGATTCGTTATTTTATAGGAGAAGCGTTGCCAAGTGGAGATTTATGTTCTCATCATCGAACCTTCCCTTTCGGGAATGGGGACAAAAGTAGGTGTCTACACACGATAACCGGGTTTTGTCAGTTTTTCTCATTGTCGTTAAAAACTGAATGGCGACTCATATATTACTAGTCAATTGGGTGTAAACTCACAGGAAATCCAATTACACTTGATTTGACAAAAAGAAACGTCACGCCCACGAGGGACGAGGTCACGCATTAGCCTCGTGCTTTTTCGACCCCCTCACAATAGCTTGAATTTCTCATAAAAAAAGAGTTATTACAATACACTACATTCTAAAACTACATTTTCGCCTTTATAAACATTACACAAAGTAAATTAATAAAATACTACTTCCATTTCTAAATAATGGCGACGATTGACATAAATAGGTGTTTCAAATTAATAGGGACACTTTACTTTATTTTATTTTTTAGTGATCCTATCAAGGACAACAACATCTCTCTTCAAATGCATTGTCTGGCAACTGTCATTCGAAAACTATATCATTGGCGATACTGTTGTTTGCATAGAGTATATCACTTGCAAGAATATGTTTAATGTTTGTGTGTACCTTTTGACAGTAAATATTTGTTTTGTTGTATTGCTTTAAAGAAACTTGTAGTATTCACACTAGATACTGCAGTTTGGTTTTATTTTTTTTCAGAGAAACATTGATAAAACCTCATGTTAATGTGCCTCAACTCCTTATTATCTATTATATGCCAATTTGACTTTAATGTGGCACTCTAGCATTGACCATGTGTATTTCAAGCATTTTCGTATAATTATAAGTTTTCGTATTTTTACGAGACATTTTTACAAAATATGTTTTGTATATATTGGGGCCCCCGTGCGCGTTGTAGTTAATTTACTGGTGTCTAATTTCCGCTTCTCTAATGTTCTAACTGCACACAATTAATATTCACGAGGTAGCTTCTTGCATGCTTGATGTGTTAAGAAGAATATAGAGATGGCCTTTGCTTCCGCAACATATTAATCGGTTTCTTTAGAAATGATGTGTTTAATATTACATATTCTTGAAAGGAGTCCTTGAGTTCTAAGTAGGCTACATACATGAAACAATGTCATTTATGGGTGGACACCCTTCAAATTGAAGTTTTTTATATCTTGTACTCATGGCTCCCCAAATACGAGTTTTCTCATTCACGATTGCAGGACCTAATTATCCTTTTCATGCATATTTGTTTCCAAGTCCAAGTTTGAACATTAACAATATGTTTGCATTTGCCGTAAAAGTTTTTGCACTAATAGTTTACATAAACCTATTTACATAACAAAAAAAATTATATATTGGGGGACCGTGCGCGCTAGCGCACGGGCCAACAACTAGTTGGGTTTAAATATAACAATTCCTCCCCTTCAACCCAATATGGTTCTACAACCCATTTAACGGTCACCATTGAGACACAGACGTCCATCCGACAATGCCTGCCCTCGAACAAGAACATCTCCATCTAACACAAATAGATTTCTTTTGTTCTTCCAACCTTTGAGTATCACCGAACCCTTTTTAGTGACCTCCAAACTATTGTTGTTCACCAAAACAGTATAACTTAAACCATCTAATCTACCCAATGAAATTAGTTTCCGTTCTAACTTTGGTACGTACCTCACTTCAGCTAACTTCCGAACACGGCCATTGCAAATTTCTACCGCAACCTCACCAATGCCGTCAACTTTTACTTTCTTACCATCCGGCAAAGTAACCATCTTCCCTTCACACTCTTCATAGGATGAGAACCATTCCCTCCTAGCACATATGTGATGAGAACATCCCGAGTCAAGCACCCAACCGTCCTTTGGCCCCTTATCTTCTTGAATCAAAAGAGCATCACCAACATCATCATCATCTCCTTCCATTGTACAATTGAATCTCGAACCTTCCACCAAATTTCTCCATCACGAACCTTAGCTCTGATACCACTTGTTAGAAATAGTACGAGATAACAATCTAGACAAAGCACACACAATATAAATAACGTGGTATACCCACGTCCCAACTTGTATTATTAATCAAAACCGTTATTAACAATACAATTAATCAACCTCACAGGTGTTTCTCTCAAACTATGCTCAAGCTCAGGATCTCAAGCATATAAATCATAATGATATATAAATCACCCATCCGTTCTCGGCCTCTTCTAGTGTTGATGCAGGAGAGATTAACCGGGTCGGATCGAAACCTTCATCTTGTAAAGCTTCATCACAGTCTCGTCCTCCATAGGCCTCGATTCGTTAAACAATGTCCATAGAGCCTGGTTGTCCAATATTTCAGCTGTTTTGGTCTTGGTGAGGTGAGGTGCCTCATCCAAGGTATGGCAGTCATGGAAAATTTCAAATCCGGGTTTTAGCATGCCATCCTGAACGAAGGGTTCAGGGAAATCACAGCATGGGTGTACTTCTCCTTCCCGAACGAACATTCCGTTAAGAGTTCTTTGATACAGGGGAAGAAGGGTGGTTTGTTTGGCCTTAGCTAGGTTAAGGCATAGCCTAGACAAGCGGTCAGCAATATCTTCCTCCGTTGGTTCATAGCCTAGGCCAAAGGGAGTAGATTTGTTGGGTAGAGGATGGAACGTGCATTCCTTCTTCCTTATGCCCAATGGGGTTCCTGGGAAATAACCTTGAGCTAACAGCATTTTAGGGATAACCCGGGACGCTCGCGGATCTAGAAATGCTAAATTGTAGTCCTCAATGAACTAGATGGCTTCATCCATTTGAAAACCGTAAAGGTCGTCTGCAGTTTCGGCTGTTCCAACCATAGTACAACTGATGTCGAGAGGAGGAGCGCGGATTTCCAGAATTACCCCGTTATGGTTAAGTTTAACCATTTGGTGCAAGGTAGAAGCCACACCTCCTAAGTCATGGAGCCAAGGGCGCCCCAAGAGGAGGTTGAAAGTGGGCTTGATGTCGATTATTTGAAACTCCGTGGTGCGTGCCACAAGCCCGGTTTGTATTGTAAGGTTGATTTTTCCCAACACAGGCCTTCGAGAGTTATCATAAGCTCGTACTCCTTGCGTGGAGGTTTGGAAATCATCGTTTCCTAGCCCCAAGAAATGGGCGGTTCGCAATGGGCAAACGTTAACTGCATAACCGTTATCTACGAGCGCTAGGGGGATGTTTTGTCCTTTGCATCCAACCAATAGATAGAGAGCCTTATTGTGGGCGCTTCCTTCTTTGGGTAAGTCTTTGTCAGTAAAAACTATTGCTTTTTCCTCAACATCTCTCGTGACGTGGCTAACCAACGAGTCAGGTGTGATGTCCGTAGGGACTGAGATGAGGTCAAGTGAGCGAATAAATTTTTCGCGATGCTCCTTTGAAGTACACATGAGATCCCAGATGGTAATCTCGGCCTTAGTTCTTTTTAGTTGCTTCAAGAGAGGATTTTCAATGACTTCTGCGACGGTGGTGTGCCGTCCATTCTCAGGAGTTTGTCTGACTGGGATATCGTCTATGGGAGGTGGGCGAATATCCGGTTGGTATATCCTTCCGGATCGGGTGAGATTGTCGACTTCGGGCTCCCGAGGGGTGGTGTCAATGAGAGCATACCCGGGCCAAGTTTCGGTAAAGAGGTCCTGGCCCGATACTTGAGATAGGTAGACATCTTCAGCATCATCATCCCACACACCGCACACTTCTCTCTCGATTCGATCCCTAGGGACCACAGCGATTGGTGCACCTTGAGGTGTAATGTACACCGTGGGGTCAAAGTTCTTATTTTCTGGTTGGTCGAGAGAGATGTGACAAGAGCCGAGTGGGCTCTTGTTGTTGTTGGGTTTGCCAACGTTAGGGAGAGGTATTACTTCATCCTCTATCGTGTCCTAGATTGTGTTTTTTAGATTCCAGCAGTTTTCAGTGTCATGCCCATTTCCTTGATGGAATTTGCAGTAAGTACCTTCGACCCAATATTTACTTTTGACAGGAGGGTCACGGGTGGGGCCTATAGGCCTCAACTTTCCTTGATTGGTTAGTCTTTCGAAGGCTTGCACCAAAGTCGACCCGAGTGGGGCAAACTTTCGATCTCGGACCCATTTTCCAGGGCTTCTCCGGGCGGGGGTCTCCTCTACGGCATGGACTTCTTGGGCTTGGGATGTGTGGCCCCTGTTGTAGGTGTTACTTTTGTATGCGGGCTTGCTTTGTATTGTTTTCGCGAGATCATCCTCGATCTTTATTCCCACATCATAAACTCTTTTGAAAGTGTCAAGGCCCAGGTACCTAAGGTGTTGTCTGTAAGCCGGGTCCAGGTTGTCAATGAATTTTTGGACCAATTCTGTTTCGGGAGGCCTATTGATTAGTTGGGCCGCTTGGTCCCTCCATCTAGCAAAGTAGGTTGTGAAACCTTCATTTTTCTTTTGGAAGAGGACTTCTAGCTCGCGCATGGTGACTTGAAAATCCATGTTCGACGAGTATTGCTTGATGAAGACATTGACAAAGTCCTCCCAAGTGGGTAAGAGCTTAGGGTCCTGGTGGTAGTACCATTTGAGCGGCACAGGTTCCAAGGACAACGGAAAGGCAGGTAAATACATGGACTTGTCCACGCCTTTCAAGTTCATGGCATTCACGAAGCTCAAGAGATGATCACGGGGATTGTCCGTGGCTTTGAATTTCGGTAAGTCAGATGAACTAAACTTTTCTGGTAGTTTGCCAGGAAAAGGTTCAGGATCGAGGGAGAAGTACTTGCTCCCCATGGTTTGCTGTAGAACCATTTTTTCAATCCTCTTCTCGTTATCGAGGTCGTTTTTGGCTTGCGCAGCTGCTAAGGCTTCGTTTTCCATTTTCAGTTGGCTCATGAGTTGGGTCATTTGGACCATCTGGTCTCGCAATTCTTCGATGGACATGTTTGAGGGCGCGAATCGAGGTTGGGGGAGCGGAGATCCTTGAAAGGGGGAATGACGGACGGAGCTCGGAGTTACTAAACCTTGCGTTGGTGATGTAGCTTCGAGACGCACTAACCTTTGATTTTCAGATCGGCACCAAGTGGCAGGACCAGCCCTATGCATAAGATAAGCTAAAGTTTACGCCCCAAAGTTTTAAGCATTACTTAGTCTAGACTTTTGACTCTTTCTATTGGTTTTTTCATTCTCTCCTTTGTTGGTACACTTTTTGGTTTTTTCCTTGGTCATTCTTTGGATTTTCGAAACACTTGCCCGTGTGACATTCATAGTTATTAGCATGCTCGGTTTTGGTGCCGAACATTGTCGTCGTAGGAGGCCTAACAACGACACGAAGAGTTATTTATTACTATTTTTTTTAGTCGCTTTTAGAATCGAGTGCCTTTTCATACGCCCTCGCAGCAATTTATTTACGAAAAGTTTTTTTTTTGCTACGTATTTTCTTCATGCGCGGGCACCGAGGCTTCTGTAAAAGGCCAGGCAGCAACTTCGGCTTCAGCGAAGGGCGTGAGAAATATTGGCGCCCAGCCAGGGGCGCTGAAAATGCGTCCCTGGCTGGTCCTCGTCTTTCGTTTGCGTATATCTTTTTGTTTATGCGACTTTGATTTTGCGTGCTTGCCTAATAAAGTCCTTTACGCGTTGTGCAGCGTTTGTGGGATTCGTTACGGGCCATCCCGAGCGTCGCTTATTTTTGTGGCGATCGTTCGGGTTTGCGGAACACGTATTTTGGTATAACTCTTTGGCCAATTGGTTTACGAATGTTTAGGAAATTTTTAAGGTCGTTGGTTTTCTAGCATTATTTGTCACACACAATCACATAATTCAATTCGCTACACATAACTAACATTACATCATGAGGCAAAATAATAATATGTCATGTAGTTTATGATAGGCTTCTATGGGTAGTATTTGCGCCGGGTTGGTACCGCTTCTATCGCAGATCCAACACATGCCCCGGTCGAGGTAGTGCCTTCAACAGACGAATTTCGCCCAAGAGGCCAATCACGATGTAAGCCAAGGGGGCATGCACCAATGAGAGGGACCTAGTGGGCGAGCGATTGGGTTTGGGACGGGTGTACTACTAGCGAAAAGTGGCGAGTGGACAACATTCGAAGCGTATGCACCCCCCGGTTGGCGATAGGTATCCTTAGTCCCAACTCCCGAGATGAAAACATCCCAAGGGAGCCAAGATTCGTTATGCGGTTCTGCCCGTTCACATTAATATGCTGATTTTCATCTCGTCCCAACTTGATGGGGAAATAAACGCGGGGTAGGATCGTTTCACCTTTCGGCTATTTTGATTACCTATGAGCACGAGTATTTCCTTCACTATCCCCAGTGGAGTCGCCACTGTGAGGGGGGTCGAAAAAGCACGAGGCTGATGCGTGACCTCGTCCCTCGTGGGCGTGACATTTCTTTTTGTCAAATCAAGTGTAATTGGATTTCCTGTGAGTTTACACCCAATTGACTAGTAATATAGGACTCGCCATTCAGTTTTTAACGACAATGAGAAAAACTGACAAAACCTGGTTATCGTGACATAAAGGGAGTGCAATTATGTTTGACCACGACGGCCATAGGTTCCCTTGTGATCCCTGGTGTGGGGATCTCTCAACGTACACCCGCAAGGTAGAGATTGAGGGTTCGGGGGACTGTAACTACCGAGAGGAGTATTCGCTCTTCGATAACTCCAGAGGCAGGATATCCTTACTAGCTCAGCATAAATAATTGAAGGGACATGCGTTAACTATTAAACTAATCTGAATTGATTTTAACAATATGCAACACATAATACTAGATCGATCGTGATTATCTTGTTTAGATTGATTTAAGGGACCTAGCATGATAGTTCAATTTCCCAAGATATTATCTTTATTAGGCGTGATAGAACAATCAGATTTAATAGTTTAACAGTTTTATAAAAGGGCGAGGAAAGCGATTAAATCATGCGAAGGGACACATTACGACGCACCCTTGAGAGGTGCGTCATTGTTCTCAGAAAACTAACCACTTTGGCTTTGCTATTTCTCCTTTTATTTAACGAATCTCAAGTTTCCGGGCTTAATCCTTCAGCTACAAGAGACAGGATACGTTCTGTTCGATTTTTGGATCGATTGCGACAGAACGCGGGATCAATTTCGCAGCGTGAGGCTTAGGCTTAGGGGTTGGAGTCAATACTCAGAATATGAATTGTGTGTTGTGTTCTTTTCACGTCGAATTTGGGGCTGTATTCATAGGGAAGAGTTCGTGGAAAGATAGAATTTTTAGAGCTCTAATCCAAGAAGAATTAGGAGAGAACTGAAGGAAATAATGCCCTTGGTCCAAGTATGCATTCTATGTTAAGTCTAATAAATGCGGTTCAGTATTAATTAACAAGTTAATAATTCAGTGAGATCAAGTGAGCTGAATGCCTAGCTAGAGGCCGCTTCAGTTTAAGTGGAATTAATGATATTAATCCACAGCTTACTCTTGACTGAACCCGTAGGGTCACACAAATAGTACGTAAACGGATCAAGTATTTAATGGCATTAAATACTCCATCTATGAATATTCGGAACCGACGGATCTTGGTTTCAGTGGGAGCTAAGATCGTCACAGGCAAGAAATGAATACTCCGGAAACGATGATATTGCCGGAAACGGAAATATGGATCGTATCGGAAATATGAATATTATCCAAGTCGTAGATGTTGCCGGAAACGGAAACATGGTACGTATCGGAAAATATTATTGGAAATGGAAATATTACCAGAATCGGAAATATTGCCGGAAACGGAAATATTGTCAGAATCGGAAATATTACCGGAATCGGAAAATAATTCCGGAAACGGAAATATTAAATATTTGTTCGAAACGGAAATTAATTCCGGAATCGGAAATATTAAATATTGTTCGTATCGGAAATAAATTCCGGAACTGGAAATTTAATCGGAAGCGTATCGTACGAATTAGCATCGGACGAGGCTTGCCGGACGAAGGCCCAGCACGAAGCCGGGGCCATCGCCCAGCAAGCACGCGCGCCACAAGCCCAGCCAAGGCAGCGCCCAGGCCTACCGCAAGGCAGGCCCAGCGCGCGCCAAGGCCACGGATGCGTGGGCCGCGCTGCGTGGGCTGCTGCTCGCACGCGCATGGGCAGCCCTTGTGGCTGCCGTGTGTGTGTGAGTTTGTGCTCATGCGTGATTCCTAAATCTACAAGAGTTAGTGTATGATTAAATTCCTATTCCTAATTGGATAAATTAATTAAATAGAATTCATGTAGGATTCTAATTTCAATTAATTCGTATCCTACTAGGATTACGATTCCTTTTCCATAACTCTATAAATAAAGGCCTAGGGGTCATAATTTATACACGAGTTTCAAGTATTCAAAACTAAGATTTTTAAGCAGAAAAATCAGCCAATATTCTTGCCTACCCAACCGAAAATATTAGAACCTTAAGGGCGATTCTAGTTGGTCAATCTTAAGGCGGATCCGGACGTGCTGTGGACTATCTACGGAGGGACGACACTTGGAGTCCTAAAGACTTGTTCTTGTTCGGTTCGGGCGCAGCTAGGGAAGGCACGCAACAAAGAGTATGCATCTAAACTATGCTAAATGATTATGTGTAAATAATATGTTGTCCTGGGTTAATGGTTGTTTCCGCATGATCTATGTAATGTCATATGTATCATAACCTAACAGTGGTATCACGAGCCCCTTATTATTTTCATAATCTAAATTGCATGAACATGGTTAAATATTACAAATTTGCAAGAATTAAAAGGGGTGATTAATTTTCGTAATTGTTAATTAATTGCAAATTGCGTTTATTTAATTATATGTACGCAGTTTTTCGGCAGTTTCTTCATTACTCATCCGAATTGAGTGATTTTTGTGTCAATTCCGCATGTAAAAGGCATTCTAAAATTTTGACAAAAATAAGTATTTTTCTGCCGAACCCAGAATTCTCAAATTCGAAGCCTAACTATGACTTTTCGAAGGTTTTAGTTTTTCGAATGCAAAATTTCGTAAATTTAAGATGTTAAATTAAATATTTGCGATTCTTGTTGATAAATCTT
The DNA here is from genome assembly GCF_020520425.1 of Spinacia oleracea. Classification (NCBI taxonomy): domain Eukaryota; kingdom Viridiplantae; phylum Streptophyta; class Magnoliopsida; order Caryophyllales; family Amaranthaceae; genus Spinacia; species Spinacia oleracea. The sequence goes on along the minus strand of NC_079487.1, from coordinate 45,673,526 downwards.
GAATTTTTGATTGACCTACTGCATATGTTTAACAAGTTTGAATGCCTAGTCTTGTTAATTATGCAATCTAATTTGTAATTATGATTAATTTGTTGAAAATTAGAATAATTTAGAATTAATTTGATTTTCATAATTAATTGTAATTTAATTAGAAACCTATGATTAAAAACCACCATAAAAATTGTAAATTTACGATAAATTTTAAATTTTTATGACCTAGACTTGAATCCATATCAATCGGAAATCAATTGGATAATAAATTTTCGATTTTTTCGCCCTAAAATTATGAAATTAATATTATTTATTAATTTGTCATTAATTTTAAATATAAATTTTAAATTTTTATGCGATTCGTTCAAACAACTTGCACGCACGAAGCAATGGACGCTTCGTGTTACCCTTAAGGGGTGTTGTATAATGCGGGCATGCGACGACAAGCAAGGGAGCTCGTCGCCCGTGCGGCACGAATGCAATGAGCAAGGGCGTAGTGTACGAGCACAAGGCAGCAGCCCTGCCTTGTGTCGTGTGCCACGAGCAATGAACGAATGGGCATGGGCGAAGGGCGAGCCAAGGCAGTCGCGTGTGGGCAGCAAGCGAGCTGCGCCACAACGCGCGCTGCCTCGCACAAGTGCGCGCAGCCTCGCGCGCAGCGAGCGCAAGCTCGCGTGCCACGAGCGCTGCGCCCAGCACTGCTCGCGCGCGCAGCGCGCGATGTCGCTCGCCCAGCGAGCGATGTCGCGCCCCAGCGAGCGATGGCTCGCGCGCGCAGCGCGCGATGTCGCTCGCCCAGCGAGCGATGTCGCGCCCCAGCGAGCGATGGGGCGCTGTGCGGAGGCTTGCGATAGGACAGCAGCAGCTATGCGACGAGCGCATGGGCTGCGCGCACATGGCCAGCAATGGCTGTGTGCGTACGGCCCATGGGCGTGCAACGCGTAGGGTGTTTGCGTTACGATTAGATCGTTTTGAATGTTTAATTTGAAAATTTCAGTTCACGTAATTTTAATTAATTTTAAAATTAATAATTTGAATTAATTTCTTGGATTTTAATTTTGAATATTATAATTATAATAAATGGTATTTATTCTAATTATTTTACTAAAATTAAAATGATGAATTAATTTAAATGCGACTGAAATTAAATTAAAATTTTGGATTCAATTATAAATTTATATGAGCTTTAAATTTTAATTAAATTTGTATGTTTCCGGTTAGACTAGAAATACAATTTTATGTTTAAAATTAGTAAAGCATATGAATTTATTGGTTTGAGTGGGAGCGCTTTTTAGTCATAAACTCTTGATTAGGTCTACAAATCCTTAAGGTTAAAACAACTTGATTAGAATTAATAAGGACTGAATAATTGGTAGATTATTGGTGCCCTTGATTAATTGCTGCAAATGTTTACGTGATGCATAATGTGTTTTACTAACCAGCTATGTGGGCCATTCATGATAATGAATGGGTGAATGGTATATATTGTATATGTACTGTTTTGCAGGTTATGAAGTGACTAGTATGGCCCAAATAGGATAGAAAATATGGTCTGCGTACCATTAATTTGAATGTAATTGGTCTAAAGTACCAAAGTTATTTTTCAATTCAAATATGGTCTGCGAACCATCAAATAGTTGTAATTAGTTATAGCTTATCCTATTTGAAGAAAATGGTGCCTCCCACGGAGATTTTCAAGACGGACTTTGAAGTCAAAGCTTCAAGATGAAGTCGGGCCATACTAGATCACAAATATCTTATGCATGTTTTAAGTTATTTATTGCTTTAAATATGTCTTAAAATGCATGAGATCAAAAGCTTGATTATGTTGCATGATTAAGGATTTTAGTTCACTTAAAATCTAACCAACATAGTAAGAGCCTTAAGTTCCAAACTTAAAAATTGAGTTAAAAGGTGCCATGCCAAAATATACACTTGCTTGGATATCCTTTACATCAATCTAGTAATAGTTTTCGCTCAGCGAGGTGTTACTTATTGGTCCTAAAGGGGCAAGGTACACAAATAATTGTGAGTACATGTTAGTTTTGGTGAAACTCAACGATATAAGTAAGGAGTCCTTTTATGTCGTGGCACATTCGATAGGTTTACCTAATAAGTTCTTAGACGTACCTATCAACCAAGAATAGTTTCTAGACTATTAGCAAAAGGCTTTTGCTTACCTAAAATGTTTTAGAATTGAGTCGACAAACTGTGCTTAATTCTTCAATGGTTTTAGGATCTTGGAATCATTTTATTCACACCTGCCGGAACAATAAAATCGAATAAAATGCTAATAACTTGTTTGAATTGCATGGTTGCTTTAATTTCAAGTTATTATTCATGATAAATGTTTAGACTTTGCATGCTTCAATGTATGTTTTAATTATTGTTTATAATTAAATATCTTGCACTGCAATAAATCCTTTTAGAAAGGTAACAGTAAATTTCCTCGATTGGTAGTGAATCCAAGAACGATTCACGGAAAAGAGAGAAAGTGAGCAATTTAAAATGTACGTTTCTTATATCGACTTTTATGGTTGTTTTCGAATATCAAAATCGAATGGCAAACCAATTGGTGCTTGTGAATTCAAAATACAATGTAGTTTTGAGATCATAAAGCATTGAGTTTAAACGCTCAGCCTTACCAATGGTTAACAACCTAATATCTTTGTCCATTTATTTCTCGAATGAGTCTAGTCCCTAGACATTCGAATAGATCGATACTTAGAGAACTTTAGAAGCTTCTGGTAAGATCATCTAGTTGAAACAAAATATTCAACCTAAATTAAAATGGTAAAGAACCTTGTTGGTGACATTGGACATGTCTAACAAAGTATAAAAGTCAACACTAAAGAATTCAATTCTTAAGACTATAAGAAAGGGTACAAGAAATAGGAAAACGAGGAACAAATGAAAGGAATTTACGATTCCGTTTCTACCTATAAATTATGTTTAAAGAGAAGTGACCTAGCAATCAAACTTCCTTGGTATCATATACCGCTTGAGGTTCTTACTTCGGTAATAACTCAAACAATGGAAGCTAGGATACACTAATGACCTACAAGTGGGAAATGAAGCATGGCAATGCTACATTAGTTGTAGGGTCATCTAGTTTGTTTTAAGACCTTTCAAAGGCTGGAACTTAATGGCTATTTTGTTCCATAATCAGCATACCTAAATTTCTGCTTCAAACACAGAAAGACTCACATTCAGAAGAACAAAAACAATGCTTGTTTGTTTGTTTATTTGAATGAAATGGTCAATTACAGATTGAGTCAATATGCTTGATTAAAACAAACAACTCTTTAAAGAACTTTACTAGGTTCAAATCAAACCCTTGATTTGAGTTCCATTAAATCTTTGGCATTGTTGCTTAGACCATATCAACAAGTTAACATTCATAAGCTCTATTTTGATGGACTTTTGAAAGTTGGTTGATTTCTAGATCAACTTAAGACAAGCTAGTCTTACTTGTTGAAAGTAACAAAGAATATGAACTATTGTTAGAACGCCTAGACGATAGAGTTCAAAGCTAAAGAAAGGTTTTATGACTTTATTATTTCACATGGATTTGAGTGAATATAGGTTTATTTACTCAAATGTGATATAAGTTGAATCTGTTTGGCTAGTTCAAAGATTCAGAAGTATAAAATCCACTCGGCAAGAAATCATAAAGATCTAGGTTAGATCATGTTGATGATTACTTGAGACCAAATATGATCATCAATGATTGTGTGTTGTAATTTCACAATCTAGCTCCATAAGATATGGCATATCTACGTTGGAATGATCGAAGTCAATTAGTACTTGATTCGATCAATGATGAATCATAAAGACTTTTCCTATAATTTCTAAAACAAAATGCTCAACTACCACCAAACTAAACCAAATTCGTCAAAGCTATTGAAAAGAAATTTCAGGATATCTTTTCAATTATATATATCTAAAGAGTTGCTAAACTCAGTGGGAGCTTAGTGTTTGTTATTCAACAAACTAAGGCCCAAGTCTAGATATATGTTTCATTGTGATTTATTCAAATGAGACACAAGGGTATTGTTTCTACCACGAATTTTTGAGAACATAATGTTTGTTTGCTCGAAATAATGTCCTTTTGGAGATTCGTTTCCAAAATGACAAGTGGGAGAAAATAGACCTCGAAAGTTTTCGAGGCGAACAACAAACATAAACGGACATTCCGGAGGCTTTTCGAAGTGCTTCAGAAAATCCGAACTTATTCTGAAAGGACTTTAGAAGTAGCTTTTAAAGAATAGACATCTCTTAGAAGACTTTACAAGTGCTTCAAGGAGAATAGAATATTCAAAGGACTTTCAAGTGGCTATTGATATTCTATTGTTTGATGTTCTATACCCAAGTAGGCATAGAATTCAAGTCACTGAAACTATGAGATTCTTCTATTAGATAGTAAAGAAACATAGAGATCAGGTCAATGAAACTATGAGATTCTTCTATTAAATAGTGAAGAAACCTACAACTTGCAGTCAAACTATTATCATGTAGATTAATGAGTTTGTGACTTGTAAGAAAGCTATGACGAAACCCAGATTCCCTAAAATGGTTAGAGGCCATATATAGACTCAAATGTTTTAAATGGTTAGAGGCCATAAAACATACTCAATGTTTTGATGACAAAATTGAGATTTTGTTGATTTGCAAGAATAGTTTCACACCTATTGGTTGCAAGTTTGTTTTAAGGATAAAAACCATCAAACATGGAATTGTGTTCACACACAAAGCTAGATTAGTTGCTAAAGGTTACAAGCAAATTCATGGCATGGATTGTGTTGAAACCTCATGCATAATCGTAATGCTCAAGTCTATAATTCAAGCAATGATTGCATATTGGTACATATGGCAATTGGATGACAAAACGTATTCCTCAATCAAATGTTGGAATAAACTATGTACATGGTATGTCATAGGATTTGTGGATCCAAATAAATGCTTAATAAGGAAAGCTAGCTTATGAAATCTAAAGTACAGATTTAAGCAAGCAATTGGGAATTAGAAATGTATTTTAGTGAAGCTAATAAGTATTTTAGTTTCATAAAATGTACATGATTCTTATAGATATATAAGAAGTTTAGTGGGAGTACATAAAAACTTATTTGGTCCTATGTGTATCACACACATATCTCTCTATTGTGAAATAACATTCAAATGCTAAATACTTAGATTTGAGATTATTCATCAATGACGGACCAAGGCGAAACTTAGTACATACTGGGTATTAAGATCTATTCACAAAGATCTTATGATATTGTTTTGGATTAAGTAAATGGCATTTACTAAATCAAACACGAAAGTCTCCATTGGAGATATTCGACCCATGTGAATAAATCTAAGTAAAGGATGTTTGAACTATGTATAAGCATTTACTAAGTTAAACATCAAAGGATCTAAATAAGATTCTTAACCTATATTATATGTCAAAGAATTTAGCTGGATTTATTATCTACTGAAACTAGATAAGCTAAAGTTACATGAATAGAATTCAATTGGGAATTATTCTCCAAAAGAATTTATCATGTATGATATAATATGAGGATCGCCAAAAACGTATCGTATGACTTTAGGCATGACGAACATATACCAGTCTCTATTGATCTAAGTGAAGATCAACTAGATTGAATCAAGAATACTTATGGTACTTGAAAAGGTACATAGGAATAGTTCTTGATTCAAGGAAATAAAGATATGCTAAATATTGATGCTACACGCATAAACACTGGCAAAGGATCAAGCAAGACCCCTTTGGAGTTAACCATTGATAAGGACGAGCTATAGAGCATCGTGTTTTGAAATGGCAACATGGATTGGAGACCATGAGTTGTTGCGTGGGAAATTAAAATATTAATTTCTATGTTCTAAGATATAGTTGGAGAGTCTTCCACATATCTATGAACTGCTTGGATAGGTAAATCCAAACAAAGCATCACTAGCAACCTATGCAGTTGAAGTAAAAGTAATTATTGCCTAAGAAGCAATAAAACAGGGTTGTTTAAAGTTCTTCACTGAACTTGGGTAGATCACCTATCTGCTGGCTTGATGGTTCTTCATTGAAAAATGCGTGGAACCACTCTTGAAGCAAGAAAAACGTCTGCTAACTTAATGGTTCTTCATTGCAAAATGCGTAGAACCACTAATGTAGTAAGAAAGACTAGATCACATAATAAACAAACTCGAAAAGATCTTATTATCATATCTCGAAGAACATTCGATGAAAAGGATATTAAGATTGGCAAAGCATGATAACTAAACCTATGCAACAAGTGAGAAGCAACACTCACATTGTAGCACTGGAAATCAAGCATAGCTTTGAATTCCATGAATTGTTTTAGAAAATGGGTTTGAGGCCCATGGTTGTAAAACATTGGGGTTGAACATTTATCATATATGAAATGTATTTTCATATTCCATTTAATCTTGGTTTAGTATTAAATGATGAGTCCCTTCAAATTTGACGATATATTCAAGATAGACTGTCAGGACCAGTCCTGTGACTAAGAAATGTCTATCAAGTGAACTTGAATGTCAAAGGTTGAAAATGGTCCCTAATCGGAGTTTTCTATAAAATTGGACGCATAGAAAACGTTAGACGATTAGAATGCAAGATGACTAGTAGTTCTGTTTCTTGAACTATGTGGACATGGCAATGTCATAATCATTTGCATAGATACTTACTTTGGGAAGACTAGTATCGGACAAGACCTATGAAACTTTACTGTAAGAGATGAAAGTCTGTCATAAGTAAATTTCATTAAATTATTAGACACTAAATCCTCAATACCTGAGTGATTTGAGATTACTTGTTTGAGAACTGGTTGCTTTGACGTTGACCAACCGTCGCACCGTAAAAGGAGGCTATAAAGGCAACGCTCAGGTAATCACCTATCAAACGAAGTCTAATCTCAAGATCGCAAGATTGGGATTGTCCTCCCATAAATCGGGATGAGATGCTTAAAAGTTGTACAAGGCCACTCGGAGAGCTAGAAACTGTGAAATGCATGGTCGTGCTCGGATGAATCATAGGCTATGATTATCTGTTTATTTGATCAGTTGAACTCTGAAACCGAGGAACACCTCTGGACATAATAAGGATGACAACTCTTACCTTATGTTCAAGAGCAAGCATCGAGCGACAAAGGAATTAGGAAATGCACACTTGTCCCTAAGGACAAGTGGGAGACTGAAGGAAATAATGCCCTTGGTCCAAGTATGCATTCTATGTTAAGTCTAATAAATGCGGTTCAGTATTAATTAACAAGTTAATAATTCAGTGAGATCAAGTGAGCTGAATGCCTAGCTAGAGGCCGCTTCAGTTTAAGTGGAATTAATGATATTAATCCACAGCTTACTCTTGACTGAACCCGTAGGGTCACACAAATAGTACGTAAACGGATCAAGTATTTAATGGCATTAAATACTCCATCTATGAATATTCGGAACCGACGGATCTTGGTTTCAGTGGGAGCTAAGATCGTCACAGGCAAGAAATGAATACTCCGGAAACGATGATATTGCCGGAAACGGAAATATGGATCGTATCGGAAATATGAATATTATCCAAGTCGTAGATGTTGCCGGAAACGGAAACATGGTACGTATCGGAAAATATTATTGGAAATGGAAATATTACCAGAATCGGAAATATTGCCGGAAACGGAAATATTGTCAGAATCGGAAATATTACCGGAATCGGAAAATAATTCCGGAAACGGAAATATTAAATATTTGTTCGAAACGGAAATTAATTCCGGAATCGGAAATATTAAATATTGTTCGTATCGGAAATAAATTCCGGAACTGGAAATTTAATCGGAAGCGTATCGTACGAATTAGCATCGGACGAGGCTTGCCGGACGAAGGCCCAGCACGAAGCCGGGGCCATCGCCCAGCAAGCACGCGCGCCACAAGCCCAGCCAAGGCAGCGCCCAGGCCTACCGCAAGGCAGGCCCAGCGCGCGCCAAGGCCACGGATGCGTGGGCCGCGCTGCGTGGGCTGCTGCTCGCACGCGCATGGGCAGCCCTTGTGGCTGCCGTGTGTGTGTGAGTTTGTGCTCATGCGTGATTCCTAAATCTACAAGAGTTAGTGTATGATTAAATTCCTATTCCTAATTGGATAAATTAATTAAATAGAATTCATGTAGGATTCTAATTTCAATTAATTCGTATCCTACTAGGATTACGATTCCTTTTCCATAACTCTATAAATAAAGGCCTAGGGGTCATAATTTATACACGAGTTTCAAGTATTCAAAACTAAGATTTTTAAGCAGAAAAATCAGCCAATATTCTTGCCTACCCAACCGAAAATATTAGAACCTTAAGGGCGATTCTAGTTGGTCAATCTTAAGGCGGATCCGGACGTGCTGTGGACTATCTACGGAGGGACGACACTTGGAGTCCTAAAGACTTGTTCTTGTTCGGTTCGGGCGCAGCTAGGGAAGGCACGCAACAAAGAGTATGCATCTAAACTATGCTAAATGATTATGTGTAAATAATATGTTGTCCTGGGTTAATGGTTGTTTCCGCATGATCTATGTAATGTCATATGTATCATAACCTAACAAGAACACGTACCCAGGTAATTTCAGCGCCCAGCGCTGGGCGTCAAAGATTTCGGCGCCCAGCTCTGGGCGCTGAAAATGGGATCCAGGTAATTTCAGCGCCCAGGGCTGGGCGTTGAAAATGATGTTTGGGCCGAGTTCTTTGTCAGATTTGGACTCTTAGAATCCGGAGTGTTTGAGACTTTATCCGAGTCTTTTAGTGCGTATTAACTTTATGACGGAATGCGTCTGGGCCCGTTATGAACTCTAGGCTCGTTAGGATTTTAATTAATACGTAACTCTTATTTTCGAATTATACTAGGAATAGGATTCTTCTTGCAAATTCTATCTCTTTTAGGTTTTATGTTGGAGTGCAACACCTAATTCTGACAGGTTTCTATCTTTTATGTCTTGCCACTTTTAACAACTACCCGTTACGGCAGTTACTATTTTTAGCAGGTTTCTATAAATAGCAGGTTCGGGTGAAATGAAAAGGGTGATCGAGATTCATTATTTTATAGGAGAAGCGTTGCCAAGTGGAGATTTATGTTCTCATCATCGAACCTTCCCTTACGGGAATGGGGACAAAAGTAGGTGTCTACACACGATAACCGAGTTTTGTCAGTTTTTCTCATTGTCGTTAAAAACTGAATGGCGACTCATATATTACTAGTCAATTGGGTGTAAACTCACAGGAAATCCAATTACACTTGATTTGACAAAAAGAAACGTCACGCCCACGAGGGACGAGGTCACGCATTAGCCTCGTGCTTTTTCGACCCCCTCACAATAGCTTGAATTTCTCATAAAAAAAGAGTTATTACAATACACTACATTCTAAAACTACATTTTCGCCTTTATAAACATTACACAAACTAAATTAATAAAATACTACTTCCATTTCTAAATAATGGCGACTGTTGACATAAATAGGTGTTTCAAATTAATAGGGACACTTTATTTTATTTTTGAGTGATCCTATCAAGGCCAACCATAGCTTGAATTTCTAATAAAACAAAGAGTTATTACAATACACTACATTCTAAAACTACATTTTTGCCTTTATAAACATTACACAAACTAAATTAATAGGGACACTTTACTTTATTTTATTTTTGAGTGATCCTATCAAGGACAACAACATCTCTCTTCAAATGCATTGTCTGGCAACTTTCATTCGAAAACTATATCATTGGCGATACTGTTGTTTGCATAGAGTATATCACTTGCAAGAATATGTTTGATGTTTGTGTGTACCTTTTGAAAGTAAATATTTGTTTTGTTGTATTGCTTTAAAGAAACTTGTATTATTCACACTAGATACTGCAGTTTGGTTTTATTTTTTTTTCAGAGAAACATTGATAAAACCTCATGTTAATGTGCCTCAACTCCTTATTATCTATTATATGCAAATTTGACTTTAATGTGGCACTCTAGCATTGACCATGTGTATTTCAAGCATTTTCGTATAATTATAAGTTTTCGTATTTTTACGAGACATTTTTACAAAATATGTTTTGTATATATTGGGGCCCCCGTGCGCGTTGTAGTTAATTTACTGGTGTCTAATTTCCGCTTCTCTGATGTTCTAACTGCACACAATTAATATTCACGAGGTAGCTTCTTGCATGCTTGATGTGTTAAGAAGAATATAGAGATGGCCTTTGCTTCCGCAACAAATTTATCGGTTTCTTTAGAAATGATGTGTTTAATATTACATATTCTTGAAAGGAGTCCTTGAGTTCTAAGTAGGCTACATACATGAAACAATGTCATTTATGGGTGGACACCCTTCAAATTGAAGTTTTTTATATCTTGTACTCATGGCTCCCCAAATACGAGTTTTCTCATTCACGATTGCAGGACCTAATTATCCTTTTCATGCATATTTGTTTCCAAGTCCAAGTTTGAACATTAACAATATGTTTGCATTTGCCGTAAAAGTTTTTGCACTAATAGTTTACATAAACCTATTTACATAACAAAAAAAATTATATATTGGGGGACCGTGCGCGCTAGCGCACGGGCCAACAACTAGTTGGGTTTAAACATAACAATTCCTCCCCTTCAACCCAATATGGTTCTACAACCCATTTAACGGTTACCATTGAGACACCGACGTCCATCCAACAATGCCTGCCCTCGAACAAGAACATCTCCATCTAACACAAATAGATTTCTTTTGTTCTTCCATCCTTTGAGTATCACCGAACCCTTTTTAGTGACCTCCAAACTATTGTTGTTCACCAAAACAGTATAACTCAAACCATCTAATCTACCCAATGAAATTAGTTTCCCTTCTAACTTTGGTACGTACCTCACTTCAGCTAACTTCCGAACACGGCCATTGCAAATTTTTACCGCAACCTCACCAATGCCGTCAACTTTTACTTTCTTACCATCCGGCAAAGTAACCATCTTCCCTTCACACTCTTCATAGGATGAGAACCATTCCCTCCTAGAACATATGTGATGAGAACATCCCGAGTCAAGCACCCAACCGTCCTTTGGCCCCTTATCTTCTTGAATCAAAAGAGCATCACCAACATCATCATCATTTCCTTCCATTATACAATTGAATCTCGAACCTTCCACCAAATTCCTCCATCACGAACCTTAGCTCTGATACCATTTGTTAGGAATAGTACGAGATAACAATCTAGACAAAGAATACACAATATAAATAACGTGGTATACCCACGTCCCAACTTGTATTATTAATCAAAACCGTTATTAACAATACAATTAATCAACCTCACAGGTGTTTCTCTCAAACTATGCTCAAGCTCAGGATCTCAAGCATATAAATCATAATGATATATAAATCTCTATTTATATACCCCAACTTCCTAACCCTATTCCTAGTATTAGGAAACACAATATTAACAAAGATAACAATAAAATAACTTCATAATTAATATCTAAGTAGATTAGGAATTATTTTCTTAGAATCCTTGTTGCCCACTAAATTTGATCTCGTGAGATCTCCTTGCTGCCCAAGTAAATTGTTTCCCAATTACATTATCTTTCCTTGTAGTCATACGTAGTATATTGGGCAACAAAAAAACTCACCGGCAATTTTTATCTCACGACTAATGATCCACTTTGACCCATTCGGGTCCATACGTACCATATTAGGTTTAAACATAACAGAAATTATACGTTTGCAGTTCGAATCGTTTGTAAGCTCTTGTGTACTAATGAGGGAAGGTACTTGATTACCGGAAAACCCAGTGCTTTTCTGACATTTATTGCAGCCCTTGCATATCATTTCGTGGCGTGATATGAAGTACATTGCATTACATGTTTGTATTTCAATGCTTCACTTCTCATCAGTGGCGGATCTAGGTATTTTGAGATGGGGTGCGGAATGAGTAACGAATACAGTATAAAATCCCGCAAACTCATAACCAAGACTTTTTAGGGGAAACTTTAATTTAAATCAACATTTTTGCACCAAATTTTGTATAATCAGAAATTCATCCATCATTGTATTAGTCATGGATGTACAGAAGTACTCAACTCTTCGATAATGATGTATAGGGTTGTAAGACGAAATATGAATCTTTTTGTGTTATGGTCCATTTTTTGTATTAAATGATTATTATGTTGAAACACTTTAGTGTATTATACAGTTAGATAATTCATGATTACACTTTTACATATAATTTTGCAATTCGTTATACATTTTCTATACAGGTTACGAAATAAACATATCTACGGTAATAATATCCCATAGAGTCATGAGTAGACCATAATACCTTTATATACTATGGTTTTTTTTTTGGTAAAAGTAAAGTGTTATTACCAAGAAAGATTTATAACAAGCCTTTATATACTATGCTAAAATTGGTTAATCAAGAATCAACAAAATTTAAGTACGAAGTATCTTATTTTATAAGTAATCATTAATGCAATGAAATGGAGTCGAACCTTTGACCTCTCACCTATAAATGCTGACATGCGCTTAAGCATGGGGTTTGCCACTGAGACAAGCATTAATATCTGATACATTTTGCCAATTTTTATATAAAGCAGTTCTTCAATAACCTTATTTCGTTTTTTTTTTTTTTGTTTTTTTTGCTGTTGGGGATTCCAGGGAATGGGGGGCAACTGTACCCCTTGTCCTCCCCTGAATCCGCCACTGCTTCACATGATCTTGTATACCGGTAAATTCATGCTTGACCGTGTAGTTACTCACCTTACTAGAAGTATACATTAATTGTTCTTGTTAATTCAATTCATTAACTACTATACTATAGCTATTATTCATTCGTTTCACTTTTGTTTTTTACTGTTTTCAAAAGCCGCGCACTATCAGAAACACTACTTTAGACAAGTGGTAATAAACTAGTTACGACAAGCAATAATAAACAACAAGAAGCATGAAATTAATAAGCGCTAATTCAAAAATAGACAAGACAAGAAACTATATACTTCCTCCGTTCCGAAAATATCGCACCATGGTTGACTTTTACTTCTCTAACCATTACTTTGACTCTTAATATCTCAAATCGTGGGCAAGTAAAAATTATAAAAAAATAATATTTAGAAAATATATATCGATATAAATCTAACGTGACGTCACATAACTAAAATTTTCTCACGTACGAATCATAATAAATGGCCAAAGTCGTAGTGTGAATAGTGTAAAAAACAAATGGTGCAATATTTTCGGAACAGATGAAGTATTAAACTTTACGTGGGAAACCAACCAAACACTAGAAGAAAACTCATGAACTTTGCACTACAGTTTAATCAAATGTGAATTACGGAGTACAAGTTTTTAATCTCATTAAATACTCTAAAACTTTTTAAATCCAAACCCTATAATATATGCGTTTGACTATGTGTGTGCGCGCGCTCTCTCATAAAAAAAACTTAAACCTTAAACAAGGCTTACATCTCTATTATATAAAGGCACAGCTAAGGGCTTTTTTGTAACATCACTTTTCATGTCCCCCAAGTAAATGACTAAAATACCCTCATTGTGTTGTTTATCGGGCTTGTTGGGCTTCATTTCTAGGGTTAGATTTCGACATTTCATTTATCCCCATCTCTCTCCTCTCACTTGCCTCTCTCCCGCCTCACTTTTCTTCTCTCTCTCCCTCTTCACATTCAACCCTTTCTTCATCTCTCCCTTTCTCTCTCCTCTCACATTTTAGTTTTTTGAATTTTCTCCTTCTCAGATCTCTCCCCTCCCTCTCTCCCCTCCTGTAAATTCTGGACCATTAACCTAGCGGATAGCACAATCACCAGAGAGTTTATCGGCGTGTTGGTCGGCGGAGTAAGGCACCTTAGGGAGCGCCTTACGGACCTTCTTTGTTCGCCGAAGCTGAAGCACCGCCACTAGCAAAGCGGTGGAGCCAGGGGCTTCTTGCGAAGGCGACGAGGCCGAGAACGCAGATTAATGCGCAGAGGAGAGCAGCGAGGATTGTTTTGTCATCTTATCAACTCCCGAAGGTAAACCCTTGCATTTTTCTCTTTTTCCGTCGTTAATCTTCATTTTCCTCTATTATTATTCCCAAAACCCTAATAGTTGCTTCTTTGTAACGGAATACGAGGTGTCGGCGGTGGTTTCTTCAAAATTTGATGGTGGTTAGGCTCTCTCTGTCTTTGAAATCGCCGCCGCCGTCATGCTTCATCGCCACCGTCGTCGTTGAGTGAGTCCTGAATTAAAACCTAACATCAGAACTCGAAAGGTAGCAGTAGCTATGGGGTCTTGAATTTAAACCTTGATTTCATAAATTCTTTCTTGAATTTCATAATTTACGGATTGATTATTGATTTTGAAATTTGGTTTGATTTGGTGCTCAAAACCCTAACAGGTGAATCTCTAGGCTTTGTTTGAGAAATTTTATTTGTGCGATTGAAGAAGAAAATGGGTCAGATCCAGTACTCATGTATGGGTTTTGAATTTGAATAATAAAATATTTGGGAATTTTTTTTCTGTTTTGATAATTATTAGGGTTCTTAATTAGGTGTTAGATAATTTATTATCGTTTTGTGCTTTTTTTCAGGAACGTAAATCTTCCAGATGAAGTTGCTAAACTTCTTCTAAAGAATCGCCTTCTGTTTGAGGTTAGTTGTTTGATCCAATTTTGGTTTTAGTTCCCTTCACTTTTATTTCGGATTATTGATTTCGGATTGCCATAATTGAACAATACTTGGGTTATTGTTTAGGACAATTGGTTGGTTGATTTAGGACAGGGATTTTAATTGCTATTTTGTATTCGTTTTTGCAATTTCATTACTAATCGAAAACGTATTTATAAGGAGGTTTTGCTTTTGATTAGGTTTTAGAAATCTGATTTGGATTCCTAATAAGTTCTGCCTATTATTCTGTATAAATGAACAATACAAGAATTATTTACAAGCAGTTGCAACTCCTATCAAAGTAGCCATCACAATCAATATAGGTTTTAATTGACTCTAAAGTTAAACCCCCAATAAAAATTAGCAAAAAGTGAAATTCAAGAATAAATTTAAAGTCATCGATTCAGGAAATATCAAGATCATTTCAAAATTCTATCTAGCTCATCTTGGAAGTCAGCAGAAACTCCATCATATGCATGCATCGCCTGGTTAACTTATCAAGGAATGTAAAATTAAGGCTAAAATTGCTTATGATTTTTCAGTAGGCAAACTAAACTTACTGTTAGGAATACTTATTCGCGTGCATATAAGACTTTTTGGTTGGTTTATTTTACATTGCTTACTAAAATGAAATTCTTGGTGTTTTCATTTACTTAACCAATATGTTTAAGGATTGAAACATATTGTCACATAACACTTAGGCTGTTGAATTCAAAAATGATCATCCTTAATTTATATGTTGCTTAAAGCCTACTCTTAATCCTTAAGTTGTTGTTTCTGATGTTTACTGTTCAATTTTGTAATGCATATTTGTTTCAATAATTTGCTGATGATAATTTTGGATTTTAGCCTAATATAAAATCCAATCTAAAAATAAAATTGAATATGTAAACAGTTTAGCCTTAATTTTACTAACATGTGCTTACATTGAGAATATTGTACATCAATGTTGGACCTGATGATCATCCTTAATTTAGGCTAAACATGTAACTAAAATGGAATGCTAAACAGGTAACTAAAATGAAGAATTTTGTCACTCAAGGTGTAAGCCAAGACAGCAGCGGGAAGAGAAAGAGTCAAATTCAGGTTCTTAATTTTCTCTCTCTTTTGTCTTTAATGTTTAGTGAAAATTACCTAATTTGACCTTCAGTTGGTTACTAATTACTAATTAGCTCATCATTTTATTGTTCATCGAAGAAATAGTGATACGTTTGAGTTCAATTTTAAGTATAATCCAAGTGAATGACTAATTTCAAGCTAAAATTTCTGACTTTTATTTATTTCTTTTGTTCTGTTTGGGCCTTCAAGAAAGTTTTATGGCCGCTGATTACGATAATCGGATATAGAGCTGTGTGGGGATTATCTGGTTATGTGATCAGCAATGTTGCCTTTGTGTTTGCTGCACTGTCTTCATACATGTATTTTTCCCTTGATTAATTGATCTTTATTAACTAGACATAGGCAACATTGATAGTCTTGGCTTATTGGTACTGTAATGATGATGCTGTAATAATGATGCTATTAGAGTGATCGTGGCATTAGTTATTTGTATTGATTTTTTTGAAGTACATTTTGGTCTATGACTCTGAGTATAATGATATAACTTTCGTATTCGTGTGATGATCTTAATCGGGTTGTTTCTGCAGTGAAAGACCTTAATTTGATGTAGTTATTGACTCCGTATTATGCACATCATAGTCCATATCATATGCAACTACTATCACAGTCCATTGCTTTTTTGTAATGTAACTTGATTGCAGCTTTTATCAGTTGGGTGTTTTATATATCTTGAAATGCTTCTTCTTACTGCATATCTTCCATATTTCATTTGCTCAACTCTGAGATAAATAATCGAGCGTCAGCAGTGGTCCATTACCACTTTCATTTGGGTGACTCTTTGGAGTTGTTGTGTTTATAGACAATCTAGGTATTAACGTTTGAGTGTATTTTTAATTGCATGTTAAAGGTTGTCCTTAGAAGCTGAATGCTTTTTGCTGTTCCTGACTCCATCCCTGCATGCTTTGTCCCGAATCCAGGTTACAGGTAGGAGGGATAGGGCCAATCCTTTGCCATTCAAGGTTGAATCCAGTGTTCCTTGGGTTTTTTTTGCTGGAGCCATTGATGGTAACCCAAAAATAAGTTCTGATTCTATCGCACGAGCAGGTCTCCTTCTCCCCCTTCCAGAGTCCATGATTATTATGTTTCTTTTGGAAAGTTCAGTTTTATTTGTGATATGTACTGTTCATTTCAATTCAATTAACTATACTTTGAATTAGTTCAGTTTAGATTATTTCGTTCCAAACTTCCAACATAATAGGGTCTTAGCCTATTATAGAGATTAGTCATGACTCATAAGTCATATGTGCATACATAATACGTTTTTAAATAATAAATAAATTTCTTCGAATACTTTCGATTATGTCGTCTAATTTTTTTTAGTTGAATTTTGTGAATAGTTTTTTTCTTGCCTATTGTTTGTAATGATTAGTTTTAATAATAAGATATTAATTCTTACATGTATACTCCCGCACGCATCGCGTGCATATAAGACTAGTGAGTATATATTGTAGGAACTAGATGCAATCTATCACACAAGAAAAGAGCACGTCGCTCGAAACCGCATTGAGCTCAATTTGACATATTGTAGGCCTTCATCAAACCCAAAAAAATTGTTCTTTTTACTTTTACAAGGATTTGAGCTCCATTTGATAAATTCATTAGGTAGCTCAAAGTTCTAAAATTATTATATTTTTTAAGTTGATTAGGTCATGTGCACGCACGGATATTTGAAAATTATTATTTGCCATTTTTTATAAATTATTTAACTAAAATATTTATCCCTTAAATCTAATGCGTAATTAATAAATCTCGATTATACTCATTTTATCATCTAATATGCAATTTCATCCCTACTACGTATTATGTATTTTACAACGCGTCTCATGTGTGACCAGCCACAACATCAACTTGATATTGTGACGTGCGTAGCTAATGTGGAGAAAGTTATTGATGGGTGTTACTTGACTTCCTATGCTAGTGTTACTTATACATTGTATTCGATGTTACTTTTCTTGTTTTACTGCAGTTTCTTGAAATTCATGTTAGAGGTTCCTTGTATAGACTTGTGTTACTTGATTTTCTATGATGGTGTTACTTATATATTGTATTCGTTGTTACTTTTCTTGTTTTATTGCAGTTTCATGTTAGAGGTTCTTTGTATAGACTGGTGTTACTTGACTTTCTATGATGATGTTACTTATTCGTTGTATTCGGTGTTATTTTCTTGTTTTACTACACGTTCTTGAATTTCATGTTCGAGGTTCCTTATATAGACTGGTGTTAATTTGATATGCTTCACATGTTAATTTGACCAAAATATTTGATATGCTTCACGTGTTTATTTGACTAAAATATTTGATATGTGTCACATGTTAATTTGACCAAAATATTTAGTAAGAATATTTTCTACTATTGATATGACGATTTGACTAAAATATTAACAAAATCGTCCAATTTTTTTCAAACAAAAACAATTTATACAAAAGGAGAGAAAAAAAAAATATATATATATATATAAGTAGTAGGTACGTTTATTTTTGGGAAAGGGGTTTTTGGCAGGAAAAATTATCACCAAAAAGTGACACGAGTTATTACTGGTGTCTGTTTTTAGTATAATGTAGATTATAATTTTTGGTTAGCCTTGATTTTAAAACATGTTAATATTTATCGATGCAATGTATAGATCCACTTATGTATAAAGTTAATCACAAGTTATTAAGCATGTAGCAATTTTAAATAAGTTCATATTAGTTCAAATAAATTCACTTGGAATACTATTTTATGTGCTATAATAAAAAAAATAATAAAAAATAATAAAAATCATATTCCCTTTGTCCCAATTTAGAGTGTCATTTTCCTTTTCATATTCCCTTTTCATTCGCCCTGGTTTACTTTACACCTTTCTATCTTTAACAAGAACCCACTATTAGTGTATTATTTTTCTTCTCACTACTAAAACGTAAGGTCCAGTCGTTTCCTCTCTCCCTTGCGAAAAAGGGTTTCCTCTCTCTACCCTAGGTTAGACTGTTGCTACCGCCATAACGGTTATTCTACCCCATCTCGACGGCGACTCCGTGCTAATGGCGGAGGAAATTGCATCCCAATACGCATCCCTTCGTATCGAGGACGAGGAGGAGGACTTAGTTGACTTAGGGGCGGTTGTGTCGGATGACTCGAAGGATAAATTCAGTTTGGTATTGATCGGGAAAATGATCGCTGCTCGTCCGATCAATGTGGAGGCGTTTCGTAGGACAATGACTGGTTTGTGGAGTCCTGAGCATGGCGTAGTGATTAGGGTTATCAGCCCTAACCTTTTTGCATTCCAATTCTTTCACTGGAAGGATAAGGAGAGGGTTCTCAATGGGCGGCCGTGGTGCTTTGACAACAACCTGTTATTGCTGAAGGAGGTAGAAGAAAACGAGCAACCGGAACAGGTGATCCTCTCGACGTCGCCATTCTGGATCCATATTAAAAAACTTCCGTTCAATTGTAGAAGTGATGCTAATGTACGAGCCCTATTAGTGGGGATGGGCGAAATCTTGGAGCTGGAACCGGATATTCTTGGGCTTGATAGAATTCGTAGGGTTCGAATGATGATTGAGGTTACGAAACCACTGAGACAATCAAAGAAAATCCGTGATAAAGGTGGACGAGAAGTGAAGGTTGAATTCTCGTACGAAAGGCTCCCTTTCTTATGCTTTGCCTGTGGGATCATAGGGCATTCGGAAAATGATTGTTCGAGAGTCTCGGAGGAAGATAAAAGGAAGGAGTTGGGATGGGGGTTGTTTCTTCGAGCTTCCCCACTTAAAGGGAGGTTGAACAATGCAAAGGAGGTGGAGGAGATCACGGCTGGCAGGCAGATTATGTTTGTCACGAAGGGGGTGGGTGCAAGAGGGGAGGAGCTCAGGAGTGTGGAGCGGGGGAGCAAGCATCAAAAACAACTAGTGTTCCGCGAAAATGAGGAGAGTTTGGGGGCGGGGACCGAAATAACTGAAGACCAGGAAAGCGTGGGGTGTGACTCCAAGAAAGGGAGAATTGAGGAGAGTAGTGGGGAGGTTCAGAAAGGAATCGAGGGTGTTGTGGTAGGAGGAGTTCAGGTGTCTGAGAAGGTGGCAGGGAGTGATGCTCAAGGTAATGGAGGGGAGAGGTGCGAGGCTCCTGTGGTGATTTTCCCACTGCCAATCAGCAACACTCTCAAATTTTCGATGGGTGAGGGCGGACAGGGCCCTAAAGGTGTGGGGAAACAGTGGAAAAGGGTAGTGAGGGGCAAGGTGGATGGAAGAGGGGGGAGAGGCAACCACAGTACTGAGGGGGGATCAACGAGTGGGGGTAAGAGAGACAGGGAGGGGGGCCTTGAGATGGCAGATGTTGAAGGAATGGTGAAGAAAGCTATTGTTTTTGATACGTTGTCTGGATTGCGAGAGGCGGTGGCTGTCGTGGAGCAGCCCCGCCAAGCTCAATGAGTCTATTGAGCATCAACTGCAGATGGCTGGGCAACCCCAAATTGTCACTTGGAGCAGCTACTGAAGGCTCGGTATTACCCAAACTCTAGCCTCATGGATGCGGAGTTGGGTGCGACGCCGAGCTATACATGGAGAGGTATATGGGAGGCGAGATAGGTGGTTCGGAGGGGAATGAGGTGGCGAGTGGGGAACGGCGAAGACATTCGTGTATGGTCTGATCCTTGGCTGCCGGGAACACAAACGCGTAAGGTGTTATCTTCGCGCGGTAACTCTCCTATTGACCTTAGAGTGGGGGCATTGATCGATCACACTACGAGAAGATGGAACGAGCAACTCATAGCGACGCTGCTAGCCCCATTCGAAGTTGATCGTGTCCTTGGTATCCCTCTTAGTCATAGAATGCCGAGTGACAATTTGTGTTGGGATTTGGAGAACAACGGTGAATTCGGTCGGCCTATACAGCACTACTACAAGATGAATGGACAGGTACGGAGGTGACGACATCATGCCCACGCAATATATGGAAGAAAGTGTGGCGGTTAGACACCCTCCAAAGGGTGAAGATCTTCGTGTGGAGGGTGTGCCATGATGCTCTTCCCACCCGAAAGGGAATTGGGCGGCGTATTACAGGCTATGACACAACCTGTGGGGTGTGTTCGGGGGAGAATTAGACGGTGTTGCACGCCCTCAAGGAGTGTGCCCTTGCCAAGGCTATCCTCAGGGAGTCCAGATTTGCGTTTATGCTAAATTGGAGGTGCTATTCATTACTGGATTGGTGGGAAAAGGGGTTTGCAGAGGTAGGTTTGCCTGACATGGAGGAGCTTCTTACCTTATGTTGGGCAATATGGGGGGCTCGGAACCGGGTTGTCATGGAGAATGCTGTGGTTGAGCCACCGAAGGTGGTGGCATATGTGGCGAAAATCGTGGCGGAATTGCAAGCAGACGAGGGACCGAGGCTAGGGGGCCTGCAGGAGGCGCAACCCCATGCGGTGTTGTGGTCGAAGCCAGGGGAAGGGTGGGTCAAGGTGAACGTGGATGCAGGTTGTTTGGGTGAGGTTGGGACGGGTTTGGGTGCAGTTGTTCGTGACAGTGGGGGAGAGGTGTTGGGATGTATGGTGTGGCAGGGAAGGGAGAAGTGGGAGACTCGGATTGCAGAAGCCAAGGCTGTCTTGTTTGGCTTTAAAGTGAGCATGGAGATGGGCTGCAGGCAGGTGGTGATGGAAGGTGACTGTCTTCCAATTGTTCAGGCATTGCAAAGAGGGAGGAAAGATAACAGTAGCTTGTCCCTGGTGCTTGAGGATATCCGTGAACTTAGCTCTATGTTTGATTCTGTTCGATTTTGTTTTGTTAAGCGTAGTGGCAATCGAGTAGCTCATCAATTAGCCCACTACCAACCATGGGTTTTTGGGTAACGAGTGTGGCTAGATGATTTCCCTGTAAGTGTTTTGGATACAGCTACGGCTGATTTAATCTAATCCCTTCGATGGGTTCCTTCAAAAAAAAAAACTTAAGGTCACACCATCTCTCATTCAATTAAAAAATACTCGAATCTTTCATCCTATTTCAATAAAATAATACAAAGTATTTGATAACCAAAATCCAAACTTCACCCAAAAAACTCTGTCATGAACTTTTTGAAAGGGGCACTCTAATTTGGGTGAGAGAGAGCATACAAAAACAGATGAAATTATTTTGTATGTCAGCAATTTACTTTGACTAGTTGATGGTCGTTTCCATTTGAGGTGAATGATTGTACTGAGGGCATACACATTTTGTACTTTCAAAATCATTTAACTCTTCCATGTTTCAATAATATGAAATGAATGATGGATCCCTCGTTATACATCAAACACAAGGGATACTTGTGTAAAACCCATGTCAAAGATGCACAGTTTAAATTCTATACCAGCAAACAATTGGCACAACATGCTCACAGCTCTATTCGCTAAAGTATCTCGCCCCAAAAAAAACCGCCTATATTTTCTTTGCATATTTTCTGTTGATGAACCTGAGAATGCCCTCAGCTTCTCGTGAGAAAAAGATGCATACATTCCTGATTTCCTGAGCCAACCATTTGCTTTGCTTTTAAGTTGACTTTCCAATGTCATCCCATGTTCTATCTTCTACAAACATACCACACGAGCTTCTGCTTCAGAGGTACTCCCCACGCAAACCTGAAGGAAGTCAACATTTCCATTTACCTGAAACTCAAACTTGCAGTATGGGATTTTCGAATCTTCCATAAACACGATACATTCTTTATATATCTCATTTCCCACTGGCAAGCAAACCTCTAGTTGCCAACCAGAAAAACGCATTTGGAATCTTAGAGAGGAATGCCAAAGCAAAAACCTGTTCTCCGTCTTGGCCAAAAAGCTTAGCTTATCCACATGCCATATCATGCCTGTCTTCTGTGTGCATAGCTGTAAGTATTATATTTATCCTGCCAATAGCGCCTGTTATTGCTCCTATCAAATGGAAAGCCTTGACTATAATAATCTGAGTCTCTCCTCGAATTAGTTCTAATATTATTGCTCTCTTTAAGCGCTTTTCTCATATCCTCTTCATCATCATACTCTTCACGCTGAAACAGGAAAAGGAGAAGAGGACATATGAGAGATTGAGAATAGTAAAGACGCAAACAACATTCAATGAAATCACTTCTAACCAACCTAATTTTAGGTAATGTTCAATCCAAAGGGATGTTGATGAACAACTTGTGTAGTTCTGTAAATTGGCTCTTAGGCTCAAATCTCAATCCTAATTGTTTGGGATGAATATAAATGAGAAAAAAGTTTTTGTTTATATTATTACATGTATGAGTAGAGCTTTTTGTTCAATTGATTCTATAGATAGGGGACTATGCTGATTTCTTTCCCCTCTTTTCTTCACCCTTCTGAACTTATTTTTCATTTGAAAGTTTCTTTCATCAATTTCATTGTCGGGTAAATTTTATTATTTCAAAAACAATCTACTCTAATTTGAAAACTGCAGTAGACGACTTGGACAGTTGGACCCATATACTTGTCACTGTATTTGATGTAAAATTTCATAATTTAATTTTTCAAATTAAATGAAACACTACAATAAGGTCCAGAAGTTCAGAACTCAAAACAGGAGGGAATAAATGGACAAAACCAGAAGTACCTTTGTTGGATCGGATAGCACTGCATATGCCTCACCAATCATTTTAAACAGCCTATCTGAATCCTTGTGAACCAACTCTGCAATATCCTTCCAGTGACGCCCTTCTTCTCCAACATCGCCACTTTTCACTCGGGACTGAGCAGCCTACATGCAATACAGGATATCAGTAAACCCGAAACATACTTGTTAATGACATCTCCTCTAGTGAAAAATGCTATTACCAGGAATACTATACATGAGTAGGCTCTTCAAAATCGAACAATTTTGAGTTTTGAGTCTTCTGAGTTCTGACTGCTCAAAATACTAAATCCCTAGGTTCCTAACAACAGAATCAGAAAAAGCAGAAGTTGATGTACCTTGTCAGGGTGATGTCTAAGTGCCGCCTTCCTGTAAGCCTTCTTAATTTCAGAAACTGTATCAGATTTTTTAACTCCCCTGTGAAGAAATTTAACAATTGAGACGTGGGATAAGATATAAGGAAACTTCTGCCAGCACAGACCAATGACTGGAAAAAGCAATATGTCTGCAAGCATTTAATCTAGCAATTATGATCAAAGATGGAGTGCAAACAAATCTATTTTAGTTGTAGGGATCCAAATCTAAAAGCCTTTTCACAGCCCAGCAGATAAGATGCACCAAAGAAACAGATTCAAATAATGGACAGACATTCTAATCATTGTTTCTAAGATAATCAAGAAATACCGACAGATGCATAACATAGCACTGGCATGAAACTCTATAGTTTCAACTATAGGTACTGTTCTAACCAGAAAACACATACTGAGAAACAACTAATCCATCCACGTTAACAGACGCAAAATCTCACGACAAAGTCAGTAAATGTAGGCCTAATCAAGATTAAACTTTGAAAGGGAAGTTCCTGTTCAGCCCAGAATGAGAAAAGATGTGCTTGTCCTGAATGTACACAACTTCATATAACTCCTATTCTATACCCATACACCTGCCGGATCCCCCAAAATGCGAACTTTGTTTCCTAACAGAGGGGAATAAAATAAATGAAGTATTATAAATGGAAGTCACAAGTCCTGCAATAACAGTATCTCAGAAATTCAACCCAAACGAACCAGTAGCTTAAATTCTAGACTACTAGGTAAATATATAGATATACTCAAAACTACAGCTTTAAAGTCTGCTGACTGAGTCATAATCCAGCAATATGACAATTGCAAATGAATCAAACAATTCCAATCCCCCACCACACCCCAAGGAGAGGAGGACCTCAAAATCAGTAACTTACAAAATGAGGTAAAGATCCAATGGGGTATCTCTTTTTGCTTCTTCCTCCATCATGGAAAGCCGCTGCTTTACTTGCCTCAACTCCTTCCCATTTCCAGAACCAGATTGTTTTGACTTTTCCACAGATGGCTTCTGAAGAAACGATGACAGTCTCTGGAGGTCAGCAGCAGCATGTTTGTAGTCTCTAATCATTTCATGCAAAGTTGCTCTTCTAGAAACAGCCTGTGGAAGGAAAGAAACAAGGACAAGTTAGGCAGCAGTAAAAATCTATATTATTAAAGCGGAGTGGTGGGCATCCAGTCAGACTAGATACTTCCATATAGGCAAGAACCCCTCTATAGAAGAATGGAGAGAAGTCAACTAATAGAAGCATGTTCATGTAATTCAAGGATAAGTCACTACACTTTAGGACTCAGTAGCAACTTTTAAGAACCTATAAGGTATAAGATAAAATAGTCACACGTTCGTAACATGCATCAAAATCACAATAATTACCAATGCATGCAGACACAATTACATCTGTACAGTAATCAAGGTCATTACACAAAAATAATAAGGAACTTTTCCCAAACATCAAGTGGTAGTCCAAACGAATTTAAAGCCAAAGATTACCTGGCACATAAGCCCTCTATTTACAAAACTTATGGAAACCCTATACTGCCCTTCTGAAATCTATTGATTTTGGCTCATTTTCTATTTATAAAACTTGGTCAAAAGCCTGCTGGTCCTAGCTCAACAGTCACCAGGTCAGATCTACTGCACCATGTTATGGCCTCACGCCTTAGATCAGGTCGCATAAAAGGGACGTATTGAAGTCTAAAGGTGAGACTTCCTACATTACATGGGATGGAGCAAGATTACCTGGCACATAAGCCCACCCTTTTCAAACTTATTATGGAACCCTATACCGCCTTTTTGGAATCTTTTGATTTTGGTCATTTTCTATAGATAAAACATGGTCAGGCCTGTAGGTCCTAGCTCAACAGTCACCAAGTGAGGTCTATTGCGTCATGTTATGGGCTCAGGCCTTAGATCAGCTCACAAGAAAGGGACCTAACGAAGTCTAAAGGTGAGACTTCCCACATTACATGTGATTGAGCAAGCATACAAGTATAACGTTGACCCATTATCAACTGGTTCAGAGATAGGAATTCGCTTAGGTTTGTAAATGTTTTGTTAAATTCGGCCAATTTCCCGTGAAATCATACAATCCCAAAAGTAAATCTGAAAAGTCGTACTTGGGCAGTACAATTAAATACAAGCGTAACTTTGTTAATACAAGTTATCATCACAAAACACCATCTATTTTTTCCTTCATTTATCTTGGCACTTACGCTTATTCAATTCCCGGGTATAGACATATAGTCTTTGGGAACCACACTACCGAGAACTCGGGAAGTGCATAGGGAACTCATGGGTCCAAGTCTTTTTCCCTGAACAATCCTAAGAGAACAACCAAAAAACAAAAAAAACAAAAAAAAAAAAACAGCATTTATTCAGACCTTGGCATAATTTTCATCAAGGGCAATCGCTAAGCTGCAATCGGAAATTGCATCAGTAATTTGGCCCAAAGCTTGGTTTGCAGCAGCACGATTGCAAAAGCAGATTGCTGCAAATGGACGGGCATCCATACTACTCATTATAGCCGAAGTATAATGTTCAACAGCTTCTGCATGGTTTCCAGAGTGAAATGCAGAATTGCCAGCACTCTGCAGCAAAGAAGCACATAAAAAGATTATGTATCGATGATAATTCATGGCACATTACACATTACAGAGAAGATGCATTTGTAAAAGGAAACAGCAAACTATTCTTAAATATCAAGGGCGGGGCATTTATAACCACTAAGGGCAGAAGAAAAGTACATGAAAATTGCATTGAGCTTGCCATTTTTAGGTATAATTCATTCATATCCAATAACCTCAACAATTCCCAGACATTTTTGCTTCAAGGATAAGCAGAGAGACAGTAAATCACTGATTTTTGTGTTTTGGTTTTTTTGGAGTGGGGAGGGGGCTTCAACTGCATGCAGTGCTAGGGTAAGAAATGGCTAAACATTGAGATAACCAAATTCAAGTGCTAGTTGGACTGCAACAGACCTTATGAAAGATGTAGATGTACAATAGCCAAGGTAAAACGAATTTAGAAAGGTTCAGAAATTTCTTCGACAGTGATACCGGAAGAAAACCAATATGATTACATCCAAAGAGGCGGTCATTCTAACTGAAATTCCACCACCACTGGGCTATTTTGACTTCTTGATATTTTGAGTCAGAAAAAGAGGTGGACCAAATCAAATAATGAAATTATGAGGAAAAAAGAGCATTTCATGAAAAAAGCAAAGGGCATACTCAAAGAGGAAAAGGGGAGCAGAAGCATTCAAAGGATCTGCTCTCTTCGTCTAATAACCACATAGGAAGAGCAGGTATAGAAGGTTTTTCTCAATTAATTAGGAGCAATCCTCAATGGATATATTTCCAAATTCCTCCCATTCAACATCCGGTAATACCGTCCAGTATCCTACTTTACAACAACTCGAAAAAGTTACCGTCAACAGCGTCAAGTAAGCTTACCAGAAGAAAGCAGTAATATACATGCAAGATATTGAAATTCCTTATCACACAAATCCTAAAATTCACTCAAACTTCCATAAATTGATAAAATCGACTACGACATCAAGAACATATGAGGGAAGGATGTACACGCGTACCTTCTGCTTTAGCAGCTCACGTATAGTGGCAGATAATGGGTCTGATATTCCCTCTGTTTTGTTCCTGAACGTACTCGAAAGATAAATACAAAAGTGGAGCTTAATATCTAAAACAGTATTGGGATAAAAGAGGAAGGAGGAGGAGGAGGAGGGGGGGGGGGGGGGGGGGACTAAATTTAAATTGAGCATTCAAAGAGTTTGTTGAATTTAGAATTTATAAATATCTACAACATGAGATCTGCAACAAGACAATGTGATTAATCGACTTACTCTTGCTTCTCCAGAAGATCAAGAGCCACCTCAAGGTTTCCAAGATGAAATTGGCACTTTGATAAGATACGATATCTCCATAGTCTATCATTCGAAGAACCATCAACCTCATAATTTCCAAAAATTGCAGCTGTAAAGTTCTTTTTAGCAAAATCAAGCGTCTTTTGGCACAGTGCTATTGCCTCATCATGCCTAGATAGCTAAAAACCAAACACAAAACAGCATATGCTTAGTCAAGAAATTGGTTCAAGATTTGATTAATATAGCATGAAATAAATGATTAAAAATAAAATGAAATAGCATTACATACTGTGCAAAGGGCCTGAGCTTTCATTTTGAGTAGCTTTTCAGAATTTATACTTATTGCCAACGCTTCAGCAATATGTTGCAAGGCATCAGTGGCAGCTTCAGAAGTCTTCAGTTTCAAAAGTTCAGCAGAACGACTGGTAGACTGGAGCACTTTCTGCCAATCAAATCAAGTGGAGGTTTAAATACTGCAACAAATTGACAATGATCTTTTACTGAGGGGTTACTAAAGAAGGGAAAGAAGTTCTAGAATCTTTCATTTTATACAAGAAAGATGAAAAGACGATAGAGGCAGAGCTATTGAGGGAACATACACCAAGTTACAAACATTCACTTTTAGCAGTTCTATGATTTATACTTATGAACAGTTATGTTCTTTCAAAACCTTTATTTGTCACCACAACAACATGGAAGTTTGTGTTATATTCAATAGATGTCTTTGTGTTTGGCTTATTATATGAGTGAAGTTACATCAAAAAAAATTACCACCTACATACCAAAATAATAAAATGTGTAATATTCTACGGAGGAGGGAATATTAATGAATTCTTATTTAGAGAAGTATTGGAGGTGTGCAACGAGAAAAAGAAAAGAAAATCTGCACAAAGAAATATGTCAATGTGTGTTTTTTCCTCTAATAGACCTTAACTGTTAGAAGCACAATACATGAATAAGCAAACACAAGCGAGGGAAGTCTTTGGACGGAAAAGTTAGGCAATTTACCTGAGACTTCTGAATACCATCAGAGGCTGAAATGACAGCTTTTCTATCCAGACAAAGAACATTACCATCGCCTATGTATTTTCCAAAGCATTGCATGGCTTCCTCCACCTCTCCCAGTAGAAGATAACAACTGAGACAAAGAAATAAAATAAAAAATTATCGAAAACCACAATCAAACGGCAGAAGAAATTGTGATCAGTTGCAAATGTGGCCACCGGTCTGTAGTAAACACTAAAATTTGAGACCTCAAGCATGGGATAGAAAGTGAGGAATAAAGGCTAATTTCTGATAAAAACTTCAACACATCTTGTGGGTCATTGTTCTAGCCTCTAACATACAAGCATGTCTAATACCAGAGTGTGTAAGAGTGAGGTTTAGTCAAAATTAAATTAAATAAAAAACTGTAAATGCATGGCGACTGGGCTAAGGAGATTATTCGTAAGCAACAATGTTACACGGGCCAATTCAACATGCAATCTACAATAACTATTACAGGCAAAAACTTCCGTCCATGGTGTAACAAACCAAGGACTTAGGTATTCTTTTGTAATATAAGGATCGCAAAGAACAATTAGGAAGAACATTCAATCATAGTTCCAAACAGGAAGGAGAAATAGAACTATAGAAGTCAAAATTTCAAGCAAACAGACTTACTTTCCAGCTCTTATCTGTGCTCTGTGGAAAGTGGGATCAAGCTTTACCGCCGTAAGGCAATCTTGTATGGCTTCTCTCACCCTACCACAAGCCATTCTCGTTGCAGCACGGTTACTATAACACCGCACAAGAGGTCTGAAGGCAGCACCTGATGCATCGCTCGGAGGGATGCAATTCACCCCCCATGTGTAAAAGTCCTCTGCTTTAGAGAGCTCCCCCTTTTCATAAGCTTCATTTCCCCTGCAGAAAATGATTTTAAATTATTAAAAGCTACAATTACCAAAGGGGAAAAGGAAGAAAGAAGAAGCTCCTCCAATAAATAACCTATAATATAAGATATATTACCTCCTTCGCCACTTCTCACAAGCTTTTTCTGCAGCACTGAATTCTTCACAATCATGCTCTACACCAGCTTCTGTTTCATGCTGGTCCTTGCTTGCAGAGGCAAAGAAGTATCCACCAGCACCCTGCAACTTACTGAGAAGAGGAGAACTATCCAAGGAAGAACCTTGGACCCTAGATGCATTACTAGATATAGAAGCAGGTTTCATCCGGTACTTCTTTTTCAGTAAGCGCTTCGGAGATGAAACGTGATTCTGAGCAGAAGTTGGTGAGGTGAATGTAATATTCTCCTCATCTCTACTAGCCTTGTCAGAACTGAAAGAAAACTGAGCCTCATTACCCCTATGGTTGTCCGATTTGATGTCAGTACTAGAATCATTTAGTTCTGAATCTGTGTGCACATCTAATGAATTTCCAGTTGTTACCTTAGTTTGATAAGTTTCATGATCGCCAGTAAGAGGCACATCATTATTTGTAGTGTCCTCATAAGGGGAAAAGTCCATGGGTGAATAACACTCGGATGCTTCTTGGCCTTGTGTAACACCTTCACTGGATAGGGGGGTTTGTACAGGTTGCAGCTTAGTGGGCTTTGACTGCTTTGATTTTCCCTTCGTTTTCCTCAAACCTTTGTCCTTCAAACCTCGAGATTCCGGCTTTCTACCTAACCCACTAGTAAAATTTGCTGAGAAGGATAATGGGGCATCAAATTGAGGCAATTCAAACTCCGAGAAAGAGACTCCAGATCCCTCAGGCAAACCCGAAGAGCTGAACTCCACCTTCCTCTCACTCGAAGATGAGCATGCCTCAGATTTTGCGTTACCTGCATCAGCATCTAAGCTTGAAAAAGAGAATGATGGCGAAAGAAAATCTTCCTTTATTCTTGCTCCATCATTTTCAGCCGGAACAGAGGATGATTGAGAACTAGAATTCCCCATCTTACTGAAGTTCCCACTGCTTCCAAACACAAAGGCACTATCATCAACATATCGGTATCCAAAGGCACCCATCTTGCTTTCATTATTCCCTTTCCCATTTCCACTTAAATTCGTAGCATCCACATCACTTCTCAATGGCACTGATCTTCCACCACACTCATCATAACTTACACCACCAGTCTTAAACACAAAAAACCGATCCCCACCTTTCAAAGTGTCCACATTATTCAATTCATCAACCTTGTCTTCTGCAGTACATCTTTCCTTGTCAATTTTCAATTTCTGCAACTCGTCCAAGAGCTCGAATTCGACCCCGTTTTCACCACATTTTACATTACTAACACCAATTTGATCCTTGGCAGTGGCACCAAATCTAAATGCAACGTTTTCTGTGCAATTATTGTCTCTTTCTGTCCCATTCTCACTAAAGCTAAACTCTTGCTTATGCAAATTACTATCTCTAAACCCAAAAACAGATGCTTCTGCTGCTACTTTACCACCATCATTAACTTTGTTATTACTATTAATATTGTTATTATCAATCGAATTAGAAACCCCGAAAACAAAACCGACGTTTCGAAACCGACTAACAAAACTATCACTACTAGAATTAGTACAATTTGAGGCATCAGTATTTAGGGAACTTACTGATCGAAAAGGGTTGATCCCAGAATCATCCAAATCCGCTTCCGACGACAACGAAGACGATTTGGAGCTCTTCCTCAACTTCACAAGCCTGGGCTTGGCCCGGGTTGACGAAGAACCCCGGCCCACAGCTGGAAACGAAGTAGAAGACGAACCAGTATTGAAGCTAGAACAGTCATTAAAATGAGTGGTGGACCCATTTTGAGGATTGAAATTGGAATCCGACGGAGCTCGGGAATCTACCGAAACCGCCGGCGGAGGCATAGTTTCCGGCTGATATCCGGCATACAAATTGAAATTAGGGTTTTTAGAGAGAGAAAGGGAATTGGGGAAGAAGGGTTTTAGAGGAGAGGGAGAGAGAAGAAGGGTTGATTAGCGTTGTAGGGAAGGAGGGAAGGCCAAGGGAGGCGTTAGGAGAGAGAAAATGGAAGCAAATAAAAGGTTATTTGTGTTTGCTTGTTGGGTTTGATTTGATTGAATGATTCTCTCAATCTTCTTCTTCTCTCTAAATTTGAAATTCTGTGAATGACGTTAGAATTTCTAAACCTTCGGTGGTTCCGTACTTCCATGGGAGTATGGGGACCATGCATCATTTTTTTAAAAAAAATTCTTTTAACGAAATGCCCCTAAACTTTTGCCTAATCCACCAAATATTCAAAAAATGTACAACTATTTTTTTATAAACTAGATTTTACCCCCTGTAATGCACAGATTATATTAAACACAAATTCTTATTTATATTGGGTGTACAATAAATATTGTATACCGAAGTAAAAGTTAACTCAAAATACTTAAAAGTTAAGCTTTTATATGTAAAAGTTATCTATTTTTAAGTGATAAATTTTTTTATTTTAGTAAAACTTATTTCTTCAAAATACTAATAATGTATAAAAATAATCATTTAATCATTTCTATCAACTTTTTTTTTACTAATATAAAAGTTAATCAAAACTAGGTTAAAGTTACGAAAAAGGGGGTAAAAGTCATCTTGGTGTACAATAAATTTATTGTACACCTTGTGCGCGCAAGACCTTTTGTATATTAAATTGTTAATTTAAATAAAATTCCTTACCATTTCTAATTTTCTATACCCGTATTAGATTAGATTATTGTTTGATTTTAACTAAATTTTATTTTAGAATTATTTTTTAATTAATAGAGTGTTTGATTTATGATAGATTTGTATATATTAGTAATTAATTAATTAAAATATCTACGTGTCATCTAATTAAATATTTACGTGGTACTCGCCTTTTTTAATTCAAAAATAAATTAGAATCTTATTTTTCATTGGTCGAAACCATTAGATTTCTTATGTGTCACTCTACTCTAATATTGGATTAGAATTTGATTTTGGATATAATTTTATTTCAGATTAGTGTTTGATTTTGGATTGAATTTTATTTTAGATTTATTTTTAATTATTAGAGTATTTGATTTTGGATGTAGTTGTATATATAATTAATTAAATTATGTACATGGAACCTAATTATTTATCTACGTGGCACTCGATTTTTTTAATTCAAAAATAAGTTAGTAATTTTATTTTTCATTGGCCGAAATCATTAGATCTCATACGTGGCGCTCTAATAATTCAGCAAATGTGCCTCTTATATTTATATATATTAAATTAGATTCACCACATACCCTAATTTGTTTTTTACAAAAGTCTAACGTTGTTAGTTTAAAAATAATTAACTCCTAATTAACTTCATTAATCCCCAATTAACACCAAATAGAATATATTTAAACCTAAACTAACTTAATTTAACCTCACCTAAAAAAACTTAATTTAACCTAAACCCCACATAACCCCACAACCTGTAAGGGTTTACAGTTAAATACATAACATGATAGCGGAATGACCCCAAAGCCAAGAAGCATGTATAAAGTACAGATTAAGCAATACTTACGTTTGTAGCGTGTTTTTACTAGTTCAACGAATCACGAACACGAACAAGAACTCCAGATGTCGTTCCTCTACTTGATTCACCGACACGTTCAGATCCGTCTTGAGATGATGGCTTAGAAGTCACTCAAGATAGTTTGCTTTATGGAAAAACAATTCTAATGGAGGCACAGAGAGAGTTTAGGGTTTCTCTTGCCTTAGGTTAGAATCTGATTTTTGCATTAGATTAGGAAAACATGTAGATTAGGTTATTATAATAACCTATCTAGTGAGCCAAGCCAACCGGCCAAGCATAGAGCCCGACCGGCCAGCAAGGCCCATAACGCAGCCTCGCACAAGCGTACAACGAAGCACGCAGTGGGTTGGGCCTCGCAGCTGTTGTTGTTGTGGCTTCCCCGTGTGCGCATAGCCAAGGCAGCAAGGCCGTGGGCCTTTTCTCCTTGCGCTTTGCTTGTGGGCCTGCCTTCGTGTTTGCTTCATTTAATTATCATTCGATAATTCATTTATCGTTTCGTACTTGACGATCCATTGTCGTACGATACGATTATTCGTTTCTCCTAGCTTACGAATATATGCAATCACGATATACGATTTTACGGTCCAATGTTAAATCGTATAATTATGTTTTCCGAACTAATTTCCCGGAAAGCTATTAAATGAATTTCCGATTCATTTAATCCGGTGATCTGTTACATGCCAATGGTGTGACCATATAGGTTCGGTCAAGAGTAAGTTGTGAGCCTAATATAGATTAGAACTCACTGATCGGAAACATTTCTCCGGCCAGCTGTTCCGATCACTTGATTTCACTGAATTAAGTGTTCGTAATTAATATGAACCTTGGTATTGGACCAATGTACCTTGGGTGAAGGACATATTTCCTTCAGTCTCCCACTTGTCATTCAGACAAGTGTGCATTCCAATTCTTTTGTCTCTTAGTGTTACTTACTGAACATAAGGTAAGACCCAAGTCATCCTTATTAGGTCCAGAAGTGTTTCTCGAATTACTGAGTTCAACTGTTAAACTTTTACAGAAGGTTAAGCCTTAACTATTCTGAGCACAGCCATGCATTTTCACAATATCTAACTCTTCGAGAGGCCTTGTACAACAATAACAACACCTTATCATATCAAAGATAGGAGGACAATCCCTTATTGTAACTTATGAACAACTTACTTTGATTCATAGTACGCCCAATAACTGATTTTATAGTCTCCTTTTACGGTGCGACGTTTAGCGAGCATCAAAGTGAACTAATTCTCAAACAAGTATCCATAACTACTCAGGTTCTGAAGAATAGGTTCCAATCACCATTAATGAGAACTACTTATGACATGACTTTAATCTCTTAAAGTGTTCTCATGGTCAATCCGATACAAGATCCAATAAGTATCTATGCAAATGATTTCTGACATCCAGTCCATCTAGTTCAAGAAACTGAACTATAACTCAACTTGCAATCTAATCTTCATTAGTCATTGGTCGTCCAACCTTTCAATGACCTGGATTAGGGATCCTTTTGTGATTCAATATTCAAGTTCACTTATGGATGTTTCTTTGTCAAAGAATCCATCTTGACATCCCATTTGAATTTTTTTGAATCACTTGGACTTCATCATTTAATACTAAACCAAGATTAAATGAAATATGAAATATAATTTCATAAATGATAAATGTTAAAACCAAATTCTTACCAATTTGTGGGCCTCTAACCCAAAATCAAGCACTTAATGTTTTACAGATATAGGCCTTTCACCCAATACTTAAAACACTCATGGAACTCAAACTTAATTCCATTTCTGCATATGAGTGTTGTATCTCATTCGATGCAGAGGTTTAGTTTATCATACTTTGCTATTCTTAGCATCCTTTCTATCGAAAGCCTTTCGATGTAAGATGAACATATCTTTGAATATGTTCATAGAATGATCTAGTCTTTCATTGCTTTTAGAATGATTCTCATATTTAAAATAGAAAATCATCCAGAAAGCAGACTTCTGATCAACCTGAGTTCATTGAAAAACTCCCACTAGAAACAATTCCCTTTCATTGCTTCTTAGGCAATAATGAATTCATTTCAATTATGTAGAATTGCAAATGATGCTACCCTTTTGGAATACTCCAACCAGTTCACAGAGATGTCGGAGATTCATCTTTTGACTGAGAACTTGGAAACTAATCATTGATTCAGTTTCCCATGCATCACATAGGGTTTTGAACCTATGTTGCCACGTTTTAATCACGACGCCTAATTTCCCGTGTATGTTTGTGGTTTGCTTAACAACAAGATCTAACTTTTGTTTAGGCTATGCATGTAGTATCAAAACTTTTAGTTCATCTTCATTTCCTCTTATCAAGTGCTCATCCTACATGTCCAAATATCCGGATGTTCTTGATATTGTTCTAATGATCTTTGATCTAGATCAAGAGAGATTGGTATAAACTCGTCATGATTCAACATTTACGAGTTATCTTGGCGATCTATATATCACACTATACATGATTGTAATGCAAAAACCATTCACATTTTAAAATCTATCCATGTAACTTTAGCTTATTCAGTTTCATGAGATACTGAATCTTGCTAAAACTTGGCATTGCCATGTGACATATATAAGGTGAAGGTTCCTTTTCAAGGTCCTTCATGTTTAACTTTAGTAATAACAGCCTAGCTTTATACTTAGTTAAAATATTTATTACTTAGACTTACTCATATGGGTTGAGAGTCTCTTTTGAGTCTCTCATTTGTGTTTGATTTAGTAATTACTTTTACAAAATCCAAACAACGCTTTAGATCCTATCCAATGGATCTTTAACCCAGTATGTTCTAAGTTTCGCCATGGTTCTAATATTGACAAATACTTTCATATCTAACCATTTAGATTTTGAATGTCATTTTCAATAGAGAGATATGTATCTCATATATATAGAACAAATAAACTTGACTTAGCTCCCACTAAACTCCTCATCTATAAATGATCCATATTTTCATAAAGTTATGATTGCTTAATGGCCTTGTTGAAAAATATGGTCCAATTCCCACTTGCATGGTTTAATCTATGAATAGATTTCTTAAGCTTGCTCTTTTATCTAGCATCCAAAACTTTTACATTGTGTAACATACACAATTCCTTTCTACAAGTCCAATTGAGAAAGGTGTTTTGTTTTCCAATTTCCATATTTCCATATGCAACGATTGCTAGATTTATCCAAAATAGTTCAAGCATTCCGACTTGGTGAAAAGGATTTCAACATTATCAACTCCGTGAAGTTGTTTATAATATTTAACCACCAATCAAGGTTTTCTTTTGTATGTGAATACAATATCATCTTTGTATGTTTTAAAAACATGTTTGCAACCAATGGGAGTGAACCCTTTATGCAAATCAACCAAATCAATGATTTGATTCTTAAGATGAAAATATTTCGGATTAATGGCCTCAAACCATTTTATATGGCCTCGAACCAGAATAATGTTTCTGAGGGCCTCAAACTATACTTGGGAATTTTTAATTCTTCGTAGCTAACCTGTAACTCGTATATTCTTGAAGCACTTCCAAAATCTTCATAGTCTTCATTCCTCAAGATATCTATGTATCTATCTTGGTTGAATTCTATTCCTTATACGATTTACCTAGGTTTTGAACATCATACGGTAGTGTCTATAAAGACAATACTCAAGTCCTTTGAGTATTAGGATTCTTTTGAAGCACTTCCAAAGTCTTCCTGAAGCTCTTCCAAAGGCTTCTAAGTACAGAGCTTTTCCAAAGACTCCTAAGTATCCTACATTTGTTTGTTGCTTGACTCAAAGTTCTTTTGAGGTCACTTCTGTTAGGTTATGATACATATGACATTTACATAGATCATGCGGAAACAACCATTAACCCAGGAAACATATTATTTACACATAATCATATAGCATAATTAGATGCATACTCTTTGTTGCGTGCCCTCCCTAGCTGCGCCCGAACCGAACAAGAACAAGTCTTTTAGGACTCCAAGTGTCGTCCCTCCGTAGAAAGTCCACAGCACGTCCGGATCCGCCTTAAGATTGACCAACTAGAATCGCCCTTAAGGTACTCAGAAAATTCGGCACTTTTGGGGCAAGATGGGTGTTTGAATTTTCTCTCAAAAAACTCACTTTTGAATACTTTGAAACTTGTATATAAATTATGACCCCTAGGCCTTTATTTATAGAGTTATGGAAAAGGAATCGTAATCCTAGTAGGATGCGAATTAATTGGAATTAGAATTCTACATGAATTCTACTTAATCAATTTATCCAATAGGAATAGACATTTAATCATACACTGACTCTTGCAGATTCAGGAATCTCGCATGAGCTCAAACTCACACACACACGGCAGCCACAAGGGCTGCCCACGCATGCGAGCAGCAGCCCACGCAGCGCGGCCCACGCATGCGTGGCCTTGTGCGCGCTGGGCTGTGGCGTGCGTGCTTGCTGGGCGATGGCCTGGCTTCGTGCTGGGCCTTCGTCCGGCAGGCCTCGTCCGATGCTAATTCGTACGATACGCTTCCGATTAAATTTCCATTTCCGGAATCTATTTCCGATACGAACAATATTTAATATTTCCGATTCTGGTAATATTTCCATTTCCAATAATATTTTCCGATACGTACCATGTTTCCGTTTCCGGTAACATCTACGACTTGGATAATATTCATATTTCCGATACGATCCATATTTCCGTTTCCGGCAATATCATCGTTTCCGGAGTATTCATTTCTTGCCTGTGACGATCTTAGCTCCCACTGAAACCAAGATCCGTCGGTTCCGAATATTCATAGATGGAGTATCTAATGCCATTAAATACTTGATCCGTTTACGTACTATTTGTGTGACCCTACGGGTTCAGTCAAGAGTAAGCTGTGGATTAATATCATTAATTCCACTTGAACTGAAGCGGCCTCTAGCTAGGCATTCAGCTCACTTGATCTCACTGAATTATTAACTTGTTAATTAATACTGAACCGCATTTATTAGACTTAACATAGAATGCATACTTGGACCAAGGGCATTATTTCCTTCAGTCTCCCACTTGTCCTTAGGGACAAGTGTGCATTTCCTAATTCCTTTGTCGCTCGATGCTTGCTCTTGAACATAAGGTAAGAGTTGTCATCCTTATTATGTCCAGAGGTGTTCCTCGGTTTCAGAGTTCAACTGATCAAATAAACAGATAATCATAGCCTATGATTCATCCGAGCACGGCCATGCATTTCACAGTTTCTAGCTCTCCGAGTGGCCTTGTACAACTTTTAAGCATCTCATCCCGATTTATGGGAGGACAATCCCAATCTTGCGATCTTGAGATTAGACTTCGTTTGATAGGTGATTACCTGAGCGTTGCCTTTATAGCCTCCTTTTACGGTGCGACGGTTGGTCAACGTCAAAGCAACCAGTTCTCAAACAAGTAATCTCAAATCACTCAGGTATTGAGGATTTAGTGTCTAATAATTTAATGAAATTTACTTATGACAGACTTTCATCTCTTACAGTAAAGTTTCATAGGTCTTGTCCGATACTAGTCTTCCCAAAGTAAGTATCTATGCAAATGATTATGACATTGCCATGTCCACATAGTTCAAGAAACAGAACTACTAGTCATCTTGCATTCTAATCGTCTAACGTTTTCTATGCGTCCAATTTTATAGAAAACTCCGACTAGGGACCATTTTCAACCTTTGACATTCAAGTTCACTTGATAGACATTTCTTAGTCACAGGACTGGTCCTGACAGTCTATCTTGAATATATCGTCAAGTTGAAGGGACTCATCATTTAATAAACCACAAATTAAATGGAAAAATGAATTCCTTTCATTTATTGTGAATGATTAACCAATAATGTTTTACAAAGATTTAAACTCTAAAACTTTAAAACATTAAACAGAGACATCAAAGCCATTCTCCAATATGCTTGATTCCCATAGCTGCAGTGTGCGAGTTGTGCTTCGCTTGCGGCAGAGGTTTAGTTAATGGATCTGATATGTTGTCATCAGTTCCAATTTTGCTTATCTCGACTTCTTTTCTTTCAACGAACTCTCGTAGAAGGTGAAATCTACGAAGTACATGCTTGACTCTCTGGTGGTGTCTAGGCTCTTTTGCCTGTGCAATAGCTCCGTTATTATCACAATACAGGGCTATTGGTCCTTTAATGGAGGGGACTACACCAAGTTCTCCTATGAACTTCCTTAGCCATATAGCTTCCTTTGCTGCTTCATGTGCAGCAATGTACTCCGCTTCAGTTGTAGAATCCGCAATGGTGCTTTGCTTAGCACTTTTCCAGCTTACTGCTCCTCCGTTGAGGCAGAAGAC
Organism: Spinacia oleracea; assembly: GCF_020520425.1. NCBI lineage: Eukaryota > Viridiplantae > Streptophyta > Magnoliopsida > Caryophyllales > Amaranthaceae > Spinacia > Spinacia oleracea. The sequence continues at coordinate 45,634,117 of NC_079487.1, read as the reverse complement.
AAACCCAGACTGTGATCTGAAATCATCTTTGTCGGTTTGGAAACTTGCGTCCGTATAGCCTTTAACAATTAATTCATCATCTCCACCATAGACCAGGAAGTCATCTTTGTGCCTTTTCAGGTACTTCAGAATATTCTTGGCAGCAGTCCAATGCGCCTCTCCTGGGTCTGACTGGTATCTGCTCGTAGCACTGAGTGCGTACGCAACATCCGGGCGTGTACATATCATAGCATACATTATTGAACCAATCAATGATGCATATGGAATCCCATTCATTCGTCTACGCTCATCAAGTGTTTTTGGGCACTGAGTCTTGCTTAGAGTCATTCCATGAGACATGGGTAGGTAGCCTCGCTTGGAGTCCGCCATCTTGAACCTATCAAGCACCTTATTGATATAAGTGCTTTGACTAAGTCCAATCATCCTTTTAGATCTATCTCTGTAAATCTTGATGCCCAATATGTACTGTGCTTCTCCTAGATCCTTCATCGAAAAACATTTCCCAAGCCAAATCTTGACAGAGTTCAACATAGGAATGTCATTTCCGATAAGCAATATGTCGTCGACATATAATACTAGGAAAGCAATTTTGCTCCCACTGACCTTCTTGTATACACAAGATTCGTCCGCGTTCTTGATGAAACCAAAGTCACTGACTGCTTCATCAAAACGTATATTCCAGCTCCTGGATGCCTGCTTCAATCCGTAGATTGACTTCTTTAGCTTGCATACCTTTTTAGCATTCTTTGGATCCTCAAAACCTTCAGGCTGTGTCATAAACACAGTTTCTGTTAAAACGCCGTTTAAGAAAGCAGTTTTGACATCCATCTGCCATATTTCGTAATCGTAATATGCAGCGATTGCTAACATTATTCGAATAGACTTTAGCATTGCAACTGGTGAAAAGGTTTCATCGTAATCCACACCGTGGACTTGCCTGTAACCTTTCGCAACCAATCTAGCTTTGAAAACTTCAAGTTTCCCATCCTTGTCCTTTTTCAGTTTGAAAACCCATTTGCTTCCAATGGCTTGGTAGCCATCTGGCAAATCGACCAAATCCCATACTTGGTTTTCAGACATGGAGTCTAATTCAGATTGCATGGCTTCTTGCCATTGCTTGGAGCTAGGGCTCGTCATAGCTTGCTTGTAAGTCGCAGGTTCATCACTTTCAAGTAATAGAACGTCATAGCTCTCGTTCGTCAAAATACCTAAGTACCTTTCCGGTTGAGATCTATATCTTTGCGATCTACGCGGGGTAACATTTCTAGATTGACCATGATTCTCACCAGATTCTTCTAAAGATCTCTGAGTTTCATCCTGAATGTCATCTTGAGCATTCTCTAGAGTTTGTTGTTCGACTCGAATTTCTTCGAGGTCTACTTTTCTCCCACTTGTCATTTTGGAAATGTGATCTTTCTCCAAAAAGACACCATCTCGAGCAACAAACACTTTGTTCTCAGATGTATTGTAGAAGTAATACCCCTTTGTTTCCTTTGGATAGCCCACAAGGATACATTTGTCAGATTTTGGATGAAGTTTGTCTGAAATTAATCGTTTGACGTATACTTCACATCCCCAAATCTTAAGAAAAGACACATTTGGAGGTTTTCCAAACCATAATTCGTATGGAGTCTTTTCGACAGCTTTAGACGGAGCTCTATTTATAGTGAGTGCAGCTGTATTTAGTGCATGTCCCCAAAATTCTAATGGAAGTTCGGCCTGACCCATCATTGACCTGACCATGTCTAGCAAGGTTCTGTTCCTCCGTTCTGACACACCGTTCCATTGTGGTGTTCCAGGAGGAGTCAATTCTGATAGAATTCCACATTCTTTCAGATGGTCATCAAATTCATAGCTCAGATATTCACCGCCTCTATCAGACCGCAGTGCCTTAATCTTCTTGCCTAATTGATTCTCTACTTTACTCTGAAATTCCTTGAATTTGTCAAAGGATTCAGACTTATGCTTCATTAGGTAGACATAACCATACTACTGAAGTCATCAGTGAAAGTGATAAAGTAGCTGAACCCACCTCTAGCATTTGTACTCATTGGTCCACATACATCTGTATGGATTAAACCCAATAGTTCATTTGCTCTTTCTCCAACTTTAGAGAAAGGTTGCTTTGTCATTTTGCCAAGTAAACATGATTCGCATTTACCATAATCCTCTAAGTCAAATGGTTCTAGAATTCCTTCTCTTTGAAGTCTTTCTAAGCGTTTCAAGTTTATATGGCCTAATCGACAATGCCACAGATAGGTGAGATCTGAATCATCCTTTTTGGCCTTTTTGGTATTTATGTTATATACTTGTTTGTCGTGATCTAATAAATAAAGTCCATTGACTAATCTAGCAGATCCATAAAACATCTCTTTAAAATAAAACGAACAACTATTGTCTTTTATTATAAAGGAAAATCCCTTAGCATCTAAGCAAGAAACTGAAATGATGTTTTTAGTAAGACTTGGAACATGGAAACATTCTTCCAGTTCCAAAACTAGCCCGGAGGGCAACGACAAATAGTAAGTTCCTACGGCTAATGCAGCAATCCGTGCTCCATTTCCCACTCGTAGGTCGACTTCTCCCTTGCTTAACTTTCTACTTCTTCTTAGTCCCTGTGGATTGGAACATAAGTGTGAGCCACAACCTGTATCTAATACCCAAGAAGTTGAATTAGCAAGTATACAGTCTATAACGAAAATACCTGAAGATGGAACGACTGTTCCGTTCTTCTGATCTTCCTTTAGCTTCAAGCAATCTCTCTTCCAATGCCCCTTCTTCTTGCAGTAGAAGCATTCGGATTCAGAAGTGGGTTGACTGACCTTCCTCTTTGCAGATTTGGCGCCAGTTTGCTTAGTTGGGCTGGCCTTGTTGCCACCTTTCTTAGCATTCCTCTTCTTTCCAGATTTCTTGAACTTGCCCCCACGCACCATAAGCACATCCTGCTTATCACTTTTGAGCGTCTTTTCAGCGGTCTTCAGCATACCGTGAAGCTCAGTGAGCGTTTTGTCCAGACTATTCATACTGTAGTTCAGTTTGAACTGATCATACCCGCTATGAAGAGAATGGAGGATGGTGTCTATAGCCATTTCCTGAGAAAATTGCTGATCCAGCCGACTCATATTCTCAATGAGTCCAATCATTTTGAGAACATGTGGACTTACGGGCTCGCCTTTCTTAAGCTTGGTCTCAAGAATTTGCCTATGAGTCTCGAATCTTTCGACTCGAGCCAGATCTTGGAACATGTTCTTCAACTCACTGATGATTGTGAAAGCATCTGAGTTGATGAACGTTTTCTGCAGATCCGCACTCATGGTGGCGAGCATTAGACATTTCACATCCTTGTTGGCATCAATCCAACGATTGAGGGCTGCCTGAGTGATCCCGTCGCCTGGAGCTTCGGGCATCGCCTCATCTAGGACATACTCCTTTTCTTCCTGCATAAGAACTATTTGCAAGTTCCTTTGCCAGTCAAGGAAGTTTTTCCCGTTCAACTTCTCCTTTTCGAGAATTGATCGAATGTTGAATGAATTGTTGTTTGCCATATTAAAAACTACAATTGAAAAGAATAAACAAATAAATAACCATTCACAGTTTCTCTTAATAAACTTAAATTCTAGCATTCATGCATAATTCAATGTTTATTAAGCATTTTATTCAAGTTATGTGTTCCGGCAGGTGTGAATAAAATGATTCCAAGATCCTAAAATCATTGAAGAACTAAGCACAGTTTGTCGACTTAATCCTAGAACATCTTAGGTAAGCAAAAGCCTTTTGCTAATAGTCTAGAAACTATTCTTGGTTGATAGGTACGTCTAAGAACTTATTAGGTAAACCTATCGAATTTGCCACGACATAAAAGGACTCCTTACTTATATCGTTGAGTTTCACCAAAACTAACATGTACTCACAATTATTTGTGTACCTTGCCCCTTTAGGACCAATAAGTAACACCTCGCTGAGCGAAAACTATTACTAGATTGATGTAAAGGATATCCAAGCAAGTGTATATTTTGGCATGGCACCTTTTAACTCAATTTTTAAGTTTGGAACTTAAGGCTCTTACTATGTTGGTTAGATTTTAAGTGAACTAAAATCCTTAATCATGCAACATAATCAAGCTTTTGATCTCATGCATTTTAAGACATATTTAAAGCAATAAATAACTTAAAACATGCATAAGATATTTGTGATCTAGTATGGCCCGACTTCATCTTGAAGCTTTGACTTCAAAGTCCGTCTTGAAAATCTCCGTGGGAGGCACCATTTTCTTCAAATAGGATAAGCTATAACTAATTACAACTATTTGATGGTACGCAGACCATATTTGAATTGAAAAACAACTTTGGTACTTTAGACCAATTACATTCAAATTAATGGTACGCAGACCATATTTTCTATCCTATTTGGGCCATACTAGTCACTTCATAACCTGCAAAACAGTACATATACAATATATACCATTCACCCATTCATTATCATGAATGGCCCACATAGCTGGTTAGTTAAACACATTATGCATCACGTAAACATTTGCAGCAATTAATCAAGGGCACCAATAATCTACCAATTATTCAGTCCTTATTAATTCTAATCGAGTTGTTTTAACCTTAAGGATTTGTAGACCTAATCAAGAGTTTATGACTAAAAAGCGCTCCCACTTAAACCAATAAATTCATATGCTTTACTAATTTTAAACATAAAATTGTATTTCTAGTCTAACCGGAAACATACAAATTTAATTAAAATTTAAAGCTCATATAAATTTATAATTGAATCCAAAAATTTAATTTAATTTCAGTCGCATTTAAATTAATTCATGATTTTAATTTTAGTAAAATAATTAGAATAAATTCCATTTATTATAATTATAATATTCAAAATTAAAATCCAAGAAATTAATTCAAATTATTAATTTTAAAATTAATTAAAATTACGTGAACTGAAATTTTCAAATTAAACATTCAAAACGATCTAATCGAAACGCAAACATCCTACGCGTTGCACGCCCATGGGCTGTACGCACACAGCCATTGCTGGCCATGTGCGCGCAGCCCATGCGCTCGTTGCATAGCTGCTGCTGTCCCATACGCAAGCCTCCGCACAGCGCCCACCGCACGCGAGCTATCGCTCGCAGCGCGCGCGCGTTACCGCGCTCGCTGGTGCGCGAGATCGCTCGCTGGTGCGCGCGAGCCATCGCTCGCTGGGGCGCTGCATCGCTCGCTGGTGCGCGCGAGCCATCGCTCGCTGGCGCGCGAGCCATCGCTCGCTGGCGCGCGAGATCGCTCGCTGCGCGCGCGCGAGCCATCGCTCGCTGGTGCGCGACATCGCTCGCTGGGCGGGCGACGTCGCGCGCTGTGCGCGCGAGTGATGCTGTGCGCAGCGCTCGTGGCACGCGAGCTTGCGCTCGCTGCGCGCGAGGCTGCGCGCACTTGTGCGAGGCAGCGCGCGTTGTGGCGCAGCTCGCTTGCTGCCCACACGCGACTGCCTTGGCTCGCCCCTCGCCCATGCCCATCCGTTCATTGCTCGTGGCACACGACACAAGGCAGGGCTGCTGCCTTGCGCTCGTGCACTACGCCCTTGCTCATTGCATTCGTGCCGCACGGGCGACGAGCTCCCTTGCTCGTCGTCGCATGCCCGCATTATACAACACCCCTTAAGGGTAACACGAAGCGTCCATTGCTTCGTGCGTGCAAGTTATTTGAACGAATCGCAAAAAAATTTAAAATTTATATTTAAAATTAATGACAAATTAATAAATAATATTAATTTCATAATTTTAGGGCGAAAAATCGAAAATTTATTATCCAATTGATTTCCGATTGATATGGATTCAAGTCTAGGTCATAAAAATTTAAAATTTATCGTAAATTTACAATTTTTATGGTGGTTTTTAATCATAGGTTTCTAATTAAATTACAATTAATTATGAAAATCAAATTAATTCTAAATTATTCTAATTTTCAACAAATTAATCATAATTACAAATTAGATTGCATAATTAACAAGACTAGGCATTCAAACTTGTTAAACATATGCAGTAGGTCAATCAAAAATTCAAGATTTATCAACAAGAATCGCAAATATTTAATTTAACATCTTAAATTTACGAAATTTTGCATCCGAAAAACTAAAACCTTCGAAAAGTCATAGTTAGGCTTCGAATTTGAGAATTCTGGGTTCGGCAGAAAAATACTATTTTTGTCAAAATTTTAGAATGCCTTTTACATGCGGAATTGACACAAAAATCACTCAATTCGGATGAGTAATGAAGAAACTGCCGATAAACTGCGTACATATAATTAAATAAACGCAATTTGCAATTAATTAACAATTACGAAAATTAATTACCCCTTTTAATTCTTGCAAATTTGTAATATTTAACCATGTTCATGCAATTTAGATTATGAAAATAATAAGGGGCTCTTTATACCACTGTTAGGTTATGATACATATGACATTTACATAGATCATGCGGAAACAACCATTAACCCAGGAAACATATTATTTACACATAATCATATAGCATAATTAGATGCATACTCTTTGTTGCGTGCCCTCCCTAGCTGCGCCCGAACCGAACAAGAACAAGTCTTTTAGGACTCCAAGTGTCGTCCCTCCGTAGAAAGTCCACAGCACGTCCGGATCCGCCTTAAGATTGACCAACTAGAATCGCCCTTAAGGTACTCAGAAAATTCGGCACTTTTGGGGCAAGATGGGTGTTTGAATTTTCTCTCAAAAAACTCACTTTTGAATACTTTGAAACTTGTATATAAATTATGACCCCTAGGCCTTTATTTATAGAGTTATGGAAAAGGAATCGTAATCCTAGTAGGATGCGAATTAATTGGAATTAGAATTCTACATGAATTCTACTTAATCAATTTATCCAATAGGAATAGACATTTAATCATACACTGACTCTTGCAGATTCAGGAATCTCGCATGAGCTCAAACTCACACACACACGGCAGCCACAAGGGCTGCCCACGCATGCGAGCAGCAGCCCACGCAGCGCGGCCCACGCATGCGTGGCCTTGTGCGCGCTGGGCTGTGGCGTGCGTGCTTGCTGGGCGATGGCCTGGCTTCGTGCTGGGCCTTCGTCCGGCAGGCCTCGTCCGATGCTAATTCGTACGATACGCTTCCGATTAAATTTCCATTTCCGGAATCTATTTCCGATACGAACAATATTTAATATTTCCGATTCTGGTAATATTTCCATTTCCAATAATATTTTCCGATACGTACCATGTTTCCGTTTCCGGTAACATCTACGACTTGGATAATATTCATATTTCCGATACGATCCATATTTCCGTTTCCGGCAATATCATCGTTTCCGGAGTATTCATTTCTTGCCTGTGACGATCTTAGCTCCCACTGAAACCAAGATCCGTCGGTTCCGAATATTCATAGATGGAGTATCTAATGCCATTAAATACTTGATCCGTTTACGTACTATTTGTGTGACCCTACGGGTTCAGTCAAGAGTAAGCTGTGGATTAATATCATTAATTCCACTTGAACTGAAGCGGCCTCTAGCTAGGCATTCAGCTCACTTGATCTCACTGAATTATTAACTTGTTAATTAATACTGAACCGCATTTATTAGACTTAACATAGAATGCATACTTGGACCAAGGGCATTATTTCCTTCAACTTCGAGGTCATATTTCTCCCACTTGCCATTTTGGAAATATGATGGTTTCCTAAAAAGACATTATCTAGAGAAACAACCATATGTTCTCAGATTTGTGGTAGAATCAATACCTTTGTTTCTATGAGTTGCTCATAAAGAAACATATATCTATTCTTGTGTTTGTTTGATGTAAACACTAACTCCCATTGGGTTTGACAACCTTAGATATATATATACTGAAAAGATGTACTGAACCGAAGTTCAATCCTTATGGCATCTTATCTTTAGCTTTAACAACTTTGTTTAGTGTTATAGTCACTTGAGAGTATCATTTAGAAACTATATAGGAAAGTAGTCGTGATTATCATTAATTGAATATATTTCGATTCCTCCATTTGGACATACCATATTCTTATGGAGCTTCGATTGTTATGATGCCATATAAAAAATCTAGATAATCTTTCTAGGCCCAGGCAAACATCATCTTGAACAAGTCTAGATGTTCTGAAATTCTTGCCAAGTTGATTTTATACCCTTTATGTGAATCGCATTGAAGCATTTCACATATTTCACTTTGAGTAAATATAGCTAAATTTTCTCAAGTCCTTGTGAAATAGATAAATAATAAAATCCATCTTTGGCCCATGAACATAATTGTCTAGACTCTTCTAACAATAGTCGATTTCGATGTCATGTTCAACAAGCAAGACCCACGTGTCTTAAATTAACCAACTTTCAGAAATCCATGCCATGGAATCTTAGAATGTTGTCTTGTTGATATGGTCGTATGACATTGCCAAAGATATGTGGAACACAAATCAAAATATTTGATCTGATCCTTCTGAAGTTTGAATGTGAATATATTTATTTGTTTATTAATCAATTATATGACTCAACCCATAAATGACCATTTCATTCAAATAAACGTTCAACGATTGTTTTTGTTTATTTTGAATGTGAGTTTTTCCGTGCCCAAATAGAATTTTTTTTATGATGATTAATGGAACATAATGCCATTAAGTTCCAGACTTTAGAAGGACTTTAAAACAAACATGATGACCCTACAACTAATGTAGCACGACTTTGCTTCATTTCCCACTTGTAGGTCAATAACCAGACTTAGCTCGCGAAATTTGAGTTCCTAACGAAAGTTAGAACCTCAAGCGGTAATCTAATACCATAGGAGTTTATTTGCTAAGCCATTTCTCTTTAACATAAACTTCAAGGTAGAAATAGAATTTCTGAATTCATTTTTTTTGTTCCCGTTTCCTATCCTTTCTAGCACGTTTTCTTATAGTCAAAAAGATTTTACTCTTTGCTTGATCTTCTTACTTTATTATGCCTACAAAGCCCCTTTCTTTTATTCACTTTTTGGTTATACATGAGCCTTTAACTCAATACTTCATTATTCCAAAACTACCCAGTATTTTGAATATATGAGGTCCAATTGGTCTACCATTCAAGTTTTAGCTTGAAAACAACCATGAAGATCACTATAAGAAAAATAGCATCCAAAATACGCTCTTAATCTCCTTTCTTTGAGAATTGCTCTCAAAATTAGTTACCAATCGATCAAGGAAATATTGCAGTTCTATTATCCGAACGCAATAAGGTTGAAGACTTACAATTATACAAAATGAACTAGCATAGAAAACATTTATCATACTTTAATAACTTGAAATAAAAGCATTCATGCAATCATTAAAGCTATTAAACATTTCATTCATGCAAAATAAAATATGGTCCATAATGAATGAAACGATTCCAAGACCATAAAAGTCCTAAATTCTTAAGCATGCATTGGCTTGACTTAAGTCTTTTAAGATTCTAGGTAAGCAAAACCGATTGCTAGTAATCTCTAAATTATTCTTGGTTAATAAATTAATACCATAATTTATCCCATTGCCACAATATATGGCAATATTGTTTGAGTTAAAACCACAATCTACGTGTTCCTTTGGGATACCTTACCATCTAAGTCTACTAAAATAGCACATCGCTTTGGCGGAAACCGTAATCTTAGGTCCTTAGATTTCAGTAAGTGCTTGATTTGGAAGGCAATTATAAACTCCATATTACTTTTGACCTAGTTTTTTCTATGTTGGTTTGATTATTTAGTGAACTAAATCTAATCAAACATACAAACAACATTCATGCATAATAAACATTCATTCAATATATATATATATATATATATATATATATATATATATATATATATATATATATATATATATATATATAGAGAGAGAGAGAGAGAGAGAGAGAGAGAGAGAGAGAGAGAGAGAGAGAGATAGGCTCCCGTAAGAACACTTCTTACGGTGAGAACACTTCCTTACGGTAAGAACACCTTCTTAACCGTTGGATTGTTTCGAATCTAACCACCCAAAATGAATCGATTTTAACAAATATGGACCTTTGAAAATGATTAAAAACAAAAATAAATTAATTAATTTTCTCTCTCTCCATTTTCAGATTTCTTTGTCTCTCTTCACTTCCTCTTCTAGATTCAGAATTTTTCTCTCTCCACCACCAACGGTGGCCGTTCGTTCTTGCCGGTCGCCGCTCGTATGTCGGCGGTCGGTGCTCGCTTCCTCTCTCTCCGGCGCTCACCTCTTCAATTCCTCTCTCTCCGGCGCTCATTCTCTCTCTTTAATTTTTGAAATCGATTTCTCAATTCAAAATCAATTTTTCAAACGATTGTGCAATCGATTCTTCGAAATCGAAATCGATTTCTCAATCGGTGTTCTTCCACGCAGCGAAATCGAACCAGAAATCCGGCGAAATTGAACCAGAAGTCGCCGGTGTGGTTAGCGAAATAAGTGTTGGTGGCGGTGGTTGTGGTTCGCCGCTGCTCACCTCTCTCCGTCGCCGCTGCTCACCTCTCTCCGCCGCCGTTTCTCTCCTTTCGCCACCGCCGCCGGTCGCAACAATGAAATCCCTGCAATTCAATCGCCGCCGGTCGCAGCATCTCGATGTTGTTTGAAATCAAAATCTGTTCTAATCGTAGTCGTCAAACCAGAATTCGAAATCGAAATCGTTGGTGTTCTAATCGTTTTAATGCTGGTAATTCGATTTCGATTTCTGTTAGATTTCTTCGATTACGATTTCAATTTCTGTTATATTTCTTCGATTCTAAAATCAGTCGATTGATATTTTCTGAGATTCTAAAATCAATCGATTCTAAAATCAATTGATTACTTCGATTATAAAATCAATCGATTCTTTAATCATTGATTTTTCAATTTAAAAATTAAAATTGATTTCAATTTTGGTGGCTGCGAATCATATTTCGTTTGAGCGTATATCGGGATTTAGAACACTGTTTGATGATGTTAAATTGTTAAAACATGTTTGGATAAAATTTGAACACGGTTGAATAAAGTTAGTACATGCTTGAATAAATTTGGAACATACTTGAATAGAGTTAGAACATGTTTATATAAAGTTAGAACATGTTTGAATAAATTTATAACAGGTTTAATAATTTTAGAACATGCTTGAATGGATTTAGAAATACTTGAATAAATGTTGAACACTTTTGAATAAAGTTAGAACATGCTTGAATAAATTTTGAAACACGGTTGAATAAAGTTAGAACATGGTTGAATAAATTTATAACATGTTTAATAATTTTAGAAATGTTTAAATTAATTTAGAACATGCTTGATTGGATTTATAACATGCTTGAATAATTTAGAACATGGTTGAATAAATTTATAAAATGTTTAATAAATGTTAGAACATGTTTGAATTAATTTAGAACATGAGCTTGAAACTTCAGAACATGTATATATGTATATGTGTTGACTAGGTTCCATGTTCTAAATTTAGAACATTGTTGGACAAATTTAGAATATGTTTGAATAAAATTAGAACATGGTTGAATAAATTTATAACATGAGCTTGAAAATTTAGAACATGAGCTTGAAAATTTAGAACATGGTTGAATAAAATTAGAACATGCTTGAATAAATTTAGAACGTGGTTGGATAAATTTAGAATATGGTTAAACAAGTTTAGAACATCATTGAATAAATTTAGAACATGCTTGAATAAATTTAGAACATGCTTGAATAAATTTAGAACACAAGCTTGAAAATTTAGAACATTTATATATGTATATGTGTTGACTTGTTCTAAATTTAGAACATGGTTGAATAAATTTAGAACATGCATGCATAAATTTAGAACATAGTTTAACAAATTAAGAAAATGGTCGAATAAATTTAGAACATGCATGCATAAATTTAGAACATCGTCGAACAAATCTAGAACATCGTCGAATAAATTTAGAACATGAGCTTGAAAATTTAGAACATCGTTGAATAAATTTAGAACATGCTTGAATAAATTTAGAATACAAGCTTGAAAATTTAGAACATTTGTATATGTATATGTGTTGACTTGTTCTAAATTTAGAACATGGTTGAATAAATTTAGAACATGCATGCATAAATTTAGAACATAGTTTAACAAATTAAGAAAATGGTCGAATAAATTTAGAACATGCATGCATAAATTTAGAACATCGTCGAACAAATTTAGAACATGGGCTTGAAAATTTAGAATATGGTTGAATAAATTTAGAACATGATTGAATAATTTTACAACATGGTTGAGCAAATTTAGAACATTTTTGAATAATTTTAGAATATGGTTAACAAAATTTATATATATATATTCCCTCAAAATTCAAGAAGAAGTCTCTAAGCAGCTAGAGGCTGGGTTTATTCGAGAAGCCAAGTATCCAGAATGGATTGCAAATGTCGTCCTGGTTCCAAAGAAAGACGGCAAAGTACGAATGTGTGTTGATTACAGAGATCTTAACAGGGCTAGCCCTAAAGACGGTTTTCCATTGCCACACATTGACATCTTGGTCGAAAACACCGCAAATCATGCCTTACTCTCTTTTATGGACGGGTATGCAGGCTACAATCAGATTCCCATGGCAGAAGAAGATATGGAGAAGACAACCTTCATCACTCAGTGGAGTACATATTGCTACACAGTTATGCCGTTCGGACTGAAGAACGCGGAGGCTACGTATCAAAGAACATCCATAGCCATTATGAGCGACATGATTCACAGAGAAATTGAGGTATATGTCGACGACATGATTGTCAAATCCAAAGAGCGACATGAGCATACCACAGTACTTCGAAAATTCTTCAATAGGCTCAGGCAAAAAAATATGAGGCTCAATCCTCAAAAATGTGCATTCGGGGTAACGTCAGGCAAGTTGCTCGGGTATGTAATCAGTTCTCGGGGCTGTAGACACCTACTTTTGTCCCCATTCCCGAAAGGGAAGGTTCGATGATGAGAACATAAATCTCCACTTGGCAACGCATCTCCTATAAAATAACGAATCTCAATCACCCTTTCATTTCAGTCAAAACTGCTATTTATAGAAACCTTCTAAGAATAGTAACCGCCGTAAAAGGTAGTTGTTAAAAGTGGCAAGTCATAAAAGATAGAAACCTGTCAGAATTAGGTGTTGCACTCCAACATAAATCCTAAAAGAGATAGAATTTGCATTCTTGGTAAAATTCGAAAATAAGAGTTACGTATTAATTAAATTCCTAACGAACCTAGAGTTCGTAACGGGCCCAGACGCATTCCGTCATAAAGTTAATACGCACTAAAAGACTCGGATAAATCTCAAAAGCTCCGTGTTCTAAGAGTCCAAATCTGACAAAGAACTCGGCCCAGATCCCATTTTCAACGCCTGGATCTGCGCGTCGAAATCTTCGGCGCCCAGCCCTGGGCGCTGAAAATGCCTGGGGCCGTTTTACCTCAGGATTCTTTTTGGATCTGTATCCTTAAAATCTATCTTTCCACACACCCTTTTCCTATAAATACAGCCTCAAAACCGACGTGAAGGGGACACAATTGCATAACCTGAGTATTGACTCTAGCCTTAAGCCTAAGCCTCACGCTGCGAAATTGATCCAGCGTTCTGTCGCAATCGACCCAAAAGTCGAACAGAACGCATCCTGCCCCTTGTAGCTTGATGAATTAAGCCCAAATACTGGAACATTGCTTGGAAACCCGAGATTCGTTAAATAAAAGGAGAAATAGCAAAGCCAAGTGGTTAGTTTTCTGAGAACCACAACGCACCTCTCAAGGGTGCGTTGTAATGTGTCCCTCATATGATTTAATCGCTTTCATCACCCTTTTATAAAATTGTCAAACTATTAATTTGATTGATCTATCACGCCTAATAAGATAATACCTTGGACAATTGAATTATCATGCTAGGTACCTTAAATCAATCTAAATAAGATAATCAAGATCGATTTAGTATTATGTGTTGCATATTGCTAAAATCAATTCAAAATAGTTTAATAGTTTAACGCATGTCCCTTCAGTTATTTATGCTGAGCTAGTAAGGATAACCTGCGTCTGGAGTATTATCGATGAGCACTCCTCTCGGTAGCTACAGTCCCCCGAACTCTCAATCTCTGCCCTGCGGGTGTACGTTGAGCGATCCCCACACCAGGGATCACAAGGGAAACTATGGCCGTCGTGGTCGAACATAATTGCACTCCCTTTATGTCACGATAACCGGGTTTTGTCAGTTTTTCTCATTGTCGTTAAAAACTAAATGGCGACTCCTATATTACTAGTCGATTGGGTGTAAACTCACAGGAAATCCAACTACACTTGATCTGACAACGTCACGCCCACGAGGGACGAGGTCACGCATTAGCCTCGTACTTTTTCGACCCCCTCACAGTGGCGACTCTGTTAGGTTATGATACATATGACAATACATAAATCATGCGGAAAAACCATAAAGCCAGGAAAGCATATTATTTACACATAATCATTTAGCATAGAATAGATGCATACATGTTGTAGCGTGCCTTCCCTAGCTGCGCCCGAACCGAACAAGAACAAGTCTTTAGGACTCCAAATGTCGTCCCTCCGTAGATAGTCCACAGTACGTCCGGATCCCCCTCAAGTTAGACCAACTAGAATCGCCCTTAAGGTGCTTAGGAATTTTCGGCTATGTGTTTGCAAGTGTATGGCTGATTTTATTTCAAAAACTTACCCTTTGAATACTTCAATCGTGCCCATAAATTGTGACCCTAGGCCCTTATTTATAGAGGTTTGGAAAGGGAATTGGAATCCTAGTAGGATGTGGATTTGCTAGTTAGAATCTTATTAGGACTCTAAATAACGAAATCAATCTATTAGGATTAGGATTTAATCTTTGCACGAATTCCAATCGGATTAGGATTCTCGCACAAGCGTTGCACGAGCCGTGCACCCGCGCAAGCCTTGCGGCCCACGCCACGCGCAAAGCGCTCGGCCCACGCTGCTGTGCTCTCGCGCGCGCGCGCCCTTGGCTGGGCCTGGCCTTGCGCTGGGCCTGGTCGAGGCGTGCGTTGGTGCGTGCGGCTCGCTGGGCGATGGCCTGGCTTCGTGCTGGGCCTTCGTCTAGCGGGCCTCGTCCGATGCTAATTCGTACGATACGCTTCCGATTAAATTCCCGATTCCGGAATTCATTTCCGATACGAACAATATTTAATATTTCCGATTCCGGAATTAATTTCCGTTTCGAACAAATATTTAATATTTCCGTTTCCGGAATTATTTTCCGATTCCGATAATATTTCCGATTCTGACAATATTTCCGTTTCCGGCAATATTTCTGATTCTGGCAATATTTCCATTTCCGATAATATTTTCCGATACGTACTATGTTTCCGTTTCCGGCAACATCTACGACTTGGATAATATTTATATTTCCGATACGATCCATATTTCAGTTTCCGGCAATATCATCGTTTCCAGAGTATTCATTTCTTGCTTGTGACGATCTCAGCTCCCACTGAAACCAAGATCCGTCGATTCCGAATATCCATAGATAGAGTATTTAATGCCATTAAATACTTGATCCGTTTACGTACTATTTGTGTGACCTGACGGGTTCAGTCAAGAGTAAGCTGTGGATTAATATCATTAATTCCACTTGAACTAAAGCGGCCTCTAGCTAGGCATTCAGCTCACTTGATCTCACTGAATTATTAACTTGTTAATTAATACTGAACCGCATTTATTAGACTTAACATAGAATGCATACTTGGACCAAGGGCATTATTTCCTTCAGTCTCCCACTTGTCCTTAGGGACAAGTGTGCATTTCCTAATTCCTTTGTCGCTCGATGCTTGCTCTTGAACATAAGGTAAGAGTTGTCATCCTTATTATGTCCAGAGGTGTTTCTCGGTTTCAAAGTTCAACTGATCAAATAAACAAATAATCATAGCCTATGATTCATCCGAGCACGACCATGCATTTCACAGTTTCTAGCTCTCCGAGTGGCCTTGTACAACTTTTCAGCATCTCATCCCGATTTATGGGAGGACAATCCCTAATCTTGCGATCTTGAGTTTAGACTTCGTTTGATAGGTGATTACCTGAGCGTTGCCTTTATAGCCTCCTTTTACGGTGCGACGGTTGGTCAACGTCAAAGCAACCAGTTCTCAAACAAGTAATCTCAAATCACTCAGGTATTGAGGATTTAGTGTCTAATAATTTAATGAAATTTACTTATGACAGATTTTCATCTCTTACATTAAAGTTTCATAGGTCTGTCCGATACTAGTCTTCCCAAAGTAAGTATCTATGCAAATGATTATGACATTGCCATGTCCACATAGTTCAAGAAACAGAACTACTAGTCATCTTGCATTCTAGTCGTCTAACGTTTTCTATGCGTCCAATTTTATAGAAAACTCCGATTAGGGACCATTTTCAACCTTTGACATTCAAGTTCACTTGATAGACATTTCTTAGTCACAGGACTGGTCCTGACTGTCTATCTTGAATATATCGTCAAATTGAAGGGACTCATCATTTAATACTAAACCAAGATTAAATGGAATATGAAAATACATTTCATATATGATAAATGTTCAACCCCAATGTTTTACAACCATGGGCCTCAAACCCATCTTCTAAAACAGTTCATGGAATTCAAAGCTATGCTTGATTTCCAGTGCTACAATGTGAGTGTTGCTTCTCACTTGTTGCATAGGTTTAGTTATCATGCTTTGCCACCTATGAAACTTTACTGTAAGAGATGAAAATCTGTCATAAGTAAATTTCATTAAAATTATTAGACACTAAATCCTCAATACCTGAGTTATTTGAGATTACTTGTTTGAGAACTGGTTGTTTTGACGTTGACCAACCGTCGTACCGTAAAAGGAGGCTATAAAGGCAACGCTCAGGTAATCACCTATCAAACGAAGTCTAATCTCAAGATCGCAAGATTGGGATTGTCCTCCCATAAATCGGGATGAGATGCTTAAAAGTTGTACAAGGCCACTCGGAGAGCTAGAAACTGTGAAATGCATGGCCGTGCTCGGATGAATCATAGGCTATGATTATCTGTTTATTTGATCAGTTGAACTCTGAAACCGAGGAACACCTCTGGACATAATAAGGATGACAACTCTTACCTTATGTTCAAGAGCAAGCATCGAGCGACAAAGGAATTAGGAAATGCACACTTGTCCCTAAGGACAAGTGGGAGACTGAAGGAAATAATGCCCTTGGTCCAAGTATGCATTCAATGATAAGTCTAATATATGCGGTTCAGTATTAATTAACAAGTTAATAATTCAGTGAGATCAAGTGAGCTGAATGCCTAGCTAGAGGCCGCTTCAGTTCAAGTGGAATTAATGATATTAATCCGCAGCTTACTCTTGACTGAACCCGTAGGGTCACACAAATAGTACGTAAACGGATCAAGTATTTAATGGCATTAAATACTCCATCTATGGATATTCGGAATCGACGGATCTTGGTTTCAGTGGGAGCTGAGATCGTCACAGGCAAGAAATGAATACTCCGGAAACGATGATATTGCCGGAAACGGAAATATGGATCGTATCGGAAATATAAATATTATCCAAAGTCGTAGATGTTGCCGGAAACGGAAACATGGTACGTATCGGGAAATATTATCGGAAATAGAAATATTGCCGGAATCGGAAATATTGCCGGAAACGGAAATATTGTCTGAATCGGAAATATTATCGGAATCGGAAAATAATTCCGGAAACGGAAATATTAAATATTTGTTCGAAACGGAAATTGATTCCGGAATCGGAAATGTTGAATATTGTTCGTATCGGAAATGAATTCCGGAATCGGGAAATTAATCGGAAGCGCGTCGTACGAATTAGCATCGGACGAGCTTGCTAGACGAAGGCCCAGCACGAAGCCAGGCCCACGTCCAGCAAGGGAAACGCGCGCCACAACACGCCAGCCCAAGGCTGCGCCAGGCCCACCGCAAGGCAGGCCCAGCGCGCGCCCAAGGCTGCGGCAGTCGTGGGCTGCGATGCTCGGGCTGTGCGCGCGCGCGCATGGCGCCCCTCGTGGGCTGCTGTGCGTGCGTAGGTGTTTGTGTTCGCATACGAAACCTAAAACGTACAGGATTCGTTTAATGATTAAATTCCTAATTCTATTTGATAAATTAATTAAATAAGAGTTTCATTAGGATTCTAATTTAATTAATTCGTATCCTAATAGGATTCCAATTCTCTTTCCATACCCCTATAAATATGTGGCCTGGGTTCACAATTTATAACGAGTTTTCAAGTATTCAAAGTGAGTTTTTGAGAGAAAAATTCAGTCACATACCTTGCCTAAAAGTGCCGAAATTATTAGTCCCTTAAGGGCGATTCTAGTTGGTCAATCTTAAGGCGGATCCGGACGTGCTGTGGACTATCTACGGAGGGACGACACTTGGAGTCCTAAAGACTTGTTCTTGTTCGGTTCGGGCGCAGCTAGGGAAGGCACGCAACAAAGAGTATGCATCTAAACTATGCTATATGATTATGTGTAAATAATATGTATTCCTGGCTAAATGGTTTTTCCGCATGATTTATGAATTGTCATATGTATCATAACCTAACAGTGGTATCACGAGCCTCTTATTATTTTCATAATCTAAATTGCATGAACATGGTTAAATATTACAAATTTGCAAGAATTAAAAGGGGTGATTAATTTTCGTAATTGTTAATTAATTGCAAATTGCGTTTATTTAATTATACGTACGCAGTTTTTCGGCAGTTTCTTCGTTACTCATCCAAATAGAGTGATTTTTGTGTCAATTCCGCATGTAAAAGGCATTCTAAAATTTTGACAAAAATCATATTTTTCTGCCGAACCCAGAATTCTCAAATTCGAAGCCTAACTATGACTTTTCGAAGGTTTTAGTTTTTCGAAAGCAAAATTTCGTAAATTTAAGATGTTAAATTAAATATTTGCGATTCTTGTTGATAAATCTTGAATTTTTGATTGACCTACTGTATATGTTTAACAAGTTTGAATGCCTAGCCTTGTTAATTATGCAATCTAATTTGTAATTATGATTAATTTGTTGAAAATTAGAATAATTTAGAATTAATTTGATTTTTATAATTAATTATAATTTAATTAGATACCTATGATTAAAAACCACCATAAAAATTGTAAATTTATGATAAATTTTAAATTTTTATGGCCTAGGCTTGAATCCATGTTAATCGGAAATCAATTGAATAATAAATTTTCGATTTTTCGCCCTAAAATTATGAAATTAATATTATTTATTAATTTGTCATTAATTTTAAATATAAATTTTTAAATTTTATGCGATTCGTTCATATAACTTGCACGCACAAAGCAATGGACGCTACGTGTTACCCTTAAGGGGTGTTGTATAGTGCGGGCATGCGACGACGAGCAAGGGAGCTCGTCGCCCATGCGGCACGAATGCAATGAGCAAGGCCATGGTGCACGAGCACAAGGCAGCAGCCCTGCCTTGTGTCGTGGGCTACGAGCAATGGACGAATGGGCATGGGCGAAGGCAAGGCACAGCAGTCGCGTGTGGGCAGCAAGCGAGCTGCGCCACAACGCGCACTGCCTCGCGCAAGCGCGCGCAGCCTCGCGCGCAGTGAGCGCAAGCTCGCGTGCCACGAGTGCTGCGCCCAGCGTCGATGCCTCGCACAGCGAGCGCTGGCTCGCATCAAGCGAGCGCTGGCGAGCTCGCACAAGCGAGCGCTGGCGAGCGCGCGCAGCGAGCGCTGGCTCGCATCAAGCGAGCGCTGGCGAGCGCGCACATCGAGCGCTGGCGAGCGCGCACAGCGAGCGATGGCTCGCGTGCATCGAGCGCTGGCGCGCGCAGCGAGCACCAACTCGCGCGATAGCTTGCGAAGGGTAGAGGCAGCAGCTATGCGACGCAGCGCATGGGCTGCGCGCACATGGCCAGCGATGGCTGTGTGCGTGTGGCCCATGGGCGTGCGATGCGTAGGGTGTTTGCGTTGCGATTAGATCGTTTTGAATGTTTAATTTGAAATTTTCAGTTTACGTAATTTTAATTAATTTTAAAATTAATAATTTAAATTATTTTCTTGGATTTTAATTTTGAATATTGTAATTATAATAAATTTTATTTATTCTAATTATTTTACTAAAATTAAAATCATGAATTAATTTAAATACGACTGAAATTAAATTAAACTTTTTGGATTCAATTATAAATTTATATGAGCTTTAAATTTTAATTAAATTTGTATGTTTCCGGTTAGACTAGAAATACATTTTTATGTTTAAAATTAGTAAAGCATATGAATTTATTGGTTTGAGTGGGAGCCCTTTTTAGTCATAAACTCTTGATTAGGTCTACAAATCCTTAAGGTTAAAACAACTTGATTAGAATTAATAAGGACTGAATAATTGGTAGATTATTGGTGCCCTTGATTAATTGCTGCAAATGTTTACGTGATGCATAATGTGTTATACTAACCAGCTATGTGGGCCATTCATGATAATGAATGGGTGAATGGTATATATTGTATATGTACTGTTTTGCAGGTTATGAAGTGACTAGTATGGCCCAAATAGGATAGAAAATATGGTCTGCGTACCATTAATTTGAATGTAATTGGTCTAAAGTACCAAAGTTGTTTTTCAATTCAAATATGGTCTGCGTACCATCAAATAGTTGTAATTAGTTTTAATTATAGCTTATCCTATTTGAAGAAAATGGTGCCTCCCACGGAGATTTTCAAGACGGACTTTGAAGTTAAAGCTTCAAGATGAAGTCGGGCCATACTAGATCACATTTATCTTATGCATGTTTTAAGTTATTTATTGCTTTAAATATGTCTTAAAATGCATGAGATTACGGGTTGATTATGTTGCATGATTAAGGATTTTAGTTCACTTAAAATCTAACCAACATAGTAAGAGCCTTAAGTTCCAAACTTAAAAATTGAGTTATAAGGTGCCATGCCAAAATATACACTTGCTTGGATATCCTTTACATCAATCTAGTAATATTTTTCGCTCAGCGAGGTGTTACTTATTGGTCCTAAAGGGGCAAGGTACACAAATAATTGTGAGTACATGTTAGTTTTGGTGAAAATCAACGATATAAGTAAGGAGTCCTTTTATGTCGTGGCAAAATCGATAGGTTTTCCTAATAAGTTCTTAGACGTGCCTATCAACCAAGAGTAGTTTCTAGACTATTAGCAAAAGGCTTTTGCTTACCTAAAATGTTTTAGAATTGAGTCGACAAACTGTGCTTAATTCTTCAATGGTTTTAGGATCTTGGAATCATTTTATTCACACCTGCCGGAACACATAATTCGAATAAAATGCTAATGACTTGTTTAAATTGCATGATTGCTTTCATTTTCAAGTTATTATTCATGATAAATGTTTAGACTTTGCATGCTTCAATATATGTTTTAATTATTGTTTATAATTAAATATCTTGCACTGCAGTAAATCCTTTTAGAAAGGTAACAGTAAATTTCCTCGATTGGTAGTGAATCCAAGAACGATTCACGGAAATGAGAGAAAATGAGCAATTTAAAATGTACGTTTCTTTTAGCGACTTTTATGGTTGTTTTCGAACATCAAAGTCGAATGGCAAACCAATTGGTGCTTGTGAATTCAAAATACACTGTAGTTTTGAGATCATAAAGCATTGAGTTTAATACACTCAGCTTTACCAATGGTTAACAACCTAATATCTTTGTCCATTTAATTCTCGAATGAGTCTAGTCCCTAGACATTCGAATAGATCGATACTTAGAGAACTTTAGAAGCTTCTGGTAAGATCATCTAGTTGAAACAAAATATTCAACATAAATTAAAATGGTAAAGAACCTTTTTTTTTTGGTGACATTGGACATGTCTAACAAAGTATAAAAGTCAACACTAAAGAATTCAATTCTTAAGACTATAAGAAAGGGTACAAGAAATAGGAAAACGAGGAACAAATGAAAGGAATTTACGATTCCGTTTCTACCTATAAATTTATGTTTAAAGAGAAGTGACCTAGCAATCAAACTTCCTTGGTATCATATACCGCTTGAGGTTCTTACTTCGGTAATAACTCAAACAATGGAAGCTAGGATACACTAATGACCTACAAGTGGGAAATGAAGCATGGCAATGCTACATTAGTTGTAGGGTCATCTAGTTTGTTTTAAGTCCTTTCAAAGGCTGGAACTAAATGGCTATTTTGTTCCATAATCAGCATACCTAAATTTCTGCTTCAAACACAGAAAGACTCACATTCAAGAAAAACAAAAACAATGTTTGTTTGTTTATTTGAATGAAATGGTCAATTACAGGTTGAGTCAATATGCTTGATTAAAACAAACAACTCTTTAAAGAACTTTACTAGGTTCAAATCAACCCCTTGATTTGAGTTCCACTAATCTTTGGCATTGTTGCTTAGACCATATCAACAAGTTAACATTCAAAAGCTCTATTTTAATGGACTTTTGAAAGTTGGTTGATTTCTAGATCAACTTAAGACAAGCTAGTCTTACTTGTTGAAAGTAACAAAAGATATGAACTATTGTTAGAACGCCTAGACAATAGAGTTCAAAGCTAAAGAAAGATTTTATGACTTTATTATTTCACATGGATTTGAGTGAATATAGGTTTATTTACTCAAATGTGATATAAGTTAAATCTGTTTGGCTAGTTCAAAGATTCAGAAGTATAAAATCCACTTGGCAAGAAATCATAAAGATCTAGGTTAGATCATGTTGATGATTACTTGAGACCAAATATGATCATCAATGATTGTGTGTTGTAATTTCACAATCTAGCTCCATAAGATATGGCATATCTACGTTGGAATAATCGAAGTCAATTAGTACTTGATTCGATCAATGATGAATCATAAAGACTTTTCCTATAATTTCTAAAACAAAATTCTCAACTACCACCAAACTAAACCAAATTCGTCAAAGCTATTGAAAAGAAATTTCAGAATAACTTTTCATAAAATATATCTAGAGAGTTGCAAAACTCAGTGGGAGCTTATTGTTTGTCATTCGACAAACTAAGGCCCAAGTATAGATATATGTTTCATTGTGATTTATTCAAATGAGGCACAAGGGTATTGTTTCTACCACGAATTTTGAGAACATAATGTTTGTTTGCTCGAAATAATGTCCTTTTGGAGATTCGTTTCCAAAATGACAAGTGGGAGAAAATAGACCTCGAAAGTCTTCGAGGCGAACAACAAACATAAACGGACATTCCGGAGGCTTTTCGAAGTGCTTCAGAAAATCCGAACTTATTCTTTAAGGACTTTAGAAGTGGCTTTAAAGAATAGACATCTCTTAGAAGACTTTACAAGTGCTTCAAGGAGAACAGAATATTCAAAGGACTTTCAAGTGGCTATTGATATTCTATTGTTTGATGTTCTATACCCTAGTAGGCATAGAGTTCAAGTCACTGGAACTATGAGATTCTTCTATTAGATAGTGAAGAAACATGGAGTTCAGGTCACTGAAACTATGCAATTCTTCTATTAGATAGAAAAGAAACCTACAACTTGCAGTCAAACTAAAAGAAGTGACTTGTAAGAAAGCTATGACGAAACCCAGATTCCCTAAAATGGTTAGAGGCCATATATAGACTATATGTTTAATTGGTTAAAGGCCATAAAACATACTCAATGTTTTGATGACAAAATTGAAATTTTGTTGATTTGCAAGAATAGTTTCACACCTATTGGTTGCAAGTTTGTTTTAAGGATAAAAACCATCAAACATGGAATTGTGTTCACACACAAAGCTAGATTAGTTGCTAAAGGTTACAAGCAAATTCATGGCATGGATTGTGTTGAAACCTCATGCAAAATCGTAATACTTAAGTCTATAATTCAAGCAATGATTGCATATTGGTACATATGGCAATTGGATGACAAAACGTATTCCTCAATCAAATGTTGGAATATAATATGTACATGGTATGTCATAGAATTTGTGGATCCAAATAAATGCTTGAAAAGGAAAGCTAGCTTATAAAATCTAAGTACAGATTTAAGCAAGCAATTGGGAATTGGAACTGTATTTTAAGTGAAGCTAATAAGCATTTTAGTTTCATAAAATATACATGATTCTTATAGATATATAAGAAGTTTAGTGGGAGTACTTAAAACTTAATTGGTCCTATGTGTATTACACACATATCTCTCTATTGTGAAATAACATTCAAATGCTAATGACTTAGATTTGAAATTATTCATCAATGATGGACCATGGCAAAACTTAGTACATACTGGGTATTAAGATCTATTTACAAAGATCTTATGATATTGTTTTGGATTAAGTAAATGGCATTTACTAAATCAAACACGAAAGTCTCCATTGGAGATATTCGACCCATGTGAATAAATCTAAGTAAAGGATGTTTGAACTATGTATAAGCATTTACTAAGTTAAACATCAAAGGATCTAAATAAGATTCTTAACCTATATTATATGTCAAAGAATTTAGCTGGATTTAGTATCTACTGAAACTAGATAAGCTAAAGTTACATGAATAGAATTCAATTGGGAATTATTCTGCAAAAGAATTTATCATGTATGATATAATATGAGGATCGCCAAAAACGTATCGTATGACTTTAGCCATGACGAACATATACCAATCTCTATTGATCTAAGTAAAGATCAACTAGATTGAGATCAAGAATACTTATGGTACTTGAAAAGGTACATAGGAATAGTTCTTGATTCAAGGAAATAAAGATATGTTAAATATTGATGCTACACGCATAAACACTGGCAAAGGATCAAGCAAGACCCTTTGGAGTTAACCATTGATAAGGACGAGCTATAGAGCATCGTGTTTTGAAAATGGCAACATGGGTTGGAGACCATGAGTTGTTGCGTGGGAAATTAAAATAATGATTTCTATGTTCTAAGATATAGTTGAAAGTATTCCACATATCTGTGAACTGCTTGGATAAGTAATTCCAAACAAAGCATCACTAGCAACCTATAAAGTTGAAGTAAAAGTAATTATTGCCTAAGAAGCAATAAAACAGGGTTGTTTAAAGTTCTTCACTGAACTTGGGTAGATCACCTATCTGCTGGCTTGATGATTCTTCATTGAAAAATGCGTAGAACCACTCTTGAAGCAAGAAAAACGTCTGCTAACTTGATGGTTCTTCATTGCAAAATGAGTAAAACCACCATCGAAGTAAGAAAGACTAGATCACATAATAAACAAACTCGAAAAGATCTTATCATCATATCTCGAAGAACATTCGATGAAAAGGATATTAAGATTGGCAAAGCATGATAACTAAACCTATGCAACAAGTGAGAAGCAACACTCACATTGTAGCACTGGAAATCAAGCATAGCTTTGAATTCCATGAACTGTTTTAGAAGATGGGTTTGAGGCCCATGGTTGTAAAACATTGGGGTTGAACATTTATCATATATGAAATGTATTTTCATATTCCATTTAATCTTGGTTTAGTATTAAATGATGAGTCCCTTCAAATTTGACGAAATATTCAAGATAGACTGTCAGGACCAGTCCTGTGACTAAGAAATGTCTATCAAGTGAACTTGAATGTCAAAGGTTGAAAATGGTCCCTAGTCGGAGTTTTCTATAAAATTGGACGCATAGAAAACGTTAGACGACTAGAATGCAAGATGACTAGTAGTTCTGTTTCTTGAACTATGTGGACATGGCAATGTCATAATCATTTGCATAGATACTTACTTTGGGAAGACTAGTATCGGACAAGACCTATGAAACTTTACTGTAAGAGATGAAAATCTGTCATAAGTAAATTTCATTAAAATTATTAGACACTAAATCCTCAATACCTGAGTGATTTGAGATTACTTGTTTGAGAACTGGTTGCTTTGACGTTGACCAACCGTCGTACCGTAAAAGGAGGCTATAAAGGCAACGCTCAGGTAATCACCTATCAAACGAAGTCTAATCTCAAGATCGCAAGATTGGGATTGTCCTCCCATAAATCGGGATGAGATGCTTAAAAGTTGTACAAGGCCACTCGGAGAGCTAGAAACTGTAAAATGCATGGCCGTGCTCGGATGAATCATAGGCTATGATTATCTGTTTATTTGATCAGTTGAACTCTGAAACCGAGGAACACCTCTGGACATAATAAGGATGACAACTCTTACCTTATGTTCAAGAGCAAGCATCGAGCGACAAAGGAATTAGGAAATGCACACTTGTCCCTAAGGACAAGTGGGAGACTGAAGGAAATAATGCCCTTGGTCCAAGTATGCATTCAATGATAAGTCTAATATATGCGGTTCAGTATTAATTAACAAGTTAATAATTCAGTGAGATCAAGTGAGCTGAATGCCTAGCTAGAGGCCGCTTCAGTTCAAGTGGAATTAATGATATTAATCCACAGCTTACTCTTGACTGAACCCGTAGGGTCACACAAATAGTACGTAAACGGATCAAGTATTTAATGGCATTAAATACTCCATCTATGGATATTCGGAATCGATGGATCTTGGTTTCAGTGGGAGCTGAGATCGTCACAGGCAAGAAATGAATACTCCGGAAACGATGATATTGCCGGAAACGGAAATATGGATCGTATCGGAAATATAAATATTATCCAAAGTCGTAGATGTTGCCGGAAACGGAAACATGGTACGTATCGGGAAATATTATCGGAAATAGAAATATTGCCGGAATCGGAAATATTGCCGGAAACGGAAATATTGTCTGAATCGGAAATATTATCGGAATCGGAAAATAATTCCGGAAACGGAAATATTAAATATTTGTTCGAAACGGAAATTGATTCCGGAATCGGAAATGTTGAATATTGTTCGTATCGGAAATGAATTCCGGAATCGGGAAATTAATCGGAAGCGCGTCGTACGAATTAGCATCGGACGAGCTTGCTAGACGAAGGCCCAGCACGAAGCCAGGCCCACGTCCAGCAAGGGAAACGCGCGCCACAACACGCAAGCCCAAGGCTGCGCCAGGCCCACCGCAAGGCAGGCCCACCGCGCGCCCAAGGCTGCGGCAGTCGTGGGCTGCGATGCTCGGGCTGTGCGCGCGCGCGCATGGCGCCCCTCGTGGGCTGCTGTGCGTGCGTAGGTGTTTGTGTTCGCATACGAAACCTAAAACGTACAGGATTCGTTTAATGATTAAATTCCTAATTCTATTTGATAAATTAATTAAATAAGAGTTTCATTAGGATTCTAATTTAATTAATTCGTATCCTAATAGGATTCCAATTCTCTTTCCATACCCCTATAAATATGTGGCCTGGGTTCACAATTTATAACGAGTTTTCAAGTATTCAAAGTGAGTTTTTGAGAGAAAAATTCAGTCACATACCTTGCCTAAAAGTGCCGAAATTATTAGTACCTTAAGGGCGATTCTAGTTGGTCAATCTTAAGGCGGATCCGGACGTGCTGTGGACTATCTACGGAGGGACGACACTTGGAGTCCTAAAGACTTGTTCTTGTTCGGTTCAGGCGCAGCTAGGGAAGGCACGCAACAAAGAGTATGCATCTAAACTATGCTATATGATTATGTGTAAATAATATGTATTCCTGGCTAAATGGTTTTTCCGCATGATTTATGAATTGTCATATGTATCATAACCTAACAGTTTCCCATCCTTGTCCTTTTTCAGTTTGAAAACCCATTTGCTTCCAATGGCTTGGTAGCCATCTGGCAAATCGACCAAATCCCATACTTGGTTTTCAGACATGGAGTCTAATTCAGATTGCATGGCTTCTTGCCATTGCTTGGAGCTAGGGCTCGTCATAGCTTGTTTGTAAGTCGCAGGTTCATCACTTTCAAGTAATAGAACATCATAGCTCTCGTTCGTCAAAATACCTAAGTACCTTTCCGGTTGAGATCTATATCTTTGCGATCTACGCGGGGTAACATTTCTAGATTGACCATGATTCTCACCAGATACTTCTAAAGATCTCGGAGTTTCATCCTGAATGTCATCTTGAGCATTCTCTAGAGTTTGTTGTTCGACTCGAATTTCTTCGAGGTCTACTTTTCTCCCACTTGTCATTTTGGAAATGATATCTTTCTCCAAAAAGACACCATCTCGAGCAACAAACACCTTGTTCTCAGATGTATTGTAGAAGTAATACCCCTTTGTTTCCTTTGGATAGCCCACAAGGATACATTTATCAGATTTCGGATGAAGTTTGTCTGAAATTAATCGTTTGACGTATACTTCACATCCCCAAATCTTAAGAAAAGACACATTTGGAGGCTTTCCAAACCATAACTCATATGGATTCTTTTCTACAGCTTTAGACGGAGCTCTATTTATAGTGAGTGAAGCTGTATTTAGTGCATGTCCCCAAAATTCTATTGGAAGTTCGGCCTGACCCATCATTGACCTGACCATGTCTAGCAAGGTTCTGTTCCTCCGTTCCGACACACCGTTCCATTGTGGTGTTCCAGGAGGAGTCCATTCTGATAGAATTCCACATTCTTTCAGATGGTCATCAAATTCATAGCTCAGATATTCACCGCCTCTATCAGACCGCAGTGCCTTAATCTTCTTGCCTAATTGATTCTCTACTTCACTCTGAAATTCCTTGAATTTGTCAAAGGATTCAGACTTATGCTTCATTAGGTAGACATAACCATATCTACTGAAGTCATCAGTGAAAGTGATAAAGTAGCTGAAACCACCTCTAGCATTTGTACTCATTGGTCCACATACATCTGTATGGATTAAATCCAATAGTTCATTTGCTCTTTCTCCAACTTTAGAGAAAGGTTGCTTTGTCATTTTTCCAAGTAAACATGATTCGCATTTACCATAATCCTCTAAGTCAAATGGTTCTAGAATTCCTTCCTTTTCAAGTCTTTCTAAGCGTTTCAAGTTTATATGGCCTAATCGACAATGCCACAGATAGGTGAGATCTGAATCATCCTTTTTGGCCTTTTTGGTATTTATGTTATAAACTTGTTTGTCGTGATCTAATAAATAAAGTCCATTGACTAATCTAGCAGATCCATAAAACATCTCTTTAAAATAAAACGAACAACTATTGTCTTTTATTAAAAAGGAAAATCCCTTATCATCTAAGCAAGAAACTGAAATGATGTTTTTAGTAAAACTTGGAACTTGGAAACATTCTTCCAGTTCCAAAACTAGCCCGGAGGGCAACGACAAATAATAAGTTCCTACAACTAATGCAGCAATCCGTGCTCCATTTCCCACTCGTAGGTCGACTTCACCCTTGCTTAACTTTCTACTTCTTCTTAGTCCCTGTGGATTGGAACATAAGTGTGAGCCACAACCTGTATCTAATACCCAAGAAGTTGAATTAGCAAGTATACAGTCTATAACGAAAATACCTGAAGATGGAACGACTGTTCCGTTCTTCTGATCTTCCTTTAGCTTCAAGCAATCTCTCTTCCAATGCCCCTTCTTCTTGCAGTAGAAGCATTCGGATTCAGAAGTGGGTTGACTGACCTTCCTCTTTTCAGACTTGGCGCCAGTTTGCTTAGTTGGGCTGGCCTTGTTGCCACCTTTCTTAGCATTCCTCTTCTTTCCAGATTTCTTGAACTTGCCCCCACGCACCATAAGCACATCTTGCTTATCACTTTTGAGCGTCTTTTCAGCGGTTTTCAGCATACTGTGAAGCTCAGTGAGCGTTTTGTCCAGACTATTCATACTGTAGTTCAGTTTAAACTGATCATACCCGTTTTGAAGAGAATGGAGGATGGTGTCTACAGCCATTTCCTGAGAGAAATGCTGATCCAGCCGACTCATATTCTCAATGAGTCCAATCATTTTGAGAACATGTGGACTTACGGGCTCGCCTTTCTTAAGCTTGGTCTCAAGAATTTACCTATGAGTCTCGAATCTTTCGACTCGAGCCAGATCTTGGAACATGTTCTTTAACTCACTGATGATCGTGAAAGCATCTGAGTTGATGAACGTTTTCTGCAGATCTGCACTCATGGTGGCGAGCATTAGACATTTCACATCCTTGTTGGCATCAATCCAACGATTGAGGGCTGCCTGAGTGACCCCGTCGCCTGCGGCTTCGGGCATCGCCTCTTCCAGGACATACTCCTTTTCTTCCTGCATAAGAACTATTTGCAAGTTCCTTTGCCAGTCAAGGAAGTTTTTCCCGCTCAACTTCTCCTTTTCGAGAATTGATCGAATGTTGAATGAATTGTTGTTTGCCATAACTAAAACTACAATTGAAAAGAATAAACAAATAAATAACCATTCACAGTTTCTCTTAATAAACTTAAATTCTAGCATACATGCATAATTCAATGTTCATTAAGCATTTTATTCATGTTATGTGTTCCGGCAGGTGTGAATAAAATGATTCCAAGATCCTAAAATCATTGAAGAATTAAGCACAGTTTGTCGACTTAATCCTAAAACATCTTAGGTAAGCAAAAACCTTTTGCTAATAGTCTAGAAACTATTCTTGGTTGATAGGCACGTCTAAGAACTTATTAGGTAAACCTATCGATTTTGCCACGACATAAAAGGACTCCTTACTTATATCGTTGAGTTTCACCAAAACTAACATGTACTCACAATTATTTGTGTACCTTGCCCCTTTAGGACCAATAAGTAACACCTCGCTGAGCGAAAACTATTACTAGATTGATGTAAAGGATATCCAAGCAAGTGTATATTTTGGTATGACACCTTTTAACTCAATTTTAAGTTTGGAACTTAAGGCTCTTACTATGTTGGTTAGATTTTAAGTGAACTAAAATCCTTAATCATGCAACATAATCAAGCCACAATCTCATGCATAATTAAGACATATTTAGAGTAATAAATAACTTAAAGCATGCATAAGATAAATGTGATCTAGTATGGCCCGACTTCATCTTGAAGCTTCAACTTCAAAGTCCGTCTCGAAAATCTCCGTGGGAGGCACCATTTTCTTCAAATAGGATAAGCTATAATTAAACTAATTACAACTATTTGATGGTACGCAGACCATATTTGAATTAAAAAACAATTTTGGTACTTTAGAACAATTACATTCAAATTAATGGTACGCATACCATATTTTCTATCCTATTTGGGCCATACTAGTCACTTCATAACCTGCAAAACAGTACATATACAATATATACCATTCACCCATTCATTATCATAAATGGCCCACATAGCTGGTTAGTAAA
Organism: Spinacia oleracea; assembly: GCF_020520425.1. NCBI lineage: Eukaryota > Viridiplantae > Streptophyta > Magnoliopsida > Caryophyllales > Amaranthaceae > Spinacia > Spinacia oleracea. Next base: position 45,602,988 of record NC_079487.1, on the reverse strand, counting down.
ACACATTATGCATCACATAAACATTTGCAGCAATTAATCAAGGGCACCAATAATCTACCAATTATTCAGTCCTTATTAATTCTAATCAAGTTGTTTTAACCTTAAGGATTTGTAGACCTAATCAAGAGTTTATGACTAAAAGGGCTCCCACTTAAACCAATAAATTCATATGCTTTACTAATTTTAAACATAAAAATGTATTTCTAGTCTAACCGGAAACATACAAATTTAATTAAAATTTAAAGCTCATATAAATTTATAATTGAATCCGCTTATTTAATTTATTTTTCAGTCGTATTTAAATTAATTCATGATTTTAATTTTAGTAAAATAATTACAATAAATGAAATTTATTATAATTATAATATTCCAAATTAAAATCCAAGAAAACAATTTAAATTATTAATTTAAAATTAATTAAAATTACGTAAACTGAAAATTTCAAATTAAAATTTTAAAACTCGACAATCGTGACATGACGAGCACTTGGGCTTGCGCCCAAGCCCAGTCGAGTGCACGACCCATCGAGGTCCATGGCACAACGTCGCAGCAGCCACGCGCAAGGCAGCAAGGCAAGCCACGCTTGCGCGCAGCCTGCCTGCCTTGGCATCGCAGCAGCTACGATGCTCCTCGCATCGCTCGCTCGCTCACTCGATTGCTCGCTCGCTCGATCGCTCGCTCGAGGCCACGCGTTGTGGTGGGCAGAGCAACGATCGTTGGGCGACCAGCTCTCGCTCGCTCGCGCACCCACAGCGTGCCATTGCTTCGCCCATCGCCCGTCGCGCACAACGCTCGACACAAGGCAGGGCTGTTGCCTTGTGCTCGCGCGCCATCGCCTTGCTCGCTGGATCCGTACCGCGTGGGCGACGAGCTCCCTTGCTCGTCGTCGCACGCCCGCACTATACAACACCCCTTAAGGGTAGCACGTAGCGTCCATTGCTTTGTGCGTGCAAGTTTTATGAGCGATTGAATAAAAATTAAAAATTTTATTTTCAAAATTAAATTATTGATTTCCGATTAACATGGATTCAAGTCTAGGTCATAAAAATTTAAATTTTAACACAAATTTACAATTTTTATGGTGGTTTTTAATCATAGGTATCTAATTAAATTATTAACTAATTATGAAAATCAAATTAATTCTAAATTATTCCAATTTTCAACAAATTAATCATAATTACAAATTAGATTGCATAATTAACAAGGCTAGGCATTCAAACTTGTTAAACATATACAGTAGGTCAATAAAAAATTCAAGATTTATCAACAAGAATCGCAAATATTTAATTTATCATCTTGAATTTACGAAATTTTGCGTTCGAAAAACCAAAACCTCCGAAATGTCATAGTTAGGCTTCGAATTTGAGAATTCTGGGTTCGGCGTCAAAATTTTAGAATGCCTTTTACATGCAGAATTGACACAAAAATTACTCGATTTGGATGAGTAACGAAGAAACTGCCGAAAAACTGCGTACGTATAATTAAATAAACGCAATTTGCAATTAATTAACAATTACGAAAATTAATCACCCCTTTTAATTCTTGCAAATTTGTAATATTTAACCATGTTTATGCAATTTAGATTATGAAAATAATAAGAGGCTCGTGATACCACTGTTAGGTTATGATACATATGACAATACATAAATCATGCGGAAAAACCATAAAGTCATCCAAATCTTCGTTAGTCAGGAAATCATTTAGCATAGAATAGATGCATACATGTTGTATCGTGCCTTCCCTAGCTGCGCCCGAACCGAACAAGAACAAGTCTTTAGGACTCCAAATGTCGTCCCTCCCTAGATAGTCCACAGTACGTCCGGATCCGCCTCAAGTTAGACCAACTAGAATCTCCCTTAAGGTGCTTAGGAATTTTCGGCTATGTGTTTGCAAGTGTATGGCTGATTTTATTTCAAAAACTTACCCTTTGAATACTTCAATCGTGCCCATAAATTGTGGCCCTAGGCCCTTATTTATAGAGGTTTGGAAAGGGAATTGGAATCCTAATAGGATGTGGATTTGCTAGTTAGAACCTTATTAGGACTCTAAATAACAAAATCAATCTATTAGGATTAGGATTTAATCTTTGCACGAATTCCAATAGGATTAGGATTCCCGCACAAGCGTTGCACGAGCCGTGCACCCGCGCAAGCCTTGCGGACCACGCTGCTGTGCTCTCGCGCGCGCGCGCCCTTGGCTGGGCCTGGCCTTGCGCTGGGCCTGGTCGAGGCGTGCGTTGGTGCGTGCGGCTCGCTGGGCGATGGCCTGGCTTCGTGCTGGGCCTTCGTCTAGCAGGCCTCGTCCGATGCTAATTAGTACGATACGCTTCCGATTAAATTCCCGATTCCGGAATTCATTTCCGATACGAACAATATTTAATATTTCCGATTCCGGAATTAATTTCCGTTTCGAACAAATATTTAATATTTCCGTTTCCGGAATTATTTTCCGATTCCGATAATATTTCCGATTCTGACAATATTTCCGTTTCCGACAATATTTCCGATTCTGGCAATATTTCCATTTCCGATAATATTTTCCGATACGTACTATGTTTCCGTTTCCGGCAACATCTACGACTTGGATAATATTTATATTTCCGATACGATCCATATTTCCGTTTCCGGCAATATCATCGTTTCCGGAGTATTCATTTCTTGCTTGTGACGATCTCAGCTCCCACTGAAACCAAGATCCGTCGATTCCGAATATCCACAGATAGAGTATTTAATGCCATTAAATACTTGATCCGTTTACGTACTATTTGTGTGACCCGACGGGTTCAGTCAAGAGTAAGCTGTGGATTAATATCATTAATTCCACTTGAACTGAAGCGGCCTCTACCTAGGCATTCAGCTCACTTGATCTCACTGAATTATTAACTTGTTAATTAATACTGAACCGCATTTATTAGACTTAACATAGAATGCATACTTGGACCAAGGGCATTATTTCCTTCAGACTCCACTGGGGATGTTAATGAAATACTCGTGATCGTAGGTAATCAAAATAGCCGAAGGGTGAAACGATTCTACTCCGCGTTTATTTCCTTATCAAGTTGGGACGACCTGAAAATCAGCATATTAATGTGAACGGAAAGAACCGCATAACGAATCTTGGCTCCCTTGTTGTGTCTCATCTCGGGAGTTGGGAATAAGGATACCCATCGCCACCCGGGGGGTGCAAACGCTTCGAATGTTGTCCACTCGGCACTTTCGCTAGTAGTACACCTGTCCCAAACCCAATCGCTCGCCCACTAGGTCCCTCTCATTGGTGCATGCCCCCTTGGCTTACATCGTGATTGGCCTCGTGGGACGAAATTCGCTCGTGAATGCACTACCTCGACCGGGGCATGTGTTGGATCGACGTTAGAAGCGGTACCAAGCCGGCGCAAATATTACCCATAGAAGCCTATCATAAACTACGTGACATATTATTTTGCTTCATGTTGTAATGTTAGTTATGTGTAGCGAATTATGTGATTGTGTGTGACAAATAATGCTAGAAAACCAACGACCCTAATTGCCCAAACATTAATCAACACCAATTGGCCAAAGAGTTATACCAAAATACGTGTTCCGCAACCCCGGGCGATCGCCACAAAAATAAGCGACGCCTAGGACGGCCTGTAACGGATTCCACAACGCTGCACAACTCGTAAAGGACGTTATTAGGCAAGCACGCAAAATTAAGTCGTATATACGAAAAAAGGATACGCGAACAGAATACGAGTACCAGTCAGGGACGCATTTTCAGCGCCCCTGGCTGGGCGCCAATCATTTTCAACGCCCAGAGCTGGGCGCTGAAGTTGCTGCCTGACCTTTTGGTCAGGCACAGCAGCCTCGGTGCCCGCGCATAAAATATACGTAGCAATAAAAAAATTCGCAACAAATTTGCTACGAGGACGTATGAAAAAAGACACTCGATTCTAAGAACGACTTATCAAATAAATAACTCCTTGTGTCGTTGTTAGGCTTCCTATAACGACAATGTTCGGCACCAAAACCGAGCATGCTGATTAAAATAACCTTGAATGTCACACGAGGAAATGTTTCAAAAATCCAAAGAATGACCAATAGAAGAGCCAAAAGTGTACCAACAAAAGCGAGAATAGAAAACCAATAGGAAGAGTCAGAAGTCTAGACTAAGTAATGCTTAACTTTGGGCCTAAACTTTAGCTTGTCTTATGCATAGGGCTGGTTTTGCCACTTGGCGTCGATCTGAAAATCAAAGGTTAGTGCGTCTCGAAGCTACATCACCAACACAAGGTCTAGTAACTCCAAGCTCCATCCGTCATTCCCCCTTTCAAGGATCTCCACTCCCTCAACCTCGGTTCGCACCCTCAAATACGTCCATGGAAGAATTACGAGACCAAATGGTCCAAATGACCCAACTTATGAATCAACTGAAAATGGAAAACGAATCCTTAGCAGCCGCGCAAGCCAAAAATGACCTCGATAACGAGAAGAAGATCGAAAAAATGGTTCTGCAGCAAACCATGGGGAGCAAGTATTTCTCCCTCGATCCTAAACCTTTTCCCGGCAAACTACCGGAAAAGTTCAGTTCATTTGACTTACAAAAGTTCAAAGCCACGGACAATCCCCGTGATCATCTCTTGAGCTTCGTGAATGCCATGAACTTGAAAGGTGTGGACAAGTCCATGTATTTTCCTGCCTTTCCTTTATCCTTGGAACCTATGCCACTCAAATGGTACTACCACCAGGACCCTAAGCTCTTCCCCACTTGGGAGGACTTTGTCAATGTCTTCGTCAAGCAATACTCGTCAAACATGGATTTTCAAGTCACCATGCGCGAGTTGGAAGTCCTCTTCCAAAAGAAAAATGAAGGTTTCACGACCTATTTTGCTAGATGGAGAGACCAAGCGGCCCAACTAATCAATAGGCCTCCTAAGACTGAATTGGTCCAAAAATTTATTGACAACCTAGACCCAGCTTATAAACAACACCTTAGGTACTTGGGCCTTGATACCTTCAAAAGGGTTTATGATGTAGGAATAAAGATCGAGGATGACCTTGCAAAAACAGTACAAAGTAAGCCCGCGTACAAAAGTAACACCTACAACAGGGGCCACACGCCTCAAGCCCAAGAGGTCCACGCCGTAGAGGAAACCCCAACCTGAAGGAGCCCTGGAAGGTGGACCCGAGACCGAAAGTTTGCCCCACTCGGGTCGACTCTGGTACAAGCCTTCAAAAGACTAACCAATCAAGGAAAGCTAAGACCCATAGGCCCCACACCCGACCCTTCATTCAAAAATAAATATTGGGTCGAGGGCACCTATTGCAAATTCCACCAAGGAAATGGGCACGATACTGAAAACTGCTGGAATCTAAAAAACACGATCCAGGATATGATAGAGGATGAAGTAATACCCCTCCCTAACGTTGGCAAACTCAACAACAACAAGAGCCCACTCGGTTCTTGTCACATCTCTCTCGATCAACCAGAAAATAAGAACATTGACCCTACGGTGTATATTACACCTCAAGGTGCACCACTCGCCATGGTCCCTATGGATCAAATCGAGAGAAAAGTGTGCGGTGTGTGGGATGATGATGCGGAAGATGTCTACCTGTCTCAAGTATCGGGCCAGGACCTCTTTACTGAAACTTGGTCCGGGCATGCTCCCATTGACACCACCCCTCAAGAGCCCGAAGTTGACAATCTCACTCGGTCCGGAAGGGTATACCAACAGGATATTCGCCCACCTCCCGGGGACGACATCCCAGTCAGACAGACTTCTGAAAACGTACGGCACAACACCGTCGCAGAAGTCATCGAAAATCCTCTCTTGAAGCAACTGAAAAGAACTAAATCCGAGATTACCATCTGGGATCTCATGTGCACTTCAAAGGAACATCGTGAAAAACTTATTCGCTCACTTGACCTCATCTCAGTCCCTACGGATATCACACCTGACTCGTTGGTTAACCACGTCACAAGAGATGTTGAGGAAAAAGCAATAGTTTTTACTCACAAAGACTTACCTAAAGAAGGAGGCGCCCACAACAAAGCCCTCTATCTAGTGGTTGGATGAAAAGGACAAAACATCCCCCTAGCACTCGTAGATAACGGTTCAGCGGTAAATGTTTGCCCATTGCGAACCGCCCATTGCTTGGGGCTAGGAAGCGATGACTTCCAAACCTCCACACAAGGGGTACAAGCTTATGATAACTCTCAAAGGCCTGTGTTGGGAAAAATGAACCTCACAATACAAACCAGGCCCGTGGCACGTACCACGGAGTTTCAAATAATCGACATCAAGCCCACTTTCAACCTCCTCTTAGGACGCCCTTGGCTCCACGACTTAGGAGGTGTGGCTTCTACCTTGCACCAAATGGTTAAACTTAACCATAACGGGGTAATTCTAGAAATACTCGCCCCTCCTCTCACGTCATTTGTACTATGGTTGGAACGGCCGAAACTGCAGAAGACCTTTATGGTTTTCAAGTGGATGAAGCCATCCAAGTAATTGAGGACTATAATTTAGCATTTCTAGATCCACGTGCATCCCGGGTCATCCCTAAAATATTGCTAGCTCAAGGCTATTTCCCGGGAACTCCATTGGGCATAAGGAAGAAGAACTACATGTTCCATCCCCTACCCAACAAATCTACTCCCTTTGGCCTAGGCTATGAGCCCACGGAGGAAGATATTGCTGACCACTTGTCTAGGCTACGCCTTAAGCCAGCCAAGACAAAACAAACCACCCTTCTTCCCCCATATCAAAGAACCCTTAACGGTATGTTTGTCCGGGAAGGAGAAGAACACCCATGCTGTGACTTCCCTGAACCCTTCGTTCAGGATGGCCTGCTATAACCCGGATTTGAAATTTTCCATGATTGTCATACTTTGGATGAGGCACCCCACCTCACCAAGACTGAAACAGCTGAAATATTGGATAACCAAGCTCTATGGACGTTGTTTAACGAATCGAGGCCTATGGAGGACGAGACTGTGATGACTACCCTATCCCTACAAGATGAAAGTTTCGATCCAACTCGGTTAATCGCTCCTACATCAACACTAGAAGAGGCCGAGAACGGATGGGTGAAGACATGTCAGTGGGTCAACGCAAAGGGAATAGAGTTCAAGATGAGTACAGGCGAAGGACCAAGGTTTTATGAGACTAAACCCAAGGCTTGAACCGTAGAGAGCACTTTAGCAAAATGCCTAGTAGTTCTTTAGATGATAGAAAGAATAAAACTTTAGATATGGTCCTAGGAATCCTTAGAATATTGGTTAATATATTTCGGTGTGTTTTCCTTACTTTCAAAATTAATAAAGGGGTAAAATTTCTCCTAAAAGATTATTCTAACACTAAATAAGCACTAATCATACTTGCAAATATAAAAAATAAAGCGTCCCACTTTAGGCCCAATAGCAAGGCCCACTCGGTCTTGAATCGTGACATCGAAACCAATTCCCCAAATCCACAAAATAAACCATACCATCCCCTCCATATTTCCAAGACATAAGGGTCAAGCCCGTGCGACCCGAAGAAACCAAAAAGAAATCAAATCCAAACAATACGAATGTTGCTCAAAAAAAACATAACCCCATTATCCACATCATTAGCAACACGCACCTCAACCCACCCAAAAAGCCTACGCAAAGATCTTCATATCTTGCGCACCCTAACTCCATTTTCAAAGCCGTTTAGAGTCACGAATAGAAAAAATTAATCCGAACGAAAATGCGTCTAACGCTAACAGTCCAAAAGTCTTCCGAAATTGCGTCAAAATCGATTTATGACGAATAAAAAGTAAAATGAAATAAAGAAAAAGAAATAAATGCAAGAACATGTGAAGCAATGCGCCAAGAAACCTGCCCAGAAATCATTTTCCGCGCCCAAAGCTGGGCGCCGAAATCTTCAACGCCCCAGCCTGGGCGCTGAATCTCTCTGCTTGCCAAATTCTGCCCAGAAGTGCTCGTCATTTTATCCGCACATGCACGGAAAAATAACGAACACTTGGGGGGGGGGGGGGGGTACAACACGTATTCAGACATACGTACCAAAAAAAAACAAAACACATGAAAAGATTTTTGTGCAAAATACATGGCTTACGGCAAAGCAGTAGATTAAAAAAAAAAAAAAACCTCACTTATTCTACCGTTTCGAATAATATGTTTCCATCTTAGAACATATTTATCAAATTCGGCATCCTAGAAATTATTCTAGCTAGAACTACGCGCGACTTGATTCTAAGTTAAAGTTATTTAGCAAGGATACGTAGGCAATCCTATTTATGGATTCGGTCCAATCAAATGAAAATATAATGTGCATAAGTGTTGGAAATGAGAAAATAAAAAAAAGAAAGGAGAAGCAAAAGGAAAACAAGAAAAATAAAATCACGCCTTTATTAATATTTAAAATTAAATAAGAAGGAAAACAAAAAGTGCTAAGGAATGAAAAACAAACACAACTGAAATAAATAAAGGGCACCTACACCATAACAAGAACTACACTACTCGAGTTCTTTTGGATCATCAAATAAAGTCTTGTAGAGGGCAATGTTCGCAGGGTCCACCTCCACAGGCTTCTGCGCTGCCCCTATATCAATCTCCATAAGAACAGGTTCCTTGACATTAACTTCCAAGGATGCCAAGGCCTCAGAAACATCTTCAGTTTGAACAGCTATAGCCCGCTCAGCCTCAAGGGCACAAATAATGGGAGGGGAAGGATTATCAACATCAATTGGATTAGCCACTGGTTCTACTAGGGCCTGAACTTTCCTAACCCATACATTATTCCGGCGACGATCACCGCGAGAGCTTGCATTTCTTTTGTGAACGGCAGGCCCCTTCGTGTTAGACACCTTTTTAGGCCTAGAACTGGAACGGGGAGGAACTTCCTTTCGCTTTCGATCAGGACGAGCTTTTACAGTCTTAATACCATGGTCGCGAGGATTAGCAGTATCACGGCTCTCATAGTTAGCCCTACCTCGAGGTATCAAAAGCTCAGTCGGCTCCTCATTTCGAGCCTTAGTTCTCACAGCCTTATCATCAGAACTCATCTACAACTTGTAGTTTTCGGAAAGACCCACAAAGCCATCTCTAGCCACGGTCCAACGCGGGAGGCCACCGTAATACTTAGCCCACGCTCGAACCCGTGCTTCGGAAAAGACCGCTACTTTAGGTGGTACCGTATCGGAAAATGGGATACTAGGCCTGGCCAAGCCCAATCACGAGGTAAACTGTTTTTAAAGATTCTCATTTTCAGGGTTAGCTAAACGAGAAAACCCCATTGTTTTTATAAGACGTAAAACGAAGGAAAATCCAGCACATCGCTCTTTTTTGGAAAAGTGGAAAACCAATCCTTTGATTTTTGGAAAAGGGAAACCATCTTTTGATTTTTGGAAACAGATAAACCATCTTTTGATTTTTGGAAAAAGATAAACCATCCTTTGATTTTTGGAAAAAGATAAACCATCCTTTGATTTTTGGAAAAAGATAAACCGGGAAAAGTTATTGCTGCACCGACTAAGGACCTGCGTGGTTAGTGACGCAGACCCCGCCCGCTGAAGGTGGGCGAGCCTGTTCGCAGAGGGTGGACGCCCCGTCCGATAGAAGTGGATGAATCTATTTTAATGTTTTGAAAATAAGGACCTACGCGGTTTGTGACGTAGACCCCGCCGGTTGAAGATGGCGAGCCTATTTTTGTTTTTTGAAGATTTTATTTTCATGTCATTTTCGAAAACCGAGGACCTGCGCGGTTAGTGACGCAGACCGAGCCCGCTAAAGGTGGGCGAGCCCTGTCCGCTGAGGGTGGACGCCCCGCCCGCTGGAGGTGAGCGAACCTGAATTCGTCTTTTCGATTTGGGACTTGTGTGGTATGTGCCGCGATCTTGCCCGATTGAGGTGGGCAAGTCCCTATTTCATTTTTTCTTGCGATTTCTTTTAAGAATTTGTTTTTATTCATTCTTGTAAGAGAGAATTCTTTCGAGGGATTCTCGGATTTAGTTGCAACCTGAATGTGGGTTGACAACGTGCTTAGACGGACCATTGTCTTGTGGTCATCATCTTTCATGGTTTTGAGCTAGTCTTTACGGCTCAATTTTGCCACTACTTGGGTCCTTGATTAGGGGACTATGTATAAGTATCAACTGCGACCTTTGGCTTGAGGTCGTAATCCGGTTTTTATCTTTTGAGATTGTCCAAACTGTGAGGGGGTCGAAAAAGCACGAGGCTAATGCGTGACCTCGTCCCTCGTGGGTGTGACGCTTCTTTTTGTCAAATCAAGTGTAATTGGATTTCCTGTGAGTTTACACCCAATTGACTAGTAATATAGGAGTCGCCATTCAGTTTTTAACGACAATGAGAAAAACTGACAAAACCCGGTTATCGTGACATAAAGGGAGTGCAATTATGTTTGACCACGACGGCCGTAGGTTCCCTTGTGATCCCTGGTGGTGGGGATCGCTCAACGTACACCTGCAGGGTAGAGATTGAGGGTTCGGGGGACTGTAACTACCGAGAGGAGTACTCGCTCTTCGATAACTCCAGAGGCAGGATATCCTTACTAGCTCAGCATAAATAATTGAAGGGACATGCGTTAACTATTAAACTAATCTGAGTTGATTTTAACAATATGCAACATATAGTACTAGATCGAGCGCGATTATCTGATTTAGATTGTTTTAAGGGACCTAGCATGATAATCCAATTTCCCAAAAATATCATATTTATTAGGCGTGATCGAACAATCAGATTTTAGTTAGTTTAACAATTCATAAAAGGGCGAGGAAAGCAATTAAACCATGTAAAAGGGACACATTACGACGCACCCTTGAGAGGTGCGTCACGGTTCTCAGAAAACTAACCACTTTGACTTTGTTATTTCTCCTTTTATTTAACGAATCTCAAATTATGGGACGGGATACGTTCTGTTCGATTTATGGATCGATTGCGACAGAACGCGTGATCAGTTTTGCAGCGTGAGGCTTAGGCTTAGGGGTTTAGAGTCAATACTCAGAATAATAATTGTGTGTTGTTGTGTGTGTGTGTCCTTTTCACGTCGAACTTAAGGCCCTATTTATAGAAAAGAGTTCGTGGAAAGATAGAATTGCAGAACTCTAATCCACGAGGAATTAGGAAAAAACACGCACCAGGTATTTTCAGCGCCCAAGCCTGGGCGCCGAAGATTTCGGCGCCCAGAACCAGACGTTGAAAATAGGATCTGGGCCGTTTTTCTTAGTCAGATTCGGATTCCTAGAATCCGGAGTATTTGAGATTTAATTGAGTCTTTTAGTGCGTATTAACCTTGTGACGGGATGCGTCTGGGCCCGTTACGAACTCTAGGCTCGTTTGGATTTTAATTAATACGTGACTCTTACTTTCGAATCATATTAGGAATAGGATTCTTTCGCAATTTCTATCTAATTTAGGATTTATGTTGGAGTGAAACACCTAATTCTGACAGGTTTCTATCTTTCATGACTTGCCACTTTTAACAATTACCAATTACGACAGTTACTATTTTTAGCAGGTTTCCATAAATAGCAGGTTTCTATAAATAACAGGGTTTGGGTGAAATGAAAAGGGGAATTGAGATTCGTTATTTTATAGGAGATGCGTTGTCAAGTGGAGATTTATGTTTTCATCATCGAACCTTCCCTTTCGGGAATGGGGACAAAAGTAGGTGTCTACAGTTAGCCCCCACTTTGACTGAGTCTCGGGATGAGACGATGGTCAAAGTACTGGACGGAGTGCGTCACACAAACCATGGTGTATGTGACCTGTTTTGCGAGGGTCTCACGAGCCCCCGAGTGATAACATTTGACTTAAGGGTCATCACTTGAAGTGTCGACATATCCCTCACGTGTCATTGGGATTTGTCAACTGATAGTATAGAAACTCCCTCACTTTGTCATTGGAAGTATCTAAAGATGCGTAGAAACTCCCTCACTTTGTCATTGGGAGTAGCTACAGATATTTTCGAAATCAAAGCTATAAAGTGTAATTGGGCCTGGCCAAGCCCAATCACGAGGTAAAAATGTTTTTAAAGATTCTCATTTTCAGGGCTAGCTAAACGAGAAAACCCCCTTGTTTTTACAAGATATAAAACGAAGGAAAATCCAGCACATCGCTCTTTTTTTTGGAAAAAACGGAAAACCAATCCTTTTAATTTTTGGAAAAGGAAAAACCAGAAAAAGTTATCGCTGCAGCGACTAAGGACCTGCGCGGCTTGTGACGTAGACCCCGCCGGCTAAAGATGGCGAGCCTGTCCGCTAAGGTTGGACGCCCCGTCCGAAAAAGTGGACGAATCTTGTTTTTGAAATTTGAAAATAAGGACCTACACGGCTTGTGACGTAGACCCCGCCGGCTAAAGATGGCGAGCCTGTCCGCTAAGGGTGGACGCCCCGTCCGAAAAAGTGGACGAATCTTGTTTTAAGATTTGAAAATAAGGACCTACACGTCTTGTGACGTAGACCCCGCCGGCTAAAGATGGCGAACCTCTCCGCTAAGGGTGGACACCCCGTCCGATAGAAGTGGACGAATCTATTTTGAAATTTGTTTGTGTTCATTTTTTTTGAAAATAAGGACCTATGTGGTTTGCGCCATAGACCCCGCCGGCTGAAGATGGCGAGCCTGTTTCATTGTGTTTTTTGAAGATTCTATTTTTCGTAAAATGAGGATCTGCGCGGCTAGTGACGCAGACCCCGCCCGCTGAAGGTGGGCGAGCCCTGTCCGCTAAGGGTGGACATCCCTGAATTCATTTTTCTATTTGGAACTCGCGCGGTTCGTGGCGCGATCTTGCCCGATTGAGGTGGGCAAGTCCCTATTTCATTTGTTCTTGTGATTTCTTTGAGAATTTCTTTTTCTTATTCATTCTTATAGGAGCGAATTCTTCCGAGGGATGCTCGGATTTAGTTGCAACCTGAAGGTGGGTTGACAATGTGTTTAGATGGACCATAGTCTCGTGGTCACCACCTTTTCATGGTTTTGAGCTAGTCTTTTCGGTTCAATTTTGCCATTACCTGGGTCCTTGATTAGGGGACTATGTATAAGTATCAACGGCGACCTTTGTCTTGAGGTCGTAAACTGGTTTTATTTTTTGAGACATCCAAACACGGGACTTCGTACAGCGTAGTATGGGAATATTGTTTTTACTTTGCATAATATATATTTTCTTTCGAGCCCCCAAGCATTCGTGCTTGACGGTCATTTCTTGTCAAAGAGGTTCCTTGGGGATACGCATTCTGTAATGTCCTTGATCGTGTTTGGTATTGTGCTCGTAAGTGCGAGCGATCTTTGTAGTGGTGTGCTACTCTTAACAAAGCCGTGAGGTGCGACTTTCAGTAAAGGAATCGGCAATTTTCAAGTCGAATAAATATGGCAAGGCCCTATAGAAGTCAGAGCTGTGTTTTGGGTCTGGAATCATTTTCGGCGCCCATGCCTGGGCGTTAATGATTTCGGCGCCCAGCGCTAGGCGCTAAAAATAATTTCTGGCGAGGTTTCTTGATGACACAGCCGGCCTCTTGTACGTTCGTGAATGTTCGATACATAGAATGATGATATGTATGTGCGAACGAGCGTTCATAGAATGGCCGTTGTGTGCGGTCCATTAATCAGTTTGCTTGAATCATCATTTTTTTGAGCAATGACTGATTTTGAATAGTTTGCTTAGAAGCTTGATAGGGTTCAGGCCCATTCATGAAGTGGGCTCAAGCATCGTGCCCTTCTTGATCGTTCAAACATTTGCTTCGAAATTTTTATTTTGCTATGGTCATTTCGTAGCTTGGAGCCCCCAAGTATGCATGATGGGATGCTTCCTTTTGGCGTACGATTTTTGTAGGTTCTTTCGAAAAAGATGCCTTGGGGTTCCTGCTCGTGTAGGTGCGAGCTATCCCTTCCGTGGTAGGTAATATTTTGCTACCTTTAATCCTTAATGTAGAAGTCGTGTGGCTTGCATTTTGAATTTGGGCGATAAGTAGTCTTCCCCTCCTGCTCTTGGTCGTGCCCGCATTAATGCAATATGCCTCACTCTTTTTTTTTAGACTTGTACCGTGGGACGGTTGAACTTATGGTGCGGCGTAGGCTTGTGTGGCCTAACGGCGTGTCTTAGAACATTCCTTCAGGTGTTGGGATATCATTTGCATTGGAGTACTTCATCATGCCTTGTTCAGGTGCTCGAATAAGTATGGCACCTTCTGCGTGGGTTTGCACGGCTTATTACTTCGTTCGATGCGAGGATTCATAGATGTTTATTTCTTGTTTTTATATCTGGGCAAAATTTGACAAGCAGAAAGATTCAGCGCCCAGGCTGGGGCGTTAAAGATATCGGCGCCCAGCTCTGGGCGTTGAAAATGATTTCTGGGTATATTTTGACAGTTCTTATCCTTGATTTTTTTTCTTTCACTTTTGCTTTGGAACGATGTAGACTGTGTAACGGGCGCTTTATAGGGCGAGCGTTATGTGCAGTGGTTTGGTCGGAGTTTTGGTGACTCGCGATTTTCAGTTACCCTTGATAGTGGGGTGACTTTATATATTCTAAGTAGTGCTTTAGAATTCGGGAGGGGTTGTAGCCATTCTAAGGTTCATTTTACACGATTAAAGCTTAGGATTGTGCCCCTATGACGTGTGTATAGCATTAGCGTCGAGAATTTGCGATAAAATCATCATCTCTAGCATTTTTAGAGTGTTTTTCTCAAGCCCCCAATTGTAGCTACGGGGTTGGCCTGGTGCTATAATCCTTTGCATACGTCTTTATGCATTCATGGTGACATGGATCATGAATAGTTTGAACCAGACTCGTTTAGTGCGAGGTACGTTCGCGTAGTGATCTGCTACTTCTCTTGTAAATGTCGTATTTGTGCGACATTGCCATGGTCAAGGTAGTCACATGTTGAAGTGTGCCTTGACCAAAAGCTAGGTGCATTTCTTTACCCATAATCATATTTAGAAATATTTTTGACTCACTTGCAACATCGAGATAAACGCATACTTAGCCTAAACTAACGACACTTTATTATGTTCGAAGAAGTCTTTGAAAATTATTTGAAGTCCGAGTCCTACTGTGTACAATCCGAGGTGTCCTAAGTAAGTTGACTTATAGAAGGGTTCGTACATGATTACATGAGTGAATCAAAATACTGTTACGATTTTTGGAATGCTGTCTAAGGATTTGCTGGAAGCCAGGGTGCAGGCGTCAAGATATACTTGTGCCCGTTTGGCATATGCTTTAGGCTTTTAAGGCCATCTTTTCCAGAATTGCGGGAATATAAACTGTTTTCAAATTGACTTAGATGGTGTATGTCTGCACAAAAGGTTAAGGTATACTTAGTTCTTTCCCTAGCTCTTTCATTTCAATTTTTTAGCCCCCAGCTGCTATTATGTCTTCCCTTTAATGATACTTTTAGATTTCGATTTTAGATGCCCGTGTCATATGTCTGAGTAGGGTGAGCCTTGGTTAAGTGCCAAGTCCTATTGACAATGTCTGATTTTTTTCAAAGGGGATTCGCAAGCATTTGAATTACCATGAATGGGTGCCCTGAGTTCGAAGGAACGATGGGGCGACGCCGTAGAACAATGCTCTTTATTGCAAGCTTACTGCCTTTACTACTTGTTGGCGATTATGACTGTGTCTAGTGGTGAAAGAAGGTCTTTAAGCGAACGACTATGTCTAGTGGTGAAAGAAAGTCTTTAAGTTAGTTAGTTCGCTTTAGGGAGGGTCAAGTCGAGTACTTTAGAGGTCATGGACGCTTGCGCTAGCCCCCATTCAATTGAGGCAGAGCGATCTTTTGAGTCTTGGCTAAGTGCCTAGGAGTGTGAGTGCTTCTTCTGGCAAGGGTACGTGCCGTTATTATTTTTCGATGTGTGCTCATTAATTTTGGCATCTTGGTGACTTGGATTCTTCCTTTGACTTAAATTTTTTCTTTCGACTTGGGTTGCAAGTAATTAAATTTCAATAAGGGACTTCTATTTTTTATTCTTGTTTTTCTATAGGCTTTAATATTTTTGCTAATTGGTTGGACCGAATCATGGATTGCCTACGTATCCGCCTTAAATAGATTTAATTTGGAATCAGGTCTTGCGTAGTTCTTAGCCTAGAAAATGGTTTCTTAGAATGCTGATTTTAAACAAGTACGTTCTGAGGTGGAACCGTAATGTTTGAAATAGGATGAGATAAGTGAAGTTCATTATTATTTTAATCTGCTGCTTTGCCGTAAGCCAAAAATTTGTTTTTTTTTTTTTTTTGAGTACATGTATTTTTTGGTGGTACGTATATCTGAATACGTGATGTACCCCTTCAAGTGTTCGTTATTGTTCTGTGTATGTGCGGATAAAATGACGAGCACTTCTAGATAAATTTTAGCAAGCAGAGAGATTCAGCGCCCAGGCTGGGGCGTTAAAAGTGGGCGCTGAAATTATTTCTGGGCGGATCTTTTTTGGTGCGCTAAATGCTTCTTTTTCTTTTTAGACGAACTTTTAAAGGCGCTTTGCAAAGTTTGCTTTTTTATTATTTATTATCTTTTTGTACTTTTCATTTGCCTTCTTTTATTTACTCGTGACTCAAGACGGCTTGAAAGATGGGTTGAATGAGATAGGATAATTTGTATAGGTATTGGTCAAGCATGAGGATTATATCTGCTAGGACTCACAATTTGTAGTCTCAAGATAGTGTCACGAGTTTACATCAACTAAGGCCGATGAGTAGCATGGGGACGGCTCAAGGGTATATCAACAAGATGTATCCAAACAAGTTATATGGTCATTATGCTAATGGTGGTGTAATAATGGGTTTGGGCTTTGGAAATAATGGGTATGACGCACGTGTCAATGGCCGTGCGTGGTTTGCGGTTGACAACAAGTTCAAGAACAAGAGTCGAGGTAATGGTTTCTTGGGTTATGGCAACGAGAACATGGATGGGTTAAATGATCTGAACAGGGGCCCCAGAGCGAAGGCGTCTAAGAACATAAGGATTGGAAAGGGTAGACATCGTAGAATTTTATGATTTTGATTGGTTGACTCAATTCTTTTCCTTCGTTTACTTGGGTAAATGTGGCACTTTGGGAGGTACGGGATAAGTGTTCCATGGCTCGCTCTTTCCGCTCTCCTTTTCTCTTTCTTTTTAAGTATTTCATGGCTTGCTCTTTTCGCTCTCCCTTTTCTCTTTCTATTTTTTCTTTTTGCTTGGCATTTCTCCCCAACATAAATCCTTCAATTTTTTTTTATTTGGGCTAAAAGGTAGATGGTTGTGGTCTTTGAGTCACGAAGCGAGACTGAGTGAGCCTCGTTTGGTAGGCCTATAGTGGACCTTTAATTTTAGTGGGCCTAGGGTGGACCTTTAAATTGTCTTACTTTGCAAGCGTATTTAGTCGTTTCTTAGAATGTGCAAATAGCGTAGATTCGAAATGTTATTTTTACTTATTGAAATTTAGCGAAAGAATTACATCGAAAATAATTTTTTTGCTTCTTTTCAGATTCCAGTTTCTGGGATTTAATTGGAAGTTGTGATTTAGACTCGAACTTTCATTAATCTTTCTGATTATAACCCGTGTATGAATACAAGGAGGTGGCCTAGACTCAAAATAACGACGTGGCGTAAGCCTATAACACTTGACCAAGCGACTCTCAGACTTAGGCTAATTGGACCATAACTTTCGTTGGTTGACACTTTAGATTTTAACCCTTGGGTGTTCATTTGTCATGCGCCATTTTGCTTAATGTTGGCAAGGTAGTTAGTTGGGGAGATCGAATTTTTATTTTTGCAAGACTAGAATCATTAGTGCGGCTTCTCTCTTAGTGTGTATTGCTTTACCCCAATGGTAGCCTTATATCATGCTGATTTGGGTATTTTCATGGTTTGTCATGTTGCATTCATGGAAAATCTTTTAGTCCGTACTTAGGAGTATTTCAAGGAGCGAGTGGCTCGAGAGGACTATGATGGTCGTGACCCTATGTGATCATACGCCTTGAGGCCATCAATTTTTCTTGCCAATGGTATTGACACCTTAGGTTCACTTTGGGGGTTGTGCGACTATGGGGGAATGATTTTCAGAATGTGACTGTTTCCATTTTGCAAATACTATAATGTATTCTTTTTATTGGTAAGAGAGAGTATTGAGGCCGTGGATTCTTAGCAAGGGATGACGATTACATATGGGTGCTTATTGATTTAAATGTTAGAAAGGGAGACTCAACATGGTTTAACCTTTTAACTTGCAGAACGACACCAAGCATTAGGACCGATTCTATGGATAAGACAACTAAGACTTAGGATTTAGATTGTACTTTGGCATAACCTAGTCTAGACTCGGATTTTTTTTTATTTGAACATTATTTTTACTTTGAAAACTTTATTCGAACATCATTTTTTTGGAATACTTTGCCCATGTGACATTCAAGGTTTAATTAGCATGCTCGGTTTTGGTGCCGAGCATTGTCGTCGTAGGAGGCCTAACAACGACACAAAGAATTATTTATTTTTATTTTTTTAGTCTCTTTTAGAATCGAGTGCCTTTTCATACGCCCTTGCAGCAATTTTTACGAAAAGTTTTTTTTTTGCTACGTATATATTTTTTGCGCGGGCACCGAGGCTGCTGTGCCTGACCAAATGGCCAGGCAGCAACTTCGGTGCCCAGCAGTGGGCGTGAGAAATATTGGCGCCCAGCCAGGGGCGTTGAAAATGCGTCATTGGTTGGTTCTCGTTTTCTGTTTACGTCTACTTTTTGTTTATGCGACTTCGATTTTGCGTGCTTGCCTAATAACGTCCTTGACGCGTTGTGCAGCGTTTGTGGTATTCGTTTCAGGCCATCCCGAGCGTCGCTTATTTTTGTGGCGATCGTTCGGGTTTGCGGAACACGTATTTCAGTATAACTATTTGGCAAATTGGTTTATGAATGTTTGGGCAGTTTTTAAAGTCGTTGGTTTTTCTAGGATAGTTTGTCACACACAATCATATATTTCGCTACACATAACTAACATTCCATCATGAGGCAATAATAATATGTCATGTAGTTTATGATAGGCTTCTATGGGTAGTTATTTGCGCCTGGCTTGGTACCGCTTCTATCGTAGATCCAACACATGCCCCGGTCGAGGTAGTGTCTTCAACAGACGAATTCCGTCCCAGAAGGCCAACCCGCAAGTGCAAGCCAAGGGGGCATGCAGGCGAGAGGGACCTAATGAGCGAGCGATTGGGTTTGGGACGGGTGTACTACTAGCGAAAGTGCCGAGTGGACAACATTCGAAGCGTATGCATCCCCCGGTTGGCGATGGGTATCCTTAGTCCCAACTCCCGAGATGAAACACCAAGGGAGCTAAGATTCGTTATGCGGTTCTGCCCGTTCACATTAATATGCTGATTTTCAGGTTGTCCCAACTTGATGGGGAAATAAACGCGGGGTAGGATCGTTTCACCCTTCGGCTATTTTGATTACCTACAAGCACGAGTATTTCCTTCACTATCCCCAGTGGAGTCGCCACTGTGAGGGGGTCGAAAAAGCACGAGGCTAATGCGTGACCTCGTCCCTCGTGGGTGTGACGCTTCTTTTTGTCAAATCAAGTGTAATTGGATTTCCTGTGAGTTTACACCCAATTGACTAGTAATATAGGAGTCGCCATTCAGTTTTTAACGACAATGAGAAAAACTGACAAAACCCGGTTATCGTGACATAAAGGGAGTGCAATTATGTTTGACCACGACGGCCGTAGGTTCCCTTGTGATCCCTGGTGGTGGGGATCGCTCAACGTACACCTGCAGGGTAGAGATTGAGGGTTCGGGGGACTGTAACTACCGAGAGGAGTACTCGCTCTTCGATAACTCCAGAGGCAGGATATCCTTACTAGCTCAGCATAAATAATTGAAGGGACATGCGTTAACTATTAAACTAATCTGAGTTGATTTTAACAATATGCAACATATAGTACTAGATCGAGCGCGATTATCTGATTTAGATTGTTTTAAGGGACCTAGCATGATAATCCAATTTCCCAAAAATATCATATTTATTAGGCGTGATCGAACAATCAGATTTTAGTTAGTTTAACAATTCATAAAAGGGCGAGGAAAGCAATTAAACCATGTAAAAGGGACACATTACGACGCACCCTTGAGAGGTGCGTCACGGTTCTCAGAAAACTAACCACTTTGACTTTTCTATTTCTCCTTTTATTTAACGAATCTCAAATTATGGGACGGGATACGTTCTGTTCGATTTATGGATCGATTGCGACAGAACGCGTGATCAGTTTTGCAGCGTGAGGCTTAGGCTTAGGGGTTTAGAGTCAATACTCAGAATAATAATTGTGTGTTGTTGTGTGTGTGTGTCCTTTTCACGTCGAACTTAAGGCCCTATTTATAGAAAAGAGTTCGTGGAAAGATAGAATTGCAGAACTCTAATCCACGAGGAATTAGGAAAAAACACGTACCAGGTATTTTCAGCGTCAGGCCTGGGCGCCGAAGATTTCGGCGCCCAGAACCAGGCGTTGAAAATAGGATCTGGGCCGTTTTTCTTAGTCAGATTCGGATTCCTAGAATCCGGAGTATTTGAGATTTAATTGAGTCTTTTAGTGTGTATTAACCTTGTGACGGGATGCGTCTGGGCCCGTTACGAACTCTAGGCTCGTTAGGATTTTAATTAATACGTGACTCTTACTTTCGAATCATATTAGGAATAGGATTCTTTCGCAATTTCTATTTCATTTAGGATTTATGTTGGAGTGCAACACCTAATTCTGACAGGTTTCTATCTTTTATGACTTGCCACTTTTAACAATTACCAATTACGGGAGTTACTATTTTTAGCAGGTTTCCATAAATAGAAGGTTTCTATAAATAGCAGGTTTCGGGTGAAATGAAAAGGGGAATTGAGATTCGTTATTTTATAGGAGATGCGTTGTCAAGTGGAGATTTATGTTTTCATCATCGAACCTTCCCTTTCGGGAATGGGGACAAAAGTAGGTGTCTACACAAACGCGGGACTTCGTATAGCGTAGTCTGGGAATATTGCTTTTTGCATACTCTCTTTTGAAATCTATGTTTTCTTTCGAGCCCCCAAGCACTCATGCTTGACGGTCAGTTCTTGTCAAAGAGGTTCTTTGGGGATATACATTTTTGTAATGTCCTTGATCGTGTTTGGGATCGTGCTCGTAAGTGCAAGCGATCTTTGTAGTGGTATGCTACTTTGATGAAGTCGTGGAGTGCGACTTCATTCTCCGGGCGACAAAGTTTGCTTCATTTTTCGATAATTAATACATCGAGCTTACTTTGGCCCGGATTGATCTTTTGACAAATAAACGCTTTTTAATTTGAGAAACCAACGACTTAATTTTTTGTTTTTGTGTTTCGAAGAATGACCTTGATTTTTATATTTTTTTTTTCTATACTGCCTTGAAAAATGTACACATATTTTTTTTCTTAAGATGAGTCTAAGTTTCGACAAGCTTTAACATTCGTTTTCACTATTCGGGCTCTAAAGGTGCTTTGGGCTTGATCTTGATTACAGCAGGGCCTCGTATCTATTAACACGGTTCTAAGTCCTTTCCCGCTCCGCGTTTTGAAGGATCCGGGCCTTGGGCTACATTTCCAGCCGGCTTCATTTCTCATACTTAGCCCTACCTCGAGGTATCAAAAGCTCAGCCGGCTCTTCATTTTGAGCCTTAGATCCCACAGCCTTATCATCAGAACTCATCCACAACTTGTAGTTTTCGGAAAGACCCACAAAGCCATCTCTAGCCACGGTCCAACGTGGGAGGCCACCGTAATACTTAGCCCACGCTCGAACCCGTGCTTCGGAAAAGACCGCTACTTTAGGTGGTACCGTATCGGAAAATGGGATAGTCTGCCTTAAGCCGTACTGTCGCATGACCCGGTAAGGAAAGATGTAAACAGGCCGAGATAGCCCCAACAAAGAAACATAAACTAGTGCCCCGGAACCCCCCGTCATATTAGTCAAACCCCACCATGGTACCACCCACTTAATAGAGCATATGCCATGAGTAAAATAGGAGGCCCACTCGGCCTCGTCCTGACCTTGGTGCAAATACTTTCGGTTACCCAAGGCTATAGGGCGATAACGTTTAGGATCCGCAGGAGCTTCTAAATGCCTAAGTCGTTCCATGAGCCAAATCTGCAAAAAAAACGGGTACGATCAGAAAAAAATAATAATAAACGAAAGTCCTGCCTGGGGCGCACTTTCAACACCCAGGACCAGGCGCCAGAAATTCCGACGCCCAGCTCTGGGCGCTGAAAATCAGCTCCAGGCAGGGGGCTGTCGAGGCAAACGAAAAAAGAAAAGAAAAAGAAAAAATAGGCGTATTACTTTGCGCGAATAAACGATCGATTACCTGCAGCAATAGGGGGCTCCCCTTAAAAATTTCAGACTTGGCATCCTTTTTCAACTCATCCGCATTCAGTAAGGTCTCGGCAACAACCAACGACATAATGGAATAGCAACTCTCCATCTGGCTGATCAAAGGGATCAACCTTATGTCACCGAACTCGCCATTGTTATTCGACAGTAAATAGTGGTTCAACAAGCAGAATACAAGTGCTCGAATATTCAATTTCTGTTCGGTCATATTTTTACTAGGTCTAAAGTGATGTTTTACAAGCTTTGCCATGTTAACCTTATCACCCACAACGATCTCAGCGAGCATATTAGCATCTAGTCCTAGGAAAGCCCTTATGGTTGTTTTACCCTATTCAACAGTGCCAGGGGTAGCAGGAGTAGCATTGGTAGGATAACCAAGGATCGCGGCAAATTCATCTGGCAAATGGCATACTTCATTGCCCCGAAAGACAAAAACATGGTGATCAGAATCCCAAAAGTCCAGGGCCGCATACAGAAAATTATAATCAATATTAATTTGTTGTAAGCCTAAGAGTGCCTCTAAGTGGTATCCTTTCAACAAAGCCTTTTCTGTGGGATTAAGGGCTCTTAACCAGCGCCTAACAACTCGTTGAAGGGAGAAGCGAGGAATCGACATGGCAAGAGCAGGGAAGAATAAAAGCTAAGCAATTGCAAAAAAAAAGAGGAAGATTGAGAGTGGTGAAAAAGAAAGACGTACTTAACCCCTTATATATACAAGAGAGCATCGAGTGACATCCCAATCCCATTCGGAAACGCGCTAAAAAATCCGGGAACTGCCAAAATAAAACTTCCAGCGCCCATTGGGCCCCGAAATTTTTAACGCCTGGCCTGGGGCGCCGGAAATGAAGCCCAAGGCCCGGATCCTTCAAAACGCGGAGCGGGAAAGGACTTAGAATCGTGTTAATAGACACGAGGCCTTGCTGTAATCAAGATCAAGCCCAAAGCACCTTTAGAGCCCGAATAGTGAAAACAAATGTTAAAGCTTGTCGAAACTTAGACTCATCTCAAGGGAAAAAAAAATGTGTACATTTTTCAAGGCAGTATAAAAGAAAAAATAAAAATCAAGGTCATTCTTCGAAATACAAAAACAAAAATCAAGTTTTTGGTTTCTCAAATTAAAAAGCGTTTATTTGTCAAAAGATCAATCCGGGCCAAAGTAAGCTCGATATATTAATTATTGAAAAATGAAGCAAACTTTGTCGCCCGTAAAATGAAGTCGCACTCCACGACTTCATCAAAGTAGCATACCACTACAAAGATCGCTCGCACTTACGAGCACGATCCCAAACACGATCAAGGATATTACAAAAATGAGTATCCCCAAAGAACCTCTTTGACAAGAACTGACCGTCAAGCATGAGTGCTTGGGGGCTCGAAAGAAAACATAGATTTCAAAAGAGAGTATGCAAAAAGCAATATTCCCAGACTACGCTGTACGAAGTCCCGTGTTTGGACAATCTCAAAAGATAAAAACCAGATTACGACCTCAAGACAAAGGTTGTCGTTGATACTTATACATAGTCCCCTAATCAAGGACCCAGGTAGTGGAAAAATTGAGCCGTAAAGACTAGCTCAAAACCATGAAAGATGATGACCACGAGACAATGGTCCGTCTAAGCACGTTGTCAACCCACATTCAGGTTGCAACTAAATCCGAGCATCCCTTGAAAGAATTCGCTCTTACAAGAATGAATAAAAAGAAAATCTCAAAAGAAATCACAAGAACAAATGAAATAGGGACTTGCCCACCTCAATCGGGCAAGATCGCGGCACGTACCATGCGAGTCCCAAATCGAAAAGACGAATTCAGGTTCGCTCACCTTTAGCGGGCGGGGTCTGCGTCACTAACCGCACAGGTCCTCAGTTTTCGAAAATGAAAAGAAAATAAAATCTTCAAAAAACAAAAATAGGCTCGCCATCTTCAGCCGGCGGGTCTACGTCACAAACCACGTAGGTCCTTATTTTCAAAAACATCAAAACAGATTCGTCCACTTCTATCGGACGCGGCGTCCACCCTCAGCGGACAGGCTCGCCCACCTTCAGCGGGAGGGGTCTGCGTCACTAACCGCGTAGGTCCTTAGTTGCTGTAGCGATAACTTTTCCCGGTTTATCCTTTTCCAAAAATCAAAGGATGGTTTATCTTTTTCCAAAAATCAAAGGATGGTTTATCTTTTTCCAAAAATCAAAAGATGGTTTATCTTTTTCCAAAAATCAAAAGATGGTTTCCCTTTTCCAAAAATCAAAGGATTGGTTTTCCGCTTTTCCAAAAAAGAGCGATGTGCTGGATTTTCCTTCGTTTTACGTCCTATAAAAACAAGGGGGTTTTCTCGTTTAGCTAACCCTGAAAATGAGAATCTTTGAAAACATTTTACCTCGTGATTGGGCTTGGCCGGGCCTAGTTACACTTTATAGCTTTGATTTCGAAAACATCTTAGATACTTCCATTTATAAAGTGAGGGAGTTTCTATACTATCAGTTAACAAATTCCAATGACACGTGAGGAATGTGTTAACACTTCAAGTGATGACCCTTAAGTCAAATGTTATCACTCAGGGGCTCGTGAGACCCTCACAAAACAAGCCACATACACCATGGCTTGTATGACGCACTCCGTCTAGTACTTTGACCATCGTCTCATCTCGAGACTCAGTCAAAGTGGGGGCTAACTATAGACACCTACTTTTGTCCCCAATCCCGAAAGGAAGGTTCGATGATGAGAACATAAATCTCCACTTGGCAACGCATCTCCTATAAAATAACGAATCTCAATCACCCTTTCATTTCAGTCAAAACTGCTATTTATTGAAACCTGCTAAGAATAGTAACCGCCGTAAAAGGTAGTTGTTAAATGTGGCAAGTCATAAAAGATAGAAACCTGTCAGAATTAGGTGTTGCACTCCAACATAAATCCTAAAAGAGATAGAATTTACATTCTTGGTATAATTCGAAAATAAGAGTTACGTATTAATTAAATTCCTAACGAACCTAGAGTTCGTAACGGGCCCAGACGCATTCCGTCATAAAGTTAATACGCACTAAAAGACTCGGATAAATATCAAAAGCTCTGTGTTCTAAGAGTCCAAATCTGACAAAGAACTCGGCCCAGATCCCATTTTCAACGCCTGGATCTGGGCGCCGAAATCTTCGGCGCCCAGCCCTGGGCGCTGAAAATGCATGGGGTCGTTTTACCTCAGGATTCTTTTTGGATCCGTATCCTTAAAATCTATCTTTCCACACACCCTTTTCCTATAAACACAGCCTCAAAACCGACGTGAAGGGGACACAATTGCATAACCTGAGTATTGACTCTAGCCTTAAGCCTAAGCCTCACGCTGCGAAATTGATCCAGCGTTCTGTCGCAATCGACTCAAAAGTCGAACAGAACGCATCCTGCCCCTTATAGCTTGATGAATTAAGCCTAAATACTGGAACATTGCTTGGAAACCCGAGATTCGTTAAATTAAAGGAGAAATAGCAAAGCCAAATGGTTAGATTTTTCTGAGAACCACAACGCACCTCTCAAGGGTGCGTTGTAATGTGTCCCTCATATGATTTAACTGCTTTCATCACCCTTTTATAAAATTGTCAAACTATTAATTTGATTGATCTATCACGCCTAATAAGATAATACCTTGGACAATTGAATTATCATGCTAGGTACCTTAAATAAATCTAAATAAGATAATCACGATCGATTTAATATTATGTGTTGCATATTGCTAAAATCAATTCAAATAGTTTAATAGTTTAACGCATGTCCCTTCAATTATTTATGCTGAGCTAGTAAGGATAACCTGCCTCTGGAGTATTATCGATGAGAACTCCTCTCGGTAGCTACAGTCCCCCAAACTCTCAATCTCTGCCCTGCGGGTGTACGTTGAGCGATCCCCACACCAGGGATCACAAGGGAACCTATGGCCGTCGTGGTCGAACATAATTGCACTCCCTTTATGTCACGATAACCGGGTTTTGTCAGTTTTTCTCATTGTCGTTAAAAACTGAATGGCGACTCCTATATTACTAGTTGATTGGGTGTAAACTCACAGGAAATCCAACTACACTTGATCTGACAACGTCACGCCCACGAGGGACAAGGTCACGCATTAGCCTCGTGCTTTTTCAACCCCCTCACAGGGGCATCGAGGTTGATCCTTCAAAAATCAAGGCCATTCTAGATATGAAACCGCCAGCGAATGAGAAAGAAATTCGGGGGTTCCTTAGCAGAATGCAATACATCAGTAGGTTCATCTCAAAGCTCACTATGATCTGCGAATCGGTATTTCGAAACCTCCGCAATAGTGAGCCCAAGGTATGGGCCGAAGACTGTCAACATGCGTTTGACACCATTAAAGACTACCTTTCCAATCCGCCAGTGCTAAAGCCAGCAATACCGGGGACTCCCCTCAGGCTTTACCTTACAACAACAGATTCAGCAGTAGGGGCCATGCTTGCCCAGGAGATTGAAGGCAAAGAGAATGCCGTATACTACATAGCAAAAAGTTGATCGAGTACGAAACCAGATATACTCAACTCGAGAGGCTCAGTATCGCCTTGGTTTGGGCCATAAAGAAACTACGACACTACATGCTCTCCCATACAGTGTATATAATTAGCAAAGCGGATCCTCTCAAGTACTTATTTGAAAAACCAGCTCTCAACGGACGGTTGTCCAGATGGTTGGTCATGTTAGCGGAATTCGATCTCAAGTACATTCCTCAAAAATCTATCAAGGGTTCGGCAGTCTCAGACTTCCTAGCCGACTGTCCCATCAAGGCAGAAGAGGAGGATTATGACTTACCCGACGAGCAAATTCTAATGACAAGCGATGACAGTTGGTCGCTGCACTTTGATGGTGCCTCAAATCAGAACGGATGTGGTGTTGGAGTAATTCTAGTAGCCCCGGACGGCACTCACATTCTTATGTCAGCAAAATTGCAATTGAACGTCACAAACAATGCGGCAGAATATGAAGCATGCATTATGGGCCCGGAAGCCGCCTTAGCATTGGGTGTCCAGAAACTTCGAGTGTAAGGGGATTCCTCCCTAATCATCAATCAAATTTCCGGCAAGTGGAAAGTAAGGAGAGAAAGCTTGGCCCCATACCAGTCTTATCTTGAGAAGTTGCTTGAGCAAGTAGAAGATCTTCGCTACACATACCTCCCAAGAGAGGAGAATCAATTCTCCGACGCACTGGCAAAGATGGCACCAATGATCAACATTCCAAATGGCATGACTGAAATGCCACTTACAATTGAAACGCGTCAAGAAGCAGCATATGTCTATGCTATTGACGACATCGAGCCTGACAGAAATGAGCCTTGGTTTACAAACATTCAAAGGTATTGGCAAAACTCTGAGTATCCCCCGCACTTTTCAAGCAAGAGTCAGAAAGCTTTACGCCTGCAATCAGCCAATTTCGTCATAGAAGGCGGTGTTCTATACAAGAGGACCCCTAGCGGCCCCAATCTCCGATGTGTTGACAAGCACGAAGCACAAAGAGTCATGGACACCGTACATGCCAGAGTCTGTGGTACCCACATGAATGGGAAGATGTTGGCCCTCAAAGTCACCAGGGCTCGATATTACTGGACCACCCTCGAACGAGATTGCTACTTCTTTGTCAACAAATGTCCTACCTGCCAAAAGTGTGCGGATCTGAAGCACATTCCCCCATCATTGCTATATTCTCAATCATCACCATGGCCATTCTCAGCTTAGGGTATCGACGTCATCGGTAAAGTCACTCCAACAGGCACCGGGGGTCATGAATTCATACTGGTCGCAATCGACTATTTCACTAAGTGGGTCGAAGCCAGGTCATTCAAGTGTTGGGTTCCAAGCAAGTGGCCCAGTTTATACAAAAAAACATCATATGCAGATACGGAGGTTCCTCAAGAGTTCATTAGTGACCAAGTAACCCATCTTCAAGGAGAGTGTGAAGACCTATTCACCGAGTACAAAATTCAGCATCACCGCTCTTCGCCTATCGCCCGCAAACTAATGGGGCAGTTGAAGCAGCAAAAAAGAATGTCAAAACCATCATCATGAAAATGACAACCAATTACAAAGACTGGCCCCAGAAGCTGCACTTTGCATTGTGGGGGTATCGAACTTCAATACACACTTCAACTGGTGCAACCCCATTTTCATTAGTCTATGGAATGGAAGCAGTACAACCTATTGAGCTAGAGATACCTTCTCTCAGGATAGTCCTCGAAAGCAAAATCCCAGAAAAATCCGAGTAATAATGCAGAATGTCTCGCCACTAATGAGCACGAAAAAGAGCCAGAAGAGGAATATACCGAACTAATAAAAGCTGTAAATGAGCAAGAACTCAAAACTCCTATAATTGAGGACACAAAATCGGTAAATATTGGAACAGAAGAAAATCCTAAAATCATTAAAATTGGCCTCACCTTAACTCCCACTGAAAAAGCCGATCTAATCTCCACTTTGCGGGAATTCGAGGGTGTCTTTGCTTGGTCCTACAAAGACATGCCAGGAATAGATCGAGAAATCGCTGGGCATAAAATTCCGCTAGATCCCAAAATGACGCCAGTAAAACAAAAGCTACGGCGGCTCAAACCAGAGATAGCCTTGAAAATAAAAGAAGAAGTCACTAAAAATTAGACGCCGGCTTTATAAAAGTCTCCAACTACCCAGAATGGGTGGCCAATATTGTCCCCGTAGCTAAAAAAGATGGACGCGTGCGAATGTGCGTAGACTTTCGAGACCTCAACAAAGCCAGTCCCAAAGATGACTTCCCTCTACCTCACATTGACATACTAGTAGACAACACCGCAGAGCACGCGCTCCTCTCCTTTATGGACGGGTACGCCGGATATAACCAAATACTCATGGCAGAGGAAGACATGGAAAAAATAACTTTCATTACCCCTTAGGGTACATATTGTTACACTGTAATGCCTTTTGGTTTAAAAAACGCGGGGCCACCTATCAAAGAACAGCCACCACGTTACTCCATGACATGATACACAAGGAAATCGAGGTCTATGTGGACGACATGATCGTCAAATCTAAAGACCGGCACGGTCACCTCCCGGCACTTAAAAAGTTCTTCACCCGAATCTTGAAATATAACATGAGACTAAATCCACAAAAACGTGTGTTCGGGGTAACCTCTGGAAAATTGCTAGGATATGTTGTTAGTACGCGAGGAATCGAGATTGACCCATCCAAGATCAAAGCCATAACCGAAATGCCCCCACCAAAAACTGAAAAACAGATAAGGGGCTTCCTAGGAAAGCTGCAATACATTAGTAGGTTCATTTCCAAGCTTACTATGACTTGTGAGCCAATATTCAAAAAATTAAGAAAAGAGGAAAAAGTCGAATGGGATGAACAATGCCAAACTGCCTTCGATAAAATCAAAGAATATCTAAGCAAACCACCCGTCCTCTCCCCGCCTTTGCCTGGAATCCCTTTACGCCTATACCTAACCGTCACGGATACTGCAGCGGGAGCTATGCTCTCACAGTGTGTACATGGATCCGAGCGAGCCATTTACTACGTGAGAAAGAAGTTCATACAGTACGAGACGAGATACACAGAACTTGAGAAAACCTGCCTCGCCCTCGTCTGGGCATCCAAAAAACTCAGACATTACCTATTGACCCACACTGTTCATATAGTGTCACAACTAGACCCCTTAAAATACATGTTCGAAAAGCCCGCCCTAAATGGTCGCCTGTCCAGGTGGCTAGTCATGCTCTCAGAATTCGACCTAAAATTCATGCCAGAAAAAACAATCAAAGGAAGAGCGGTAGCCGAATTCCTGGCCGAGCATGCCACGAATGAGGAAACCACGGAAGCTTACCTCCTTCCTGACGAGGAACTTCTGATGATACGAGACGACTATTGGACACTATACTTCGATGGCGCGTCCAACCAGAAAGGATGCGGCGTCGGAGTTCTCCTAGTCAGTCCCGAAGGGGCCCATATACCAATTTCCGTCAAACTTGACTTCGAGGCCACAAACAACGCCGCCGAATACGAGGCCTGCATAGTTGGGCTAGAGGCCGTAGTTAGCCTCGGAGTCAAACATCTACAAGTCTTCGGGGATTCTTCACTAATAATCAACCATATATCCAAAAGATGGAAGGTCCGAAGCACTAGTCTCTCAAAATATCAAGCTCACTTAGACCAAATAGTCGAGCAATTTGAAAAAATCGAGTATACGTACTTACCAAGAGACGACAACCAATTCGCGGATGCACTAGCGAGGCTAGCTTCAATGCTCAACATCCCGAATGAATGGGACGGGATGACCCTTCGGGTCGAGCGAAGGAAAGAGCCGGCTTATTGCTGTGCCATAGACTCCGAACCTGGAAACACCGAAGAAGAACCATGGTATACGGACATCCTTCGTTACAAAACAAGCGGGGAATTCCCCCCAAGCACCTCCCCGCGAGCACAAAAGGCCCTACGCCTCCTCGCTTCACAATATAGCATAATTCTGGGAGAACTGTACAAGTACACGCCGAATAAAATCAAGTTACTTTGTGTCCACCAAAACCAAGCCCAAAGACTAATGGAAGAATACCATAACGGCGTATGCGGACCCCATATGAACGGAAAAATGCTATCCCGAAAAATATCCCGCTCAGGGTACTATTGGACCACTATGGAAACCGATTGCCATCACTTTGTAAAAACTTTCCCAAAATGCCAAATCTTCAGTAACCTTAACCATTTACCTCCCTCAGAACTATACACCTTCACTTCTCCATGGCCCTTTTCCACCTGGGGTATAGATATAATCGGCAAGGTAACACCAACAGGCGTAGGGGGACACGAGTACGTTTTAGTCGCAATTGATTACTTCACTAAATGGGTAGAGGCAGTCTCCTATGCAAAATTAACGGCCAAACATGTCGCTCGATTCCTAGAAAAGAACATATTCTGTCGATACGGGGTTCCACATGAAATCATAAGTGACCAAGGTTCCCACTTTAGGGCCGAAGTCCAAGACCTGCTCGAAAAATACCATGTCAAACACCATAAATCCTCTCCCTACAGGCCGCAAATGAACGACGCGGTAGAGGCGGCCAACAAAAATATTAAAGTCATAATCGGAAAAATGGCCGAAAATTATAAGGATTGGCCCAACAAATTACACTTCGCATTATGGGGCTATCGAACCTCAATCTGCACCTCCATTGGAGTAACACCCTACTCCTTGGTATACGGAATGGAAGCAGTTCAACCGATCGAGTTGGAAATTCCCTCCCTCCGGATCGTCCTTTTAGACGAACGGAGGTTGGGTTCAAGCTAGGTACGACGAGCTCGTCCTTTTAGACGAACGGAGGTTGAGAGCTTTACATCACGTGCAAGTGTACCAAAAGCGCATCGCAAGGCAATTCAACAAAAGAGTCAAACCTCGAAATATCAAAGAAGGCGATTTTGTATTAAAAGAAGTCCGCGCACCTACTACGGACCCTCGAGGAAAATTCCGGCCTAACTGGACAGGACCATATTTTGTAAAGACCATCCTACCTGGCGGAGCAGTCCAACTAGCTGACATAGATGGAGCGGAATTCGCTAACCTCACGAACTTAGACCAATTGAAAAAGTACTATATTTAATAAAATTCAGTCCGGAGTTAAGGCATCTAATAAAACACGTTAAGACTCATAAGCAAGCACTCTGCACATTACTCTAAGCAAACGGCATAAAACTCGATAAAGTAGAAAAAGGCGAAGGTCCATGTTTTAACGCCCAGGACTGGGCGCTGTTATTTTTCACGCCCAGGCCTGGGCGCCGGTATTTCCTACGCCCGCGTATGGGCGTCATTCTCTCTTGCCACCTATCCTCCCGCTTCTGCAAGTGTTCGTACTCCTTTTTCGAACCATCAAAAGAACCACGAACACTTGGGGGGGAAGCAGACGTGTAATGAACACCCTTTCAAAAAAAATTAAAAAGCTAGAACTACGCGCGACCTGATTCTGACAAGATACGTAGGCAATCCTTATCAAGGATTCGGTCCAATAAAAATTAAAAATAATAAAGTCATGCAACGCATCAAGAAGAAAGGACATTGCAAAGGGCACTATACCCTAACCCATGCACGGGCAAGACCAAATAGAATGAAAAACAAAGCCACAAGAATTTTCAGGAACAAGCCCAACAAAGGAGTATGGCACGAGTCGGCAAAAAACGAAAAATAGTGAACATGCATATGTAATACCCCAAGTAGTCGGCCAGTCTAAAAATATGTGTGCACTCTTGTATGAACTCATTATTTTTACGGAATTCTTTCTCTTTTCAAAATTCGTCGCTGGTTTAGAAAGCTAAAATTACTATAATATGTTAAAGCAAAGCCCACGGAAGGCTCAAAACATTCTTGCACCAAAACAATCGCAAAAAAATATATATACATGCGGAATACAAGAATGAATATATACAAAACAGGAGGTAAGCCTAAGACTCGTCATCGGCTTCATGTCTCCAAGCCTCGCCGGTCCATCCACTCCACCCCCCGTGGTATGAGAACCCCCAGCCAGAATCACCCCAAAAATGAGGCTGTGACTACAACTCGGGGCTAGGCTCTCGGGCCACCGACACGGAACGTCGCCTACGCTCCGGCTCGGACCTCTCCCCGGAAGAACTCACCCCCGCGTCGGAACGGCGATGCCGTAGGGGCGAGTGCCGTTCCCTCTCTCTCTCACGATCGTGTCCCCCGCCAGAGGGACCCGCGTCATGGGCCCCGGCTCGTCAAGCACCCGTCTACAAGAAAAGACAAAAAGAGGGTGAGTAACAGAAAGCCAAACAAAAGGTACAGATCAAAAGAAAAAAGAGGGCACATTACCCGAGTAGAGTGGGGGCTCCTGCAAGAAAGTGCGGATCGGGCACGAACCAACGCAGACTTCAACCGGTTGATCACCCCCACCATCGCGTTGGCCGTACGGGCCGGAACCTGAAACAGGAATGTTAGTAACAAAAGAAAAAAAAAAAGATATAAGAAGAGTGCACAAATAAAAGGTGCATACCGCCTGTACTCCCTCAGGGAGCGGAGCATGGAAAAGCCGGTCTTCCGGGAAAGTCTCCACAATCTCGGATCCACTCTCTCCGGTATACGAGATCCGAGCATCGGGAAGCACCCATCTCCCCAACAAAGGGTCAGGACACTCCTGCACAAAACACAGTAGACATAAACACATGGGCACGAGCATGAAAACACTAAAATCAATACGAAAAGAGAGGGCAACTTACAGCGCCAGGCTCCGGGAGACGAAGAGAGTCCTGGATAAACTGATAATAGCTAGCTTCCTCTATCACCAACTCCCTCGCCAGCACGCCAGTCCTCGAGTGGACCCTCCACGACTCGCCTATCGAACGAGTAGACAGCATGGTCGCAGGCGGAGGCCTAGGCACCGAAAAAGCCCTGACCGTCTGCATACGTACCCGCTCTCCCAGGTACCAGACAGGGTCCCGGCGGCCAACGAAGAAGATCCGCATCTGGCTCAGGGCATAACTATCCCTGACCGAAGCATAAGTACCCCTAAAAGAGAGCCATGGGGTCCAAACCACTTGTTTTTGTACAAACACGGTCAGATCTCGCACATAGAAAATAAAAAGAATAACGAAATACGAGATAGAGGATAAGATTCTGCACATGCTCAGGGTTCCCGTCCCGAATGAGATCCCACACGGTATCGGGCGGTGGACGCACTGTCAGCTTCTTCTTCCAACCCCAACGACGACCGACAGGGTACTCCAAAGGCCTCTGCCCCTTTCGGGGAGCCAGCCAAGGTAAGTGCTCAAAGGCCCACAGCTACAAAAGGAAAAGACAACAAAACATCAAAAAAAAGAGGCCCGGTAAAAGCAAGAAAACAAAAGAAAGTCTAGGCACATACCTCGATCAAACGTGGCTCCCGCTAATGTAATCACAAAGTGACGTCTACTCGGGTCCGAGTCGCGCACCGCCAAACTCATCTGGCCGACGAGCGTCGCATAGCCCAAATCGCCCCAGCAATAGTCACCCAGTGTAGACACGTCCTCCACCATGCCTATCCACCTCGGGTCAAAGGTGTCAGTCGGACCCGATAGAAAAGTGGAAGTAATAAAATGGAGGTAGAACAGCTGAGTCTGTCTCAAAGACGACTCCTCTACCCCATGCTCCAAGGCCCACATCAGGTCAGCGAAAGGTATCCCACGGGGCTGGTACGAAGGCAATCTCATGCCCATGCACGAGCCCAGGAGCCTGGTACCCTCAGCAACAGTCGGCGGTGGGCCATCCGACCTTAGACGAACGGGGTTCCCTGTAAAGGTCAAGCCCGTCAAAGTCGTGTAGTCCTCGGGAGTGATCGTCATCTCACCCCAAGGAAAATGGAAGGTGTTGGTGGTATCCCACCACCACCTCATGAACGACCGCAGAAAGGACAGGGAGATGTTAAGCCGCAGTATCTCCCAGAAGGTCTCGACCACCGGAAACAGTGAGCTCGCCCTCACCAAAGCCTGGGCGTCCGAGCTCAGGAAACTAAAAACGGTCTCACTCGTCGCTGCGCCGTAGCCGCGAACCGTAGTCTCTCTCCTCGCGTGAAGACGGGAAGTCACGTGGTGCTCTAGGTCGTAGTGCAGATCACGACCGTCGTAGAGCTCAGGACCCACCATAGGGGACCCGCGCCAGTAGACTGACGCGTCATGCCACGTTCCTCGTGGCCACCAGAAGGAGGTGACGACTCAGGCATGCTGATCAATAATACAATAAGGCATTATACCTTTAACAAAACTGGCACTCACACCAATCACTAAAGGAGTGCATTCCACTCATAAAATGGAGTCATACAATTTTTGTTCCCTAAGACATGATACTAAGTTCATATCGAGCAAAAAAATTCCCTAAGTGAAAATTTTTTAATTAACTCCAACAAAATGAAAATTCTTCCATAATTTGTCATTCATGAATTATGAGGAACGCAAGCAATATACCAAAAACACCTACATTGTAAGAAAACACTAGAGTCGTAGGTATACTTGGGGGCTAGCATGAAAATGCCCAAATTCAACAAGAATCAACATACTTGCGAAAATTAACATGCACAAACTAATTAACATGTTATGTGGAACATTTCCAACTATCTAATTGAAGGAAAGGGGCACAAAATCAAAAACCCCCAAATCAATTTCATGCATAAAAATACTTGACAAAAATACTGAAATTGACAAAAAACCTCAAAATTACTGAAAATTACATTGGGAAGATTAGGAAGTGATTTGGAGTAGAATTCGTAAAGAAAAGTGAAGAAACGAGCAAGAAAGAGGTGAGGAGCTTGAGCGAAAATGGTGGAAATGGGAAAGGAAGGAGACGGTCCGCGAATTTAAAGACCCGTCTCCCCTTCGCATTTTCAACGCCCAGCTCTGGGCGTTAGAAATTCTCGCGCCCAGAGCTGGGAGCTGAAAATGCTTCCCAGACAACGAATATTCGCTGTCGGGCACGCGCGATCCCCTATTTTGTGTAAAATATCTGTTATCTTGATATTTCTTTCCCAAGAACGGTATTTTGCAATATCGTTAAAAATATACACAGTGTGGACCCACTTATAGGACACACCTGATCAGGAAATATTGCGACCCACCAACAGGTTGTAATCACAAAAGCCCTTCTACATAGGCAAAATAAGAAATTCAAAATAGGCTCGCCTACCCTCAGCGGGCGGGGTCTGCTTCACTAGCCGTGCAGGTCCTCAGTTTTCGAAAAATAAAATCTTCAAAAGCAAAATGAAATAGGCTCGCCATCTTCAGACAGCGGGGTCTACGGCGTAAACCACGTAGGTCCTTATTTTCAAAAAAAAAAAATACGAACAAATTTCAAAACAGATTCGTCCACTTCTACCGGACGGGGTGTCCACCCTTAGCGGACAGGCTCGCCATCTTTAGCCGGCGGGGTCTGCGTCACTAACCGCGCAGGTCCTTAGTCGCTGCAGCGATAACTTTTTTGGTTTTCCGTTTTTCCCAAAAACGATGTGAGTAGCCTTTGGTTTTCCGTTTTTCCCAAAAATGATGTGAGTAGCCTTTGGTTTTCCGTTTTTCTCAAAAACGATGTGAGTAGCCTTTGGTTTTCCGTTTTTTTCCCAAAAAACGATGTGAGTAGCTTTTGGTTTTCCGTTTTTTCCAAAAAAGCGATGTGAGTAGTTTTCCCTTTTTTCCAAAATTTAAAAGATTGGTTTTCCGTTTTTTCCAAAAAAGAACGATGTGCTGGATTTTCCTTCGTTTTACGTCCCATAAAAACAAGGGGGTTTTCTCGTTTAACTAGCCTTGAAAATGAGAATCTTTAAAAACATTTTTACCTCGTGATTGGGCTTGGCCAGGCCCAATTACACTTTACAGCTTCGATTTCAAAAACATCTGTAGCTACTCCCAATGACAAAGTGAGGGAGTTTTCTACGCACCTTTAGGTCCTTCCAATGACAAAGTGAGGAAGTTTCTATACTATCAGTTGACAAATCCCAATGACACGTGAGGGATATGTCGACACTTCAAAGTGATGACCCTTAAGTCAAATGTTATCACTCGGGGGCTCGTGA
Source organism: Spinacia oleracea (assembly GCF_020520425.1). NCBI lineage: Eukaryota > Viridiplantae > Streptophyta > Magnoliopsida > Caryophyllales > Amaranthaceae > Spinacia > Spinacia oleracea. The sequence continues at coordinate 45,566,104 of NC_079487.1, read as the reverse complement.
GACCCTCGCAAAAAAACAGGTCACCATGGCTTGTGTGACGCACTCCGTCTAATACTTTGACCATCGTCTTACTCCAAGACTCGGTCAAAGTGAGGGCTAACTGTAGACACCTACTTTTGTCCCCATTCCCGAAAGGGAAGGTTCGATGATGAAAACATAAATCTCCACTTGACAACGCATCTCCTATAAAATAACGAATCTCAATCACCCTTCTCGTTTCACCCGAAACCTGCTATTTATAGAAACCTGCTATTTATGGAAACCTGCTAAAAATAGTAACTGCCGTAAAGGGTAGCTTCTAAAAGTGGCAAGTCATAAAAGATGGAAACCTATCAAAATTAGGTGTTGCACTCCAACATAAATCCTAAATGAGATAGAAAACTGCAAGAATCCTATTCCTAATATGATTCGGAAATAACAGTTACGTATTAATTAAAATCCTAACGAGCCTAGAGTTCGTAACGGGCCCAGACGCATTCCGTCATGAAATTGATACGCACTAAAAGACTCGATTAAGTCTCAAACACTACGAATTTCAGGAATCCGAATCTGACTAAGAAAACAGCCCAGACCCTATTTTCAACGCCTGGCTCTGGGCGCCGAAATCTTCGGCGCCCAGGCCTGGGCGCTGAAAATACCTGGGTACGTGTTTTTTCCTAATTCTTTGTAGATTAGAACTCTGCAATTCTATCTTTCCACAAACTCTTTTTCTATAAATATAGCCCAAGTTCGACGTGAAATCAGAACACACAATTATTATTTTGAGTATTGACTCTAAACCCCTAAGCCTAAGCCTCACGCTGCAAAACTGATCACGCGTTCTGTCGCAATCGATCCATAAATCGAACAGAACGTATCCCGTCCCATAATTTGAGATTCGTTAAATAAAAGGAGAAATAGGAAAGTTAAAGTGGTTAGTTTTCTGAGAACCGTGACGCACCTCTCAAGGGTGCGTCGTAATGTGCCCCTTCGCGTGATTTAATTGCTTTCCTCGCCCTTTTTATGAATTGTTAAACTAACTAAATCTAATTGTTCTACCACGCCTAATAAAGATAATATGTTGGGAAATTGGATTATCATGCTAGGTCCCTTAATGCTATTTAAATCAGATAATCGCGATCGATCTAGTATTATATGTTGCATATTGCTAAAATCAATTCAGATTAGTTTAATAGTTAACGCATGTCCCTTCAATTATTTATGCTGAGATAGTAAGGATATCCTGCCTCTGTAGTTATCGACGAGCGAGTACTCCTCTCGGTAGTTACAGTCCCCCGAACCCTCAATCTCTACCCTGCGGGTGTACGTTGAGAGATCCCCACCACCAGGGATCACAAGGGAACCTACGGCCGTCGTGGTCAAACATAATTGCACTCCCTTTATGTCAAGATAACCGGGTTTTGTCAGTTTTTCTCATTGTCGTTAAAAACTGAATGGAGACTCCTATATTACTAGTCAATTGGGTGTAAACTCACAGGAAATCCAATTACACTTGATTGAATAAAAAGAATCGTCACACCCACGAGGGACGAGGTCACGCATTAGCCTCGTGCTTTTTCGACCCCCTCACACCCGCTTGTTAATAGGCAATGTCGGGTTATCTCAAACAGTGTTTTTGAGAAGGAACAATGGGTGTAATTTTACTTGAGTCTATGTTTGATCACAAGTCCTAAATAAGTAAAATAATGAAGAGTCATTGTTGAATTGTTTAATTGTTTAATTGTTTAATTGTTTGTATGTTGTATTTTGAGTAGAGTCTTGAGTCGCTTTGAACATAACATATTAATTAACATAAAGTGTAACCCAAAGAGCTTCAAAACTCTTGGAACGTATATATATACCTTGAGTATGAACAGTGGGGGGAGTCTTGCCGGAAAACTTGTACTCCTAGAATGATACAAGACGTCGTTTCATTCTCTTTTATGCCATTGTGCATTGGAATTCCTGTCGGTATGGCCCGACTGTCGGTAGTAGCCCGACTTATTTTGGTGTATGGTTGGCTCCCATCACCCTTTTCTTTCCTTTTGAGGATACTTTACTTTACCCGTTCAAAGCTACTTTTTATTAATCTGTGAGTCAAGAGTCGTGTCAAGTGTCGAGTCTTGTCTCCATGTTTGTTTGTTTATTACATGGCTTTTGCATGTGGATTATTTAATTTGTCGAGTGAAGCATGTTAGGATAGAATGTTTTTCTAGCTTGTTCGTACTCAGCTTTTGCTGACTTCGTGCTTCATGTCTTCTGGTCATGGCCTTTGCCTTAATGACCCTATGATGATCCATCAATTGCATTTGCGTTGTTGGGGAGTAGATTTTTAATAAAGCAGGTTTGTATAGATAACTTGCGGGAGAAGTTATCATGGGATTCGAGTTGAGAGTTTAATTCTTCCGTAATTTATAAACTCTATTTTTATTTAAAGTCATGACTACTATTTTCAGTTAATGGATTTCAAATGGTTTAATACTTTGGATTTGGGCCTCAATGGTTCCAACTTGTTTTAATTACCATTAACTATTTATTTAATGTGTTTTGAAAGTTAGTTAATTCCGCTGCGTAATTCTGGTAAATAGCCTTAGCCGTTATCACGGTGGCGGTAATATCTTGGTAATTCCTTTGTTTTAAGTTGGAAAATGTTTTATAAAAAGTAAGGAATTATTAGGGTGTTACAATACCAATATAGAATAATATTTGCTCATTTAAACAATGTAGTATGAAACTACGTTACACGTATAATCCCAAAGGTATGACTAACTCCATACTCTAAACTATAGATATTCTCAAATATAACCTCAATTTATACTTCAAATGTAATAATATCATTCCTGTAGTAACTTTGCTTAAACCACTATATGTGCCTTGCTCGTTGTACTTTACCTAGCCTTGGACATGGGTAATTTGAATAAATAAACCAACAAGTATAAAAACTTGAAACTCTCAATAGCTACTAGAAAGACTCTCTGAGTCAAGGCCACTTTTGGACCAAATCCCACTTTGGAGATATTAAGAAAATAATAAAGATTGTATCTTGCTCCTCTACTAATGGTTATCATCTCCTTACCAACATGCCAAGGACTAAGGTCTATCATGTTGAGTCTCAAGCCTCAAACCAAGAGTATAATAATTACTCTAAACCTTTTCTCATGATCTGATCAGATTATCGATAACCATCTTAGATAAATAGTCTATAATTCTCAATATTGGCACGAGATCCCAACATAACATAATTATATATATATATAAATATATATTTAATACTTCTTCTACTGCTACGACAATAAAATAACTTGATAAACCTCAATTATACCGTGCGACCAAATCCTCAAGCTATCTAAGATACTGATCCATTATAGTAAAAGTATAGTCTCCTTTATGAAATAACATAAAATCTATTGAATGCAGCAAAACGTACAATAAATAGATCACTGGATTTACTAAGCCTATTGCACATAAGCAGTCGTAATTAGTAAATATGCCAATATACACAATATACTAATAACACATAACAGCATTTGGAAAAAGTAGTCACTTTAATAAACACAACAACTCCGAAATCCATAAACAACGCATGTAATTGACACAACCCCAATTATAATATAGATAAACATCTCCAAAGAATTTATAAACATAATTACGCATAATGATAATAATATACACAAACAATTCCATGAATTAAGTACGCGTGATTACTTTTCCGGTATCAATATATGAGGGCTACTCTTGAGTCTCGGGGTTCATCATCCTAAGGCTATTCCACTGTTCTGTGATAGTCAGTCTGCTTTACATATCGCCAAAAATCCTGTTTTTCATGAACGCACCAAGCATATTGAGATTGATTGTCACTTTGTTCGTGATGCTGAAACAGAAGGGATTATTGCACCATCTTATGTCACGACTACATCTCAACTGGCAGACATCTTCACTAAGGCACTAGGAAAGCGGCAGTTTGATTACTTGTTATCCAAGTTGGGCATTCATGATCCACACCATGCTCCAACTTGAGGGAGGGTGTTACGGACTTAGAATTTGGCAAGAATTCTAATTCCACTATATTAGTATTAGAATACGTATCATATTCCTTTTCTATGTAGTATTCATGTTTAAGGTAAACTCTTATTCCTAACTAGTTTAGGGCCCGTGCAACGCACGGCTACTACTAAAACAATTTATTATTTAATAGTAACTAAAAGACTTGTGATATTAGAAAAACATGAAAGTAAAAATGATATATGAAAAAGTATAAATTTAAAGTTGTGTAAAAAAATATATTCAAATGAACTAAATTTGCATATTACTATACAAAGTTAAAAACTTATAGTCGTTTACTTGTACGTAGAACGGTCTAACAACGTTACCCAAACCCGAATGACTCAAGACTAATTTTCGAAAAGACCCGAGCATAACCGAGTTAGTCATATACAACATACTTTGAATTGAGTAAAATCTTGATAAATAAACATATATGTTAGTCTACTTACCATGTATTATTTTTTTAATTAACATTCTTACTTACCAGTTACCATGTATTATATTATTAATAGTAGACTAACATTAGAAGTTCATTTATCAATATTTTTTTATATTTCTTATCAGATTAAAAATTTATAATAATACATAATTAAAATCATATCATAAAGGAAAAAATAATATTGATTTAGCTTTTCTCCAATAATATATTATGCAGTACACATCTATGGTAATTAAAATATATTTTTATCTTAGTTTCCTAAAAAACGTAATGTAATTTATTTATTTTAAAGTAAAAAAATTAAAAAACATTTTGGCGGGAAAAAATCGCACCAGGAAATAACACGTGTCATTCCTGGTGTCTCTTTTAGTATATAGTAATAGATTACCTAAGGAGACTAGCATTAGGCAGATTCTTATATTCCATGTATTATATATAACGTGCATAATCAATAAACGAGTTCAAGCTTTCCCTTCACATTAATGTCTTTACAATATAACACAATCGGCAGAAAAAGGGCCATACAACAAGCTCTAGGGCTGGACGACATCACACATATTAGGATATTGGTTCAAGATACAAAACAAAACTCTTATATAATGATGATGTAGGCACTGATGAACAATGATCTATAAGGATTAATCAAGGGACTTTATATATAGATATACGAATTATTTTTGTTGTTGTTTACAAGGCTTAATTAGAGGAAGATGTTGATAATTAGATGACAGAAGATAGTGCCTATGCACAAGAGGAAACCGAACGAAAACGGCAAATGAAGATTTTAGGGTTTAAGAAAAAGGTTTTATACCCTCGCATATATTACGTATGAGAGTTTTGCTAAAAATTAAATAGTATTTTTAAACTTCTCGAAAATATTAATAGAAACTAAATAAAAGAGGGGGGACCATTTAATAATACTCTTAACTTCATATTCTCTATAAAAATATTTTACGAAATCATAAAATATTGGGGTATTACAATCTGTCCCCCTTAAAAGAAGTTTCGTCCCGAAAATTAAAGTTAGTAAAATGTAGGGTATTACAATCTACCCTTCTTAAAAGAAGTTTCGTCCCGAAACTTAAAGTTAGAAAATTTTGTGACTATAATTTCAAAAGCTTAAAATATATATAAAAAAAAGGTTTTTTTCCAAATTTTAATATATAAAATATTAGGGATATTACATACTATCCCCCTTAAAAAAAAAGAGTTCGTCTCCGAACTCAAAACTAGTCACATAGACTCATTACAATAAACATATAACTAACACATAGAAAGAGATACACTCTTAAATGAACGGATTGTTCTATAAATTTTTAACTTAATTCTTCCACTACAACAAAAACATTAATTAACAGCGCCTATTTAATAGCGTTTATCAAAAAGCGCTATTAATTATATAAATTAACAGCACTTTATTTTACATTGCTGGTAAAGGAAGCAATCTTAATCTCCACTCAATATAATAAAGCGATTTTCTTTAAAGGTTGTGATTAGTATTTATAAAAAATATTTTGTTTTAAAAGGTAATATAAGGATAATTTATTAATAATTAATATGACAACCCAATATACTTCAATAAAATTACTATATCAATTAACATAACCTCAATTAAATTACTTGAAACCTTATTCTCTTAAATCGTTCAAGATCATGGGTTATATACTTTGGATATATCATGTATAAAGAATTTATTTATTTAGTTTTTGAAAAGAAGGCAGAAATAGTACACTCCATAATGCGCATTTAGTGATAAATACTTAAATATACTACCTAAAATTATCAAATACAACTACAGAAGGCAACTGAACTACTGATGAACAATATGCATTAGCTTGTACTCCGTAATACATCAATTATTTACTAGAGTATTGGCTTGTACTCCGTAATGCATCAATTATTTACTAGCTAGATCTTAACTTGCTTAAATATCCATTTTGTCTAATCCTCAGTAGCTGTCCACTTTTCTTTTAGAGCAACACTAGTATAGGACCCGTGCGATGCACGATTTATATATTTTATCTTTAAGTGCAAAGTTAAATTAATTTAGAAAAGAAACATAGAAAAATACGTACATTTTTTTATTTCTTTTCACGCATCACCCATAATATAATGTTAGGTATAAAATCAGTTATCATCCTATGAGCTGAGAGATGTCAATTCTCAACCTGAACCGTTGGACCCGCTGGGTTGGTCAGATTCGTTTAGAACCCAAATTGTTATTAACCCGCGAGCTTGAACCCAAGACCCAATCCGATTATATCCAACCCGAACCGACCATAAAATATTAACACCATTAGGATCTGAAACCCGATAACAAACCTGTTCTGCAGCAACCCGATACGTTTCAACCCCAAACCTAATGGATCTAAAACCCGTTATTGATCCAATCCGTTTCAATCCAAACCGTTTGAATTCGAGGAAATCGATTTTACAATCTGAACTGTTTTAACCCGTAACGCGCTTAATCAGAAACGTTTACAACACGTAACCCGATTAATCAGAACCATTTACAACCCGTAACCCGTTTAATTCAAATAGTTTACAACTCATAACCCGTTTAATTCCGCTATTGATCCAAAATTCTTAACACTTTTAGAAGTTAGTTCTTACTTGTGTTCTCTAATTAAGACCTCAATATTAGAATTTTATAAACGTACTAAAAATTGTGATTTTATAATTTGGAACCGAATTCACTTGACCTGAGTACAACATCTACCCATTTCACTCCGCTACTGATTTATCCACATTTTATGAACCTAAACCGATAAAAACCTGACCCGAGGTAAACTTGAACCCGAGGTAACCCAACGATACTTGTTCAACCCGACCCATTTCAGATCCGATATTAAGTTCATATACTATCTCATTTTTTTATTGTGTTACCCGCACCCATTTGAAGTACTCGTCCATTCTCAAGTTTATTCTCTTGAAATCAGGTCTTATCAAATCCATAAATTTCATTAGATTTAATCAGGTTCAAGTCCAGTAAGTTCAGATAAGTTTGAAAAACTCATTTCAAATAAGGTGAAGAGAACGCACCCAACCTCCATTTTTCTTTGTTCAACTCACTTATTATATATGTAGTCAAAATAATAAATAAGTAGAAAAATACGTACATTTTTTTATTTCTTTTCACGCATCACCCATAATTTCATGTTAGGTATAAAATCAGTTATCATCCTATGAGCTGAGAGATGTCAATTCTCAACCTGAACCGTGGGACCCCCTGGGTTGGTCAGATTCGTTTAGAACCCAAATTGTTATCAACCCGCGAGCTGGAACCCAAGACCCAATCCGATTATATCCAACCCGAACCGACCATAAAATATTAACCCCATTAGGATCTGAAACCCGATAACAAACCTGTTCTGCAGCAACCCGATAAGTTTCAACCCAAACCTAATGGATCTAAAACCCGTTATTGATCCAATCCGTTTCAATCCAAACCGTTTGAATTCGAGGAAATCGATTTTACAATCTGAACTGTTTTAACCCGTAACGCGCTTAATCATAAACGTTTACAACACGTAACCCGCTTAATCAGAACCATTTACAACCCGTAACTCGTTTAATTCGAATTGTTTACAACTCATAACCCGTTTAATTTCGCTATTGATTCAAAATTCTTAACACTTTTAGAAGTTAGTTCTTACTTGTGTTCTCTAATTAAGACCTCAATATTAGAATTTATAAACGTACTAAAAATTGTGATTTTATAATTTGGAACCGAATTCACTTGACCTGAGTACAACATCTACCCATTTCACTCCGCTACTGATTTATCCACATTGTATGAACCTAAACCGATAAAAACCTCATAGGACATTGTCCAGCTAAAAAGAGATTAACCACCCCAGAAATGGAGTCAACTAACTCATCTGAAATAGCCACAGTAGCACCACTCAAGTAATCCATAAGGTGTTGAGCTCGCAAACCGTCCCTATCACAAGATGTGTCACGTGTTCCTAATCCGATCCAAAAACAACAACAGAAGTAGCGATGAGATGATGGTAATTAACAGGAATATCAGGCAAGAACGGGGCTCTAAATCCGCAAGAGTGACCTCATTATAAGGCGCAACACCAAAAGAAGAAAGAACACGGACTGCGGCAGTGTAATGGCCATCACAAATCTATTACGATACTGCTTGATCTTACGCTCTGCCAAATCAAGATCCTCATCAACATCCATCAAAGTAGGGGATCCAGCTGCCAAAACTTCCCACAAAAGAAGCATATTACCACCCAACTCACTCCAAGTACGAATAGCATTAGCAATGCTCTCTTCCTAACGTTGCCGCCTAACGGCAGATGAACAATCGCGATTACTCCTCAGACTAAAGGTCGTAAGGATACGCAGAGGCAACACAAGAAGATTAACCCAATAAGAGACATCCTCAAGCTTGCAAATAACCTTATCAAGCACGCCTTTAAAAATCCGGGAAAAACCCAAACGACATTTAGGAGGGATGAATTTCACAGTGCAAAGTCGTTAAGAAAGAAATTTGTCAAGAAGAGTGACGGAAAAACCACAATCATGTTCTTGCACCGCAGTATCCATGTGAACATTAGAAGCAAGTGACGGTTTAGAAAGACCATAGAGGACAAACCGAACAAAACCATCCCTAACATCAGGTGGGGCCACAAAATCAGAACCATGACGACATTTAGAACGAAGAGAATGCATCTTAAAAAAATTCCCACAATGCCAAATCCCCATACGGCGGAAGGTCAACTGAGCCTCAGTACAAATAGCCAAGTCAGTGGTGAGAGAGTGTCGTGTGACTACTTGAGCATCATCCTTACAATGACGATCATGAAGATGAGTGATCAAAGAGCTCTTAGTAATCCCATTTCCCCCGCCAGCCTGACACCCATTAAGACCCACAAATGGACAATGAAAACGCACCACAATAGTAGGCATTAGATAGTGAAAAGGTAGCCAACACGAAAAGAAACAACCTCAACCACGGACAAGAAAGCACACTTCACCACACAAGAAAGCACGGACAAGCAGCACCCACAAACCACACTTCACCGCACGACCCCACACTTCACAAGCAGCAGCAACAAATAGCTAAAAGCAGCTTACCACCTGCTTGTGACTAGAGATATGCCATGGTACATCAGGGTGGACAACACCAAAGCACCGACAACAAACAAGAACGCAATAAGAAACCCAACCACTGCCACAATTCTGCACCACCGACACCGACACCACAACGATACCCCTAACACCAAAGCACCGGCAAACACAATAACACCGCAGCACAACACACCACACACCAAAATAAACACCGCAGCACACCGCAATAAACACCGTACCACGCTGAAACAAAGAACGAATAATACCGTTACTGCACAACGGTAATAACTCCTACAAATGCGTAGACAATTATCATCAAAATAGAGCCTATAACTATCCTCCAAATCATAATTAATGATGGATAAATTGTTAACACTTTTAGAGCAACATGCTACTCATTTCTTATCAAATCAAACTCAAAATCATGCAAAAAACTCACTTCTATAAGGGTAAAATTATTTATGGCAGGAAGAATACATGACACACAACTAACAGATATTACGTGTCAATTAATTTGATACTTAACGAGCTACAAGGAAAGGTATTACACCTGTTTTGTTCCATCCAAAAATATTTTTATAGAGAAAATATTTTTGTAGAGATATTACCAACATAATACCAATAACATAGATGGACATTACCAACATAATTCGAACAATGAAATATTCTGTGAAGATGTGAAATTAAATAATTGGTGACGATTAAACGTTGTTAGTTTAAAAAAAGTCATTGATGGATTCTCCAAAGTATATAACCCATGATCTTGAACGATTTAAGAGAATAAGGTTTCAAGTAATTTAATTGAGGTTATATTCATTGATAAAGTAATTTAATTGAAGTGTATTGGGTTGTCATATTAATTATTAATAAATTATCCTTATATTACCTTTTAAAACAAAATATTCTCCTGTTCAATAAATATTTGAAATGGAAGTCGGGTATCGGTTTTGCATATTAATTGAAGTATATAAATGAAAAAGAACATTTATTTCAAAATACTTAGATATAAAAATATTTTAAGATAACTACCAAGAACATACATGGACACCACCAACACACAAGCCAACAACAATGTTAATCTATATCGTGTTTTGGAAAATCTTAAAAATCACAAACAAAGACTTTGTTCTTGGCTTTGTGTTGGTAATGTCCAATTTATATTGTTGGTAGTTACCTTAAACAATTATCCAAACAATTAAAATTCATAGAATATTTTCTATTAATTTTCTTTATATAAAGTTAATAACCCAAGAGAAATGACTGAGCATAAAATTGCTCAAGCTTGGTTATATAACTACGAGTTAAAAAGAATAAAAATCGTTAGTTAAATTAATGAAGATACAATATAAAAAACAAAGGTAAAAATGAATAAAAGTATAGTGAAATATCCTAGAGAACAATGAAGAAATATTTGGATCTAAAAGTTTTTTAGGGTATAACTACCAACAACATAGATGGAAACATGACATAACCCAACAATAACGTGCGAATGACGAATAGTGTGTTGACACCTTTATTTATTACTTTGTAGCTTAATTAGTTTAATTAATGATTTTTTTTTCTTTTTAAATCGCAACTATATAATTTATTTATTCATTAAAACCAACAAAAATAGTAATTAAATATATAAATTATATTTAAAAAACAAACAAGAAAAAAAATGTAATTAAAAGCTTAAACAAATTAAGCTATAAATGAAAATTAAAATGAAAATTAATTTACGAAAATAAGGGTGGATAATATTTATATTGTGTTTGGATACTATCTATGGATTATGTTGGTAATAACCATAAGAACATAAGAATGGAAACACACATCCATAAGGAAATGGTTAATACTTAGTTCTAAAAATAGTTTAAGGTAACTACCAACAATATAGACGGACAATTACCATAACATATTTTCAACAATATTGTCAATACTTAGTTCTGAAAATAGTTTAAGGTAACTACCAACAATATAGACGGACATTTGCCATCGCAAAAATCAACAACAATGTTTTTTATTTATTAAGCTATAAATGAAAATTAAAATGAAAATTAATAATTTATTGACAAATATATTGTCAAATAACAAATAGATTATAGTATAAGTTTTTATAGATTAATCTTGCGAGTGATTCACTTTTCAAGTTATTCTCTGTATATGCAAGGTTTTTTATTTATTGAAATAAGATAAAGCATAAAGGTTCAATAATTTATTAAAAGAATATAAAAAAATTTGTTAAAAAAAATTGGTTTTATCAAGGTTGGAACCCCAGACCTATAGGGACAATCATAGAAACTTAGCATGTTTGTAACCACTAAGGCAAAATCATTTATGTGTTATTACTTACTTATTTATATTATGTAGTAATGTTTTGTTGTGAGTCTTTAAAAAAACCTGACTCAATTAGTTTCTAGCCGCCACCACGACCCCAAAAAACCCGACCCAATTAGTCCCGCTACCACCAGCGAACTACCACCATCTCTCTTCGCAACCACCACCAACGAACTACCGCCGTCACAACCACGTCCCTACCACCAGCGCGCGGTCAGCCACGTCCCAACCACCAGCTCGCGGTCAACCACGTCCTAACCATCAGCGCAACTTCCGTCGGCTTCCCTTTGCAACCACTAGCACCCCCCAATCTCTGTTCGCAACTCCCTACCACTTTGCATCTCGATCTGTTCGCACGGCACAACCCACCAGCCACCGTTCTGCAAGACCACCCAACCACCGTTCCCCGAGACTAGCCAACCACCGTTCTCTGCGAACCACCCTTCCGCCGTCCGCACTACCACCGAGAGAGAAATTTTTTGGTAATTTTAGGAGAGAGAAAATTTGGGAATTTTTTGTGAGGAGAGAAAATTTTGAGTTTTTTTAACAAATTGAGAGATGAAATTTTGGAGAACCGCCAAAATAATTGAATTTGAGTAACTTAAATTTTGAGGGACAGCCAATTGTGCGTGCGTGTACTTTTTGTAACAAAACGTTAAGGTAACTACCAAAAACTTAGATGGAACTATCCAAAACAAGATATAATTGGCATTTTTGATGGCTAGTATATTGGTAATGTCCATATATGTTGTTAGTTGTTACCATGAATACTTTTTAGATCTAGGAAAATTTGGTAATATTAATCCAACCTTTGTCCGATTTTCCTTTATTAAGCCCACTTATGACATATTTTTTAATAATCCCTCCTTTGCTACCCGACGACTTTTATTGAGCCTAAAAGGTCATAAACCTGTTGTAGGCGGTAATATATCCCTACGTGGTAGTACTCTCACTCGATATATCCAGTCATCATCATAAATTCATCACCATCTTGTTGACTTTTTCACCAGTTATCGGTCACTTAAGCCCAATAAAAGTGGTTGGGTAGTAAAGGTGGGATTATTAAAAAATATGTCGTAGGTGGGATTAATAAAAGAAAATCGCCCAAAGGTTGGATTAATATTACCAAATTTTCCTTAGATCTAAGTGTTTTTCCCATTTGTTTTCAATTAATATGCAAAACCAATATATGATTTACATTTCAAATCATTTACAATAGGGGAGAAAATGAGTCAATACTTTCGGGTACTACTCGCAAACAAGCTCAGTTAAAACTCATCCAAACTCGTATGTTAAGTTAATAAGCAAACTTGAACAAAAATGTAAGCTTGTGAAGTAAATGAACCAAGCTCGAACAATTCATTCTCGACTCATTAACGTTCTTGAACAATTCGTTTGAATTCGTTTATAAGCGTTCCGTGTTTAAATTGAAATTACAGTCCTCGTTACTATTGAAATTTAGCCATGGTTTTTATGTTGAAATATTGAAGAACCTTGCATTAAGTCAAATGAAATATTGCAATAAACTCGGTGAAACTAAGAGATTGTTCTAACTCTTGTTCTAATTTAGCCTTGAAAGCCCATATTTACAACATTTTAAGAATACGATATGAAATGTCCATTGTTAAACATGAAGTAGAAATTTAAACATCAATATTGAACGGAGGAAGCAGGTCACAAGTCAAAACAAGCTCAAAATCGGGCTAACTTGGCTAAAACCCCTTTCTTTTATCTGTTAAAATTCATTTGGTTAATACATTTTGTATACGATGTCAACACTAGATTATCCTCAAAATGGTTAAGGTAATTAACAAGATAAAGTCGAGGGTAGAATCGAGAAAATTGAAATTTTAATTTAATTGAAGCACATTGGTTTTGCATATTAATTAAAGTATATTAATTGAAAACTAAGGAAATATAACACTTATTTTGAAACACTTGATTTAAACTTTTCTAGGGTAACTACCAACAACGAAGATGGAACTTTTCAAAACACGATATAGATTGACATTTGATGAGCGACATTTATGTCGCTCTTAGCTTAGGATTTTATGTTAGTTTTTATGCTTTTTTATAGTTTTTATAGCTTTTTGTGTGAGATTTATAAGTGTGAGGGGGTCGAAAAAGCACGAGGCTAATGCGTGACCTCGTCCCTCGTGGGTGTGACGATTCTTTTTATTCAATCAAGTGTAATTGGATTTCCTGTGAGTTTACACCCAATTGACTAGTAATATAGGAGTCGCCATTCAGTTTTTAACGACAATGAGAAAAACTGACAAAACCCAGTTATCGTGACATAAAGGGAGTGCAATTATGTTTGACCACGACGGCCGTAGGTTCCCTTGTGATCCCTGGTGTGGGGATCTCTCAACATACACCCGCAAGGTAGAGATTGAGGGTTCGGGGGACTGTAACTACCGAGAGGAGTACTCGCTCTTCCATAACTCCAGAGGCAGGATATCCTTACTAGCTCAGCATAAACAATTGAAGGGACATGCGTTAACTATTAAACTAATCTGAGTTGATTTTAACAATATGCAACATATAATACTAGATCGATCGTGATTATCTGATTTAAATAGCATTAAGGGACCTAGCATGATAATCCAATTTCCCAAAAATACTATATTTGTTAGGCGTGATAGAACAATCAGATTTAGTTAGTTTAACAGTTCATAAAAAGGGCGAGGAAAGCAATTAAATCATCGAAAAGGGACACATTACGACGCACCCTTGAGAGGTGCGTCACGGTTCTCAGAAAACTAACCACTTTGACTTTGCTATTTCTCCTTTTTATTTAACGAATCTCAAATTATGGGACAGGATATGTTCTGTTCGATTTATGGATCGATTGCGACAGAACGCGTGAACAATTTCGCAGCGAGAGGCTTAGGCTAAGGGTTGGAGTCAATACTCAGAATATGAATTGTGTGTCCCTTTCACGTCGAATATGGGGCTGTATTTATAGGGAAGAGTTTGTGGAAAGATAGAATTGCAGAGTTCTAATCCACAAAGAATTAGGAAAAAACACGTACCCAGGTATTTTCAGCGCCCAGGCCTGGGCGCCGAAGATTTCGGCGCCCAGAGCCAGGCGTTGAAAATAGGGTCTGGGCTGTTTCCTTAGTCAGATTCGGATTCCTGGAATCCGTAGTGTTTGAGACTTAATCGAGTCTTTTAGTGCGTATCAATTTCATGACGGAATGCGTCTGGGCCCGTTACGAACTCTAGGCTCGTTAGGATTTTAATTAATACGTAACTCTTATTTCCGAATCATATTAGGAATAGGATTATCGCAGTTTTCTATCTCATTTAGGATTTATGTTGGAGTGCAACACCTAATGCTGACAGGTTTCTATCTTTTATGACTCGCCACTTTTAACAGCTGCCCATTACGGCAGTTACTATTTTTAACAGGTTTCCATAAATAGCAGGTTTCTATAAATAGCAGGTTTCGGGTGAAATGAAAAGAGGAATTGAGATAATGGGGACAAAAGTAGGTGTCTACAGTTAGCCCCCACTTTGATTGAGTCTTGGAGTAAGACGATGGTAAAAGTACTAGACGGAGTGCGTCACACAAGCCATGGTGACCTGTTTTTTACAAGGGTCTCACGAGCCCCCGAGTAATAACATTTGACTTAAGGGTCATCACTTTGAAGTGTCGACATATCCCTCACGAGTCATTGGGATTTGTCAACTGATAGTATAGAAACTTCCTCACTTTGTCATTGGAAGGATCTAAAGGTGCGTAGAAACTCCCTCACTTTGTCATTGGGAGTAGCTACAGATGTTTTCGAAATTAAAGCTATAAAGTGTAATTGGGCCTGGCCAAGCCCAATCAGGAGGTAAAAATGTTTTTTTAAAGATTCTCAATTTCAGGGTTAGCTAAACGAGAAAACCCCCTAGTTTTTATGGGACGTAAAACGAAGGAAAATCCAGCACATCGTTCTTTTTGGAAAAAACGGAAAACCAATACTTTAATTTTTGGAAAAAAGAAAAAACTACTCACATCGCTCTTTTTTGAAAAAAAAACGGAAAACCAAAAGCTACTCACATCGTTTTTGGGAAAAACGGAAAACCAAAAGCTACTCACATCGTTTTTGGGAAAAACGGAAAACCAAAGGCTACTCACATTGTTTTTGGGAAAAACGGAAAACCAAAAAAGTTATCGCTGCAGCGACTAAGGACCTGCGCGGTTAGTGACGCAGACCCCGCCGGCTAAAGATGGCGAGCCTGTCCGCTAAGGGTGGACACCCCGTCCGATAGAAGTGGACGAATCTGTTTTGAAATTTGTTTGTGTTTATTTTTTGAAAATAAGGACCTACGTGGTTTGCGCCGTAGACCCCGCCGGCTGAAGATGGCGAGCCTATTTCATTTTGTTTTTTGAAGATTCTATTTTTCGAAAACTGAGGACCTGCGCGGCTAGTGACGCAGACCCCGCCCGCTGAAGGTGAGCGAGTCCTGTCCGCTGAGGGTGGACGTCCCTGAATTCATTTTCCTATTTGGAACTCGCGCGGTTTGTGGCGCGATCTTGCCCGATTGAGGTGGGCAAGTCCCCATTTCATTTGTTCTCGTGATTTCTTTGAGAATTTCTTTTCTTATTCATTCTTGGAAAAGCGAATTCTTTCGAGGGATGCTCGGATTTAGTTGTAACCTGAACGTGGGTTGACAACGGGTTTAGACGGACCTTTGTCTTGCGACCGTCTGCTTTCGCGGTTTTTAGCTAGTCTTTACGGCTCGATTTTTGCCACTACTTGGTCTTTGATCAGATGACCATGCACAAGTGTCAATGACGACCTTTTCCTGAGGTCGAACCTGCTTTTTTTTTTAGATATCCAAACATGAGATGGTGTATGGCGTAGTCCGGGAATGTGATTTTGATTGTGCGCTCCTTGTTGGAGTATATTTTTTCGCGAGCCCCCAAGCACTGGGGCTCGTCGGTCGTTTCTCGTATCTTGTAATCATGTTTGGGGTCATGCTCGTGTGTGCGAGCGACCTTTTATAGTAGTGTGCTACTTTAGCGAAGCCGTGGAGTGCGACTTCAGTTTTCAGGCGACATCCGGTTTTAGCTTGGCCCGGATTAATCCTTTGACAGACAAATATTTTTTATTTGGAAAACCAACCACTTAATGACACACATTTTTGGTGTTTCGAAGAATGACCATGATATTTATTTTGATTTGAAAAGTGTACATAAGCATTTTCTGAGACAAGTCTAAGTTTCGACCAAGTTTTAATGTTTATATTTGCTTATTCGGGAGCTAAAGGTGCTTTGGGCTTGATCCTACTTGCAATAGGGCCTCGTGTTTAGCAACACGGTTTTAAGTCCTTTCCTGTTCCGCGTTTTGTGAAATCTGGGCCTTGGGCTGCATTTCCGGCACCCAAGGCTAGGCGTTAAACATTTCGGCACCCAGCTTCGGGTGCTGAAAGTCCTTTCCTGGCGAATTTTGACTTTCGGATTTCTTAACGCGTTTCCGAATGGGATCAGGATGTCACTTGATGCGTTCAGCTATATTTAGGAGCTAGATACGTCCCTATTTTCCACCACTCTCAATTTCTTTCTCTCTTTTTTGCTGTGTTTTAATTACTCATTGCTTTTTCCATGTCGATCCCTGAAGGAAATAATGCCGTTGGTCCAAGTATGCATTCTATGTTAAGTCTAATAAATGCGGTTCAGTATTAATTAACAAGTTAATAATTCAGTGAGATCAAGTGAGCTGAATGCCTAGCTAGAGGCCACTTCAGTTCAAGTGGAATTAATGATATTAATCCACAGCTTACTCTTGACTGAACCCGTAGGGTCACACAAATAGTACGTAAACGGATCAAGTATTTAATGGCATTAAATACTCTATCTATGGATATTCGGAATCGACGGATCTTGGTTTCAGTGGGAGCTGAGATCGTCACAAGCAAGAAATGAATACTCCGGAAACGATGATATTGCCGGAAACGGAAATATGGATCGTATCGGAAATATAAATATTATCCAAGTCGTAGATGTTGCCGGAAACGGAAACATAGTACGTATCGGAAAATATTATCGGAAATGGAAATATTGCCAGAATCGGAAATGTTGCCGGAAACGGAAATATTGTCAGAATCGGAAATATTATCGGAATCGGAAAATAATTCCGGAAATGGAAATATTAAATATTTGTTCGAAATGGAAATTAATTCCGGAATCGGAAATATTAAATATTGTTCGGAAATGAATTCCGGAATCGGGAATTTAATCGGAAGCGCATCGTACGAATTAGCATCGGACGAGGCCCGCTAGACGAAGGCCCAGCACGAAGCCAGGCCATCGCCCAGCGAGCCGCACGCACCAACGCACGCCTCGACCAGGCCCAGCGCAAGGCCAGGCCCAGCCAAGGGCGCGCGCGCGCGAGAGCACGGCAGCGTGGGTCGAGCGCCGTGCGCCTGGCGTGGGCCGCAAGGCTTGCGCGGGTGCACGGCTCGTGCAACACTTGTGCGGGAATCCTAATCCTATTGGAATTCGTGCAAAGATTAAATCCTAATCCTAATAGATTGATTTTGTTATTTAGAGTCCTAATAAGATTCTAACTGGCAAATCCACATCCTACTAGGATTCCAATTCCCTTTCCAAACCTCTATAAATAAGGGCCTAGGGTCACAATTTATGGGCATGATTGAAGTATTCAAAGGGTAAGTTTTTGAAAGAAAAATCAGCCATACACTTGCAAACACATAGCCGAAAATTCCTAAGCACCTTAAGGGCGATTCTAGTTGGTCTAACTTGAGGCGGATCCGGACGTACTGTGGACTATCTACGGAGGGACGACATTTGGAGTCCTAAAGACTTGTTCTTGTTCGGTTCGGGCGCAGCTAGGGAAGGCACGCTACAACATGTATGCTTCTATTCTATGCTAAATGATTATGTGTAAATAATATGCTTTCCTGGATTTATGGTTTTTCCGCATGATTTATGTATTGTCATATGTATCATAACCTAACAGTGGTATCACGAGCCTCTTATTATTTTCATAATCTAAATTGCATAAACATGGTTAAATATTACAAATTTGCAAGAATTAAAAGGGGTGATTAATTTTCGTAATTGTTAATTAATTGCAAATTGCGTTTATTTAATTATACGTACGCAGTTTTTCGGCAGTTTCTTCGTTACTCATCCAATTCGAGTGATTTTTGTGTCAATTCCGCATGTAAAAGGCATTCTAAAATTTTGACAAAAACAATATTTTTCGGCCGAACCCAGAATTCTCAAATTCGAAGCCTAAATTAAATATTTGCGATTCTTGTTGATAAATCTTGAATTTTTGATTGACCTACTGTATATGTTTAACAAGTTTGAATGCCTAGCTTTGTTAATTATGCAAACTAATTTGTAATTATGATTAATTTAATGAAAATTGGAATAATTTAGAATTAATTTGATTTTCATAATTAGTTAATAATTTAATTAGATACCTATGATTAAAAACCACCATAAAAATTGTAAATTTGTGTTAAATTTTAAATTTTTATGACCTAGACTTGAATCCATGTAAATCGGAAATCAATTAATTAATAAATTTTCGATTTTTCGCCCTAAAATTATGAAATTAATATGATTTATTAATTTGTCATTAATTTTGAAAATAAAATTTTTAATTTTTATTCAATCGCTCATAAAACTTGCACGCACAAAACAATGGACGCTACGTGCTACCCTTAAGGGGTGTTGTATAGTGCGGGCGTGCGACGACGAGCAAGGGAGCTCGTCGCCCACGCGGTACGGATGCAGCGAGCAAGGCGATGGCGCGCGAGCACAAGGCAGCAGCCCTGCCTTGTGTCGAGCGCTGTGCGCGACGGGCGATGGGCGAAGCAATGGCACGCTATGGGCGCGCGAACGAGCGAGAGCTGGTCGCCCAGCGATCGCTGCTCTGCGCACCACAACGCGTGGCCTCGAGCGAGCGAGCGATGCGAGGAGCATCGTAGCTGCTGCGATGCCAAGGCAGGCAGGCTGCGCGCAAGCGTGGCTTGCCTTGCTGCCTTGCGCGTGGCTGCTGCGACGTTGTGCCATGGACCTCGATGGGTCGTGCACTCGACGGGGCTTGGGCGCAAGCCCAAGTGCTAGTCATGTCACGATTGTCGAGTTTTAAAATTTTAATTTGAAATTTTCAGTTTACGTAATTTTAATTAATTTTAAAATTAATAATTTAAATTGTTTTCTTGGATTTTAATTTTGAATATAATAATTATATTAAATTTCATTTATTCTAATTATTTTACTAAAATTAAAATCATGAATTAATTTAAATACGACTGAAAAATAAATTAAATAAGCGGATTCAATTATAAATTTATATGAGCTTTAAATTTTAATTAAATTTGTATGTTTCCGGTTAGACTAGAAATACATTTTTATGTTTAAAATTAGTAAAGCATATGAATTTATTGGTTTAAGTGGGAGCCCTTTTAGTCATAAACTCTTGATTAGGTTTACAAATCCTTAAGGGTAAAACAACTTGATTAGAATTAATAAGGACTGAATAATTGGTAGATTATTGGTGCCCTTGATTAATTGCTGCAAATGTTTATGTGATGCATAATGTGTTTTACTAACCAGCTATGTGGGCCATTCATGATAATGAATGGGTGAATGGTATATATTGTATATGTACTGTTTTGCAGGTTATGAAGTGACTAGTATGGCCCAAATAGGATAGAAAATATGGTCTGCGTACCATTAATTTGAATGTAATTGGTCTAAAGTACCAAAATTGTTTTTCAAATTCAAATATGGTCTGCGTACCATCAAATAGTTGTAATTAGTTTAATTATAGCTTATCCTGTTTGAAGAAAATGGTGCCTCCCACGGAGATTTTCGAGACGGACTTTGAAGTTGAAGCTTCAAGATGAAGTCGGGCCATACTAGATCACATTTATCTTATGCATGCTTTAAGTTATTTATTGCTTTAAATATGTCTTAATTATGCATGAGATTGTGGCTTGATTATGTTGCATGATTAAGGATTTTAGTTCACTTAAAATCTAACCAACATAGTAAGAGCCTTAAGTTCCAAACTTAAAATTGAGTTAAAAGGTGCCATACCAAAATATACACTTGCTTGGATATCCTTTACATCAATCTAGTAATAGTTTTCGCTCAGCGAGGTGTTACTTATTGGTCCTAAAGGGTCAAGGTACACAAATAATTGTGAGTACATGTTAGTTTTGGTGAAACTCAACGATATAAGTAAGGAGTCCTTTTATGTCGTGGCAAAATCGATAGGTTTACCTAATAAGTTCTTAGACGTGCCTATCAACCAAGAATAGTTTCTAGACTATTAGCAAAAGGTTTTTGCTTACCTAAGATGTTTTAGGATTAAGTCGACAAACTGTGCTTAATTCTTCAATGATTTTAGGATCTTGGAATTATTTTATTCACCCCTGCCGGAACACATAACATGAATAAAATGCTTAATGAACATTGAATTATGCATGTATGCTAGAATTTAAGTTTATTAAGAGAAACTGTGAATGGTTATTTATTTGTTTTTTCTTTTCAATTGTAGTTTTAATTATGGCAAACAACAATCAAAACATCATCATGGGTTCTGAGCTTATCGTCAAGCTGAACCTATCAAATTTTCTTGAATGGGAAGCTAAGCTAGTTGAAATAATCAGACTCAATGGACTTGAGTATGTACTATTATATCCCATGCCAAGCTACTATGCCAGAGACATGACCCCTGAAAGATTTTTCGCCTGGGATGCGGATCTCAAAAAGGTTATGAGTCTCATGCTGAACAATATCCCTGATGATTGGGCTAGAAGGTTTGTAGCCTATGAACCTTTTACGCTCATCAAGAATCTGAGGGATATCTGTCGTGGAAGCACGGAGGACAGGGACCTGAACGTCCATGAGTTGATTGAATCAATGTCTGGTCTAAAGGTTAGTTCTCCCAACAGGTGTTATAGGATGGAAGTCCAAGAAACACATGTTCATCTCCTTCGCACTAAACAGAGGGTAGGCGTCCCACTGAGGTTCCATGTGGATCTTATGCGTTCATACTTTGATCGCCTAAGTCTACTAGGAACACCAATAAGCGAAAGGATGGCAGTCTCTATCTTGCTCAATTCACTACACAGTGGGTTTGGTCGCTTCAAGCAACTATACCTAGGTGAACCAAGAGAAGAAACAGTTGCAGAATTTGTT
This sequence comes from Spinacia oleracea, assembly GCF_020520425.1. Lineage (NCBI taxonomy): Eukaryota > Viridiplantae > Streptophyta > Magnoliopsida > Caryophyllales > Amaranthaceae > Spinacia > Spinacia oleracea. Next base: position 45,544,052 of record NC_079487.1, on the reverse strand, counting down.
CACCTTGTCAGAAAGGCTAAGATAATACTGGACTGTGAAGCCAAAGATTTACTCAAGGCTAAAGGGAGACCGTTCAAGAAAAGTGGAAAGTCCAAGGGCAATGCTAAATCAAAGCAGGACAAGTCCACATCAAGCTGTCTTTATTGTAATGGAATAGGCCATTACAAAAGAGAATGTTCAAAGCTAAAGGAAGATCAGAAGAACGGAACAGTCGTTCCATCTTCAGGTATTTTCGTTATAGACTGTATACTTGCTAATTCAACTTCTTGGGTATTAGATCCAGGTTGTGGCTCACACTTATGTTCCAATCCACAGGGACTAAGAAGAAGTAGAAAGTTAAGCAAGGGTGAAGTCGACCTACGAGTGGTAAATGGAGCACGGATTGCTGCATTACCTGTAGGAACTTATTATTTGTCGTTGCCCTCCGGGCTAGTTTTAGAACTGGAAGAATGTTTCCATGTTCCAAGTCTTACTAAAAACATCATTTCAGTTTCTTGCTTAGATGCTAAGGGATTTTCCTTTTTAATAAAAGACAATAGTTGTTCGTTTTATTTTAAAGAGATGTTTTATGGATCTGCTAGATTAGTCAATTGACTTTATTTATTAGATCACGACAAACAAGTTTATAACATAAATACCAAAAAGGCCAAAAAGGATGATTCAGATCTCACCTATCTGTGGCATTGTCGATTAGGCCATATTAACTTGAAACGCTTAGAAAGACTTCAAAAGGAAGGAATTCTAGAACCATTTGACTTAGAGGATTATGGTAAATGCGAATCATGTTTACTTGGCAAAATGACAAAGCAACCTTTCTCTAAAGTTGGAGAAAGAGCAAATGAACTATTGGGTTTAATCCATACAGATGTATGTGGACCAACGAGTACAAATGCTAGAGGTGGTTTCAGCTACTTTATCACTTTCACTGATGACTTCAGTAGATATGGTTATGTCTACCTAATGCAGCATAAGTCTGAATCCTTTGACAAATTCAAGGAATTTCAGAGTGAAGTAGATAATCAATTAGGCAAGAAGATTAAGGCACTGCGGTCTGATAGAGGCGGTGAATATCTGAGCTATGAATTTGATGACCATCTGAAAGAATGTGGAATTCTATCAGAATTAACTCCTCCTGGAACACCACAATGGAACGGGGTGTCGGAACGACGGAACAGAACCTTGCTAGACATGGTCAGGTCAATGATGGGTCAGGCCGAACTTCCAATAGAATTTTGGGGACATGCACTCACTATAAATAGAGCTCCATCTAAAGTTGTCGAAAAGACTCCATATGAGTTATGGTTTGGAAAGCCTCCAAATGTGTCTTTTCTTAAGATTTGGGGATGTGAAGTATACGTCAAACGATTAATTTAAGACAAACTTTATCCGAAATCTGACAAATGTATCCTTGTGGGCTATCCAAAGGAAACAAAGGGGTATTACTTTTACAATACATCTGAGAACAAGGTGTTTGTTGCTCGAGATGGTGTCTTTCTGGAGAAAGATCACATTTCCAAAATGACAAGTGGGAGAAAAGTAGACCTCGAAGAAATTCGAGTCGAACAACAAACTCTAGAGAATGCTCAAGATGACATTCAGGATGAAACTCCGAGATCTTTAGAAGTATCTGGTGAGAATCATGGTCAATCTAGAAATGTTACCCCGCGTAGATCGCAAAGATATAGATCTCAACCGGAAAGGTACTTAGGTATTTTGACGAACGAGAGCTATGATGTTCTATTACTTGAAAGTGATGAACCTGCGACTTACAAACAAGCTATGACGAGCCCTAGCTCCAAGCAATGGCAAGAAGCCATGCAATCTGAATTAGACTCCATGTCTGAAAACCAAGTATGGGATTTGGTCGATTTGCCAGATGGCTACCAAGCCATTGGAAGCAAATGGGTTTTCAAACTGAAAAAGGACAAGGATGGGAAACTTGAAGTTTTCAAAGCTAGATTGGTTGCAAAAGGTTACAGGCAAGTCCACGGTGTGGATTACGATGAAACCTTTTCACCAGTTGCAATGCTAAAGTCTATTCGGATAATGTTAGCAATCGCTGCATATTATGATTACGAAATATGGCAGATGGATGTTAAAACCGCTTTCTTAAACGGCATTTTAACAGAAACTGTGTTTATGACACAACCTGAAGGTTTTGAGGATCCAAAGAATGCTAAAAAGGTATGCAAGCTAAAGAAATCAATCTACGGATTGAAGCAGGCATCAAGGAGCTGGAATATACGTTTTGATGAAGCAGTCAGTGACTTTGGTTTCATCAAGAACGCAGACGAATCTTGTGTATACAAGAAGGTCAGTGGGAGCAAAATTGCTTTTCTAGTATTATATGTCGACGACATATTACTTATCGGAAATGACATTCCTATGTTGAAGTCTGTCAAGATTTGGCTTGGGAAATGTTTTTCGATGAAGGATCTAGGAGAAGCACAGTACATATTGGGCATCAAGATTTACAGAGATAGATCTAAAAAGATGATTGGACTTAGTCAAAGCACTTATATCAATAAGGTGCTTGATAGGTTCAAGATGGCAGACTCCAAGCGAGGCTACCTACCCATGTCTCATGGAATAACTCTAAGCAAGACTCAGTGCCCAAAAACACTTGATGAGCGTAGACGAATAAATGGGATTCCATATGCATCATTGATTGGTTCAATAATGTATGCTATGATATGTACACGCCCGGATGTTGCGTACGCACTCAGTGCTACGAGCAGATACCAGTCAGACCCAGGAGAGGCGCATTGGACTGCTGCCAAGAATATTCTGAAGTACCTGAAAAGGCACAAAGATGACTTCCTGGTCTATGGTGGAGATGATGAATTAATTGTTAAAGGCTATACGGACGCAAGTTTCCAAACCGACAAAGATGATTTCAGATCACAGTCTGGGTTTGTCTTCTGCCTCAACGGAGGTGCAGTAAGCTGGAAAAGTGCTAAGCAAAGCACCATTGCGGATTCTACAACTGAAGCGGAGTACATTGCTGCACATGAAGCAGCAAAGGAAGCTATATGGCTAAGGAAGTTCATAGGCGAACTTGGTGTAGTCCCCTCCATTAAAGGACCAATAGCCCTGTATTGTGATAATAACGGAGCTATTGCACAGGCAAAGGAGCCTAGACACCACCAGAGAGTCAAGCATGTACTTCGTAGATTTCACCTTCTACGAGAGTTCGTTGAAAGAAAAGAAGTCGAGATAAGCAAGATTGGAACTGATGACAACATATCAGATCCATTGACTAAACCTCTGCCGCAGGCGAAGCACAACTCGCACACTGCAGCTATGGGAATCAAGCATATTGGATAATGGCTTTGATATCCTTGTTTAATGTTTTAAAGTTTTAGAGTTTAAATCTTTGTAAAACATTATTGGTTAATCATTCATTTTTCCATTTAATTTGTGGTTTATTAAATGATGAGTCCCTTCAATTTGACGATATATTCAAGATAGACTGTCAGGACCAGTCCTGTGACTAAGAAATGTCTATCAAGTGAACTTGAATGTCAAAGGTTGAAAATGGTCCCTAATCGGAGTTTTCTATAAAATTGGACGCATAGAAAACGTTAGACGACTAGAATGCAAGATGACTAGTAGTTCTGTTTCTTGAACTATGTGGACATGGCAATGTCATAATCATTTGCATAGATGCTTACTTTGGGAAGACTAGTATCGGACAGACCTATGAAACTTTACTGTAAGAGATGAAAATCTGTCATAAGTAAATTTCATTAAATTATTAGACACTAAATCCTCAATACCTGAGTGATTTGAGATTACTTGTTTGAGAACTGGTTGCTTTGACGTTGACCAACCGTCGCACCGTAAAAGGAGGCTATAAAGGCAACGCTCAGGTAATCACCTATCAAACGAAGTCTAATCTCAAGATCGCAAGATTGGGATTGTCCACCCATAAATCGGGATGAGATGCTTAAAAGTTGTACAAGGCCACTCGGAGAGCTAGAAATTGTGAAATGCATGGCCGTGCTCGGATGAATCATAGGCTATGATTATCTGTTTATTTGATCAGTTGAACTCTGAAACCGAGAAACACCTCTGGACATAATAAGGATGACAACTCTTACCTTATGTTCAAGAGCAAGCATCGAGCGACAAAGGAATTAGGAAATGCACACTTGTCCCTAAGGACAAGTGGGAGACTGAAGGAAATAATGCCCTTGGTCCAAGTATGCATTCTATGTTAAGTCTAATAAATGCGGTTCAGTATTAATTAACAAGTTAATAATTCAGTGAGATCAAGTGAGTTGAATGCCTAGCTAGAGGCCGCTTCAGTTCAAGTGGAATTAATGATATTAATCCACAGCTTACTCTTGACTGAACCCGTAGGGTCACACAAATAGTACGTAAACGGATCAAGTATTTAATGGCATTAAATACTCTATCTATGGATATTCGGAATCTACGGATCTTGGTTTCAGTGGGAGTTGAGATCGTCACAACCAAGAAATGAATACTCCGGAAACGATGATATTGCCGGAAACGGAAATATGGATCGTATCGGAAATATAAATATTATCCAAGTCGTAGATGTTGCCGGAAACGGAAACATAGTACGTATCGGAAAATATTATCGGAAATGGAAATATTGCCAGAATCGGAAATATTGCCGGAAACGGAAATATTGTCAGAATCGGAAATATTATCGGAATCGGAAAATAATTCCGGAAACGGAAATATTAAATATTTGTTCGAAACGGAAATTAATTCCGGAATCGGAAATATTAAATATTGTTCGGAAATGAATTCCGGAATCGGGAATTTAATCGGAAGCGTATCGTACGAATTAGCATCGGACGAGGCCCGCAAGACGAAGGCCCAGCACGAAGCCAGGCCATCGCCCAGCGAGCCGCACGCACCAACGCACGCCTCGACCAGGCCCAGCCAAGGGCGCGCGCGCGAGAGCACAGCAGCGTGGGCCGAGCGCTGTGCGCCTGGCGTGGGCCGCAAGGCTTGCGCGGGTGCACGGCTCGTGCAACGCTTGTGCGGGAATCCTAATCCTATTGGAATTCGTGCAAAGATTAAATCCTAATCCTAATAGATTGATTTTGTTATTTAGAGTCCTAATAAGATTCTAATTAGCAAATCCACATCCTACTAGGATTCCAATTCCCTTTCCAAACCTCTATAAATAAGGGCCTAGGGTCACAATTTATGGGCACGATTGAAGTATTCAAAGGGTAAGTTTTTGAAAGAAAAATCAGCCATACACTTGCAAACACATAGCCGAAAATTCCTAAGCACCTTAAGGGCGATTCTAGTTGGTCTAACTTGAGGCGGATCCGGACGTACTGTGGACTATCTACGGAGGGACGACATTTGGAGTCCTAAAGACTTGTTCTTGTTCGGTTCGGGCACAGCTAGGGAAGGCACGCTACAACATGTATGCATCTATTCTATGCTAAATGATTATGTGTAAATAATATGCTTTCCTGGCTTTATGGTTTTTCCGCATGATTTATGTATTGTCATATGTATCATAACCTAACAATCCCTACTTTCTCACTCCAACGGACTGTTAGGCGTTAGCTACGGGCCCTTACCCCCACAGAAAAAGCTTTGTTAAAAGAATACCACTTAGAGGCACTTTTAGGCTTACAACAAATTAATATTGATTATAACTTTCTGCATGCTGCCCTAAGCTTTTGGGACTCCGATCATCATATTTTTGCCTTTCGGGGCAACGAAATATGTCCTTTGCCAGATGAATTTGCTGCGATCCTTGGTTATCCTACTAATGCTACTCCTGTTACCCCTGGCACTATTGAAGAGGGTAAAACAACCATAGGGGCTTTCCTAGGACTAGATTATAACATGTTTGCTGAAATTGTTGTAGGTGACGAGGTTAACTTGGAAAAACTTGTAAAACATCACTTTAGGCCTGGTAAGAATATGACCGAACAGAAATTGAATATTCGAGCCCTTGTATTTTGCTTGTTGAATCACTATTTGCTGTCGAATAACAATGGCGCCTTCGGTGACATAAGGTTGATCCCCTTGATTAGCCTGATGGAAAGTTGCTATTCTATTATGCCGTTGGTTGTTGCCGAGACTTTGCTGAGTCCGGATGAGCTGAAGAAGGATGCCAAATCTGAACATTTTAAGGGAAGCCCCCTATTAGTGCAGGTAATCGATTTTTCCTTGCGCACGTATACACGTTTTTTTTTTTGCGTACACAATGAGTTTCAGCGCCCAGGGTTGGGCGCTGGAATTTTCGGCGCCTGGTCCTGGGCGTTGAAACTGCGCACGAGGAACCGTTTTCTTTTATTATTTTTTGATTGTGCCCGCTTTTTGCAGATTTGGCTCGTGGAACGGCTTAGACTTTTGGAAGCTCCTGCCGATCCTAAACATTATCGCCCTATAGCCTTGGGTAACCAAAAATACTTGCACCAAGGCCAGGACGAGGCCGAATGGACCTCCTTTTTTACTTATGGCATTTGTTCTATTAAGTGGGTGGTACCATGGTGGGGTTTGACTACTATGACAGGGGGTTCTGATGTATCGGTTTATGTTTCTTTGTTGGGGCTATCTCGTCCCATTTATATTTTCCCTTACCGAGTCATGCGTCAATATGGTTTAAGGAAGACTATCCCTTTTTCTGATACGGTACCACCTAAGGTAGCGGCCTTTTCACAAGCACGGGTTCTAGCGTGGGCTAAGTATTATGATGGTCTCCCGCGTTGGGCCGTAGCTACAAATGGCTTTGTGGGTCTTTCTGAAAACTACAAGTTGTGGATGAGCTCCGATGATAAAGATGTGAGGACCGAGGCTCGAAATGGGGAGCCGACTGAGCTTTTGATACCTCGTATTCGTGTTAAGTATGAGGGTCCTGATTCTGCCAAACCTTGTACCTATAGTATTAAGACTGTGAAAGCTCGTCCTGATCGAAAGCGAAAGGAAGTTCCTCCCCGTTCCAGTTTCAGGCCTAAAAAGATGCCTAACATGAAAGGGCCTGCTGTTGTTAAAAGAAATGCAACCTCTCGCGGAGATCGTCGCCGGAACAATGTATGGGTTAGGAAGGCTCAGCCGCCTGTAGAAACAGTGGCTAGTCTAGTTGATGATAATAATCCTTCTCCCACCATTGTCTGTGCCCTTGAGGCTGAGCGGGCTATAACTGAGAATGTTTCTGAAGCCTTGGCATCTTTGGAAGTTAGTGTCCAGGAGCCGGTTCTTATGGAGATTGATATTGGGGCAGCGCAGAAGACTGTGGGGGGTGGACCCTGCGAACATTGCCCTCTACAAGACTTTATTTGATGATCCGGAAGAACTAGAGTAGTGTAGTTCTTGCTAGGGTGTAGGTGCCCTTTATTTATTTCAGTTGTGTTTGTTTTTATTCTTAGCACTTTTGTTTTCCTTCTTATTATTTTTTCAATAAAGGCGTATTTTTATTTTTCATTTATTTTGTTTCTCCTCTTTTTTATGTTTTTATATGTCTAACACTTTTTGCACAAAGAATATGTGTTTTTTTTATTGGACCGAATCCTTGGTAAGGATTGCCTACGTATCTTGTCAGAATCAGGTCGCGCGTAGTTCTAGCTTTCGAATAAGTTCTAGTATGCCGGATTTCGGTAGATATGCCCTGAGGTGGAAGCATATTACTTAATCGGTCAAATGAGTGAAGTATTATCATTATTTTCATCTGCCGTTTTTTGCCATAAGTCGCGTAAAAATGAAATTCGACTAATTTGTATGGCTATATTTTTGGTAAGCCTATTTAAATACGTACTGTACCCCCCAAGTGTTCGTTATTTTTCCGTTGTGTGCGGATAAAATGACGAGCACTTCTGAAAAGAAAATATTTGGCAGACAGAGAGTTTCAACGCCCAGGCTGGGGCGTCAAAGATTTCGGCGCCCAGCCCTGGGCGCTTAAAATGACTTGGGCGGTCAATTTTTGACGCTTTGCTTCACATGTTCTTGCATTTATTTCTTTTTTTTGTGCCTTGATTTTTTGCTCGTATTTAAAGTCAATTTTGAGGCTATTTTGGAGGCTTTTTTTACTGTTAGCGTGAAATGCATTTTTGTCCGGATTAATTTTTTCTATTCGTGACTCGAAATAGTTTTGAAAATGGAGTTAGGGTGCGGAAGTTATGAAGACCTTTGTGTAGGCTTTTGATTGGGTTGAGGTGCGTATTGATGCGGGGGGCGGTGTCTATTTTTTATGAGTTTTTTTCTTGAGCAACCTTTGTATTGTTTGAATTTGATTTCCTTTTGATTTCTTTGGGTTGCATGGATTGATTTTTATGATGACACTGGTTGACTTTTATGTTTTGGGGATATGAATGGGATGGTGCGGTTTATTTTGTGGGTTTCGGGAATTGGTTCCCATGGCACTATTTCAAAACCGAGTGGGCTTTGTTTGTTGGGCCTAGAGTGGGCCGCCTCTTTATTTTTGTATTTTGCAAGTACATTTGGTGTTTATTTAGTGTTAGAATAAAAAATTTAGGAGAAATATTACGCCTTTATTGATTCGGAAAGTAAGGAAAAAACACTGAAATAAAACTGACCTATATTCTAAGGGGCCTTAGGACCATCTAAAGTCTATTATTTTTTCTACCAATCTAAAGAACTACTAGGCGCTTTTTACTAATGGTGCTCTATGTGGCTCAAGCCTGGGGTTTAGTCTCATAAAACTTGGGTCCTTCACCGGTACTCATCTTGAATTCTATTCCTTTTGCATTGACCCACTGATATGTCTTCACCCATCCGTCCGATCTCTTCTAGTGTTGATGCAAGAGAGATTAACCGGGTTGGATCGAAATCTTCATCTTGTAAAGCTAGGGTAGTCATCACAGTCTCGTTCTCCATAGGCCTCGATTCGTTATAGAGCCTGGTTATCTAATATTTCAGCTGTTTTAGTCTTGGTGAGGTGGGGTGTCTCATCCAAGGTGTGGCAGTCATGGAAAATTTCAAATCCGGGTTTTAGCAAGCCATCCTGAACGAAGGGTTCAGGGAAATCGCAGCATGGGTGTTCTTCTCCTTCCCGAACGAACATCCCGTTATGGGTTCTTTGATACGGGGGAAGGAGGGTGGTTTGTTTGGCTTTGTTAAGGCGTAGCCTAGAAAGGCGGTCTGCAATATCTTCCTCCGTTGGTTCATAGCCTAAGCCAAAGGGAGTAGATTTGTTGGGTAAAGGATGGAATGTGCATTCCTTCTTCCTTATGCCCAATGGGGTTCCTGGGAAATAACCTTGAGCTAGCAGCCTTCTAGGGATGACCCGGGATGCATGCGGGTCTAGGAATGCTGGATCATAGTCTTCAATGAACTGGATTGCTTCTTCCATTTGAAACCCATAAAGGTCGTCTGCAGTTTCGGCCGTTCCAACCATGGTACAACTGATGTCGAGAGGAGGGGCGCGTATTTCTAGTATCACCCCGTTATGGTTAAGTTTGACCATTTGGTGCAGGGTAGAAGCCACACCTCCTAAGTCATGGAGCCAAGGTCGCCCCAATAGGAGGTTGAAAGTGGGCTTGATGTCAATTATTTGAAACTGCGTGGTGCGTGCCACAGGCCCGGTTTGTATGGTAAGGTTGATTTTTCCCAACACAGGCCTTCGAGAGTTAGCATAGGCTCGTACCCCTTGTGTGGAGGTTTGGAAGTCATCGCTTCCTAGTCCCAGGCAATGGGCGGTTCGCAACTGGCAAACGTTAACCGCCGAACCGTTATCTACGAGCGCTAGGGGGATGTTTTGCCCTTTGCATCCAACTACTAGATAGAGGGCTTTGTTATGGGCACCCCCCTCTCTGGGTAAATCTTTGTCAGTGAAAACTATGGCCTTTTCTCCAGCATCTCTCGTGACGTGGTTAACCAATGAGTCAAGTGTGATATCTGTAGGCACTGAGATGAGGTCAAGTGAGCGAATAAGCTTTTCGCGATGTTCTTTTGAGGTACACATGAGATCCCAGATGGTAATTTCGGCCTTGGTTCTTTTCAATTGTTTCAAAAGAGGATTTTCAATGACTTCTGCGACGGTGGTGTGTCGTCCATTCTCAGGAGCTTGTCTGACTGGGATATCGTCCATAGGAGGTGGGCGAATGTCAGGCTGGTATATTCTTCCTGATCTGGTGAGGTTGTCGACTTCGGGTTCTTGAGTGGTGGTGTCGATGAGAGCATACCCGGGCCAAGTTTCAGTAAAGAGGTCCTGGCCCGACACTTGAGATAGGTAGATATCTTCGGCATCATCATCCCACACACAGCACACTTCTCTCTCGATTCGATCTATAGGGACCACAGCGAGTGGTGCACCTTGAGGTGTAATGTACACCGTAGGGTCGAAGTTCTCATTTTCTGGTTGGTCGAGAGAGATGTGACAAGAGCCGAGTGGGCTCTTGTTGTTGTTGGGTTTGCCAACGTTAGGGAGAGGTATCACTTCATCCTCTATCATGTCCTGGATGGTATTCTTCAGGTTCCAGCAGTTTTCAGTGTCATGCCCATTTCCTTGATGGAATTTGCAGTAAGTACCTTCGACCCAATATTTGCTTTTGACAGGAGGGTCACGGGTGGGACCTATAGGTCTCAACTTTCCTTGATTGGTTAATATTTCAAAGGCTTGTACCAATGTCGACCCGAGTGGGGCAAACTTTCGGTCTCGAACCCATCTTCCAGGGCTTCTTCGGGCGGGAGTCTCTTCTACAGCATGGACTTCTTGGGCTTGGGATGTGTTACCCCGATTATAGGTGTTGTTTTTATATGTGGGTTTGCTTTGTATGGTTTTGGCGAAGTCATCCTCGATCTTTATTCCCACATCATAAGCTCTTTTGAAAGTGTCAAGTCCCAGGTACCTAAGGTGTTGTCTGTAAGCCGGGTCCAGGTTGTCAATGAATTTTTGGACCAATTCTGTTTCGGTAGGCCTATTGATTAGCTGGGCCGCCTGGTCCCTCCATCTAGCAAAGTAGGTCGTGAAACCCTCATTTTTCTTTTGGAAGAGAACTTCCAGCTCGCGCATGGTGACTTGGAAATCCATGTTCGACGAGTATTGCTTGATGAAGACATTGACAAAGTCTTCCCAAGTGGGGAAGAGCTTAGGGTCCTGGTGATAGTACCATTTGAGCGGCACATGTTCCAAGGACAAAGGAAAGGCAGGTAAATACATGGATTTGTCCACGCCTTTCAAGTTCATGGCATTCACAAAGCTCAGTAGATGATCACGGGGGTTGTCCGTGGCCTTGAACTTTGGTAAGTCAGATGAACTGAACTTTTCTGGTAGTTTGCCAGGAAAAGGTTCAGGATCGAGGGAGAAGTATTTGCACCCCATGGTTCGTTATCGAGGTCATTTTTGGCTTGTGCAGCCGCTAAAGCTTCATTTTCCATTTTGAATTGGCCCATAAGTTGGGTCATTTGGACCATCTGGTCTCGCAAATCTTCGATGGACATGTTTGAAGGTGTGAATCGAGGTTGGGGAAGCGGAGATCTTTGAAATGAGGGATGACGGACGGAGCTTGGAGTCACTAAACCTGATGTTGGCGGTGTATCTTCGAGACGCACTAACCGTTGATTCCCTGATCGGCACCAAATGGCAGGACCAGACCTAGGCATAAGATAAGCTAAAGTTTAGGTTCCCAAAGTTTCAAGCATTACTTAGTCTAGACTTCTACTCTCTCTATTAGTTTTTCACTCTTTCTTTTGTTGGTACACTTTTTGGTTTTTTTTTTTTTTTGGTCATTCTTTGAATTTTCGAAACACTTGCCCGTGTGACATTCATAGTTATTAGCATGTTCGGTTTTGGTGCCGAGCATTGTCGTCGTAGGAGGCCTAACAACGACGCAAAGAGTTATTAATTTTTTTACGAGTCGCTTTTGAAATCGAGTGCTTTTCTTACGCCCTCGTAGCAATTCTTTTTACTAACATTTTTTTGTGCTACGTATTTTCCTTTTGCGCGGGCACCGAGGCTGCTGCGCCTGACCAAAAGGCCAAGCAGCAACTTCAGCGCCCAGCGTGGGGCGTGAGAAATTCTGGCGCCCAGTCAGGGGCGTTGAAAATGCGTCCCTGGCTGGTTCTCGTTTTCTGTCTTCTGTTTATGCGACTTCGATTTGCGTGCTTTCCTAATAACGTCCTTTACGCGTAGAAGCGTTTGTGGGATTCGTTACAGGCCATCCCGAGCGTCGCGTATTTTTGTGGCGATCATTCGGGTTTGCGGAACACGTATTTCGGTATAACTCTTTGGCAAATTAGTCTATGAATGTTTGGGCAATTTTTAAGGTCGTTGGTTTTCTAAGATAGTTTGTCACACACAATCACATATTTCGCTACACATAACTAACATTCATCATGAGGCGATAATAACATGTCATGTAGTTTATGATAGGCTTCTATGGGTAGTTATTTGCGCCTGGCTTGGTACCGCTTCTATCGTAGATCCAACACATGCCCCGGTCGAGGTAGTGTCTTCAACAAACGAATTTCGCCCAAGAGGCCAACCCGCAAGTGCAAGCCAAGGGGGCATGCAGGCGAGAGGGACCTAATGACAAGCGATTGGGTTCGGGATAGGTGTACTACCTGCACAAGTACCGAGTGGGCAACATGCGGGGCGTATGCACCCCCCTATTGGCGAAAAAAGGTATCCTTAGTCCCAACTCCCGAGGGAGCCGAGATTCGTTATGCGGTTCTGCCCGTTCACATTAATATGCTGATTTTCAGGTCGTCCCAACTTGATGGGGAAATAAACGCGGGGTAGGATCGTTTCACCCTTCGGCTATTTTGATTACCTATAAACACGAGTATTTCCTTCACTTTCCCCAGTGGAGTCGCCACTGTGAGGGGGTCGAAAAAGCACGAGGCTAATGCGTGACTTCGTCCCTCGTGGGTGTGACGATTCTTTTTATTCAATCAAGTGTAATTGGATTTCCTGTGAGTTTACACCCAATTGACTAGTAATATAGGAGTCGCCATTCAGTTTTTAATGACAATGAGAAAAACTGACAAAACCCGGTTATCGTGACATAAAGGGAGTGCAATTATGTTTGACCACGACGGCCGTAGGTTCCCTTGTGATCCCTAGTGTGGGGATCTCTCAACATACACCCGCAAGGTAGAGATTGAGGGTTCGGGGGACTGTAACTACCGAGAGGAGTACTCGCTCTTCGATAACTCCAGAGGCAGGATATCCTTACTAGCTCAGCATAAATAATTGAAGGGACATACGTTAACTATTAAACTAATCTGAGTTGATTTTAACAATATGCAACATATAATACTAGATCGATCGTGATTATCTGATTTAAATAGCATTAAGGGACCTAGCATGATAATCCAATTTCCCAAAAATACTATATTTGTTAGGCGTGATAGAACAATCAGATTTAGTTAGTTTAACAGTTCATAAAAAGGGCGAGGAAAGCAATTAAATCATCGAAAAAGGACACATTACGACGCACCCTTGAGAGGTGCGTCACGGTTCTCAGAAAACTAACCACTTTGACTTTGCTATTTCTCCTTTTTATTTAACGAATCTCAAATTATGGGACAGGATACGTTCTGTTCGATTTATGGATCGATTGCGACAGAACGCGTGAACAATTTCGCAGCGAGAGGCTTAGGCTAAGGGTTGGAGTCAATACTCAGAATATGAATTGTGTGTCCCTTTCACGTCGAATTTAGGGTTGTATTTATAGGGAAGAGTTCGTGGAAAGATAGAATTGCAGAGTTCTAATCCACAAAGAATTAGGAAAAAACACGTACCCAGGTATTTTCGGCGCCCAGAGCCAGGCGTTGAAAATAGGGTGTGGGCTGTTTCCTTAGTCAGATTCGGATTCTTGGAATCCGTAGTGTTTGAGACTTAATCGAGTCTTTTAGTGCGTATCAATTTCATGACGGAATGCGTCTGGGCCCGTTACGAACTCTAGGCTCGTTAGGATTTTAATTAATACGTAACTCTTATTTCCGAATCATATTAGGAATGGGATTATCGCAGTTTTCTATCTCATTTAGGATTTATGTTGAAGTGCAACACCTAATTCTGACAGGTTTCTATCTTTTATGACTTGCCACTTTTAACAGCTGCCCATTACGTCAGTTACTATTTTTAGCAGGTTTCCATAAATAGCAGGTTTCTATAAATAGCAGGTTTCAGGTGAAATGAAAAGAGGAATTGAGATTCGTTATTTTATAGGAGATGCGTTGTCAAGTGGAGATTTATGCTTTCATCATCAAACCTTTCCCTTTCGGGAATGGGGACAAAAGTAGGTGTCTACAATAAGTTTTATTCCATCTTGTGCTTTATAAGTGATCTTGATGAAAAATGATGGAAAACAAGTGAATTTGAGCCAAAACAGGGCTTGTGCGGTCGAGTGGCGTTTTGTGCGCCCGAATAGAGTAGTGCAAATGGAGTTCATGGAATTTCCAGTTTTGTGCGATCGAATGCCCTCTGTTGTTCGGTCGCACATAATGGATTTCTGAGACAGAATGCCCCAAAATTGGGAAATAACCGCACAAGGCCTTATGTTCTACAGCACAGCATTTGTTCGACCGCACAGCTTTTTGAGTTCGACCGCAAAAAAGTTGTGCGCCCGATTAGTTCTTCTTGTTCGACCGAATAGAGCTGCAAAGGAGACTTGAGCCAAAGAAACCCCATTCGACCGAACAGGATTTTACGTTCGGTCGCACATGACGAAGGAAATGATCTTAGCTGTCTTCGCTCGCACAGGACTGCATTTGGTCGAACAAAGTCATTTACGTTCGGTCGCACAGTGGGTACGTGCGACCGAATCGCTGCGCGGGCTGCTCTTATTCGAACTTTGGCTTCTATTTGAGGAAACTTATAAATAGATTTTTCGATTTATTTTGTAGAATATAGAATTTTAGTTGATAATTGGAGATTCTAAAAGTAGATTTTCAGCAATTCTAGATAGAGAAACTCTCCTCCATTCAAGCTTCAATTTGTAATCCTTCTTAACTCTTCTTCAATTTTGCAATTTAATTCTTAGTTTCTTAATTCTTGCTCTTGCTTTGTTGTTGATTGTTCTTCAATTCCTTAATTTCTTGAATTCTTGATTTCATTGATTGAAGTTACTTTGATTCTTAATTCCTAGTTGATTGGGCAATTGAATTCTTAAATTCTCTTCTCTTACTCCTTCAATATCATGCTTGCTAGCTTATTCTTAATGGATTGCTTGATTTCTAGAATGACTAATGAGTAGAATTAGGTTAGGGTAAGGGGAGAATCTAGGGGCTTAATTAGGGGAAATTGTTGATTGATTCTTGGTTGATTCATGTGATTAAATATGATTTGATGATAGGATATCCATGCTAGTTGAGTGGTAGTTGCAAATGCTATTCGATTAGAGTCACGTGGAACCATAGGGTAGGTTTGGCAAGAGATTGTGGGCCTATCTTGTGTGATCAAATGGCGGTACCTATTATATGCTAGTTAGTTTAATCTAGGATTAGGCGAAAGCTCTTCCGTGGATTAGACGCTTAGCGTTCCCTATCCGAGAGGTGGCGGGTTCGTCTTTAGATTCCATTTGCCTAATCACCATTTCGTTGCATGATCACCATTGCTAAATAGTTGAATTCATTTCCCCAGGTTTCCCTAGCCTATCCCCGACTCCCTAACGTTTCCCTTTCTTGATTCAATTTGGCATAATTCTTCGTTTTTAGATTCTTAAAAGTGACAATTCAAAACCAAATCCTTGTTCGAACTAGATTGACTTTAAAACTCATTAACCACCGTTTCTTTGGGACGATCCCTTTGCTTACCGCTAGCCGGTAGTTGAGTGGTTTTATAAATATTGTTTGCATAGGTTGTTTTCTATCAACGACGGAAAATACACCTATCAAAATGGCGCCGTTTCCGGGGAGCGGTTGTTGTTTTTGAGTTTTAGTTGAGACTAGTTCATCATTAGAAAATACAAAAACATTGCAATTTCGCTTAGCTTTCTTTTTCCTTGGCTTTGCTCACGGTTTTTCTTCAGTTTGTATGCTTGTTAGGGGGCGTGCTCGTCAAAGGATCCTCCATCCTCTTGACCTTGAATTGGAGAGGACACTTAGGAGACAAAGGCGTGTACGGTCTAGCTCATCAAGCAATAACAGATGCGCATGGTTGAGTGTTGGTGAGGAACAACAAGAGAGTGAGCAAGTGTTTGAGAACATAGCGCTCCCGGTTAAGAACTTGGGAATACCGGGGGAATTCGAAGCTACATGTGGTATTCAAGCCCCAACAACGGGTGCCAACAACTTTGAGATTAAGCCCGCCTTGATCAATTTGGTGCAAAGCCACCCCTTTTGTGGGAAGAGTAATGAATCACCTCACGAACATCTCAAACAGTTTGAGCACTATTGTGACACAATCAAGCACAATGGTGTCACATCGGATTATGTGAGGTTGACATTGTTTCGGTTCTCTCTACTTGGGCGAGCAAGTGATTGGCTTGACAAGGAGGTCAAGCCCAACTCACTTCGCACTTGGACCAAAGTGACAAGTGCATTCTTAAACAAATTTTACTCGCATGGGAAGACGGCGGAGTGTCGCCACAAGATCCAATCCTTTGAGCAAAAGAGAGATGAGTCACTCTTTGAAGCTTGGGATCGTTTCAAGGAGTACAAAAGGGAATGCCCACACCATGGGATTCCTAAATGGTTGTTGCTCCAAACATTTTACTTGGGGTTGAGTCCAAGTTCGAAGACAAGTCTTGATGCGGGCGCGGGAGGTTCCATTATGAATAAAACTGAGGATCAAATAGAGGAAATCATTGAGGATGTAGTTCAAAACTACCAATCTTGGCATGTAGGCACAAGGGATTATGATGAGAAAGGTAGGAGTGAAGATGGTAAAGGTTCGGTGTACGCCATAGAGCAAGCACGGATGATAGAGAAGCTTACCTCGCGCTTGAAGAAGCTTGAAAACACACCATTCGCGGGGAGAGCTTTGAGCCAACCGCCATTACCGTCTACAATCCCTCCTCCCTCGGCCACTCTTCTCTCTAAGGGGAAGAGCAAGGTTAGTTCTTATGGCTCAATGCCTCCGGGCACATTCTTTTTTGAAAATTGCCAAGACTATAGTCATTCCCCCGATGCATGCCCCTTAGTTCATAACTTGTTATTTGTGGATTATGGCCCTTCGTATGAAGGCGAGTTTGATGTAGAGTATGCTAATGCCGTAAATGAGAGGTCTAGGAATGATAACCCTAACAATCCTAATTTTGCTAGGAAACCTAGAGGGCCCTCCATGTATGGTCCCCACCAAGGCTATGGCCAAGGAAGTGGGTATGATAGCCAAAATCGAGGTGGCTATAGAGCACAAGGCTATCAAAGCCAAGCGCCCTATGGTCAAGCTCAAGGTTTTGGCAATCAAGGCCAATGCAACCAAGGGGGTTATAATCCCAACCATCAAGGTGGAGGGGGTTATAACTACTCTTATGGGCAATTTAGGGGTGCCTCAAGTAGGGGTTATCCTTTGAACTCGGGAGGTCATTATGGTGCATCTCAATTGCCACCTCCCGGATTCAATGGACCGAGGACCTTTGGCAACCAATATCAAGCAAACCTTAGTGGTTATGGCGTTGCACCTCCACCACTCCCGCCTCTCAAGTCTAATCTTGAGGCTCTCATGGAGTCGTTTGTGAGGGCGCAAGCCAAGAAGAATGTCGAGTTTGAGGATGGATTCAAGCAATCCAACACTCACTTGAAGATGATTGAGACCCAACTTTATCAACTAGCTAGCACTATCAAAGAGCAACAAGTGCATACAAGTCTCCCACCCCAAGGTCAACCTCCTAAGCAAATGTATGCAATCATGACAAGGAGTGGGAAGACTTTGGATGATGTTCCTAGAGCCAATGAGGATCCTAAGTCCAATGGGAAGGATCAAGAGGGATTCGTTGAGTCTAGCGACAATAATGTGGTAGAAGAGGAGCCTCCCATCGATGATGTGGGAGACACTCTTATACAAAAAGAGGCAACTCTTCTACCTCTCCCCACTCTTAAACTTCCCTATCCCCAAAGATTCATAAGGCACAAGTTAGATGTGCAATTCTCAAAATGTCTTGAGGTTCTTCGAAAATTGCATATCACTCTCCCCTTTATGGATGCGTTGAAACAAATGCCTACCTACTCAAGATTTCTTAAGGAAATCTTGAATGGGAAGCGGAATTGCGACGTAAAGGAGACGGTGAACCTCACCGAAAATTGTAGTGCTATCATTCTTAACAAAACGCCACCCAAACTCAAAGACCCGGGAAGTTTTTCTATCCCTTGTGCTATTAAGGAGCTTGAAATAAGCAATGCCTTGTGTGATTTGGGTGCTAGCGTTAGTATACTACCTTATTCGGTGTTTTCCAAGCTTGACGTTGGAGATCTTGTCGCAACTAACATCACCTTGCAACTTGTCGACCGTTCGGTCAAGTATCCTATTGGCAAGGTTGAGGATGTTCCCCTAGTGGTTGGCGAGCTTACTTTCCTTGTGGATTTCGTCGTCTTGGACATTGATGAGGATGCCCATACCCCCATTATCTTGGGGAGGCCATTTTTGGCCACCGCGGGTGCTCTTATCGATGTGCAAGAAGGACTAATCACTTTGAAAGCGGGAGACGCCAAGGCTAGTTTCAAGCTTGCAATTGATGAACATTGTTGCTCTAAAATGAAAAGTTGCATGAAAATTGACACTCTTGCTTGTGTTGAGGACAACCACTCTTGTGCTAATTCTTCTAACAATTTTCATGTTTCTAAGTGTGCTAATGAGCTTTCTAGGTCCTCTCTTGATGACAAGAATGTCCATGGAGTCCCAAAGGCGCTTGGGGATGAGCTTGAAGATGTTGTAACCATCCCCGAGATATTTGAAATGCATGTTGATGATGATAATGGAGCTAAACCCTCCAAAGTGTTTCATGGATCGGCTAAGAAAGCCAAGAAGTCAGCTAAGAGTCCATCGAGTCCCGAGGAGGGGCATGTTGGTGGATTATTTGGTTTCCGCCTCTTGAATGGTGATGTCGGTAAGATCTTTGTGCCCAAAGGGGCAAAGAAATGCATGTTGACTAGTGTTAACCCAAGGTTGGTTGTCTTTGACCCCCCTTGACCTTTTGGGGGGGTCCGTCAAGCTAATGACGTTAAACGAGCGCTACCGGGAGGCAACCCGTGTATTGGTCTCATTCTTGTCCCCCCATGAGCTTCGGGGGGATTCGTCAAGCTAATGACGTTAAACGAGCGCTCCCGGGAGGCACCCCGCGGCTTCTATGCATTGTTTTGGTATGTTTCATTGCAGTGGGTTCACACTTTCCACCTTTTGCCTTACCCGTCTTTATTTTGGTGAGTTTGTTCGGGTTTTAACGGCTCTTTGCGGGACTTGCTCCCACGACAATTCCGGTAACATCCTTCTAACTCTATTGCATACTTTATGGGACGGGCATACATCATGTTGGGGCATTTGGTTGGATGCGTAGTTGTGCCCCTCCTTGCTTGGTTTTAGGCCGTGAGGACATGGCCTAATTCTAGCTTGGGGGGAGTTTTGTTGTGTGGTTGGCTACTTGTTGATGCTCATTGCTATGAATCATACCATGATGTGCTTGTTTCTTTGTTTTTAGATTGATTTAGTTTGATTTTAGTTTCTTTTCTTTTTGTTTGTTTCTTTTTCTTTCCCTTTTTGGTGTGTTTTCTTATTTTCTTCCTTTTTCTTTTATTTTGATTTCCTTTTTGTCAAGGCAAGTTTTTCTAGGTTTTCTTAGGCAATATTCTTGATTGGGGAATATAAAATTGGAACTTGTAGATTAGAATGCTTTTATTCCTAATTGGTAGATTTTTACACGGTTCTTAATGTCTTGGGTCGAGTCTAGGATTTGGTGTCAAGAAAGTTGGTTGAACTATGGGTAGCATGCGTCATGAACTCTTGGCTTGTGGTAAGATGGTGTCGATTTCTCTAGTGATTTGAAGCCGAAGAGAATGGTATTTGCTCAGCTCCCTTGTGAGGTTCATGCTCAAAAATAAGCCCAAACACATTTTCATATATTGAGTTGCATGGATCCTTAGCATTGACTTTCTTGTCTCCCGAGTTTGACCATTTCCTTCCCGAGACCGCGACCGAACTACTTTTGGGAGCGATAGAGGCATTTCTTTCGGTGACTTTTTTCTTTTTAGTTTAGGACTCTATTTTCTTATTTTTCTCATATGTTTTTGTTTGCATTTGCCCCTTTGCTAGCCATTTGAGCCTTGGCCCTTCATTTCTTATGAGAACATTACAAGCCTAATAGCCTTTGTTTTGTTTTCACCCTTAGAAGTGATAGTGAAGCTTATAGTTATGATGCTTGTTGTTTTGGAGTAATTATGCAAAGTTGAGGAATGAATGTTGTTTGGTATGAATGGCAAAGTTTTGGAAGAATGTTGTAGATAGTGAATAATTGTTGCAAAAGCATAAAAAAAGATTAAAGTTTTGAAAAAAAAAGCCAAAAATAGAGAAAAAAAACAAGGCATGAAAAGTTTCATTTGAAACACAAAAAAAGAGGAAAATCAAATCAAGGAAAAAACGCAAAAAAGAGTTGTAGTTTAGAATTGTTGTTGAATAAGCTTGGGGGTACCCCAAATAAGTGGTACGAGTTTGTGTTTGGTTCAAAATGCTTGAGTTTAGTTCTATCATTGCGCTTCACTTTAGGTATGAGCACCAAATGGCCAAGTTTGTTCCGCGCCTTACCCCTGGCCTACGTTACGCCCTAAAAGCCCTCTTGACCCTTTAGAGTTGAGTCATTGTCGGTGGAGGGAGGATTTGGTCAAGCTTAAGGAACAAGGTTGTCATGCTAAGATGTCGGGTAGCCTAATGTTGATTTTCTGGCGCCTTCGCGGTGTCTTGAGACGCTATTCTCAAGGGTGGATAAGATCTAGAGATTTGACGTGGTATGCCCGGATGTAAGGGGATTGACTAGTGCTTGCCCTTAGTTCACTTTGCTTGATGCTCGAATCTTTCACTCGGTTTAGGACATTAGTTAGCGTGTACTCATTTATTTGATTAGTAATATTAGTGTTCTTTTATACTTGTTCCATAATAAAGCCCATCTTGAATTTTGTAGCTTAATTTCTTTTCTTCTCTTTTATTTTCTTCTTCTTTTCTTTCTTTCTTTTCTTGGTTTGTGTTTTCCATTTTAGTCTTGCCTTGATTAGATTTGCTAGATTTTGATTTTGGTAAATTTTTAGAATCTGATTAGTTTCTCATTCTTCCTTAGTTGAGTTTAGTTTGCTAGATACTAGCAAATGCTTTGCTTGGGGGAGTTTGATGAGCGACATTTATGTCGCTCTTAGCTTAGGATTTTATGTTATTTTTTATGTTTTTTTATAGTTTTTATAGCTTTTAGTGTGCATTTTGTAAGTTTCGTTCCATCTTATGCTTTACAGGTGATTATGATGAAAAGTGATGGAAAACAAGTAGAATCGAGCCAAAACAGGGCTTGTGCGATCGAGTGATGGTTTGTGCGCCCGAATAGAGCAGTGCAAATGGACTTAAGGAATTTCCAGTTCTGTGCGATCGAATGCCCTCTGTTGTTCGGTCGCACAGAATGGATTTCTGAGACAGAATGTCCCAAAATTGGGAAATAACCGCACAAGGCCTTATGTTCTACAGCACAGCATTTGTTCGACCGCACAGCTTTTTGAGTTCGACCGCAAAAAAGTTGTGCGCCCGATTAGTTCTTCTTGTTCGACCGAATAGAGCTGCAAAGGAGACTTGAGCCAAAGAAACCCCATTCGACCGAACAGGATTTTACGTTCGGTCGCACAGGACGAAGGAAATGATCTTAGCTGTCTTCGCTCGCACAGGACTGCATTTGGTCGAACAAAGTCATTTACGTTCGGTCGCACAGTGGGTACGTGCGACCGAATCGCTGCGCGGGCTGCTCTTATTCGAACTTTGGCTTCTATTTGAGGAAACTTATAAATAGATTTTTCGATTTATTTTGTAGGGAGGAGAATTTTTAGTTGATAATTGGAGATTCTAAAAGTAGATTTTCAGCAATTCTAGAGAGAGAAACTCTCCTCCATTCAAGCTTCAATTTGTAATCCTTCTTAACTCTTCTTCAATTTTGCAATTTAATTCTTAGTTTCTTAATTCTTGCTCTTGCTTTGTTGTTGATTGTTCTTCAATTCCTTAATTTCTTGAATTCTTGATTTCATTGATTGAAGTTACTTTGATTCTTAATTCCTAGTTGATTGTGCAATTGAATTCTTAAATTCTCTTCTCTTACTCCTTCAATTTCATGCTTGCTAGCTTAGAATTAATGGATTGCTTAATTTCTAGAATGACTAGTGAGTAGAATTAGGTTAGGGAAAGGGGAGAATCTAGGGGCTTAATTAGGGGAAATTGATGATTGATTGTTGATTGATTCATGTGATTAAATATGATTTGATGATAGCACATCCATGCTAATTGATTGGTAGTTGCAAATGCTATCCGATTAGAGTCACGTGGAACCATAGGATAGGTTTGGCAAGAGATTGTGGGCCTATCTTGTGTGATCAAATGGCGGTGCCTATTATATGCTAGTTAGTTTAATCTAGGATTAGGCGAAAGCTCTTCCGTGGATTAGACGCTTAGCGTTCCCTATCCGAGAGGTGGCGGGTTCATCTTTAGATGCCATTTGCCTAATCACCATTTCGTTGCATGATCACCATTTCTAAATAGTTGAATTCATTTCCCCCGGTTTCCCTAGCCTATCCCCGACTCCCTAACGTTTCCCTTTCTTGATTCAATTTAGCATAATTCTTCGTTTTTAGATTCTTAAAAGTGACAATTCAAAACCAAATTCTTGTTCGAACTAGATTGACTTTCAAACTCGATAACCACCGTTTCTTTGGGACGATCCCTTTGCTTACCGCTAGCCGGTTAGTTGAGTGGTTTTATAAATATTGTTTGCATAGGTTGTTTTCTATCAACGACGGAAATTACACCTATCAACATTGTTGTTAGCGGGTGTTTTGGTTGCGTCCATATAAGTTGTTGGTAGTTACCTTGAATATTATTTAGATATAAGTATTTTGAAATAAATGTTATTTCTCTTTTGTTTTTATTTATATACTTCAATACTCTTAGTAGCTTCCATGGCCTCATACGCACGCTATTATTGGGTTATGTTACGGTGGTTTCCATATATGTTGTTGGTAGTTATCTTAAACAACTTTTAAATCCAAATTCTTCATTTTCTTCTTCGTGAAGGAAATAATTCCCTTGGTCCAAGTATGCATTTAATGTTAAGTCTAATAAATGCGGTTCAGTATTAATTAACAAGTTAATAATTCAGTGAGATCAAGTGAACTGAATGCCTAGCTAGAGGCCGCTTCAGTTCAAGTGGAATTAATGATATTAATCCACAGCTTACTCTTGACTGAACCCGTAGGGTCACACAAATAGTACGTAAACGGATCAAGTATTTAATGGCATTAAATACTTCATCTATGGATATTCGGAATCGACGGATCTTGGTTTCAGTGGGAGCTAAGATCGTCAAAGGCAAGTAAATGAATACTCCGGAAACGATGATATTGACGGAAACGGAAATATGGATCGTATCGGAAATATAAATATTATCCAAGTCGTAGATGTTGCCGGAAACGGAAACATGGTACGTATCAGAAAATATTATCGGAAATAGAAATACTGCCGGAATCGGGAATATTGCCGGAAACGGAAATATTGTCAGAATCGGAAATATTATCGGAATCGGAAAATAATTCCGGAAACGGAAATATTAAATATTTGTTCGAAACGGAAATTAATTCCGGAATCGGAAATATTAAATATTGTTCGTATCGGAAATGAATTCCGGAATCGGGAATTTAATCGGAAGCGCATCGTACGAATTAGCATCGGACGAGACTTGCTAGACGAAGGCCCAGCACGAAGCCCGGCCTGCGTCCAGCAAGCCATGCGCATCAACACAACGCAAGGCCAGGCCCAGCATGGCGCGCGCGCAACATGGGCTGCGAGCAATGCTCGTGGGCTGCGAGCTGTGCAGTTCGCGTGGGCCGCTAGGCTTGCGCGGGCTGTGCGGTGCTCGTGCTCGTGTGCGGTTATGTGCGATACGAATCCTAAAGCTATTGGAATTCGTTCTATGATTAAATCCTAATCCTTGTAGATTGAATTTATTAAACTAATTGGTATTCTAATAGGATTCTAAATCCTTTTCCATGACTCTATAAATATGTGCCTAGGTTCACAAATTTATACATGAGTTTTCAAGTATTCAAAGGTAAGATTTTCAAGCAAAAATCAGCCAAACACTTGCCACATTTCCGGACGTGCTTAAGGCGGATCCGGACGTGCTGTGGACTTTCTACCGAGGGACGACACTTGGAGTCCTAAAGACTCGTTCTTGTTCGGTTCGGGCGCAGCTAGGGAGGGCACGCTACAAAGTGTATGCATCCTAAACTAATTATATGATTATGTGCAATTAATATGATTCCTGGCATTAAGGTTTTTCCGCATGATTTATGTTGTTCATATGTATCATAACCTAACAGTGGTATCACGAGCCTATTATTATTTGCATAATCTATAAATTGCTTAACATGGTTAAATTTTACAAATTTGCAAAGAATTAAAAGGGGTGATTAATTTTCGTATTTGTTCATTAATTGCAAATTGCCTTTATTTAATTATATGTACGCAGTTTTTCGGCAGTTTATTCGTTACTCAACCAAATCGAGTGATTTTTGTGTCAATTCCGCATGTAAAAGGAATTCTAAACTTTTGACAAAAATACTTTTTTTCAGCCGAACCCAAAATTCCCAAACTCGAAGCCTAACTATGACTTTTCGGAGATTTTAGTTTTTCGAACTCAAAAGTTTGTAATTTTAAGATGTTAAATTGAATATTTGCAATCCTTGTTGTTAAATCTTGAATCTTTGATTTACCTACTGTATATGTTTAACAATTTTGAATGCCTAAACTTGTTAATTATACAACCTAATTTGTAATTGTAATTAATTTGTTGAAATTCGAATAATTTAGAATTTGATTTGATTTTCATAATTAATTGACAGTTTAATTAGGTATCCATGATTAAAAACCACCAAAAAAATTGTTAATTTGTGATAAATTTTAAATTTTTATGACCTAGATTTGAATCCATGTTAATCGGAAATTAATTGTTTAATAAATTTTCGATTTTTCGCCCTAAAATTATGAAATTAATATGATTTATTAATTTGTCATTAATTTTAAATTAAAAGTTTTAATTTTTATAAAATTCGCTCATAAAAGTTGCACGCACAAAGCAAAGGATGCTACGTGTTACCCTTAAGGGGTGTTGTATAGTGCAGGCACGCGACGACGAGCAAGGGAGCTCGTCGCACGTACGGTACCAATGCAGCGAGCAACCAAGCATGGCGCGCGCACGAGGCAATGCTGCCTGGGCGTGTGTGATGTGTGCATGGGCGATGGGCGATGGGGCGTGGCACAACAAGACGAGGCGCGCGCGCGGGAGAGCAAGAGCTGGGTCGCCCAGCGAGCGCTGTTCCGCGCACCAGCAAGCGCTGCCTCGCCATCGATCGATTGCTCGCGCCCAGTGAGCGATGCATCCCTTCGGTAGTTGTTGCGAAGCGAGCGAGCATGCTGCGCGCAAGCGTGGCTTGGCTTGCTGCGTTTGCGCGTGGCTGCTGCTGCTTGTGCCATGGCTATGCGATCAGTCGAGCGGCATTGATGCCTCGTGCACTCGACGGGGCTTGGGCGCAAGTCCAAGTGCCTCGTCGTGTTACGATTCAGTCGTTTTGATTTTAATTTGAAATTTTCAGTTCGGAAATAATTTTAATTAACTTTAAATTTAATAATTTAAATTGCTTTCTCGGATTTTAATTTTAAATATTATAATTATTATAAATTTTAATTTATACTAATTATTTTACTAAAATTAAAACCTTGAATTAATTTAAATTCATTTAATTCAACTGAAAATAAATTAAATAAATGGATTCGATTATAATTTTGTATGAGCTTTAAATTTTAATTAAACTTGTATGTTTCCGGTTAGACTAGAAATACATTTTTATGTTTAAAATTAGTAAAGCATATAAAGTTATTGGTTTAAGTGGGAGCATTTTTAGTCATAAACTCTTGATTAGGTCTACAAATCCTTTAAGGTTAAAACAACTTGATTAGAATTAATAAGGACTGAATAATTGGTAGGTTATTGGTGCCCTTGATTAATTGCTGCAAATATTTATGTGATGCATAACAATGTGTTTTACTAACCAGCTATGTGGGCCATTCATGATAATGAATGGGTGAATGGTATATATTGTATATGTACTGTTTTGCAGGTTATGAAGTGACTAGTATGACCCAAATAGGATAGAAAATATGGTCTGCGTACCATTAATTTGAATGTAATTGGTCTAATGCACCAAAGTTTGTTTTTCAATTCAAATATGGTCTACGTACCATCAAATAGTTGTAATTATTTTAATTATAGCTTATCCTATTTGAAGAAAATGGCGCCTCCTATGGTGAAATTCAAGACGGAGTTTCCAATCCATTTTCAAGAAGGACTTTGAAGTTGAAGCTTCAAGATGAAGTCGGGCCATACTAGATCACATTTATCTTATGCATGCTTTAAGTTATTTATTGCTTTAAATATGTCTTAATTATGCATGAGATTATGGCTTGATTATGTTGCATGATTAAGGATTTTAGTTCACTTAAAATCTAACCAACATAGTAAGAGCCTTAAGTTCCAAAGTTTAAAAATTGAGTTAAAAGGTGTCATGCCAAAATAACACTTACTTGGATAACCTTTACATCAATCTAGTAATAGTTTTACGCTCAGCGAGGTGTTACTAATTGATCCTAAAGGGTTAAGGTACACAAATAATTGTGAGTACATGTTAGTTTTGGTGAAACTCAACGATATAAGTAAAGAGTCCTTTTATGTTGTGGCAAAATTGATAGGTTTACCTAATAAGTCCTTAGACGTACCTATTAACCAAGAGTAGTTTCTAGACTATTAGCAAAAGGTTTTTGCTTACCTAAAACATTTTAGAATTGAGTCTAAATACATAATGTGCTTAAATTCTTCAATGGTTTTAGGGTCTTGGAATCATTTTATTCACACCTGCCGGAACACATAACTTGAATAAAATTCTTAATGAACATTAAATTATGCATGCGTAAGAATTTAAAGTTTATTAAGAGAACTGTGAATGGTTATTTATTTGTTTATTCTTTTTCAATTGTAGTTTTAACTATGGCAAACAACAATTCATTCAACATCCGATCAATTCTCGAAAAGGAGAAGTTGAACAAGAAAAACTTCCTTGACTGACAAAGGAACTTGCAAATAGTTCTTATGCAGGAAGAAAAGGAGTATGTCCTGGATGAGGCGATGCCCGAAGCCGCAGGCGAAGGGGTCACTCAGGCAGCCCTCAATCGTTGGATTGATGCCAACAAGGATGTAAAATGTCTAATGCTTGCAACCATGAGTGCATATCTACAGAAAAAGTTCATCAACTCAGATGCTTTCACGATCATCAGTGAGTTAAAGAACATGTTCCAAGATCTGGCTCGAGTCGAAAGATTCGAGACTCATAGGCAAATTCTTGAGACTAAGCTTAAGAAAGGTGAGCCCGTAAGTCCACATGTTCTCAAAATGATTGGACTCATTGAGAATATGAGTCGGCTGGATCAGCAATTCTCTCAGGAAATGGCTGTAGACACCATCCTCCATTCTCTTCATAGCGGGTATGATCAGTTCAAACTGAACTACAATATGAATAGTCTGGACAAAACGCTCACTGAGCTTCACGGTATGCTGAAAACCGCTGAAAAGACGCTCAAAAGTGATAAGCAAGATGTGCTTATGGTGCGTGGGGGCAAGTTCAAGAGGAAGGTCAGTCAACCCACTTCTGAATCCGAATGCTTCTACTGCAAGAAGAAGGGGCATTGGAAGAGAGATTGCTTGAAGCTAAAGGAAGATCAGAAGAACGGAACAGTCGTTCCATCTTCAGGTATTTTCGTTATAGACTGTATACTTGCTAATTCAACTTCTTGGGTATTAGATACAGGTTGTGGCTCACACTTATGTTCCAATCCACAGGGACTAAGAAGAAGTAGAAGGTTAAGCAAGGGTGAAGTCGACCTACGAGTGGGAAATGGAGCACGGATTGCTGCATTAGCTGTAGGAACTTATTATTTGTCGTTGCCCTCTGGGCTAGTTTTGGAACTGGAAGACTGTTTCCATGTTCCAAGTCTTACTAAAAACATCATTTCTGTTTCTTGCTTAGATGCTAAGGGATTTTCCTTTTTAATAAAAGACAATAGTTGTTTGTTTTATTTTAAAGAGATGTTTTATGGATCTGCTAGATTAGTCAATGGACTTTATTTACTAGATCACGACAAACAAGTTTATAACATAAATACCAAAAAGGCCAAAAAGGATGATTCAGATCTCACCTATATGTGGCATTGTCGATTAGGCCATATTAACTTAAAACGCATAGAAAGACTTCAAAAGGAAGGAATCCTAGAACCATTTGACTTAGAGGATTATGGTAAGTGCGAATCATGTTTACTTGGAAAAATGACAAAGCAACCTTTCTCTAAAGTTGGAGAAAGAGCAACTGAACTATTGGGTTTAATCCATACAGATGTATGTGGACCAATGAGTACAAATGCTAGAGGTGGTTTCAGCTACTTTATCACTTTCACTGATGACTTCAGTAGATATGGTTATGTCTACCTAATGAAGCATAAGTCTGAATCCTTTGACAAATTCAAGGAATTTCAGAGTGAAGTAGAGAATCAATTAGGCAAGAAGATTAAGGCACTGCGGTATGACAGAGGCGGTGAATATCTGAGCTATGAATTTGATGACCATCTGAAAGAATGTAGAATTCTATCAGAATTGACTCCTCCTGGAACACCACAATGGAACGGTGTGTCGGAACGGAGGAACAGAACCTTGCTAGACATGGTTTGATCAATGATGGGTCAGGCCGAACTTCCAATAGAATTTTGGGGACATGAACTAAATACAACAGCACTCACTATAAATAGAGCTCCGTCTAAAGCTGTTGAAAAGACTTCATATGAGTTATGGTTTGGAAAGCCTCCAAAAGTGTCTTTTCTTAAGATTTGGGAATGTGAAGTATACGTCAAACGATTAATTTCAGACAAACTTCATCCAAAATCTGACAAATGTATCCTTGTGGGCTACCTAGAGGAAACAAAGGGGTATTACTTCTACAATACATCTGAGAACAAGGTGTTTGTTGCTCGAGATGGTATCTTTTTGGAAAAGGATCACATTTACAAAATGACAAGTGGGAGAAAACTAGACCTCGAAAAAATTCGAGTCCAAAAACAAAATCTAGAGAATGCTCAAGATGACATTCAGGATGAAACTCAGAGATCTTTAGAAGTATCTGGTGAGAATCATGGACCATCTAGAGATGTAACCCCGCATAGATCGCAAAGATATAGATCTCAACCGGAAAGGTACTTAGGTATTTTGACAAACGAGAGCTATGACGTTCTATTGCTTGAAAGTGATGAACCTGCGACTTACAAACAAGCTATGACGAGCCCTAGCTCCAAGCAATGGCAAGAAGCCATGCAATCTGAATTAGACTCCATGTCAGAAAACCAAGTGTGGGATTTGGTCGATTTTCCAGATGGCTACCAAGCCATAGGAAGCAAATGGGTTTTCAAACTGAAAAAGGACAAGGATAGGAAACTTGAAGTTTTCAAAGCTAGATTGGTTGCAAAAGGTTACAGGCAAGTCCACGGTGTGGATTACGATGAAACTTTTTCACCAGTTGCAATGCTAAAGTCTATTCGGATAATGTTAGCAATCGCTGCATATTACGATTACGAAATATGGCAGATGGATGTCAAAACCGCTTTCTTAAACAGCATTTTAACAGAAACTGTGTTTATGACACAGCCTGAGGGTTTTGAGGATCCAAAGAATGCTAAAAAGGTATGCAAGCTTAAGAAATCAATCTACGGATTGAAGCAGGCATCAAGGAGCTGGAATATACGTTTTGATGAAGCAGTCAATGACTTTGGTTTCATCAAGAACGCAGACGAATCTTGTGTATACAAGAACGTCAGTAGGAGCAAAATTGCTTTTCTAGTATTATATGTCGACGACATATTACTTATCGGAAATGACATTACTATGTTAAACTCTGTCAAGATTTGGCTTGGGAAATGTTTTTCGATGAAGGATCTAGGAGAAGCACAGTACATACTGGGCATCAAGATCTACAGAGATAGATCTAAGAAGATGATTGGACTTAGTCAAAGCACTTATATTAATAAGGTGCTTGAAAGGTTCAAGATGGCAGACTCCAAGCGAGGCTACCTACCCATGTCTCATGGAATGACTCTAAGCAAGACTCAGTGCCCCAAAACACTTGATGAGCGTAGACGAATGAATGGGATTCCATATGCATCATTGATTGGTTCAATAATGTATTCCATGATATGTACACGCCCGGATGTTGCGTATGCACTCAGTGCTACGAGCAGATACCAGCCAGACCCAGGAGAGGCACATTGGACTGCTGCCAAGAATATTCTGAAGTACCTGAAAAGGCACAAAGATGACTTCCTGGTCTATGGCGGAGATGATGAATTAATTGTTAAAGTCTATACGGACGGAAGTTTCCAAACCGACAAAGATGATTTCAAATCACAGTCTGGGTTTGTCTTCTGCCTCAACGGAGGTGCAGTAAGCTGGAAAAGTGCTAAGCAAAGCACCATTGCGGATTCTACAACTGAAGCGGAGTACATTGTTGCACATGAAGCAGCAAAGGAAGCTATATGGCTAAGGAAGTTCATAGGGGAACTTGGTGTAGTCCCCTCCATTAAAGGACCAATAGCCCTATATTGTGATAATAATGGAGCTATTGCACAGGCAAAGGAGCCTAGACACCACCAAAGAGTCAAGCATGTACTTCGTAGATTTCACCTTCTACAAGAGTTCGTTGAAAGAAAAGAAGTCGAGATAAGCAAGATTAGAACTGATGACAACATCTTAGATCAATTAACTAAACCTCTGCCGCAAGCGAAGCACAACTCGCACACTGCAACTATGGGAATCAAGCATATTGGAGAATGGCTTTGATGTCCTTGTTTAATGTTTTAAAGTTTTAGAGTTTAATACTTTGTAAAACATTATTGGTTAATCATTCACAATAAATGAATAGAGTTCATTTTTCCATTTAATTTGTGGTTTATTAAATGATGAGTCCCTTCCATTTGACGATATATTCAAGATAGACTGTCAGGACCAGTCCTGTGACTAAGAAATGTCTATCAAGTGAACTTGAATGTTAAAAATTGAAAATGGTCCCTGGTCGGAGTTTTCTATAAAGATGGACGCATAGAAAACGTTAGACGACTAGAATGCAAGATGACTAGTAGTTCTGTTTCTTGAATTATGTGGACATGGCAATGTCGTAATCATTTGCATAGATACTTACTTTGGGAAGACTAGTATCGGACAGACCTATGAAACTTTACTGTAAGAGATGAAAATCTGTCATAAGTAAATTTCATTAAAATTATTAGACACTAACCCTCAATACCTGAGTGATTTGAGATTACTTGTTTGAGAACTGCTTACTTTGACAATATCAACCGTCGCACCGTAAAACGAAACTATAAAGGCAACGCTCAGGTAATCACCTATTAAACGAAGTCTAATCTCAAGATCACAAGATTGGGATTTCCTCCCATAAATCGGGATGAGATGCTGAAAGTTATACAAGGCCACTCGGAGAGCTAGAAACTGTAAAATGCATGGCCGTGCTCAGAAATCATAGGCTATGGTTATCTGTTTATTTGATCAGTTGAAATCTGAAACCGAGAAACACCTCTGGACATAATAAGGATGACAACTCTTACCTTATGTTCAAGAGAAAGCATCGAGCGACAAAGGAATTATGAAATGCACACTTGTCCCTAAGGACAAGTGGGAGACTGAAGGAAATAATGCCCTTGGTCCAAGTATGCATTTAATGTTAAGTCTAATAAATGCGGTTCAGTATTAATTAACAAGTTAATAATTCAGTGAGATCAAGTGAGCTGAATGCCTAGCTAGAGGCTGCTTCAGTTTCAAGTGGAATTAATGATATTAATCCACAGCTTACTCTTGACTGAACCCGTAGGGTCACACAAATAGTACGTAAAGGGATCAAGTATTTAATGGCATTAAATACTCCATTTATGGATATTCGGAATCGACGGATCTTGGTTTCAATGGGAGCTAAGATCGTCAAAGGCTAGTAAATGAATACTCCGGAAACGATGATATTGCCGGAAACGGAAATATGGATCGTATCGGAAATATAAATATTATCCAAGTCGTAGATGTTGCCGGAAACGAAAACATGGTACGTATCGGAAAATATTATCGGAAATGGAAATATTGCCGGAATCGGAAATATTGCCGGAAACGGAAATATTGTCAGAATCGGAAATATTATCGGAATCGGAAAATAATTCCGGAAACGGAAATATTAAATATTTGTTCGAAACGGAAATTAATTCCGGAATCGGAAATATTAAATATTGTTCGTATCGGAAATGAATTCCGGAATCGGGAATTTAATCGGAAGCGCATCGTACGAATTAGCATCGGACGAGACTTGCTAGACGAAGGCCCAACACGAAGCCAGGCCTGCGTCCAGCAAGCCATGCGCATCAACACAACGCAGCAAGGCCACGCCAGGCCCAGCACAAGGCCAGGCCCAGCATGGCGCGCGCGCAACATGGGCTGCGAGCAATGCTCGTGGGCTGCGAGCTGTGCAGCTCCCGTGGGCCGCGAGGCTTGCGCGGGTTGTGCGGTGCTCGTGCTCGTGTGCGGTGTAAGGTTATGATACATATGACAAAACATAAATCATGCGGAAAAACCATAAAGCCAGGAAACATATTATTTACACATAATCATTTAGCATAGTTTAGATGCATACACTTTGTAGCGTGCCTTCCCTAGCTGCGCCCGAACCGAACAAGAACAAGTCTTTAGGACTCCTAGTGTCGTCCCTCCGTAGATAGTCCACAGCACGTCCGGATCCGCCTTAAGCTTGACCAACTAGAATGGCCCTTAAGGTTGCTTAGGAATTTCGGCTATTATGGTGCAAGTGTTTGGCTGATTTTGCTTAAAAATCTTACCTTTAGAATACTTCAATTGTGTCTATAATTTATGACCCTAGGCACCTATTTATAGAGATATGGAAAAGGAATTATAATCCTACTAGGATGTGGATTTATTAATTAGAATCCTATTTGAACTCTAAATAATAAATTTAATCTATTAGGATTAGGATTTAATCAATACACGAATTCCAATAGGATTAGGATTTGTTACGAACACGAGCGTCGTATGGCCACGAGCATCGCACCACCCGCGCAGGCCTTGCGGCCCACACGAGCAGCCGCTGCTCGCAGCCCAACAGCACGCTCAGCGCGCGCGCCAAAGGCCTTGCTGGGCCTGGCGAGGCTGTGGCAGCTCCGTGTTTGGGCGCTCGGCTTGCTGGGCGCGGGCCTGGCTTCGTGCTGGGCCTTCGCCTAGCAAGCCTCGTCCGATGCTAATTCGTACGATGCGCTTCCGATTAAATTCGCGGTTCCGGAATTCATTTCCGATACGAACAATATTTAATATTTCCGATTCCGGAATTAATTTCTGTTTCGAACAAATATTTAATATTTCCATTTCCGGAATTATTTTCCGATTCCGATAATATTTCCGATTCTGACAATATTTCCGTTTCCGGCAATATTTCCGATTCCGGTAATATTTCCATTTCCAATAATATTTTCCGATACTTACCATGTTTCCGTTTCCGGCAACATCTACGACTTGGATAATATTTATATTTCCAATACGATCCATATTTCCGTTTCCGACAATATCATCGTTTCCGGAGTATTCATTTCTTGCTTGTGACTATCTCAGCTCCCACTGAAACCAAGATCCGTCGATTCCGAATATCCATAGATGGAGTATTTAATGCCATTAAATACTTGATCCGTTTACGTACTATTTGTGTGACCCTACGGGTTCAGTCAAGAGTAAGTTGTGGATTAATATCATTAATTCCACTTGAACTGAAGCGGCCTCTAGCTAGGCATTCAGCTCACTTGATCTCACTGAATTATTAACTTGTTAATTAATACTGAACCGCGTTTATTAGACTTAACATTATATGCATACTTGGACCAAGGGCATTATTTCCTTCAGTCTCCCACTTGTCCTTAGGGACAAGTGTGCATTTCCTAATTCCTTTGTTGCTCGATGCTTGCTCTTGAACATAATGTAAGAGTTGTCATCCTTATTACGTCCAGAGGTGTTTCTCGGTTTCAGAGTTCAACTGATCAAATAAACAGATAATCATATCCTATGATTCATCCGAGCACGGCCATGCATTTTACAGTTTCTAGCTCTCCGAGTGGCCTTGTACAACATTTAAGCATCTCATCCCGATTTATGGGAGGACAATCCCAATCTTGCGATCTTGAGATTAGACTTCGTTTGATAGGTGATTACCTGAGCGTTGCCTTTATAGCCTCCTTTTACGGTGCGACGGTTGGTCAACGTCAAAGTAACCAGTTCTCAAACAAGTAATCTCAAATCACTCAGGTATTGATGATTTAGTGTCTAATAATTTTAATGAAATTTACTTATGACAGATTTTCATCTCTTACAGTAAAGTTTCATAGGTCTGTCCGATACTAGTCTTCCCAAAGTAAGTATCTATGCAAATGATTACGACATTGCCATGTCCACATAGTTCAAGAAACATAACTACTAGTCATCTTGCATTCTAGTCGTCTAACGTTTTCTATGCGTCCATCTTTATAGAAAACTCCGACCAGGGACCATTTTCAACCTTTGACATTCAAGTTCACTTGATAGACATTTCTTATTCACAGGACTGGTCCTGACAGTCTATCTTGAATATATCGTCAAATTGAAGGGACTCATCATTTAATACTAAACCAAGATTAAATGGAATATGAAAATTCATTTCATATATGATAAATGTTCAACCCTTATGTTTTACAACCATGGGCCTCAAACCCATCTTTAAAACAGTTCATGGAATTCAAAGCCATGCTTGATTTCAAGTGCTATAATGTGAGTGTTGCTTCTCACTTGTTGCATAGGTTTAGTTATCATGCTTTTCCAATCTGGATATCCTTTTCATCGAATGTTCTTCGAGATAGATGATAAGATATTTTGAGTATGTTTATTTTGTGATCTAGTCTTTTCTTGCTTCGATAGTGGTTCTACGCATTTTGCAATGAAGAACCATCAAGTCAGCAGACATGTGATCCACCCAAGTTTAGTGAAGAACTCTTTAACGTAAACAACCCTGTTTTATTGCTTCTTAGGCAATAAATACTTTTACTTCAACTGTATAGGTTGCTAGTGATGCTTTGGTTGGATTTACTTATCCAAGCAGTTCACAGATATGTGGAAGACTTTCCATCTGTATCTCAGAACATAGAAATTAATATTTAATTTCCCACGTAACAAATCATGGTCTCCAATCCATGTTGCCATTTCAAAACACGATGCTCTATATCTCGTCCTTGCTAATGGTTAACTCCAAAGGGTCTTGCTTGATCCTTTGCCAGTGTTTATGCGTGTAGCATCAATATTTAGCATATCTTTATTTCCTTGAATCAATAACTATGCCTATGTACCTTTTCAAGTACCATAATGTACTAAGTTTCGCCATGGTCCGTCATTGATGAATAATTTTAAAATCTAAGTCATTAGCATTTGAATGTTAGTTCACAATAGAGAGATATGTGTGTGATACACATAGGACCAATTAAGTTTGACGTACTCCCACTAAACTTCTTATATATCTATAAGAATCATGTACATTTTATGAAACTAAAATACTTATTAGCTTCACTAAAATACAATTCCAATTCCCAATTGCTTGCTTAAATCTGTACTTAGATTTTATAAGCTAGCTTTCTTTTTCGAGCATTTATTTGGATCCACAAATCCTATGACATACCATGTACATAGTTTATTCCAACATTTGATTGAGGAATACGTTTTGTCATCCAGTTGCTATATGTACCAATATGCAATCATTGCTTGAATTATAGACTTGAGCATTACGATTATGCATGAGGTTTCAACACAATCCACACCGTGAATTTTCTTGTAACCTTTAGCAACTAATCTAGCTTTGTGTGTGAACACAATTCCATGTTTGATGGTTTTTATCCTTAAAACAAACTTGCAACCAATAGATGTGAAACTATTCTTGCAAATCAACAAAATTTCAATTTTGTCATCAAAACATTGGTTATGTTTTATGGCCTTTAACCATCTAAAACATTTGAGTCTATATATGGCCTCTAACCATTTTAGGGAATCTATATTTCATCATAGCTTTCTTACAAGTCACAAACTCATTAATCTATATGATAATAGTTTGACTGCAAGTTGTAGGTTTCTTCACTATCTAATAGAAGAATCGCATAGCTTCAGTGACCTGAACTCCATGATTCTTCACTATCTAATAGAAGAATCTCATAGATTCAATGACTTGAACTCTATGCCTACTTGGGTATAGAACATCGATCAAACAATAGAATATCAACAGCCACTTGAAAGTCCTTTGAATATTCTGTTCTCCTTGAAGCACTTGTAAAGTCTTCTAAGAGATGTCTATTCTTTAAAGCCACTTCTAAAGTCCTCAAAGAATAAGTGTTCGGATTTTCTAAAGAACTTCGAAAAGCCTCCAGAATGTCCGTTTATGTTTGTTGTTCGCCTCGAAGACTTTCGAGGTCTATTTTCTCCCACTTGTCATTTTGGAAACGAATCTCCAAAAGGACATTATTTCGAGCAAACAAACATTATGTTCTCAAAAATTCGTGGTAGAAACAATACCCTTGTGTCTCATTTGAATAAATCACAATGAAACATATATCCATACTTGGGCCTTAGTTTGTTGAATAACAAACACTAAGCTCCCACTGAGTTTAGGAACTCTGTAGATGTATTATGAAAAGATATTCTGAAATTACTTTTCAATAGCTTTGACGAATTTGGTTTAGTTTGGTGGTAGTTGAGCATTTTGTTTTAGAAATTATAGGAAAAGTCTTTATGATTCATCATTGATCGAATCAAGTACTAATTGACTTCGATCATTCCACTTAGATATGCCATATCTCATGGAGCTAGATTGTGAAATTACAACACACAATCATTGATGATCATTTTTGGTCTCAAGCAATCATTAACATGATCTATCCTAGATCTTTATGATTTCTTACCAAGTGGATTTTATACTTTAGAATCTTTGAACTAGCCAAACAGATTCAAACTTATATCACATTGAGTAAATAAACCTATATTCACTCAAATCTGTGTGAAATAATAAAGTCATAAAACCTTTCTTTAGCTTTGAACTCTATCGTCTAAGCGTTCTAACAATAGTTCATATCTTTTGTTACTTTCAACAAGTAAGACTAGTTGTCTTAAATTGATCTAGAAATCAATGAACTTTCAAAAGTCCATCAATATAGAGCTTTTAATTGTTAACTTGTTGATATGGTATAAGTAACAGTGCCAAATATTAGTGGAACTCAAATCAAGGGGTTGATTTGAACCTAGTAAAGTTTTTATTGTTAAAGGGTTGTTTGTTTTAATCAAGCATATTGACTCAACCCGTAATTGACCATTTCACTCAAATAAACAAACAAACATTGTTTTTGTTTTTCTTGAATGTGAGTCTTTCTGTGTTTGAAGCAGAAATTTAGGTATGCTGATTATGGAACAAAATAGCCATTAAGTTCCAGCCTTTGAAAGGACTTAAAACAAACTAGATGGCCCTACAACTAATGTATCATTGCCATGCTTCATTTCCCACTTGTAGGTCATTAGTGTAGCCTAGCTTCCATTGTTTGAGTTATTACCGATGTAAGAACCTCAAGCGGCATATGATACCAAGGAAGTTTGATTGCTATGACACTTCTCTTTAAACATTAACTTTTAGGTAGAAACGGAATTGTAAATTCCTTTCATTTGTTCCTTGTTTTCCTATTTCTTGTACCCTTTCTTATAGTCTTAAGAATTGAATTCTTTAGTGTTGAATTTTATACTTTGTTAGATATGTCCAATGTCACTCCAACAAGGTTCTTTACCATTTATGTTGAATATTAAGTTTCAACTAGATGATCTTACCAGAAGCTTCTAAAGTTCTCTAAGCATCGATCTATTCGAATGTCTAGGGACTAGACTCATTCGAGAATTAAATGGACAAAGATATTAGGTTGTTAACCATTGGTAAAGCTGAGCGTTTTAAACTCAATGCTTTATGATCTCAAAACTACAGTGTATTTTGAATTCACAAGCACCAATTGGTTTGCCATTCGATTTTGATATTCGAAAACAACCTTAAAAGTCGATATAAGAAACGTACATTTTAAATTTCTCACTTTCTCTCATTTCCGTGAATCGTTCTTGGATTCACTACCAATCGAGAAAATTTACTGTTACCTTTATAAAAGGATTTACTGCAGTGCAAGATATTTAATTATAAACAATAATTAAAACATATATTGAAGCATGCAAAGTCTAAACATTTATCATGAATAATAACTTGAGAATTAAAGCAATCATGCAATTCAAACAAGTTATTAGCATTTTATTCGATTTTATTGTTCCGGCAGGTGTGAATAAAATGATTCCAAGACCCTAAAACCATTGAAGAATTAAGCACATTTTGTATTTTGACTCAATTCTAAAACATTTTGGGTAAGCAAAAACCTTTTGCTAATAGTCTAGAAACTACTCTTGGTTGATAGGTACGTCTAAGAACTTATTAGGTAAACCTATCGATTTTGCCACGACATAAAAGGACTCCTTACTTATATCGTTGAGTTTCACCAAAACTAACATGTACTCACAATTATTTGTGTACCTTACCCCTTTAGGACCAATAAGTAACACCTCGCTGAGCGAAAACTATTACTAGATTGATGTAAAGGATATCCAAGTAAGTGTTTATTTTGGCATGGCACCTTTTAACTCAATTTTTAAGTTTGGAAGTTAAGGCTCTTACTATGTTGGTTAGATTTTAAGTGAACTAAAATCCTTAATCATGCAACATAATCAAGCCACAATCTCATGCATAATTAAGACATACTTAAAGCAATAAATAACTTAAAGCATGCATAAGATAAATGTGATCTAGTATGGCCCGACTTCATCTTGAAGCTTCAACTTCAAAGTCCGTCATGAAAACGGATTGAAAACTCCGTCTTGCGCCCAAGCCCCGTCGAGTGCACGACCTATCGCTGGCCCATGGCACATCGCAGCAGCAGTCACGCGCAAACGCAGCAAGCCAAGCCACGCTTGCGCGCAGCCTGCTTGCCCGCATGCATCGCAGCAGCTACGATGGGAGCGCTCGCTCGCTCGCGCAAGCAAGCCCTCGAGGCCACGCGTGTTGGTGCGCGGAGCAGCGATCGGTGGGCGACCAGCTCTCGCCCTCGCGCGCGCGCGCCTCTCTTCGTGCCACGCCTTCGCCCTTCGCCCATCGCCACAAACACACAGCACACACGCACAGGCTCCCTTGCCTCGTGCGCGCGCCATGCGCTAGGTTGCTCGCTGCATTCGTACCGCACGGGCGACGAGCTCCCTTGCCCGTCGTCGCGTGCCCGCACTATACAACACCCCTTAAGGGTAACACGTAGCTTCCATTGCTTTGTGCGTGCAACATTAATGAGCGTTTTCATAAAAATTTAAAATTTTTAATTCCAAATTAATGAGAAATTAATAAAACATATTATTTTCATAATTTTAGGGCGAAAAATCGAAAATTTATTAATCAATTAATTTCCGATTAACATGGATTCAAATCTAGGTCATAAAAATTAAAAATTTAACATAAATTAACAATTTTTATGGTGGATTTTAATCATTGGTACCTAATTAAATTATTAATTAATTATGAAAATCAAATCAATTCTAAATTATTCGAATTTCAACAAATTAATCATAATTACAAATTAGGTTGTATAATTAACAAGCATAGGCATTCAAACTTGTTAAACATATACTGTAGGTCAATCAAAGATTCAAGATTTATCAACAAGAATAGCAAATATTTAATTTAACATCTTAAATTTACAAACTTTTGCGTTCGAAAAACTAAAACCTCCGAAAAGTCATAGTTAGGCTTCGAATTTGGAAATTCTGGGTTTCGGCGAAAAATACTAATTTTGTCAAAATTTTATAATGCCTTTTACATGCGGAATTGACACAAAAATCACTCGATTTGGTTGAGTAACGAACATTCTGCCGAAAAACTGCGTGCATATAATTAAAAAAACGCAATTTGCAATTAATTAACAATTACGAAAATTAATCACCCCTTTTAATTCCTTGCAAATTTGTAATATTTAACCATGTTTATGCAATTTAGATTATGAAAATAATAAGAGGCTCGTGATACCACTGTAAGGTTATGATACATATGACAAAACATAAATCATGCGGAAAAACCATAAAGCCAGGAAACATATTATTTACACATAATCATTTAGCATAGTTTAGATGCATACACTTTGTAGCGTGCCTTCCCTAGCTGCGCCCGAACCGAACAAGAACAAGTCTTTAGGACTCCTAGTGTCGTCCCTCCGTAGATAGTCCACAGCACGTCCGGATCCGCCTTAAGCTTGACCAACTAGAATCGCCCTTAAGGTTGCTTAGGAATTTCGGCTATTATGGTGCAAGTGTTTGGCTGATTTTGCTTAAAAATCTTACCTTTAGAATACTTCAATTGTCTCTATAATTTATGACCCTAGGCACCTATTTATAGAGATATGGAAAAGGAATTATAATCCTACTAGGATGTGGATTTATTAATTAGAATCCTATTTGAACTCTAAATAATAAATTTAATCTATTAGGATTAGGATTTAATCAATACACGAATTCCAATAGGATTAGGATTTGTTACGAACACGAGCGTCGTATGGCCACGAGCATCGCACCACCCGCGCAGGCCTTGCGGCCCACACGAGCAGCCGCTGCTCGCAGCCCAACAGCACGCTCAGCGCGCGCGCCAAAGGCCTTGCTGGGCCTGGCGAGGCTGTGGCAGCTCCGTGTTTGGGCGCTCGGCTTGCTGGGCGCGGGCCTGGCTTCGTGCTGGGCCTTCGCCTAGCAAGCCTCGTCCGATGCTAATTCGTACGATGCGCTTCCGATTAAATTCCCGGTTCCGGAATTCATTTCCGATACGAACAATATTTAATATTTCCGATTCCGGAATTAATTTCCGTTTTGAACAAATATTTAATATTTCCGTTTCCGGAATTATTTTCCGATTCCGATAATATTTCCGATTCTGACAATATTTCCGTTTCCGGCAATATTTCCGATTTCGGTAATATTTCCATTTCCAATAATATTTTCCGATACGTACCATGTTTCCGTTTCCGGGAACATCTACGACTTGGATAATATTTATATTTCTGATACGATCCATATTTCCGTTTTCGGCAATATCATCGTTTCC
Source organism: Spinacia oleracea (assembly GCF_020520425.1). Classification (NCBI taxonomy): domain Eukaryota; kingdom Viridiplantae; phylum Streptophyta; class Magnoliopsida; order Caryophyllales; family Amaranthaceae; genus Spinacia; species Spinacia oleracea. The sequence goes on along the minus strand of NC_079487.1, from coordinate 45,502,562 downwards.
GGAGTATTCATTTCTTGCTTGTGACGATCTCAGCTCCCACTGAAACCAAGATCTGTGGATTCCGAATATCCATAGATGGAGTATTTAATGCCATTAAATACTTGATCCGTTTACGTACTATTTGTGTGACCCTACGGGTTCAGTCAAGAGTAAGCTGTGGATTAATATCATTAATTCCACTTGAACTGAAGCGGCCTCTAGCTAGGCATTCAGCTCACTTGATCTCACTGAATTATTAACTTGTTAATTAATACTGAACCGCATTTATTAGACTTAACATTATATGCATACTTGGACCAAGGGCATTATTTCCTTCATGCGGTTGTGTGCGATTCGAATCCTAAAGCTATTGGAATTCGTTCTATGATTAAATCCTAATCCTAGTAGATAGAATTTATTTAATAGAGTTCTAAAGGGATTCTAATTAAACTAATTGGTATTCTAATAGGATTCTAAATCATTTTCCATGACTCTATAAATATGTGCCTAGGTTCACAAATTTATAAATGAGTTTTCAAGTATTCAAAGGTAAGATTTTCAAGCAAAAATCAGCCAAACACTTGCCACATATTAGCCGAAAATTCTAAGTACCTTAAGGGCGATTCTAGTTGGTCAAGCTTAAGGCGGATCCGGACGTACTGTGGACTTTCTACGGAGGGACGACACTTGGAGTCATAAAGACTTGTTCTTGTTCGGTTCGGGCGCAGCTAGGGAGGGCACGCTACAAAGTGTATGCATCCTAAACTAATTATATGATTATGTGCAATTAATATGATTCCTGGCATTAAGGTTTTTCCGCATGATTTATGTTGTTCACATGTATCATAACCTAACACTTCGTTCTTTCCCATAACTTTAAATAATAATTATTCTTATAAATTAATTAAGGTAATACCAATAACATAGATGGACATTACCAACATAATCTAAACAATATTTAGGGTAACTACCAACAACCTACATGGGCACCACCACCAACAATGTCAATCTATATCGTGTTTTTGAAAATCCTAAAAATCACGAACAAGGACTTTGTTCTTGGCTTCATGTGTTGGTAATGTCCAATTTAAATTGATGGTAATTACATTAAACAATTTTTAAATATAAACAATTCTTAATTTTCTTGGTTATTTTCCTATAATTTTTATTCATTTTTAGCTTTATTTCTTATATTGTAGCTCAATTAGATTGACAATTTTTATCCTTTTTAACTCTTAATTATATAGTTTATTCATGCATTAAAAATAAATCTTAAGCTTATAAATTAAATTTAAAAATATATATATAAGAAAAAAAAAAGCTTAAACTAAACGCTATTGTTAAATACACCTAATGTAAATGTTAAATATCCAAACAATTAGGATTCATAGAATTATTTCTATTAAATTTTTTATTTAAAGTTAATTACCCAAGAGAAAGGGCTGAGCACAAAATTGCTCAAGTTTGGTTCGTTATGAAGTTAAAAGTTGAAAATTGTCAGTACATTGCGTTGTGAAGTTAAAAATTTATTTTGTTCGAGTTATGTTCATGAACATGCTCGTTGATTTTGAGTTTGAGCTCGAGTTTGGACGAGCTTAGATGGAAATTTAATTTAAAGCTAGTGGTAAAAACCAAGAAAACAATGAAGAAGTATTTGGATCTAAAAGTTGTTTAAGGTAACTACGAACAACATAGATGGAAATTACCACGACATAGCCCAATAATAATGTGCGTATGAGGCCATGTAAGCTACTGGGAGTATGAGGGGAGAAGATGATGAATACTGTGTTGACACCTTTATTTATTATTTTGTAACTTAATTAGTTTTATTAAAGATTTTTATTCTTTTTAACTCGTAATTATAAACTCACACTTTTTATGCATTAAAACAAATAAAAATAATAATTAAGTTTATAAATTATATTTAAAACAACTTGCAAGAAAAATAAAAAAAGTAATTAAAAGCTTAAAAAAATAAGTTATAAATGAAAATTAAATTAAGAAAAATAAGGATGGATACTATGTATATTGTGTTTGGATACTATCCATGGATGATGTAGGTAATATCCATAAGAGCATAAGGATGGTAACACACATCCATAAGAAAATGGTTAATACTCCCTCTATTCCATAATGTTCCTCATGTTCACTATTCAAATGGTCAAAGTTTAAAAACTTTGAGCGTAATTAATAGTATAATTAAGAGTAAAAATATTGACTTGTGCGATATCACATGATACGTTTCAAAATAAATTTTCTAAATATCATTGTTTAAATTTCTTTTACTAATGTGAATTAAAACTATTAAAGATCAAAGTAGTACATTGGAGACCGCGCATAATGGAAAACTGAGGAACATTATGGAACGAACGGAGTATTTAGTTCTAAAAATAGTTGCGTTTGGGTAATGTCCTTATATTTTCTTGCAAGTTACCTCAAACAAATTATTATAATATAATTTTTATAACACTAATCTCACGAGTTAATTTTTATAATAGTTGCGTTTGGGAAATGTCCTTATATTTAAAAATTAAATTTTTTATTTTACATGCTATTTTGAAATGTACTTATTTTACTTATTCATTTATTTTAACTTTAATTATTTTCTATTAGCTTTTACAATATTTTTATATAATATATATATATATATATATATATATATATATATATATATATATATATATATATATATATATATATATACACACATTTTTCTCTTATCTTACTTTCATTAATTCCACTTTCTCTTCCTTGTTTTTCTTATTATTTCTTGCTCATTTCTGATTTGATTGGTGACAATGACGATCTCCTACGACGATTCATGTTAGCCGACCCCAAATCATTTTGGGACTATGTTGTTGTTGTTGTTGCTGTTGTATTAATCTCACGAGTGATTCACTTTTCAAGTTAATCGCTATATGTCCATGATATTATATTTATTGAAATAAGATAATAGTTAAAAGTTTGATATTTAATTAAAAGAATATTAAAAGTAATTTTCATAAGATTTATCTTTTTATTTTAAAATATATAAGTAAATATCAAAAATAAAAAGAAATAAAAATGGTTAGTACTTAGTTCTAAAAATAGTTTAACGTAATTACCAACGATGTAGACGGACATTACCATAACACGTTTTCAACATATTGTCAATACTTAATTCTAAAAATAGTTTAAGGTAACTACCAACAATATAGACGGACATTTACCATCGCAAAAATCAACAACAATGTCAATTTATATTTTCGTTTTAGGTAATGTCCTTATATTTTTTTGCAAGTTACCTTAAACAAATAGATTATAATATAATTTTTTATAATATTAATCTCATGAGTGATTCACTTTTTACATTAATCTCATGAGTGATAATAGGTACAAGTTTGATACTCCCTCTGTCCCTTAATACTCGCACCGTTTTGACTGAACACGCTTCCCAATGCACAACTTTGACCATCAATATTTTTTAACTACATATTACAGAAACTTATAAAAATATTAATATTTGAAAATATATATTAAGATGAAGCCAACAATATATTATATACTAACATTTATTTTCATAAACTAGAAATAAAATAGGATCAAAGTGAATTATGTGAATAGTGCAAAAAGTCAAAACGGTGCGAGTATTAAGGGACAGAGGGAGTATTTAATTAAAATAATTATTAAAAATAATTCTGTAATATTTATCTTTTATTTTAGAAGATATAAGTAAATGTTAAAAAATAAAACATAAAAATAAAAAGGAAGAAGATGTGGTTATCAAGTAAATGTCAAAAATAAAAACACAAATAATAAGTTTGATATTTAATTAAAAGAATATTAAAAATAATTTCGGTAAGATTTATCTTTTATTTTAGAAGATATAATGTCAAAAAATAAACAGAAAAAAAGATGGTTATCAAATAAATGTCAAAAATAAAAACACAAAAAATGTTACATGAAGGATTGAACCTCAAACCAATGGTGTTTTAAAGTAAGTCAACATGTTCATAACAACCAAGGCAGAATTATTTTTATGTTATTAGTTGCAAATTGTTATTACTTATGGGCCTAAATTTAGCCCATCCCGTCGTCGTCCCCTTCCCATTGCAGTCCCCAAGTCGCCGCCCCCTCCCCGTTGCAGCCCCTGACGTCGCACCCCCCTCCCGATTGCCTCCCCCTGCGCATCCCCTTTTCGGCACCCACCCATTCCCGTCACGCCCCTCCCCTTCACAGCCACCTCCATTTCGTTAATAAACAAATCACATCCACTCTGGACTCCTCCCCCCTCCCCCGCAACCAACAACTCGCACCACGACGCCGATCGATGGTCGTGCGTACCTACCAAGCCCATTCACACATGGTGGTCAAACGACGGCTTGGCCAATGGAAAGAGAAATTTACAAACCCCATTCTTAATTAGATTTGGCTAATTATCTTAATTATCCTAATTATTAATGTTTACATTTTTGCAAAATACAAATAATTAATTTTGGAAAATTCAGAAATTACATAACTACTTTTATAAAAGAAATAGTTATTTAAATTTAAAGATAAAAACTATTAAAATCATTAAAATATATTATTTAAATTAAATTGAAAGGTAAAAGAAAAGCTTTTTTTTATGGCCCATATTAATTCTAAGCAATGGTCATAGTAGAATGATCCGGGGTAAGAGACTAGTCAGCCAAGAAAAAATATTTAACGGGTAGCAAAAAGGATAGTCCTACCTACATTACTCTGATTCTTTATTTTACACCACATACCCACTTCAGATCCTTGATATCCCAATTAGGATATAGACAACTTGACACTATTAGTTAAAAGGTGTACAATAAACTTGGCACAGCAAAGCCGAATGGCCAACAAAGGAAGCCTCTACATAGATATGCACCTACCAGGATTTGATCCACAACAAGAAAGCCACTACATCAAACGCAGATCACTGATAAACTACTCCACAAACAGAAGCACTGTAACAGATTTTGAAAAACAAGTTGAGGCATTAAAACAATGAATAACAATCATCCCCCTTAAGGGCCAAATAGAGCTAAACAAAGAGAACACATGTGTATACTTAAGGTAAAAAAACTTATGTTCCAAACTTAGGACTGAAGTTCTCAAAATCTGTGA